>NW_028270143.1:2633670-3283888 GCF_037043375.1 Chiloscyllium plagiosum
AAGTCATGCCTTTCAGGATGCAAAGTCATAACACCTTAATATGTTTGCAGTAGCTTGCATGTTGATTTTAATTTTAATGCGTGTTGTCCTGCCTTTTCAGACATATGGTAGTAATGTTTGTAAAAGCTAATGGTCACTGTGTACCTTTGACCTGGTGTGTGAGGTTAACAACATGGAAAATTTGATAATCTTTTGAATTTTGCTTTCCACTTGGTTGACCTTAAAACTTATTGGTGTATTTATGCACCACTTTCTTTGGTGCCAGTGTTCTGGGGTATAGTTTGGCCTTTGGAACCAGATTTTCTGCATGTGTGCCACAGGCTTTATTGATATCCAGAAAAGCTGGACAGCTTTTGGGTAGGTGTGAAAAATTCATCTGTTAATTATTTGTTGGTTTGATGCACTTTGCTGACTGCAGTAATAGTGTTGGCTGCACTTAAAGTATGCAATAATTGTCAGTCTGTCACTTTTGTAATGTGTCCATCCTCAAGTAGTGTGTTATTGGTATGGCCCCTTTCTCTTGCCTGAATGATCCTTTCTAAAGCTTTAATTAATGTAGAGATATTGACTAACTCAATGAGCTTCCCTGACAGTTCTTCTTCACAAAAGTCACACTTATGACCCTTGCCACGGTATCTTCTGACAAACAGGTCAATAGACTTTTGGGATTGTTATCTTTATGAGTTGGAGTTCGCTAATCCTGAAGTTAATCCTTACCTTGAGCTGGTCCTCAAAAACCTTCAAGACCTTTTATGGAATTTTCTGATAATCCATGGAAAGTCCCTCCTTGCCTATGATGAACAAGATTCCTGGATCTTTTTTCTTAAGATCATTTATCACATGGTCTATAAATAGAACTGCACACATTGCTGGAATAGCTTCAATTCAGTAAAGGTGTCACTGAATGCACAGTCCATACTGTGGTTTCTGCTATCCATAATTCCATCTTAAAAGTATTGGACTCTACCACTTTAAGCCATGTGTCCTTGATTGTGAGTCAGTATAAATTGAAAACTGGTTCTTCTTTAAAGCTGCTGTTCTGAGAAACTGTTTCTTATGTATTGACTGACTGCTAGAACAAAGCATTCTACATCCAGTTTCAGAATTGCAGTGCAATATCTTGTGTTCCAACTCAAATGTATATTTCAGCCTTTTTCTGTTTGGTTTTAAAAGACAATCACACAAATTTATTCAACCTGGGAAATAACTTACAATGTAATCAAGAGGAAATAAGCTCTTTTGTTTTGGTGCTTAGTACTTTTTCTACAGATCTGTACAGATGCCTGTACTCATAGAAAGTGGTGGTGCCTGTCAGAGAATCACAATGCTATGCATCCCTTCTCCAATGTTTTCAGGATCAATGTCCATCACAGAGCACAAAGCTTTCAGAATGCCAGTGCTTATCCAGGTGTACAGCGCCCTTTTAAACCTGGCATTGATATCCACTGACTGGCAAGTTTTTCTGGGAACAGCGCATGGTAAGAGGGGACGATAATCAGGAGAGAGATGCACTATGTGGGTGGGGTAGGTAGTTAATGAGGCAATTTTGTTAGGTATTGTCAAGAGAACTTCTTAGGTCTTGCAGCAAGAAACCCTCCAAAAAGACTTGAAACTGACACTGAGCTAAAAAGCTAAAATTCAGCACACAGTAGCAGACATTTCAAGGGCTATTTCAGAATATTCTGAATAAGTACATTCCTAGTAATTTTCCTAAAAAGAAAAATTCTAAAGGGAGAACTCTTAACTTTTAACTTGAGATGTTAAAGAAAGTATCAAACTGAGCAAAGATGAATGGCAGGCAAAACAACTGAACAGAAAATAAATATGGGCAGAGAATCGCTATGAGATTTATCTGGAGGAATAAACTAGAGTATGAAGCCAACTACAAATGGACAGCAAGAGCTTTTATAGGCATTTAAAAAGGAAAAGAGTAAGTAAAGTGTGCATTGCTTCTCTAGATATTGAGAAGTTCATAATAGGTAATAAATATAGGATGAAATGAACAAATGTTTCGACCCTGTCTTCACTACAGAGAATACAAAAAAAACTTTCCAACGATTGCTGCACATCAGGAGTTGGACTGGAGACAGGAACTTAGTGAAATAATAATGATGGGGACAGTGGTACTAAGCAAACTGATAGAGCTGCAAGCCTCATCCTGGGTCTTAAGAGATGGCTAATGAGCTAGTACATGTGTTGGTGTTAATTTTCCAAAATTCTTTTGATTCAGGATAAACTTCCATCAGAGTGGAAAGTAGTGATTAAAATCCATCTATTCAAGGTGGGAAACCTGAGATCATTTAGCTTGAAGATTGCAATGGAAAAAGTAGTAGAATTGAACAGCCAAGAGATTATGGCTGCACATTTAGAAAACATCAGATAATTGCATTATTTTGTCAAAGGGAAATCATATTTAGAGCTGAAAATGTGTTGCTGGAAAAGCGCAGCAGGTCAGGCAGCATCCAAGGAACAGGAGAATCGACGTTTCGGGCATAAGCCCTTCTTCAGGAATGAGGAAAGTGTGTCCAGCAGGCTAAGATAAAAGGTAGGGAGGAGGGACTTGGGGGAGGGGCGTTGGAATTGCGATAGGTGGAGGGAGGTTAAGGTGAGGGTGATAGGCCGGAGTGGGGTGGGGACGGAGAGGTCAGGAAGAAGATTGCAGGTTAGGAAGGCGGTGCTGAGTTCAAGGGATTTGACTGACACAAGGTGGGGGGAGGGGAAATGAGGAAACTGGAGAAATCTGAGTTCATCCCTTGTGGTTGGAGGGTTCCCAGGCAGAAGATGAGGCACTCTTCCTCTAACCATCGTGTTGCCATGGTCTGGCGATGGAGGAGTCCAAGGACCTGCATATCCTTGGTGGAGTGGGAGGGGGAGTTAAAGTGTTGGGCTACGGGGTGGTTGGGTTGGTTGGTCCGGGTGTCCCAGAGGTCTTCTGTGAAACGTTCCGCAAGTAGGCGGCCTGTCTCCCCAATATAGAGGAGGCCACATCGGGTGCAGCGGATGCAATAGATGACATGTGTGGAGGTGCAGGTGAATTTGTGGCGGATATGGAAGTGTCCCTTGGGGCCTTGGAGGGAAGTAAGGGGGGAGGAGTGGGCGCAAGTTTTGCATTTCTTGCGGTTGCAGGGGAAGGTGCCGGGAGTGGAGGTTGGGTTGGTGGGGGGTGTGGACCTGACGAGGGAGTCACGGAGGGAGTGGTCTTTTCGGAATGCTGATAGGGGAGGGGAGGGAAATATATCCTTGGTGGTGGGGTCCGTTTGGAGGTGGCGGAAATGATGGCAGATGATACGCTGTACATGGAGGTTGGTGGGGTGGTAGGTGAGGACCAGTGGGGTTCTGTCCTGGTGGCGGTTGGAGGGGCGGGGCTCAAGGGCGGAGGAGTGGGAATTGGAAGAGATGCAGTGGAGGGCATCGTCAACTACGTCTGGCGGGAAATTGCGGTCTTTGAAGAAGGAGGCCATCTGGGTTGTACGGTTTTGGAACTGGTCCTCCTGGGAGCAGATGCGGCGGAGACGAAGGAATTGGGAATATGGGATGGCGTTTTTACAGGGGGCAAGGTGGGAGGAGGTGTAGTCTAGGTAGCTGTGGGAGTCGGTCGGTTTATAGTAAATGTCCGTGTCGATTCGGTCGCCCGAGATAGAAGTGGAAAGGTCTAGGAAGGGAAGGGAGGAGTCTGCGGAGGAAAAGATGGGGGGTGGTGCCAGTGTAGCTGCGGAAGATGGACTGTTCCACATATCCTACAAAGAGGCAGGCATAGCTGGGGCCCATGCGGGTTGCGGAGAAAAAGGCATCCGCTGCACCCGATGTGGCCTCCTCTATATTGGGGAGACAGGCCGCCTACTTGCGGAACATTTCAGAGAACACCTCTGGGACACCCGGACCAATCAACCCAACCACCCCGTAGCCCAACACTTTTAACTCCCCCTCCCACTCCACCAAGGACATGCAGGTCCTTGGACTCCTCCATCGCCAGACCATGGCAACACGACGGTTGGAGGAAGAGCGCCTCATTTTCTGCCTGGGAACCCTCCAACCACAAGGGATGAACTCAGACTTCTCCAGTTTCCTCATTTCCCCTCCGCCTACCTTGTCTCAGTCAAATCCCTCGAACTCAGCACCGCCTTCCTAACCTGCAATCTTCTTCCTGACCTCTCCGCCCCCACCCCACTCCGGCCTATCACCCTCACCTTGACCTCCCTCCACCTATCGCAATTCCAACGCCCCTCCCCCAAGTCCCTCCTCCCTACCTTTTATCTTAGCCTGCTGGACACACTTTCCTCATTCCTGAAGAAGGGCTTATGCCCGAAACGTCGATTCTCCTGTTCCTTGGATGCTGCCTGACCTGCTGCACTTTTCCAGCAACACATTTTCAGCTCTGATCTCCAGCATCTGCAGTCCTCACTTTCTCCTCGGAAATCATATTTAACCAACTTATTGGAGTTCGTAGAAGGAGTAACATTTAATGTGGATAAAATGGGGTCTGTTGGCTTACTGTACTTAAATTTTCAGAAGGTATTTGACAATGTGCATCATCAAGGAATATTGCTGAAAATAAACTAGGGGTTCCATTAGCATGGATAGAAGATTGACTGGCAGAAAACAGAGTATGCATAAATGTATCCGCCTGATTGGCAGGATCTGACAAATATGCTGGGTCCTCAGCTGTTTGTAATTTACATCAATGACTTTGAGGAGGGAGCAGAAGGCTTTTGTGGCACAGAGTTAGTGTCTCTACCTCTGAGCAAGGCGGCCTGGGTTCAAGTCCCACCTGCTCCAGAGATGTGTAATAACATCTCTGAATAGGTCAATTGTAAAACATCGAAAGGAGGTGAGTGAAGACATGGTAGCTAAATTCACAGAGAACACAAAGATGGCAGAAGAGTTTGTCGCAATGAAGACATAAAAAGTTTACAGCTGGATATAAATAAATAGGTTGAGTAAATGGGCAAAAATCTGGCAGGAGTACAATGAGGGAAAATGTGAAGTTGTTCAGTTTGAAAGGAAGAATGAAAAAGCAGGGTATTATTTAAATGTTAAGGCAAAAGGGAATTAGGTGTTCTAGTGCATAAGTCACAAAAACTAGTATTCAGATACAGCACAGAAGAAGGCTAATGGGATCCTATCTTTTCTTTGGAGGAATTGAACATAATAAGTGAGGATAATAGGCTTCAGTTAGAAGGGCTTTACAGACTTTCTTGTTAAATGCTCAGCCATGAGCCTCTTGCCACTGGACTTGGCAAACTTAGAAGGATGCTTCCTCATGTGGGTTAGTCCAACTACGAAGCACTGTTTTAAGATTAGGGGGTCTCCCTTTTAGGACAAAGATGTGGAGATTTTCTTTCTTGGGTGTGTGACTTTGGAGCTTTGCCTCAAAAGGCCATGGAGGCAGCTTCATTGAATATTTTTCAGGCTGTTGAGGATAGATTCTTGTTAGGTGAAGGGATCGGGGCTATTGGGAGTGCAGAGGAGTATAGAATGTAAAATACAAGCAGATCAGCCACGACCATTTTGAACAGGAGCAGGGTCCATAGTCTGATGCGTCTACTTCTGCTCCTACTTTATATGTCCATACTTTATACTGTCTACAGCATTATCATTGTTTTTCATTTAGTTGAGTATTTTCAACTAATGTATCAAATATACCAAAAAGAATTGAAGGACAGAAAGCAACACAAAATCAAAACTCCAATGAAGTACTAACAAACATGCAAATCTGTATCAATTAGTGGAACTATTATAGATGATTCATCTGGGCAGATATAGAACAGATTGTTGCTATAATAAAGGTTCCTACATCATAACAAGAATAATCTGCAGTCTAGCATGAACTATCTTAAGCAAATAAAATGAAACTAATTATGTAGTCTCAAATGGACATTCCTTTTATTGTAGAAATGTAATATAAGTTTACAGGAGCACAACATCTTCGACTGATTTTAATTAATTTTCACTTAAAAGTCAATAATCTAAAATGCAGATATGGTAGAATAGTGATAATCTTACTGGACTAGTAATGCAGATACATTACATTAATGATCTAGAAATATAAGTTCAAGCTCCACATTGCAGCAGAATTAGTGACTGTCTTGTTTCCTCAGCAGTAATGAGATTTGTAGAATCCTGTAGTTTTCAGCGAATAGTTTTTTTTAATCACATGTTGCTTTTTCACTGAGCACTTCTTTCCACAGATGACAAGACACAGTGATAGAACATGCGAGAAAGCCTCCCAGTTTCTGTTATTATAAATCCATTCTTCATTCTCTCTCTGTTCTGACAAGTAAGATAGTGAAACATGGTTCTTTTGCATATTGCAGAACCTAGCTCCATAGTCTTTCCAAGTTCAATACTCCACAGGCAACTTTTCATCTCCTAATAAGTGAACTTACTGTGCAAAATGTGACTTGCAAATTTTCTGACTCTGATTTGGGATCTGGTTTCTTATAAGATAGTAGTTTTAGTGCATCTAGCTTTGTACATCCTGCATGGGTTCTCTGGACTTGCTTCAATCTGTGGTCAGGTATTCATAGCTGCCATTTTAAATCAGTGGTGTTCTTTTTTAAAAATCTCCTTAGTCCATGTAAGTCTCACGTATTTAAAGCAGATGATGGAATTTGAATATCAATAGTCCATGTTTATTGTAACACCATTCTTAATTGCCTTTGAAATGGTGATAAAGCACTTCCTTGAAAGCCTGCAATCTATGTGGTATAGGTTCATTTACAATGATATTAGGGAGGGTGACTCAGGATTTTCTCCTAGTGAAAATGGAGGAATGGTGACAGATGTCTAAGAAAAAGTGGTATGAAATTTGAAGGGATTTTGCTGCTGGTAGTGTTCCCATGTGTTTCTTGCTGTTGTTCTAGATAATAGTGGTCGCAAATTTGGGAGGTGGTGAATAAGGAGGCTTGGTAAGTTTCAGAAGGACGTCCTGTAGATCTACATATGAGGAACAGTTTGCAGAGAGAACCCATGTTTTGGTGATGGATGGAATACACATCAACCAGGCTGCTTTATCCCAGATAATAGTTATTGTGCTGCATTCATCAAGACAATCGGAGAGGAATTCCTCACTGAAAAACTTCTAGCCTCTTCCCTGCTCTTGCAGCCACAATACTGGTATTTAAATGTAATCACTGCGTTCTCACCCTATTCTGATGTGTTCTTCTTTTAAGGGGCACTAGATCCCATTTCAGACAACATTCCTGAATTATATTTGTGGCTTTCTACATTTTAAGTTCATCTCAGAAAGTAGGGTCAAAAGACACCTTTCAAATCATCAAAAGATAACTTTAAGAAAAATATTAAGAAATCCTTTATACAAGGGACACATGAATTGAATGTCAGATAAACTGGAGAACACAAAATGCTTGTAATTGCTTAAGAAACTTGTGTTTTTTTTTAGTGATTGAACTGAAGTAGGTCCAATAATCTTGTTCACTTTTTATATTGTAAAGCCACCCTGACTGAGATCAGAAGACAATTTAGATTAGGGACTGAACCTACGAACTGCCTGATCTGTACAAGTCAACTACTCACTGAACAGTTAAAATTCCTCAGGATGTAATCAATAGAACAAAGGAATAACCCGGTGTAAAATTCAAGCAATCCATACAAGAATTAACTATGTGTACTCCCAACTTTATGGTGCATTCAGTTCAGACCCACAACAAAAAGAACATCAACATTTTCAGCAATCTTTTTAAGTATTGTATGAATTTGAACATAAGGCAAATTTTGGTTTATATAGGCTATGGTAAGGATTATTTGTCATTATATTCACAAGTACCAAATAAATAAATTCACCAAGCTTAAACTTCGGTGAATACCTTTATTCATCAGAACCAGCCACACCAACTTTTCCTCCAAAAGTTTGCCCTGGCCTTTTGTCTGTTATCTTGCTAATTGTGGCATTCTCAGTGCAGTACCACAAGGATTTCTATTTATGTTAGTGACAGGTCTTTTTAAATTGCAAATCTTACATGTTAAATAAGACTGCACACTATAATAGTGCTGCCGAAGAGAAATAGGTTGGCTTACTTGCAAGATTGTGGTAGAAGATGGAAATCCTGTTCCAACCCTGTGGACAGTGAGTGGGTGGAGATGAGGATGGTGGCATAAAAGGAAGGCAATCCAACAAGTTCAAAATAGGTGCTTCTATTTTAAAGTTCCTTATCCTACCCATTATTCTCTGTAAACTCTGCTAGTCAGTGGACTAGCCAATGCCTGCCAGTTCAATGACTTTGCTCCTTTACATTATTTAACTCCAGCTGTCATCTCAGCTGTCTCTCTTCGACTCTACGATCTCTTCCTCCAAACCCATTTCAGCTTGTTATCACCACCATTGTGGGTCTCAACAAAACCATTTTCACCATCACTGCCATTTTTTGCTCCCTCCTGCAAGGCCCACTTTCGTTCTTGACGTAGACACATCATTTGGATTTAGGCAATGAAAACATAATAATGAAACCGTTGGACAACAACAGATAAAAATGCTTTTATAGATAAAATATTGCTGTTTTCAAATAACTTCAGGAAGAAAATGGCAAGTTTGCAGAATAGACAGACAAGTGGCAGTGCATCTTAGTGAGGTTAAATGTGAGTTAGAGTTATTGAGTCATAATTATAATTGTACCCATATCCACCACTTTCTCAGTAAGTTCATTTTACACGTAAACCAAACTCTGTGTAACACATTTGTCTTTCATGTATTTTTTAAAATCTCTCTCCTTTGTCTTCCCAACTTCTGGACTGACTCACAAGAGGAAATGTCCTTTGCACATCCTCCTTGACAGATCATTGGGATCTTAATCAAATCATCCCTCACTCTTCTTAATTCTCGTGGAAACAAGATAGTCTGTCTAACTCCTTAATTCCAGGTATCAATCTAGTAAATTTTCATTCATGCACAAATGGGTTGTGGGCATTTCTGGGTGGCTGGTGTTCATTGTCCATCCCTAATTGTACCGAGGGCAGTTCAGAGTCAAACACATTGGCATGGGTCTGGAATCACATGTAGTCCAGATCACGTAAGAGTGGCAGTTTCCTTTCCTAAGGGACATTAATGAGCTAGATGGGTTTTTCCAACAATCAGCAATGGTTTCCTGGTCATCTGCCCTGGTGGGATTTGAACCCAAGTGCAAAGAACATTAGCTGAGTTTCTGGAATAATAATCTAGCAACAGTACCACTCGGCCATTACCTCTCGTGTATCTTCTGAACTACCTCCAACGCATTTCCTTAAATTAGTATGACAAAATGCATGCAACATTTGAGATATATACTCATAAATGCCCTGTATAAGTAAAGCATAACATCCTTACCTTTATGTTCAATTCTTCTCACAATAAAGAACAGCATCCCATTAGCCTTCTTGATTACATGCTGTTCCTACATTCTAATGTTTTGTGACTTATATTCTAGAACAATTAAATCCCTTTGTATCTTGGAATTCCATTGCTGTTCTGCATTTAAGATATACTCTGATGTATTTTGTTATTCTTGCTGCCAAACAGAACAACTTCATAGATTTCTACATTATACTCCCCTCATCTCGGTCATTAATGAAAATTTTGAAATGTTGAGGGCCCAGCACAGATCCCTGTGAAATTTCACTCGTCACATTCTGTTAATTAACTAAAAACCCATTTTACTTACTCTCATTTTTCTGCCAGCCTGGCCAGCCAATGTTGATATAGTCCAACCCAACCACTTCTCTCCCTTGCATTAGATGAGTTTTTATTTTGCACAATAACCTAAAATGTGGCACCTTATCAAATGCCATCCGGAAATCTAAGTACTATGCTTCTATGGATGATCCTTTATCGGCCGCACATATTGCTCCTTCAAAGGGATGGCGGCAAGAGGGCTGTTTTGTGCAATGGAGCAGCGAAGTTGGGCTGGTGGAGAGACAAAGTATTCAATCTTCAGGGATCTTGAACAATCTGCCTTTTCATTAGCATTTTTTGGACTAGGAATCAGGCCTCCAATACAGGTCAGTTAGGCCACCTGTCATTAAAAAAACTGCAAGGATTAAAATAGGCCCCATAGGTATTAACATTCAGTAAGCGTTCCAAGCAGCCATTGTTATTTGGAGATCATGATTTCAAGATTTCATCTGGGACTCAGGCTAGGATGTAACCCCCAGTTTGGAAAGCTTTGCACGGTACTTCTAACATTTGAAGGTCATTCGTCCAATTTCCTGCTTATCTATCAGGAGTTTCATGAGACAGATATTTCACTATCATTACATGTCTTGTGAACAAAGATTTCTTCCCATCTGATAAATTGGCCTTAGAATCTGAACAAACATTAGTTCAAAAATTACATCTTCCTTTCTATGCCTGGGATTTTGCCATACATGCAGTAAACTTCATCTTCTAATGTTGCTTCATAACAATTTGATTCTCTTTCTAAGCTACTAGATAGTATAACTAATTTATTTGTTTTTCTTCATGACTGAATTGAAGGCGACAGTGCAGTAATTGTCATAGCTAGATTCGTCCTATCTTTTGTAGGTAGCATATATCCAGACAATTTGTGACATTATTGATTGCAAAGTGTTAAATTCAAGTTTACCTTGTGGTGCAAGCAAAACCTATTCAATAGGTTGTGACAGTGCAATTGATATCAATTGATCAATGCTCGATTTTGGAATAAAATTTTAAAAATCATATACAGAAGCATTGTGATAGAATATTTCAAAGCCACCATAGTCCCAGAGAACCCTATGCTGAGCTTAACCCAAAGGGCAGTGTGCCTCAGGCAACATTCAGAAGGTGGGGCCCTCATGGTGACCTCAGCTGGTACAGGAGTTGAACCACACTGTTAGCATCATATAAATGTACATCACAGAAATAGGCCCTTTGGCCCATTGAGTCTGTGGTCTCCTAGTACAGTGTACACAATCTTCAGTCTTACTTACAGTGTAGCCCTTCTACACAATCTCCAGTCTCCGAGTAAAATGTATTCTCTCTGTACACAATCTCAAAACCTACAGTACAGTGTGCTCTCATTATATGTAATCACCAGTCTCTCAGTACAGTGTACAGACTCACGGGATTGAATGACCTTATCCTCTTCTGTGTAATAGCCTCAAAAGGCTGAATGGCTATTCTGCATCACATGCCAGCCAATTGAGTTAACCAATCCAAACAGGATATTTACAGCACTGAGCAAATGTGACATTGGATAATATCATGAAGCAACATTAATTCGTGAATAAAGCATAGTAGTGTGTTAGTATAATTTCCATAGTAATATACATTTCTGATAAGCTAAACAATTTATCAGGTTATATCTTATTTTATTTGAGACCAATTTGGAGATTCAATAGGAAACAGATTATTAAACTGGAGAGGGTTCAGAAAAGATTTACCAGGCTGTTGCCTGGATTGAAGAGTTTGAGACAAATAAAACTGGAAAGGTTGGGCCTTTTTTCATATTGAGGGTTATAAAATCATGAGGGGCATTGATAAGGTGAATGACAAGGGTCCTATCCCCATGATAGGGGGATTCAAAACTAGGAAACATATTTTTAAAGTGAAAAGAGCAAGATTTAAAAAGGACATGAGGTGCAACTTTTTTACATCGAGAGTGGTTCATGTGTGGAATGAACTGCCAGAGAAAGTGGTGGATGCAGGTACAGTTATAACATTAAAAGTTCAGGAATAGAATATGTTTGGAAGAATACGGGCCATGTGCAGACAGGGTGGGACTTGTTTAATTCGGAAGCATAGTCAGCATGGACTGGTTGGACCAAAGGGTCTGTTTCTATATGACAAAAACAACACAATTTTTAAACCAGAATACTGGAGCATAATTTTCCAAGTGTGGATTGCTATGGGATGTACTGCCAATTTAGGCTTACTAGAAAATCATGGGGAATGTTCTTACAGTAGTGTAATAAATTCAAAAATTAAAACCTTTCAAATTTAATTCTGTTATAAACAATCTAATTTGCCACATATTACAAACAAAGAGCTTTACCTGAACCAATTTTCATGCTTCAGTGTTACAAAAGCATGTGATACTGTCAAATTCATGTTGACAACTGATGTTATGCCGTACACTGATGTTAAGTTTGTCTTCTCTAGTATGAACACAGTATACACTGAGCTCCTCAATCCATTCCCTCGATTCTGATATAACGTGACAGTTCCATTCCCATGCAATCCCGGTTTATAAGAAAATAATAGCAGCACCATTTTAAATAATGGGGCCAGAATCCTGTTATAGCCAATACAGGTAAGGAAAGCTTGCGTTCTACAAATAATAGTCTAAATTCTTTAATCACGTTAAAGCCAATGTGTTGTTTAATCATCCTTTATAGCAGAACCAGCTGTACTTTTAATACACGATATGACAGTGATTTATTGAAAGTGTATAGCTCTTTTTTGTAAATTCAAAAGAAGTGACTAAAACCTTCTTAAATTTCTACTCTATAATTTTAATGCATGAAACAAAATCACAGTCTCTTATGAGTTACAAACATATTTAATATCTAGTAAACATTGAAGGATCATGGAAAGCACTCTGTTAGTAACAGAATAACATACTTGTCTGGACTTCTTTTGAGTTTGGCATCTGCTGTTTTTACTGCAACTTTGGTCTTCTTGTCTTGCTCAAGCATTTTATAGCTTCAGTTAGACAGTATTAAAACAACATTCCTATAGAAAGAAAAGTAAGTTCAAATATTAATAAAATTTAAATTCAAACTATTTTCATATTGTAAAATAAATTGAAACCTATTTTTATTTTTCACAGTTGTATTCCCTTTCCTTCTCAAAGCAATGGTGCTAAAAGAGTGCAGGCACATCACTCATATCTGGGATAGGTAGGTAAAGAGATCAAAACTGGAGTGGAGATATTGGAGGATGTGTTACGTGCATGGGAAAGAAACAAATAAAAATGGTCAATGCTGTAGTTTGGACAATGGAAAAGATTGTGCTGTTAGTTTGGGGGAAGAAAGTGCACAAAGGAAGGCCAGAAATAGGGTTGTGGCTTGGTTATGGTGGAGGTAAAAAGATATGCGCCAAAGTGGAGGTGGGGAGAAAGAGAAGGAAGGATGAGGGTTGATTGTGGTCAGTAGCATTTAGAATGGATAAAAGAGAATTAGAGGATTCAAAGGTCATTGAGCTTAGTATTCGAAGTGGAGGAAGGACAGTGCAAAAGTTGAGGAAAGTTGGGCTTTGGTTGTTCAGTGGCAGTTAACCGAGGAAGTTTGTTGGATCTGTTCCTCCTAATTTGTGCTACAAATATACTCACCTTATGGATCAGATCTAATTTATCTCCTTTCTTAACAATGCTGTTAAAAATTCAGTCACAAGTTCCTTTAAATATTTTTTGACCACCCACCTCTGAGTGATTCACTAAACAAAAAAAAACCTGCAGATACTGGAAATCCGAAACAAAACCTGAAATTGCTGGATTTGCTCAGCAGGCCTGGCAGCATCTGTGGAGAGAAAGCAGAGTCAATGTTTTGGGTCCAGTGACCCATCTTCAGAACTTCAGGGTTCTTGCTGAAGTTTTCCAGCAATTTCTTGTTTTGTTTCAGACCTTTCAGTGACTGCTTATATTAAGAGCTGATGTCAATGGTTTAAAAGTCAGGTTTGAAATTGTTAAAACCTTTGTTTCTTATCTAAATCCAAATCCACACATCTTGGGAGTTAAAATTCCACCTCGGGAATTCATTGTTTTGTTGTTCATTAATACTTAGAATAAACTCAATTAACTGATTTCAAAAGTAAACCACTACACTGCACAAAAACATAATGGAATCACAAGATTTCTGATGTACCTCATAATTTTACACATAATTGATTTCAGAAGTTGTGATTTATGCAATTCTTAACCTCCTAACTGAGGTTCTAAAATAAATTAGGATTGGCACAGAGTTATCTTTGAAAAGGCAAACTGGATTAAAGTTAATAAATTCTCTGAACCAGATTGTTTTATTCCAAAGTATTGAAGGAGTTGGTTATTGTCATAGTGGATGAGTTGGTGGTTATCTTTTAAAATTCTATAGATTCTAGAAAGTTTCATTCAAACTGGAAAGTAACAAATGCAAACCCACTATTTAAAAAGAGGGGTAGAATGGTGAAACAGACCTGTTAGTTTGATATTAGGGGTAGCAAAAATGTTAGAATCTATTATAAAATTCAGGGGTGAGTGGCTTTCTGAAAGCGCAGGCAGGAAAGGTAGTGGAGCAACACTCTTAGCATGACATGGAATATGTGATAGCAAGAAATGGTCGTGAGTTGGAAGATGTAGAATTCGTAGAGGTGAAAGTAGGAAATAATAACACAAGATGACACAGCTGACAGTAGTGTATAGACCCTCTATTGAAGCGATGTGATGAGGCAGAGAATATATCAGCCGATAATAACGGCATGTAACAGAGGCTATATACCTTAATCATGGATGACTTTATTCTTCATGTAAATTTGGATAATCACATTGGCAGAGGAAACCATGAGAAATGATTCACAGAGTGTATTCGGGACAGTTTCCTAGAACAATACATTTTGAATACAACCAAGGATCACGCTATTTGGGATATGATGATGTATGATGAGGCAGGTTGAATAAAAGATATCAGAATAAAAGTTCTTGGACACAGTGATCATAAAGCAGTAGAATTTAGCATACAGTTTAAGAGGAAGGCGTTCAGTAAGATTCCCCATGGGAGACTGGTTAGCAAGGTTAGATCTTACGGAATACAGGGAGAACTAGCCACTTGGATACAGAACTGGCTCAAAGGTAGAAGACAGAGGGTGGTGGTGGAGGGTTGTTTTTCAGACTGGATGCCTGTGACCAGTGGAGTGCCACAAGGATTGGTGCTAGGTTCTCTACTTTTCGTCATTTACATAAATGATTTGGATGTGAGCATAAGAGGTATAGTTAGTAAATTTGCAGATGACACCAAAATTGAAGGTGTAGTGGACAGCGAAGAGGGTTACCTCAGATTACAACAGGATCTTGACCAGATGGGCTAATGGGCTGAGAAGTGGCAGATGGAGTTTAATTTAGATAAATGTGAGGTACTGCATTTTGGGAAAGCAAATCTTAGCAGGACTTATACACTTAATGGTAAGGTCATAGGGAGTGTTGCTGAACAAAGAGACCTTGGAGTGCAGGTTCATAGCTCCTTGAAAGTGAAGTCGCAGGCAGATAGGATAGTGAAGAAGGTGTTTGGTATGCTTTCCTTTATTGGTCAGAATATTGAGTACAGGAGTTGGGAGGTCATGTTGCGGATGTACAGGACATTGGTTAGGCCACTGTTGGAATATTGCGTGTAATTCTGGTCTCCTTCCTATTGGAAAGATGTTGTGAAACTTGAAAGAGTTCAGAAAAGATTTACAAGGATGTTGCCAGGGTTGGAGGATTTGAGCTATAGGGAGAGGCTGAACAGGCTGGGGCTGTTTTCCCTGGAGCATTAGAGGCTGAGGGGTGACCTTATAGAGGTTTACAAAATCATGAGAGGCATGGATAGGGTAAATAGTCAAAGTCTTTTCCCTGGGGTCGGGGAGTCCAGAACTAGAGGGCATAGGTTTAGGGTGAGAGGGGAAACATATAAAACAGACCTAAGGAGCAACTCTTTTTTACACATAGGGTGGTACATGTATGGAATGAGCTGCCAGAGGAAGTGGTGGAGGCTTGTACAACTGCAACACTTAAGTGGTATTTGGATGGGAATATAATAGCAAGGGTTTGGAGGGATATGGGCCGGATGCTGATAGGTGGGAATAGCTTTGGTTGGGATAGCTGGTCGGCATGGACGGGTTGGACCGAAGGGTCTGTTTCCATGCTGTACATCTCTATGACTCTATGAAGAAACTTGGGTCAGAAACAACTAGACTAAGCTTAAATAAGGGTAATTACAAAGGAATGTAGAGCTGGCTGGAGTGGATTTGGTACATAGTTTTGGGAACTGACGAATAATAGTGCAAGTTTACAAAATAGTTCATGGCTCACAGCAAAGACAAATTCCAGTCAGGAAGAAGGATTCTAGGAACGGAACAAGCTCAACATGGTTAACCAGTGAAGTTAAGGATAGTATTAGTTTAAAAGAAAAAAACGTGACTTAGAATAGTGGTAAGCCAGAGGGTTGGGAAAAATTTTAAAATTCGCAAGAGAGGACAGAAACATAGAGATAAAGTAAACTTTGAGGATAAACATGCAAGTAATATCAAGACAGAGATCAAGAGATTATTTAACTATATAAAAAGGTAGAGAGAAGCCAAAGTGTACATAGCTCCCTTAGGAAATTATGCTGGGAAAATCATAAATGAGAACCAGGAAGTGGCAGAAGAGTTGAATAAATACTTGGCATCAGTCTTCACAGTAGGAGACATTAATAGCATCAGAAATTATTAAACATTTAAGGGGAAAAAGAAGAAGAAATGAAAACAATAAGTATCACTAGATTTTTGATTTATTATTGTCACATGTACCTAGATACAATGAAGAGTTTTGTTTTGCATGCTGTACAGGCAGATCATAATACATAAAGATTGTAGGGTGTTAGAACAGAGCGAGGAATATGAAGTTACTGCTGCAAAGAAGGTGCACTAAAAAGCAAGATCAACACTAGATTTGAAATTTGAGAGGTCTATTCAGAAGTTGAATAACAATGGAGAAGAAGCTGTTCTTGAACTTGTTGGTACGTGTGTTTAAGCTTTTATATCTTCTGTCTGAGGGAAGAGGTTGGAAGAGATTAGAACCGGGATGGGAGGGGTCTTTGATGATGTTGGCTGCCTTTCTGAGACTGTGAGAAGTGTTAATGGAGTCAATGAATGGAAGGTTGGCTTGCATGATGGATTGGGCTGTGTTCACAACTCTCTGTAGATTCTTATGGTCCTGGGCAGAGCAGTTGCCATACCAAGCCATGATGCACCCAGATAGCATACTTTCTGTGCTGCATCTATAAAAAGTGATGAGAATCATTATGGATGTGTTGAATTTTCTTATTCTCCTGAGGAAGCGGCATTGTTGTCCTTCTTGACCAATGTATCATCGTGGGTGGTCGAGGACAGATTGTTGGTGATCATCACTCTTAGGAACCTGACACTCTCAACCATTTTCACCTCAGCTCCATTGATGTTGATGGGGCATTCTTTCTTCCTTGCTTCCTGAAGTCATTGATCAACTCTTTAGTTTTGCTGGGGGACAGATTGTTATCTTTACACAATGCCACCAAGGACTCTCTCTCTTTCCTAAATTCTGTCTTGTCATTGTTTGATACAATGATGGTGCCGTCAGTAAACATGCAGGTGGAGTTCAGATGAAATTTGGCTACACAGTCATGAGCGTACAGGGAGTACAGAAAGGGGCTCAGTATGCAGCCTTGTAGGACACTGGTGTTGAGGATTGCCATGGAGAAGGTGCTGTTGCTTCTCCTCACTGATTGCAGTCAGGAAGTCAAGAATCTATTTGCAGAGGTAGAGTAGAGACCTGGATGTCCAAGTTTGGATATTAGTTTGGTTGGAATGAGAGTTTGAAGGCAGAGCTGTAGTCAATAGAAAATAGTCAATAGAGAAAAAAGTGGTAGGAAAATTAATATGACTAATGACTAATAGGTCCCAATAACAAAAGTTAAACTAACTCGCTGAGGGGTGGCATGGCAGCTGAGTGGTTAACACTGTGCCTCACAATTCCACCCTTGGGTGACTTTGCAAACTCCACACAGACATTCTCCCCGTGTCTGTTTGGGCTTCCTCCGTGTGCTCCAGTTTCCTCCCAAAGTCCAAAGATGTGCAGGTTAGGTGCATTGGCCATGCTGGTGGAATGCATCCTAGGATAGTAAAGAAAATAGCTACAGAGATAATGGATGCACTGGTAGTAATCTTCCAGCAATCTTTACATTCTGGAAAAGTCCCAGAGAATTGGTAACCTCCAATGTAACACCTTTATTCAAAAAGGAAGGAGCATAGAACCCCTACAGTGTGAAAGCAGACCATTCGGTACATCAAGTCCACACTGACCTTCCAAAGAGCTTTCCACTCAGATCCACATCCCTACTCTACCCCTGTAACCCTGCATTTTCCTTGGCTAATCTACCTCGGCTGCATATCCCTGAGCACTATAAGCAATTTAGCATGGCCAATGCACATAACCTGCACATCTTTGGACTTTGGGAGGAAACTGGAGCACACGGAGGAAGCCCAAACAGACATGGGGAGAATGTCTGTGTGGAGTTTGCAAAGTCACCAAGGGTGGAATTGTGAGGCACAGTGTTAACCACTCAGCTGCCATGCCACCCCTCAGCGAGTTAGCTTAACTTTTGTTATTGGGAAAATGTTACAGTATATTATTACTGATGCATGGCTTCATGAAAGGGAAATCATGCCTGCCAAATTTACTGGAATTCTTTAAGTAGGTAACAAGAGGGATAGATAAAGGCTACCACACATTAGGCTACTTAGTGACAGCCCATGTTGCGAGAGGTAGTATATTAGCGTGGATAGAAGATTGATCAAGTAATCGAAGAAAGAGAGTTAGGGCAAGGGAGGGCATTTTCAGAATGGCAAACTGTAGCTAGTGTGCCACAGGGATCAGTGCAGGGACCATAATTATTGACAATATATACTAATGACTTGAATGAGGAATGAGAATGTACTATACCAGGTTTACAGATGACACAAAAATAGTTGAAAAATCAAGTAAAGAGGACGATACAACCTTCAGGGGTTTCACAGTGCTCAAAGGTTAAATGAGTGGGCAATTCTCGCCCACCCTCTGACGACCCTTCTCCCGCCTCCAGTACACCCCATCCAGCTGGACACACCATGCTGGCCTCTTACCCGCCCTCGATCTCTTCATAGCCAACTGCCGCCGCGACACTAACCGCTTCAACCTGTCCACCCTCTTACCCACTCCAACCTCTCACCCTCGCAACGTACAGCCCTCCACTCCCTCCGCTCCAACCCCAACCTCACTATCAAACTGGCAGACAAGGGAGGCGCGGTGGTAGTTTGGCGCACCGATCTTTACATTGCTGAGGCCAAACGCCAGCTCACAGACACCTCCTCCTACTGCCCCCTTGACCATAACCCCACCTCCCACCCCAAACCATCATCTCCCAGACCAGCCATAACCTCATCACCTCAGGGGATCTCCCATCCACCGCCTCCAACCTCATAGTCCCACAACCCCACACCACCCGTTTCTACCTCCTGCCCAAAATCCACAAACCTGACTGCCCCGGCCAACCCATTGTTTCAGCCTGCTCCTGCCCCACCGAACTCATCTCTGCATAGCTCGACATGGTCCTCTGGTACTATGGTAATTTTACCTTATTATGTATTTCCAAGGCTGGGAAAGATTTTTAATCAATAAGCGAATCAAGAATCATGGGAAAAAGGCAGGAAAGTGGAGTTGAGGATGAAGGAGTCTCATTTATTGCTGGAGCAGTCTCAATGGGCTGAATGGCCTACTTCTGCTCCTATGTCTTATCGTTTTATAAAGGATGTGATAACTCTTCACAGAATATAATGGTAAAATTGAGCAGAGTCAACATGGAATTTATGAAAGGGAAAACACTATTGACAAATCTGTGGAGATTTTTGAGAATGTTACTTGCAGTATAGATCAAGGAGTTCAAGCAGTCGTGAATGGTTTGCACATGAACTGGAACCAAGCGCTGTATGTAAATGGAGATTCATGTGGCATCAAGCAGCTGATTAGTCTGCGAATTAGTAACAAGTTATTGACAGCAAAGGCTTTCTGCACGCAACAACTATATGATTGGCTCCCAGTTGCTGGACAACTTGGGACTATGAAAAAGATAGTGAGAAGATATTAGATCTCCACCAGCTCAGGACTTTTCCCTGTTCTCTGCAATAGAAACCACTTAAAGCTTGAAAAAAGTTTATTTTGTCTTCAGCGGTTGCTGTAAGCTGTAATTTTTAATTAATAAATCTTTAGAAATATCAACATGTCACTCTGCTTCCTACAAAAAAAGTGAAAGTATCGTGAGAAGGCAGATCAAGAAGTAGCATTCTGATCAGCACAGGATGCTGATCAGAACAGAGATCATTGACCGACTTTCCCAGTTTTCCCTTAGCCCATAACATTTCTTTCTTTTCCTAACACTGTATCTGTATTAACAGGGGGCGATTGTAAGCTGCTTAAAGTTTTAACCAGGAAAGTTTATGTTGGCAGTTCATAATGATTCTTGTTCACAATTTCTGTCAACTTGGGTCTGAAAGTCAGGTAAATTGGGGAATTTTGCACACTTTTTAAAATCTTTGACTTTAGTGATGATTCTGGGAATTGTACATAAGGCGTAATATACAGATCCTTGGTAAGACATCCTCACCTGGAGCAAAATGTATAGTTTTGGTCTCCCTATGTAAGGAATGGTATACCTGCCTGACAAGGAATATAATGGAGGTTCACCAAACATTCCTGGGGTGGTGGTATTGTCTTATGAGGAGAGATTGGGGAAACTGGGCCTCAGATCTCAAAGAATGAGTGGTGATCGCATTGAAGATTGCAAAACTTTTACAGGGCCAAAGTAGATAGGATATTTCCTCAGTGATGAAGCCAGAACATAAATTCAGGATATGGTCTAAGTCATTTAAGACTAAGAAGAAGAGGAATTTCTTCACTCAAAGAGTGCAGACTGGTATGCCAGCAGCAGTAATATGAAGCTACAACACAGGCCTATCTGCATGTCTAACTGCATAGGACATCAGTGCAAAAGATAAGGTTAAAACATCACAGCCGCGATAACCTACTCAAAGACATTCAGTTTGCATTCTGACAAGGCCATTTAGCTTCTGACCTAAATACAGCCTTAAGGTAAACATGGTCACAAGGGATGGATTTCAGAGGGGAAATGAGAGTGACTGCTTTTGAATCAATGACATGTATTTGACAGAGTGTGCCAAGAATGGAAAAATCTTCCCAACATCCTACCAATGGAAAAATCTTCCCAACATCCACTCTGTCCAGGCCATTCAGTATTCTGTATGTTTCAATTAGATTCTGCTCATCCTTCTAAACTCGATCGAGTATAAACCCAGAGTCCTCAAATGTTCCTCATATGTTAAGATTTTCATTCCTGGGACAGTTCTTATGAACTCCTCTGAACACGCTCTAGGGCCAGTACATCCTTCCTGAGAGATGGGGCCCAAAACTGCACACAATACTCCTAATGTGGTCTGGCCAGAGCCTTAGAGCCTCAGAAGTACATCTCTACTTTTATATTCAAGTCCTCTCAAAATAAATGCCATCACTGCATTTGCCGTCTTAACTACTGACTCAACTTGCAAATTTACCTTGAGAGAATCTTGGGCTAGATCTCCCAAGACTCTTTGCATTCCAGACATCTGAATTTTCTCCCCATTTAGAAAATAACCCATGCCACTATTTTTCCTGCCAAAGTGCATGACCTCACACTTTTCCACGTTGTACTCTATCTGTCACTTTTGCCCACCTCCTAACCTGTTCAAATCCTTCTGCAGCCTCCCCAGCTCCCCAATGCTACCTGTCCCTCTACCTATCTTTGTACCATCTGCAAACTTAGCCAGAATGCCCTCAGTTGCTTCATCTAGATCGTTAATGTCTAAAGTGATAAGTTGTGATCCCAACATTGACCCTTGCAGAACACCACAGGCTGAAATCCTGAGAAGGGCCCTTTATTTCCCACCCTCTGCTTTTTGCCAGACAGCCAAGCTTCTTTTCATGCTAGCACCTTGCCTCTAACACCATGGACCCTTATCTTACTCAGTAATTTCCTGTGCAGCACCTTCTTGAAGTCCAGGCATAACCTCCCCTTATTGAAACCATGCTAACTTTGCCCTATTTTACCGTAGAATTCCAAGTATTCAGAAATCTCCTCCTCCCAAATGGATTCCAGGATCTTACCCACGACTGGGGTTAGGTTAATTAGTCTGTAATTGTCTGACTTTTGCCTTACTCCCTTCTTAAATAGGGGTGTCATGTTAGCAATTTTCCAGTCCTCTCAGACCCTCCTGGATTCTAGCGATTTCCGAAAGATCATCACTAGTGCCTCCACCATCTCTTCAGTGATCTTCCTTAGAATTCTGGGGTGTAGTCCATCTGGTCCAGGTGATTTATGCACGTAGATGCCATTCAGATTTTCTAGCACCTTCTCCTTGTTGATGGCCACCATATTCAGCTCTGCACCCTCCCTCTCTTGAATTTTTGGGATATTACTTGTGTCTTCCACCATGAAGACTGATGTGAAGTAATTATTCAGCTCCTCAGCTATTTCCTTGTTCCCCACTACTGGTGTCTCTAGCATCATTTTCCAATAGCCCAATGTCCACTTTTGCCCTTTATATATCTAAAGAAACTCTTACAGTCTGCCTATGTATTACTGGCTAGCTTACCCTCATACTTAATCTTCTCCCTCCTTGTTTCTTCTTTTATTGCCCTCAGTTGATTTTTCTAAGCTTCCCAATCCTCTGGTTTCATACTGCCCTGCGTCACATTATCTGCTTTCTCTTTTGCTTTTATGCTATCCCTGACTTCCCTAGTCAGCCATGGTTGCCTCATTCTCCCTGTGCCATGCTACTTTTTCCTCGGAATGAATCTCTGCCATGTCTCCTGAATTACTCCCAGAAACTTCCATCATTGCTGCTCCACTGTCTTTCCTGCTATGCTCCTCTCCCAGTCAATTCTACCCAGCTCCTCCCTCATGCCTCTGTAGTTGCCTTTATTCAGCTGTAATACTGTTACCACTGAATCTATCTTCTCCCTCTCAAACTGCAGAGTAAATTCTATCATATTATGATAAATGCCTCCAAACAGTTCCTTCATTTTAAGCTCCCTTATCAAGTCTGCCTCATTGCATAACATTAAATCCAGTATTGCCTGTTCCCTAGTGCTGTCCACCACAAGCTGCACCAAAACGCCATCTCATAGACATTCTACAAATTCCTTTTCTTGCAATCCACAACCACCTGATCTTCCCAGCCCACCTGCATATTGAAATCCCCCATAAAAACAACTTTGCTTTTCCGACATATCTTTTCTACCTCTTGGTGTATCTTGCGCCCCAGCTCCCAATCCTTATCCCCTTGCAGCCACGTCTCCTTGATGTCCACCACATCATCCCTGCCAATTTCTATCTGTGCCACAAGCTCATTTTACCTTATTCCTTATACTGCGTGCATTCAGATGCCTTCCCTCTTTTCATTGTCATTTTTTTGTCCAGTGTTAAGATACACCTCTGGTGCAGGTGGGACTTGAATCCAGGTCTTCTGGCCCAAAGGTACCCTATCACTGCACCACTATTCCTCACAGTAATGCCCTATGCCCAACTATCTTCATCTGCTTCAATGACTTTCCTTCCATTATAAGATCAGAAATTAGGTGGTTCACTGATTACTGCACAATGTTCATCACCACTCACGACTCCTCAGATACTGAAGCACTCCATGTTCATATGTAGCAAGGTCTGAACATTGCTATTGACTAGAAACTGAACACGACTAGCCACATAAGTGTTTGTAAGCGCAGTTCAGAGGCTAAGCAGCCTGTGCCAGAAACTTACTCCTGACTTCACAAGGCCTGTTACTACCCACAAGGTATAACCTCAGAAATGTTATGGAATACTCCTCATTTACCTGGATGAGTGTAGCTCCAACAACACTCAAAAACTCAACACCATCTGGGATAAGCAGCCCACTTGATTGGCACCATATGCACAGACATTCTACCCTTCCACTACTACAATCAGGTAAGGCACATTTTAAAAATATAGTTTATTCAGTTCATTTGCCAGTTCTCAGATGTTTCTTCAATCTTGCATAACAAAAGAGTGGCCTACCACATTCTGCCTAAAAGATAATATCAGACTTACGGAAAGAACAGGTTCAGTTCTCTTTTTTACACAACAATCAAAGCATTTCACAGCCACTGAAATGTAAGAGTGCTGTAATACAGGAAAGGTAGGAGACACAAGGTAGAATCTTGCACTCTCCCTTGTGGTGAATTTGGTTACAGAGATTATTTTGTCAATGGTACTTTGGCAACTTCCTGTCATTATACATATAATATCTGTATAAAGCCTTGATGGTTTTCTCATTCTGCTGACATTTGAAGCTCTCAAATGGGTAAATTATCAAGAAAGCCTCTTTCTGCCACCGCCAATAACCCAGTGGGCTCACCATGAGGGGAAACCTGAAGTAGAGTCCTTATTCAAAGGTACTCATTGCCCGACTGAGACAACCAACATCTGGAAAGCCACAAGTCACCTTCCAGCTCTTCCTTAATGCCAACCTTCATCCTCCTTTTTTCCTGTTATAATTCATTTATGCTTGGGTCTCTCAGGTGTCATACCAACAGCAGCCCCAGCATCCTTGGTGACACTACAGAGTACAAAAGATCTGCCATCCTCTGATTAGCCAGGAACATTCGGCAAGGAAGACTTTCAATCTCCGGAGTCCTTGATCCAGAGGATGGCCCACCACTGGCATGTTAACTGCCAGAATAGCACAATATGAGTCAAGCCTTGACAAAGAGAGATGATGTAGGAGCCTCAGTGGCTTTTCAACTCCCAGGCTTAGACACCTGTCATTTCACAGGAGACTGTGAACAAGGTTGAAATAAATGATAGATTATTTTATTTTACTAATATTGATTAGTATTAACTATGACATTAGGAAAACTGTCCTGTGCTTAATATATCAACATTTACAGAGAAGGCAGTCAGGACTTTGAATTAACATTACCTCACAAATTTCCCATAGTACTGCATAAAGCCCTCAAATGTCAAAGAATGGGACTTGAATCCGCACTTCTGACACATATGAGAGAGTTCACATGTGATGCTAATGACAAGAGTTACTCATTCAGTAAGATCAAATTTAATAGTATACTGTAAGATGATTTTAGAAACAAGAATTTATTATTTAAAGATTTCACACTGATCAGTCTAGGTACAACTGCATATTATTCAATAGCTACAACCCTGTTGTAAAATATTGCATATAGTGTAATCTGTGTGCATCCATAGAAATACAAGAATCAATAGAAATGAGGCTATTTGACCTATTTTCTATGATCCATGTATAAGTCATCATGTAACAAACTAGTTCCAACTTAGACCAATGACCTGAGGAAGGTGTAAACTAAATAAAATCTTCTCAATAAAATTGTATGAAATTTCTCCTTGAAATCAAAAACATCAAAATTCCAGAATATCAAAATAATTAGACCCCTTTACACTCATCCACACACGTATAGTCTCTCTCACAGACACTCACAACGCCCCCCCCCCCCCACACACACACACACAAACCCACATGCACGCATACATATTTAAGTTTGTGGGGTGAATTTGTACTTGCAGAGTTACATTGTGCTTTGCTCAAAAACTACATGAATCCATGTAAGGTTCTGTTAATTCACTTTTTCGATTGGAATCAGTCTAAACAGACAGCAGCGCACTGAGGGCTAACACCTTCAATACATTATCTGGGCTGACACCAATTGTTAAAGTTCACTTGAAAATGCACCTTTTAAAAAAAGTTTTGTGATTTACATATGAAAGAAATGAAACTATCAAGGTCATTCTAACAGATGATAGATTTAACAAACAATTAAGGTATTTTTCAATGTATAATGTCAGTTTACATCACACTGTAAACTTTTGCTATAAATTCTGTGTCTTACAATCGTGTACTCCACAACCACCTGATGAAGGAGCAGCGCTCCGAAAGCTAGTGCTTCCAATTAAACCTATTGGTCGATAACCTGGTGGTGTGTGATTTTTAACTCTGTACACCCCAGTCCAACACCGACATCCCCAAATCAATATAATTGATTGAATACTTATATCTAATTTCCAGGACTGATATCTGCTTGATCCCAATAACATAGCAACTATCTTTTTACATAAAGTATAGCTTGTAGGCTCTATTATTCATATAACTTCCAATGTCATTGTTAACTAGTTACAGCTTTCCCATAAAAGGAGTTATTCATAATATTATTAACCTGTTTTGTCTCATGAGTATTTATTTTGCATTACAGCAAAGCTCAACAAACAAAAAAAGTTATTCAAACATCAGGCACAAGACCTATGAAATTTAATACCAAGCAATGTGAAATCACATAATTTGATAGGAGGAACGAGGCAAGGCACTATAACCTAAATGGTCCAGTTTTAAAGAGGGATACAGAAAAGTCCTGTGTGTGAAGGTAGAACAATCCATGAAAGTAGAGATGACGTGTGATGTTTGTTAAAAAGGATTAAAGGTTTTTGGCTTGATTAATCAAAACCTTTATGAAACACCAAAGAGGCTCAGCTGCATTTTAGTATATAATTCTAGGCATTGTATTTTAGGAAGGACAAAGAAGCTGGAGAAGGAATTTAGTAGAAAAGTACCAGGCATAAATAATTTTAGTTCTGCAACAAGATAGAAGAGGCTGAGAGATTAGGGAAAGGTTTTCAAAATCATGAACAATTTTGTTCTTCCTTTTGTCATATACTCAACAGCACACACTCAAATGCAAAATTCTGTATTTTAATCTCAGACTCAATTATATTTCCTTCAGGAGAACTTTTTATTTTTCTCTTGTTCCTGAAGCTTTCTTCAGCCTTTCACAAGCTTTCCATCATTTATGTAAATGATTTGGATGTGAACATAAGAGGTATACTTAGTAAGTTTGCAGATAACACTAAAATTGGTGGTGTAGTGACCAGGCAAAGGTTACCTCAGATTGCAATGGGATCTTAACCAAACTGATCGTGAGAAATGGCAGGTGGGGTTTAGTTTCAATAAATGCGAGGTGCTGCGTTTTGGAAAAGCAAATCAGGGCAGGATTTATAATGGTAATGGTAAGGTCTTGGGGAGTGTTGCTGAACAAAGAGACATTGGATTGCGGGTTCATATTATCTTGAAAGTGGAGTCACAGGTAGATAAGATAGTGAAGATGTTTGATATGCTTGCCTTTATTGGTCAGAGAATTGAGTATAGTAGTTGGGAAGTCATGTGCAGCTGTACAGGACATTGGTTAGGACACTATTGGAATATTGCATGCAATTCTGGTCTCCCTGCTACAGGAAGGACATTGTGAAGCTTGAAAAGGTTCAGAAAAGATTTACAAGAATGTTGCCAGAGTTGGAGGATTTGAGCTACAGGGAGAGGCTGAATAAGCTGGGGTTATTTTCCCTGGAGTGTCAGAGACTGAGAGGTGACCTAACAGAGGTTTACAAAATCATGAGGGGCATGGATAGAGTGAATAGTCAAGATCTTTTCCCCAGGGGAGTCCAAAACAGAAAGGCATAGGTTTAAGGTGAGAGGGGAAAATTTAAAAGGGACCTAAAGGGGCAACTTCTTAACGCAGAGGGTAGTGCGTGTGTGGAATGAGCTGCCAGAGGAAGTGGTGGAGGCTGGTACGATTACGACATTTAAAAGGCATGTAGATGGGTATATGAATAGGAAGGTTTTATAGGGATAAGACACAAATGCTGTCAAATGGGACTAGATTAGTTTAGGATATATAGTTGGCATGGATGAGTTAAACTAAAGGGTACAGCTCTATGATTCTAAATCAACCAACAAATTTCTTTCCCTATGTCTCTCCTTTAGCAGTCAGCTCAGTGGAAATACCTGTTTGCTTCCACTCTTTCTGAGTGTATTCAGAGCATCAGTGATCTCAACATTTTTGCTGGGTCCTAACATCCTTCCTAAATTATTATGTATTGAATTGTGCATAATGCTTCAGTTGAAGCCTAACCAGTTATTTTTGAAGTTTTACTTTTTTTTTCTGCCGTTGGTTAAAAAGCAAAAGAAAATCAACTTGCTGTCTTCAAGGATCTGTAAATATGCATACCTAAGTGTCTCTGTTCTTGCACCTATTCAGAATTGTACCCTTTAGATTATCACTTCACATGTAAAAGTGCTGTATTTGCCTAACAAATCTATACTCATTGCCCCATTTTAGCCAATGTTTCCCATTTGAGAATTAATTTTGTTTTTGTCAATAGACTCCAGTAATTTTTCCATCACTGATGTTTGCGATGATCAAGTTTATCCTGCTCACCATTTTTGATCGAGGTATAACATTTTCAATCCTCCAGTCCTCTGGCAAAATGTTCATATCCAAGCAAGATTAGAAGACTGTGGTCAGAGCTTCTTATATCTCCACAGAAGCAACTGTGATGTATTCCATAAAACATGAGTGAATTAAGTTTAGACAATGCCAACCTACCAACCTTTTCTATCGGTGTTTAACTTATTGAATATCTGTACCTCTTCTCCTTTACTGCAATGTTACCGTCATCCTCTTCTTTTGAAGGAGTATGCTCAGTACTCATTCAGCCATGTACTTGGCACCCACAGAAGATTTCCTTTTTTTATGTGAATAACAAATTGTTTGGGGTTTCCTTTTAAGTCACTTTATTCATTTTTGCTCACTTTTTTGTTCTTCTTGAATACTTTTTATTTAAGTTTCCATGCGCACACCTAGTTTTCTGCTGCATTAAGTACCGAATGTCTTTATTTTGGCCTCTATTTCTTACACATGCAAGGATTTCCACCTTTGGACATCCCAATATTCGATGTTATGGGAATACGTGTGACCTTAATTGAAGCATCTCCACCTTGAAAACCTGCTATTTCTTGGTTACTACTTCCTTGGCCAATTTTTATTTCTACCCTTTTCCAAATATGGAGTTAGGACACATATTAGTAATGTTTCATTGAACAACAGACCCTCAAAAGCCTAAATGGTCAACTCCTTTTCCTACACAACGATCCTGAAATAATCACTCCTTTAGCTGAATATTTTCACCTGAGTGTTGATTGATTTTTCTCAGTTTGTTTTAAACATACATTAAAAACACTATATAAATGCATGTTGATCTGTTGGAACTACTGAAAGTTTACAATTAGAATTGACAAACCAAATAATGCTTCTAATTGTTTGGCTGGATACTATAGGTGTGTTTGAAGGTGGGCAGGGGCACATAAAATCAAATGGATGGCCTTTCTGCCAGCTCCACATCCACTTCTGACCTGACTGAAACTTTACCGGGAACACATAAATATTGAGAAGACCATGCATCCTTGGGCTTATTGTGGTCTTTAAGTAGCCAATTAATGGCCACTTAAGAACTTCATCCCATCCCACCAGTAATTTATCTACACTTGCACATGCTTCAGGTATTACAGGAAGCCTTGCAGATTTAACTGTTCAGATTGGCAATAGATAAAGGAGTTGGGTCTCCTTAAATGGGTTGCCTAGGCCACTGGAGGCAATTTTTCAGCTCATTATCCCCAAATATATTCTTGACCTTGACATCCCATTGTCGAGTTCCCAGGTTCCCTGGGGTCCTAGCATGAGGGGGTGAGGGTTAGACCTGCAGTCCCAACCACAGACATCCCAGCTGGTATTGCTTGGTACCACCCATCCATGTGGCAAGCAGCGAAGATGGGACTTTCACCTTGAGAAATTAGCATTAAATTACTGTGAAGCGACCATTAGGATAGTGTGCGAGATCTCGCAACCTCTGCGTCTCCAAACCTTTCAACTGGAAATCAGGAACTATGCTTCATGACATACAAGCACAGATATGAGTTGGCTCCTTGGGCTTTCTCCCCCATCTGACAAAATCTGGCTGATCTAATTGTGGCCTCAACTCTTCTTTCCTGCCTCTCCCCATACCTTCTGGCTGCCTTGTCAACCTGCTTATCTTGTATTTATATCTATGATTGCTCCAATTTCAAATTCACACTCAATCTTAGCCCCTCAACAATGTGCACGAGCCTCTCACTTGGCCACCCTGAGATTTTGTTGAAGGAGCTGAAAGGTTTTGGTGGGTTCATAGTCATTCAGTGAAAGGCGGGAATGAACCAAATCTCTCAGTTGAGAGGCACGAAGTACAATTTGTGTGTATGAACTTGGTGATGGTGACATTCTGTGAAAGAAAGCCTGGAATAGAGCTAGGAGGAAATGAGACAATGGACGGGGATGAAATGAAAGGGGAAAGAGCTGCGGCCTGTCCTGATCATTGGAGCCTCAGTTATATTGGGTTCATGTTGTGGTCATTGTCATTGGCTGGGGAGCTGTGTGTTTGTTACTGAGAGGAGAGGCTAATGGTGCCTCGGGCCTGACTGACACTCGGCCCCTCTCTCACTTACCGGCTTCTCATGGTGTTAACGGACAGGCGGTGGTTCGCAGAGACTCTCTCTTTCCCCCTCCAAGCCAAGCAGCTCCGTTTACTTTCCAGCAGCGTTAACCGCTCGGACCCAATCAGAGCGTCCCGTGCTCAGACATCGAGCCCCGCGCACCCAATCGGCATCGCCGACACTGCTATGTCGCTAGCTCCATGGTGAGCGCTGACGCCCGCCGGCGCCGTCCCCATGGAAACCAAGCGCGTCGCTGACAACGGCTGTGGAAAGAGACGAGGGAAGGACTGCGCCTGCCCGGTAACAGAAGAGTCAAAGAGTGTGGGCGCTGGAAAAGCACAGCAGCTCAGTCAGCAGCTGAGGAGCAGCAGGAGAGGCTACGTTGTGATAGGTGGATGAAGGTGGGGGCTGATGGTGATAGGTCAGAGGGGAGGGTGGAGCGGATAGGTGGGAAGGAAGATGGACAGGTAGGACAGGTCATGAGGGCGGTGCCGAGTCAGAGGGTTGGATCTGGGATAAGGTAGGGGGAGGAGAGATGAGGAAACTGGTGAAATCCACATTCATCCCATATGGTTGGAGGATCCCAAGGCGGAAGATGAGACATTCTTCCTCCAGGTGTTGGATAGCCAGGATTTGGCAGTGGAGTAGGCCCAGGATTTGCATATCCTTGGCAGCGTGGGAGGGGGAAGTTGAAGTGGTTGGCCACGGGGTGGTGGGCATGTTTGGTGTATGTTGCCTAGAGGTGTTCTCTGAAGCACTCTGCAAGTTGGCTTCCTGTCTCCCCAATGTAGAGGAGACCACATAGAGAGCAAAGGACACAGTAGATGAGGTGTTTGGAGGCACAGGAAAATCTCTGCTGGATGTGGAAGGATCCTTTGGGGCCTTGGATGGAAGTGAGGGGAGAGGTGTGTCTGCAGGTTTTACACCTCTTGCTGTGGCAGGGGAAGGTGCTGGGAGTAGAGGGTGGGTTTTTGAGGGGTATGGCAGAGTTTCTGCCACCTACAGTAAACCCCACCACCAGAGATATATTTCACTCCCCATCTATTAGCATTCCGGAGTGCCACTCCATCTGTGACTCCCTCATTAGGTCCACACCCCCTCCCCCATCAAACCACCCTCCAACCCCAGGACCTTCCTTTGCCAGTGCAAGAGGTGTAAAACCTGCACCTACACCTCTGCCCTCACCTCCATCCAAGGCCCCAGAGGATCCTTCCACATCTAGCAGAGATTTTCCTGCACCTCTAAACACCTCATCCAGGATGTCCGTTGCTCTCAATGTGGTCTCCTGTACATTGGGAAGACAGGACGCCAACTTGCAGAATCTTTCAAAAAACATCTCTGTGACACATGCACTAAACAACCCCACCTCCCTGTGGCCGACCATTTAAACTCCTGATTTAACCCCTAAGAAAAAGAACACGAAATGACATCATCTACCCAAAGTAGCCCAAACATAAATAGAAAACAGGAATCATCAGCAATGCTTCATCTTGAGGCTCACTGAAGATGTTACCTAGTATGGTAACAAAACGTCTGAACATGAACCTTCCAGCTCAGTGAGCAAACCTACATCCAGAACCTCAACCCTGCCCAGTTCACACTTCCAGACTCAGAAGTTGTGTCCCTGAGGGAAGGCAAGTTTCTGACTGGATATTATTACATTGCAACATGAAGATACGAATGTAACTTCTCCCTATAGCTCAAATCCTCCAACCCTGGCAACATCCTTGTAAATCTTTTCTGAATCCTTTCAAGTTTCACAACATCTTTCCGATAGGAAGGAGACCAGAAATGCACGCAATATTCCAACAGTGGCCTAACCAATGTCCTGTACAGCCGCAACTTGACCTCCCAACTCCTGTACTCAATACTCTGACCAATAAAGGAAAGCAAAGTTTGTGAGAAGATTTGTAGCTCAGGTGCTCGCTGCTGTGGTTCTGTTCGCCGAGCTGGAAGTTTTTGTTGCAAACGTTTCGTCCCCTGTCTAGGTGACATCCTCAGTGCTTGGGAGCCTCCTGTGAAGTTTCCTCCGGCATTTATAGTGGCCTGTCCCTGCTGCTTCCGGTTGTCAGTTTCAGATGTCAGCTGTAGTGGATGGTATATTGGGTCCAGGTCGATGTGTTTGTTGATGGAGTTTGTGGATGAGTGCCATGCTTCTAGGAATTCCCTGGCTGTTCTTTGTTTCGCTTGCCCTATAATGGTAGTGTTGTCCCGGTCAAATTCATGTTGCTTGTCGTCTGCGTGTGTGGCTACTAGGGATAGCTGGTCGTGTCATTTCGTGTACAAACTCCTCCTTCACTACCCTATCTACCTGCGACTCCACTTTCAAGGAGCTATGAACCTGCACTCCAAGGTCTCTTTGTTCAGCAACACTCCCTAGGACCTTACCATTAAGTGTACAAGTCCTGCTTAGATTTGCTTTCCCAAACTGCAGCACCACTCATTTATCTAAATTAAACTCCATCTGCCACTTCTCAGCCCATTGGCCCATCTGATCAAGATCCCATTGTAATTGGAGGTAACCTTCTTCGCTGTCCACTACCCCTCCAATTTTGGTGTCATCTGCAAACTTACTAACTATATCTCTTATGCTCACATTCAAATCATTTATGTAAATGACAAAAAGTAGTGGATCCAGGACCGATCCTCGTGGCATCCACTGGTCATAGACATCCAGATGTCAGAGGTAGTTTTTTCACCCAGTTGTGAGGGCATGGAATGCACTGCCTGCAACAATAGTAGACTTACCAACTTTAAGATCATTTAAATGGTAATTGAATAAGCATATGGATGAAAATGGATTAGTGTGGGTGAGATGGGCTTCAGTTTTTTCACAGGTCGGCACAACATCAAAGGCCGAAGGGCCTGTACTGCGCTGTAATGTTCCATGTTGTATGTTCTATCTCTATTGCACTCAGTGAAGAGTAGGGAGAGAAACAAAACAGCAAACCCTTCCTAAAAAGAAAACTAAGATGATATACGCATGAAGTTCAGGAGGTAGGAACACTACCACCATACTACAAGAGCCCGTATTCATCTGGAGGAAACTGATCAAGTTAATTCATATGCAATTAAATTGGCCTCAGTTATTTCACCATCTGGCACTTCCTGAATTCTTTTTCATAACCAGTCAGTTTAAAGCCAATGAACACCTTTATGAACACTTTTACACATGCACATTTTGTTCCAATGTATCACCAAGACTAAAATGCAAGTTTAATTCAGACCCAAGAGAAATTGCTGCAGCATTCCCAGAAGGTCAACACAGAAAGAAGATTCTCTTCAGAAGAGGATAAAAAAGCAAAATGTGCTTTTCTTTATAAATCTAGTGGGAGCAAGAGCAGCCCTCTGTGTCCCCCAACATCAAGGGCTGAAGAGCCTGTACTGCGCTGTAATGTTCTGTGTTCTAAGATAGATTAGTCCTCCACTTCTCCAGCCATCCCCTTCCAAAGGGATGCCTTGAATACCAAATGCAGCTATTTTCTGCCACTTCTCACCTATTCTCAATAGAATTTAGAATGACAAAATTTATTGGAAATTAAAATTCACCTGGACTCATGCTCCCAAAATTGCTGGTGGGATCTTCTCTCATCAACCCACTGGCAGTTAAATTACAGGTGTAGACTTAAAATTTTTAGAAAGGTATTATCAAAAGTATTAGGAGGTTAAAACTCAAATGAAATGGTGTTTGTAAAACATTACAGTACGGCAGATCACCACTTTTGTTAGATCTTTAACTTATTCAGTTTCCAAACAGACCCCTATGAAGAACATAGACCAATATCATGTTTGGTACAATAAAAGACTTTATTGCTTTTATTAATAGGTATGACATTACAAAAAATAGTTATTCTCCTCTAATATCCAATTAAAGGCAGGATGTTGGCCTTAAAGAAAACAAAATCTGGGGGTTATACACATATTTAAACTAAGACATGGACTACTGTAACATTTTTACATTGCTTTGGGTGTCCTTACAAAAATAAATGAAATCACTACTGTACTTAGAAATAGTCATAAAAACTTTAACCATAATTTTCTGAACTTAGACAATTTTATGAAAATTGATGAATACTAGGGATTGTATTTGTTCTGTGATTAAATAAGCAGAACATAGGAAGACATAAAATTACCGTTAACTGCAGATTTTAAAAAAAAACAAAAAAGGGACAAAACTGTCCCTGTCAGAAACCAGTTTTTCAAACTGTTAAAATCTCATACTGTATTTAGCATCTAACGATCAACAGTATCAACACAATACTATTTAGAGTAACCTAAAAAATTAAATAGAAAACTTCAGTTCACCAACTGACACTCGATTAAAATAAGTTTCTATAATTCACATCTCCTCTTATGTAATGCAAACTCAATTATTCAATTACAGTGATTACAATTTGTACATTTAATAAAATAGCAGAAAATTGGTTGACTGAATATATCCGCAAAACTTGCCATATGTTTAACTATATAAGCAGTATTGGGATACAAAACAAATGCTTCACAATATTACCATTTCTGTGTTTTGGCTGTTTGGCTATTATTTTGCAATGATTCAATGCAAATGATGAATACAGTTCTGTATGTTGCACTGGCATTGTGTTTTTGTCTAAAGATAAATGAACTTGCCTCATTTGAAAACAAAATGGCTGGCCAAAGGAAATATTTTTAAAACTTTCATCTGATCTGGAAGACAAAACAACTTCACAAATTGTGTTAAAGCATGGCAATATGGATCAATGGGAAGATTCTGATTTCCTGAGATGGCTCTAGAATTACTGATCTAATACTATAACTACAGTACTGCCCATAGAAAGTGGTCACTCTACATATCTAAAGTACAAAGACAAAAATACTAGAACAATCTTTATAAAATTAGCCAAATCTTCTTTAAATTCCATATAGTGTGGAAATTTCTGAATAAACTTGAGGCTAAGTATAAATAAATAAAACATATAACACTGCAATGCTAAATAAAGCCTACAGTATACCATGTTGAATAAAGTTACATGTAAACAGTTCAGATGCAGACAGTCTCAAATCAGTATTGCAAAACCGGTGCACCATTTTGTAAATAAAAGGATAGCAACCAACCCCAGTATTAAACCAGTATAGTAAACAGATGCACACCCTTCAGATAGAATACCAATTTACATACCTCTTCTATCACAACACTTGTTACCGCCTGCTAGCTCATTGTTATTCAGTAGCAACAAAACTCTGAAGGATCAATGACAAATAAAGACAGAGATTCGAGCATTTGGTTGAAGATCTTATTACCTATTAGTTATCACATGGAGTGTGAATGTCAATAAGCAATATATTTATACCTTTTTGTATCGACAGTATACTTGTGATTCTGGATCTTGTGATCATCATGTGCTATTTTTCATTTTTTAAAAATGGTACATCATCTGCCATCATCAAGCAAATCAAATGTTGGTAAGCAGATTTTAATTTTAAAATAACTTGTCTAATAGATTATTGCTTGTTTACTTTCCATAACCTTATGCCAAAAATTGTAAATTGAATAATAAGTAAAGACTTAAACAGTAGCTAGCATTGCAGTTGACAATAGTACAAGGGTAAAACAACCTTGGTCAGAAGAATTTCACTCTGACTGAGACACTGATTAGGTCCAACACACTTCTATTTCCTGCAAAGGATCCAGAGGTTTGGCTGTGGCTCAAGTAGTAGTTTCATAAAAAGAAATTTTTCTAGATTAATCAAGATGTAGCTTGTTTCATACAGATGTTTCTGCATCAAGGACATTTCTTGGAGGCACCTCTTCAATGTTTATTTGGATATCTGTAGTACATTCAGGACTGTAAATATGTAACAAGGAAAAGTAAATGTATAGCTGCATTTCTGGTTTTATAAATAAATATTTATGTTTGTACACCCACAAACTAATTAAAAAAAGAGAAATGAAAAAACAATTCAGCCTTTTAAATGAAAATATTGCACACGTATTTTAATGTGCAAGTGGTTTTTGCTTCTGAAACTTCTGATTCTATTTTCATATCTAAAGTTTCACAAATTAAATACATCTACAGTTCACATAATATTTATATCAGCAAAACTAAGTACTTTTTGGGATACAGAGAGTTTTAATGAGTTAGCTGTAAAAGATAAATATGTCTATGTGCATACGACTTCCTGTCTGGAGGATGTAGCAAAAGGTACCTATATTGAAAATAATTGTACATTATGCAGGTAAGAAATTAGAATTTTTGTTTTTAAAAGAAATAAAGCCACATACAGTACAACTATATTCAGAAAATAGCATATGGTTTTACAGATTCCTCATCTGTTTCTCCACAAACAATACTTTTAAAAAAGTATTCTCTGAAATTATCATTTTCATAAATACTGTTTTAAGTGGTGTCAATCTATAACATACAAAAAGATCCTGAAAAATACTAACTTGTGAAAATTGTTTGCTGAATAATGTACCATGCCAGCTAAAAATGTTCAAGCTTGATAACTTTGTTCAAACCACATGAAAAATTAGTAAGCTAAGATCTATTAGTCTTATAACAGAGTCGGTGCTATAATTGAATGGCTTGGGGTATATCAAACAGGGTTTTTCAAACACTAGTGGAGTATATCAAACACTTGCTGCAAATGCCCAGTTTTCTAAACAACAGCCGCTGTTGTGCATGTATTATTATCAATGCTTTGTTAGATGTCAGGCTACAGATTAAGCACATAAACAAAAAAAGCTACCTTGCTTCAAGTTTTACAACTTTTGCATTCTCAGCATTAACAGCAAGAGCCTTCCACACAGCAGTTTTGGCCATTTCATCAGATATGTTTACGACTGAAGGATCGTCTGGGCTAGAGGATAAACATATCTAAATGTTAGTGCTTTGTACAAGCAGAACCACTAACTGGATTCACAAAGCCTTATTTTTCCCTTCAACCTTGCCATGCAGTTCTTCCCCAGCTTATACAATTCTTACACAGTTTATTGAAGTCACATGCAAAGAAAAAAAAAAAAATCAAGAAACAAAATTGTTTCAACAATAAAACACCAAAGTTTTCCATCAGGGTTGTTCAACCTCTTCTGAATGGGGGCTACCAAGAAAATTTCAGACAGATAAGATTTGGCACAACAGTAAACATGAATTTCAGAAACAAACAATTCCAAAAGGAATAAATACATAATTTAAATAAATGACTCAAACCTAAATAACTGAAAGTACCAAGCAGCAGAGCTAACTAATAAAAATCTGGTTTTTCCCTTTTCCATTAATAAGTTCAATTACTAGCAAAATTGATAAAGGAGAGCCAATGGATGTCATCTAATTAGATTTGCAGAAGGCTTTCGAACCATGATGGTGGTTGGAAATATAAAAGCACAGGAGATAATAGGATAGGAGGTAATGCACCAGCATGAGGTGATCAGCTAATAGAGAACAAGCAAGCGGTGACAAGTCAGGTACTGAAGGGAGCAAACCTTGGGACCCAGCTGCTCGCAATTAATGATCTGAATGTGTGTACCAAAATGTAATATTTCCACATTTTCAGGTCACACAAAGCTAAATGGGAAGGTTTGTTGAAAGGATAACATAAAGCAGCTTCAAGAGGATTTGGACAGGTGAACTGACTGGGCAAGAACATGGTGGATGAACCTAATGTAGAAAATGCGGTGAAGTCATCTACTTTAGTAAGAGAAACAGTATATCTTAAGTGGAAAGGGGTTGGAAAGCGGAGATGGGCAAGGAACCTCTGTTCTTGTCAATAAGTCACCTAAGACCAATATATCAAATGCAACAAGCTACTAGGAAGGCTAATGGAATGGTAGTCATTACTGCAAGAAGATCGGATTACAGAAGTCAAGTCTTAAATCAATTGTATAGGAGTTTGGTTGGACTGTACTTGGAGTATTATGTACAGTTTTGGTCTCCTTATCTCAGGGGAAGATATTCTTGCCATAGAGGAACGTAATGAAAGTTCACCAAACTTGTTTTTGGATAGAAAGACTGATTGGTCAAACTGGGCCTGTATTCCCTAGAGTTTCGAAGAATGAGAGGCAACCTTATTGAAACCTACAAAATATACATGCAGCTAAGATGTTTCCCCTGGGTGTGGAGTCTAAAACCAATGAGCACAATTTAAAAATAAAAGGGAGATGCCATTTAGTTTCTCCCGATCTCTGACCTATTTTACTCAGAAGGTTGTGAATCTTTGGATTTCTCTACCACAGAAGGTCGTGGGGGAAGGGGTGTTCAGTCTGAATATATTTAAGTCTGAATATCTGACAGGTTTCAGATTATCAGTGGTGTACAGTGTTATGGGGATGGAATGAGTTAAAGGCACGGAAGTATTCGATTAGCTTTGATCACATTGAATGGTTTAGCAGGTGTGCAGGGCTGAATGGCCTACTCCTATTCCCATGAATCAGAAGCCATTTCTTTTCAGCATTTGCCATTGGCAAAGGAAAGAAAAGAAACAGCCTTTGATTGGAGGAGCATATTGCAAAATCTTCCATTTGTATTTTCTGTATTTAGAACCCCAGTAGCAAGGTGGAAAGGACCAACTTCATTCGAGACAAAAAAACTGCAGATGCTGGAATCCAAGCTGGACAGGCAGAGGCTGGAAGAACACAGCAAGCCAGGCAGCATCAGGTGGAGAAGTCAACGATTCAGGTGTAACACTTCTTCAGAGCTGGGGATTGTGGGGGATGGGGGTGGGGGTTTGGGTGGGGTGAATGGGTTGGTGGTGGTAGTTTGGATGGGGAGAGGGGCAAGTTGATGAGGTAGGGATAGGTGAACACAGGAAGAGAGTATGACCTGATTGGTCGATGGGATGAACTAGTCCTCACTCTTAATAACCTTTCCTTTAACTCTTCCCATTTCCTCCAAATCCAAGGGGTGGCTGTGGGCACTCAGATGGACCGTAGCTACACCTGCCTCTTTGTCTGCTATGTCAAACAGTCCCTCTTCACAATCTACACAGGCACTGTCCTCCAACTCTCCTGCCGTTACATCAATGACTGCATTGGTGCAGCGTCCTTCACCCAGGTTGAACTGGAGCAGTTCATCAACTTCGCTCACAACTTCCATCCCACCTTCAAATTCACTTGGTCTATCTCGGAACCTCCCTCCCCACTCCATTTATATCTGGCGAGTCTTCAGACAGACGTTCACTATAAATTCTCAAACTCCCATAACTACTTGGAAAACGGGATGAAGTTCTTGCAGGATACTAGATGGGAGAAGGTGTAGCCCAATACCTCTGCCTCTGCCACATCTGCTTGGACAAGGAGACATTCCATTCCCTAGCATCCCAGACCTATTTTGAACAAAGTGCTCTGTGATCCAGACAGCCCTCCACCACACCACCTCCACTCCTCATTCCAATGCTCTCAACCCACCCCCTCAAAAAGCAACAGAGACAGGGTCCCCCTTGTCCTCATCTACCACCCCACTGGTCTCCGCATCCAACGTATCATTCTTAAACACTTGCACCAGCTCTAACTAGACCCTACCACCAAGAACATTTTTTCCCCCTACTCCTCTCTGCCTTCCGCAAGTACCATTCCCTTTGCCAATCCCCTGACCAATCACCCTCAAGCCTTCCCCTGCAACCATAAAAGCTGCAACACCTGCCAGCACACCACCCCCTCACCTCCATCCAGGACCCCAATCTGCCTGTCCTCCAATCTAGTTTACTGTATTCCAGTGGGAGATGTGCTCTTCCCTACATCAGTGACAGCAAATGTAAACTCAAGGCACATTTCACCGAGCATCGCAGCTGGGCCCACAGGGGCCGACCTGACCTCCCAGTCATCACCCATTTTAATTCCCTTTCCCACTTCCTTTCTGACATGACCATCCTTGGCTTCTTGCATTGCCACAGCGAATCAGACCACAAATTGAAGGAAGACCTCATCTTCCGCCTGGGCAACCTGGAGGAACTCAAAGTTGAGTTCTCCAATTTCAAATAACCTCCCTTCCCATCCACCAACTCCCTTTCCAGCCCCGCCTCATCCCTTCCATTGCTCTGACTGGCCCTTCCTTCCAGGTTCCTTCCAGGGAGGGGACGAGGGCGGTGGGGTGGGTAGTGAGAGTACAGTGCGAGAGTTGGGGGGTGGGGCATGGTGGTTGAGTGCAGCGTGAGAGATGGGGGTGAAGGCAAGGGCCTCGCGAGGGGGTTGAAGGCTGTGCAAGGGGGCAGCAGGGCAGGTGGAGCCAGGGCAGGGTGGGCGGCGAGTCGAAAGGGAAAGAGGGTGAGGGTGGGCAAGGGCATCGCAAGAGGTGGGGCGATGGCAGTGCAAGGGATCACGCATGCACACACACGGGGAACACACGAGAGCGAGCATGAGGGGAGCCGGAGTGGAGCATCTCAGAGACAGACAAGAATGCAGTCAACTATTTTAACAATGATACCCAGGAGTGGGACAGGAAGACACAGTGTGGAAGTGTAAAGGAAACAGCAGCAAAAAGGGACAAAGAGGATGGTCAAAACAAAATGGCAAAAAATAATGGCTCTTGAACACAGCTAATATTCAGATTATAAAATTCAGAACATCCCAAGGAAGAGCAGGATTGGTGGTTTGTTATTCCTAATGCATCTATGTATATTTGATAAATCAAAGTTTATTTGCATCATCATAGGTTTTTACTGGTTTAATTTTATGCAGAAAACACTACCCCCAAGTTTCAGCCAATGGGCAGATTTATCTTGGTTTTTCTATAAGATAGTACACTGAGTCATACATTGTACTGTAAGCAAAAAGAAACAAGCAGGACTGAAAATATATACCAACGGAATCACCATGACAGGAACCCACAACTGAAACCATGCTGGACCTGTAACAGCTGCTGACACACTGTGCTGGGAGAACTTGATTCCTTTATTTTATATAAGACCTAGGAATCAACTTCTCCCAGCACAAAGCGTCAGTAGCAACAGGCTGCAAATGCTGGATTCAAGCCAAATGTAATTTTTAGACAAGTCTACGTTCGCTAATTTTTATAAAAGGGTCTTGAGCATCATGCCTGAAGCTTCTATTAAGCAGGATTTATCAAGGTTCAAGCAAGCAAATGTTATCGGGGACTCTCCGATCAGGGGTGTAAGACAGGCGATCCTGCAGGTATGTGCTGGGATTAAAGATATCTCCGGGAGGTTGCAACAAATTGTCAAAGTGTGAGCAACCAGAGGTCTTATACACTTTGGTACAAACAACATAGGCAGAGAAAGGGATGAGGATTTGCAGAAAGAATATGTTAGCTAGCAGATTAAAAAGCAGGACCTCAAATAAAGGTGGTAATCTCGGGATTACTTCCAGTGTCATCTGCTAGTGAGAATAGGAACAAGAAACTAGGACAGAATAATGAATGACTGAGGAGATCGTGCAGGAGGCAAGAATTCAGATTGCTGCATAATTGGGATCTCTTCTTGGGGAGAAGAGACCTATTCAAAAGGGGCATGTTCACCTGAACTGGAGGGAGACTTGCTAGTGCTACTCAGGAGCCTTTAAACTAGTACAAAGGAGGGGTGGGGTGTATCCTAAACAGCCACGATTAGAGAGAAAGCAGAGGATGGTTCAGAAGCTAAAGAGAATAAGTTACTTAGACAAGGCAGACAAGAGCATGTCAGAGAACGAGACAATCCTAAATAATTAAACTGCATTTATTTTAATGCAAGAGGTCTAACAGGTAAGGCGGATGAACTCAGGGCATACATGGGACTGGGATATCACAGCAACTACAGAAACATGGCTGAAGGAGAGACAGGACTGGCAACTCAATGTTCCAGGGTATAGATGCTTTAGAAGAATAAAAAGGAGGCAAGACAGGAGGGGGAATAGTGTTTTTGAATAAGGAAAACATTACTGCTGTACTTAGGATATTCCTGGAGGATTGTCCAGTGTACTTAATGTGAACTCAAATAAGATGGGGGATGATCACCTCGAAGAGGTAGTACTATAGGCCCCAAATAGTCAGCAGAAACTACGGAGAAAATATATAGAGATTTCAGATATATATATGAATAATAGGATTGTATCAGTAGGGGATTTTAATTTTCCAATCATAGACTGGGACTGCCCATATAGTGTTAAGGAAGGAATGTTCAAGAAAATAGTGTGTAAATTTTTTTTTAGATTCGATTCCCTACAGCGTGGAAACAGGCCCTTCGGCCCAACAAATCCATACTGACCCTCTGAAGAGTAACCCACCCAGACCCATTTCCCTCAGGATGACATACCTAACACTATGGGCAATTTAGCATGGCCAATTCACCTGACTTGCACATCTTTGGACTGTGGGACGAAACCGGAGCACCCGGAGGAAACCCGCGCAGACACAGGGAGAATGTGCAAACTTCACACAGACAGTCGCCAAAGGTTGGAATTGAACCTAGTGCTGTGAGGCAACGGTGCTAACCACTGAGCGACCGTGCTGTCCATTTACAAGTACCTACTAGAGAAGGAGCAAAATTTGACCTTTTCTTGGGAAATAAGGCAGGACAAGTGACTGAAGTGTTAGTGGGAGAGAAATTTGGGACTAGTGATCATAATTGTATTAGTTTTAAAGAAGTTATGGAAAAGAATAGGTCTTCTATAAAAGTTAAAGTTCTAAATAGGAGTAAGGCCAATTTTGACAGGACAAGACAGGAGCTTTCAAAAGTTGATTGGGGTAGACTATTCACAGGTAAATGAATGACTGGCAAGTGGGAGACTCCCAAAAATGAGATAACACTAGTTCAGGGTAAAGCTAGTAGGAATAGGGAATAATGGATGAATATCAACAAGGTCATCTATGTGTGGAACTGCAGGAGATGGGCGGAGATACTAAATAACTATTTCGCTTTAGTATTTACTGTGGAGAAAGACTCGGAAGCTAGAAAACTTGGGAAAATAAATAGTTATATTTTGTAAACAGCCCACATTACAAGATAAAAAGTGCTAGAGGTCTTAAAAAGCACAAAGGTAGATGAATCTGAGACTTGATTAACTGTATCCTAGGACACAGTGGGAAGAATTTGCAGGGCTGCTATCAGTGATATTTGTATCCTATACAGCCATAGGTGAAGTGCCAGAAGACTGGAAATTGAATAAAGTTGTGCCTTTATTTAAGGAAAACTGCAAGAAGCCTGGGAACTATAAATTAATGTGTTTGATTTCAGTGGTGGGCAAGTTGTTGGAGGGGATTCTGAGAGACAAGGTTTACATGCATTTGGAGAAATGGTTACAATTGCTATCTGCATGGGAAATGAAATCTCATTATCTTGAGTTTTATGGGGGGATATGACCAAGATAGATAGATGAGGGAAGAACAGCAGATATTATTTACTTGGACTTTAAGGCCTTTGACAAGCTTCCACATGATAGCCTAATTAGTAAAGTTATATCACATGGAATTCAGGGAGAGCTTGTCAATTGGACACAAAATTGGCTCAACAGAGGGAGATGTAGGAGACAGAGGGTGGTGTGGAGGCCTGTGTTCAGTGGTGCTCCACAAAAATCAGTGCTGTGTCCACTGTTGTTTATTATTTATATAAATTATTTGGATGAGAATATAGAAAGCTTGGTTACTAAGTTTGCAGATGACACCAAAATTGGTGAAATTGTAGACAATAAGGAAGGTTATCCAAGATTACAAAACAATCTTGATCAATTGGGACAATAGGTGGAGGAGTTTAATTTGGATTAGTGCAAGGTGTTACACTTTCGTAAGATGAACAAGGGCAGGACTTACGACAGTTAATAGTAGGGCCTTGGATAGTGTCAAACAGAAATCTAGGAGTTTAGCACATAGTTCACTGAAAGTTGCGTCACAGGTAGAGAGAGTGGTAAAGGCAGCATTTGGCATGCTTGTCTCATTGCTCAAATCATTGAATATAGGAGTTGGGAACTCATGTTGTGGTTGTACAGGACTTTAGTGAGGCCATTTTTTAGAGTATTGTGTTAGGTTCTAGTCACCCTTATATAGGAAGGATAGTATTAAATTGGAAAGAGTGCAGAAAAGATTAACAAGGATGTTACCAGGAATGGAGGGTTTGAGTTATAAGCAGAGGTTTGAATAAGCTGGGCTTTTTTTCCACTACAGCGTAGGAAGTTGAGGGGTGACCGAACAGAGATTTATAAAATCATGAGAGGTGATTGGAAAATGACTTTTCTCTAGTTTGCGGAGTTCAAAACTGGAGGACACACTTTTCAGGTGAGAGGGGAAAGATTTAAAAGGGACTGGAGGGGCAAAATTTTCAACAAAAGATGATTTGTATGTGAAATGAACTGCCAGAGGAAATCATAGATGCAGGAAGAGTTACAATTTTTAAAAGACATTTGGACAGGTACACAGATAGGAAGAGTTTAAAAGATGGATATGGGCCAAATGCAGGCAGATGGGACTAGTTTAGTTTGGGAAACTTGGTCGGCATGGATGAGTTGGACTGAAGGGTCTGTTCTGTGATGTATGATTCTATGACTAATTACCTTATCAATTCATTAGATTTTATGATCTCGTGGAATAAAACAGAAATCACCACTTCCTCTGAAATGAAAATAAAAGTTGCAAATTTCTGAACCTGATTTTATGACAATTTTGGAACACTTTAGTGATGTAATAAGATAGGAAAAACTTTTCAAACTTAGCCACATAAGTGCAATGAACAAGTTTTTCTATTCTCACTAATATCATTAATTTAGAAGTAACTTCTTTCATTTCAATCCATTCCACATATTGTATACTGTACCTGTACTTAATACTTTTCACTGGAATCTTCAGAATATTGCCACCCTCTAAGGGGAGTTGTACTGTTCCACTTTCTGCAACTTCAAGCATTCTTTGAGCTTCCTAGAAAGATTATAAGGGACCACATTAATCGTAGGATGCCAGTTTTGCAAGTGGTAATTGTCAAATGAACATGACTTTAAACAAAAAAAAAAGAAAATTTACTATTTTCTCAACATCGGTTTCCTATTCTCTTAAATCTTGCAAATATCAAACACAGTAAAAGCTTTGCATGTTTTATTGAAAGGAGATTCACAAAAGCCAACTACCCAGATATACCAAAACATAAATCTGGAAGGGAACTCAAAATTGAGAATACTTTAAGTCTCAATTGCATTACTTCTGTCATCCTTAAAGCAAAATAATTCATTTTAAACATAAAATAGTTTTAGGCTATTCAAGGAAAAGAAATTAATACTTTTAATAGAGTTCAATAAATAATTATTGCATTAACGTACTTTCAATTTTTCCAGTAGTATTTAAGTTACAATTATTAACACGTTGCAGTACACAAATTGGCTGGTGAGTTTGTCTACATAATTACTTTTGGTGTGCAATCAATTAAGTGGCAGTAAAGCACTTTCGAGTGTCACAAATGTGATATTTATGAAGAGGGAGCTTTTCTTTTACATATTACACACAATTATAAAGAGGTACTTGAAATGAAGACTGGAATTGGTCAGACTAATTTAAAAATTAAGTGAGAGTTATAGTACAAAAGTAAATACTCCACCCCAGCAATATATAATGAAAAAGGACTGTAACAAGTTTGAGTCAAAGTTGGACATTTCCATACGACCCAGTCAACAATTTGAATGCTTCTTAAAATAAGTAATTAATATGCATCTCAAGCAAATACTCAAACTTACTGATTTAAAAATTTGTTTCATTAAGGGCAATTTTCATAACTATTGATAGAGGAATTCCAGATTTTCAGTCTGCTGGTCATAATAGAATAGGCAACAATTCTATTCCAGTGAAACAGTATTTGTTTTGTGATGAATCACAGAGTAAGAACATGGGAACATAAGTTGTTGGTTATCAGTATAAGAGTGTGGTTTCTCAATTTGTGGTGCATTATAAAATAGTATGCAAGAGGTGCAGAGTTCACATTCCAGACAGTCTCTCATTTACTGTTAATTGTTGTACAAATCATTGTAGGGCTCTCACGTGCAATTATAGTGCCCCTACCTCTTGGGCAGAAGGTCTGGGTTTAAGTTCCATCTGACAAAGATTTGTTTCATAACATCAAAATTTATTAAGGAACTAATAACAGGACATTTGAAAAGTCAGAATATAATCCATTAGAATCAGCATGGTTTTATAAAGGGGAAATAAATGTTTGAATAATTTGGTACAATTCCTTGAAAATGCAACAAGCAATATGGATAATGGGAATCCTGTAGGTACAGAATATCCCGATTTCCAAAAGCATTTGATAAGATGCCACACAGAAGGTTAATAGTCAAGGTAAAAATCATATGGGCTGAGGGCCAATTTATTAGCATGGATAGAGGATTAGCTAACCAAATGAGAGTAAAGTCTAGAATAAATGGGTCTTTTTCTGGTTGGTAAGATTTAAATAACATGCATAAGAGTGAGGTTCTCTCTTTTGGTCAAAGGAATAGAAAGATAACTCATGGAGAGAAACTTCAGAGTGCTTCATTGCAGGGAGATATGGGTGTCCTCATGCATGAATTGCAGGAAACTTGTATGCAGGTACAACGGACAATAAAGGAAGGCAAATGGAATTTTGGCCTTTTTGCTAAAGAGAAAGAGTGTAGTGAAGGGTAGTGTTGCTACAACTATATTAGTGAGATCACACCCATAGTACTGTTTACAGTTTTGGTTCCCTTGAGAGGGGATGTAGTTGTATTGGAGGCACTTCACAGAGAGGGTTCACTAGATTGATTCCAGTATTAGGGGTTTCTCTTATGAAGCAAGATTGAGTAGTTTAGGCCTATAGTCTGGAGTTTACAAGAATGGAAGGAAATCTAATTGAGATATACAAGATGCTAAAGGGCTTGGCAGAGTAGATGCAGAAACTCCTCTTCCTGTGGGGTAATCTAGAACGAGACGTCATAGTTTTAGGATAAAGGGTAGCAGATATAAAGGGAAGAGGAGACATTACGTCTCTGAAAGGGATATAAAACTGTGGTGGATGCTGAACATTGAGAAAATTTGAGTAGTAAGTAGACAGATTTGAAATTAGTAATGGATTGAAGGGTTATGGGAGTTGAGGGTATGATGAGATCAATCATGATCATATCAAACGGTGAACTAAGCTCAAACGGACTGAATTCTCTAATCCTAGTTCTTACATCTATGTCTGAATAGGTTGATTAAAATATCCATAACACCACATGAACAGGAAGAACCCATTCACTCATAAGTCTGCTCCACAATTCATTAAAATAACTGTAGATTATTTTCCTCAGTTGCTCTTCTTTGCACTATCCCATATTCAAGTATCTTTGTATCCAACCCCTCAATTTCTCTCTAATATATTTAGTCCTCTAAAAGACATAGCATTACAAAAAATTACAACATTTGAGTGAAGAAACCCCTCAGCTCAATTCTAAGTAGCCTCATTCTGATATCTTCAGTTTTAGACTCCCAGCCAGGGTAAATATTCTTGCAGCAGCTACTCTATCAAGTCTTCTATGAATTTCAACCATAAATCTTCCAATGGTTCCCAGCACCCATCAAGCCAAGCCTGATGATACTTTTCTGTGCCTTTCTAGAGGCTTCCTGAATGTTATTCCTTTGTGGATACATTTTAATCCCTCCTTACATTTTTCTTTTTCACTATGCCAATAAACTGACCTTTGAAAATACATTTCCATTTGATGGACTGACTCCTGAGGTTTACCCAACATGGAAAATCCAGTTTGTGCTAAGTATTGACAACAGAAAATGTAGAAGAATAACTAAGAATAATAATTCTTAAATTGCTCTGCCTAAGTGCAATTTCTTACTAACAGCATCATGCCTCTATATGTACCACATTTGAACATACTGCATGGAATCTATTTGTAATATTAAAGAAAAGGATTGAGGCACTGGAATGTCAGAAGATTTACTAGGATTATAATAGAATGGGTATAGAGAATAATCTCGATTATCTGAAGGACTCGGGTTTAATCGAATTCTGGATAGTTGAATGCCGGATAACAGTTTAGCTGAGCAAAGGGACCTTGTGATCTTGTCCGATAATCTGATATTTGGATAACTGAATGCCGGATAATCGAGGCTCCTCTGTACATATGGGAAAAGATGAAAAAGTGCAGTCTCACTACTCTTGAAATAAGGCAAACGGATGATCAAACAGACATTTTAAAACACTAAAAGCTTTTGTTAAATGGATATAGAATGCTTGCCTCTTAAATTTTTGTTCTTTTCATTAATATCCCAGCTGATGGTAATACTGAACAAATTAGATCCCAGAGAGAAGCAGGCTTCATAGAGAGTAAATTTTAATTTTCAAATTGGTTAACATGGTGGTCAGTCACTGAACATATTCAAAAAGGTATAAAAGTTTAGTATAAAACAAACAAATATTAAATGGAAACCTAATTAAATGTTAAAAAAAATGTTCATCCCTTTTATCTCAGCAATACTCTTACAAACACTCAAAGCTCAGTGATGTGTCACCCATATATTCACATGAAAGAATCTTACTCAGCTGACACAGTAGTAAGAGCTTCTTTCCGACAAGATTATGTGCATTCATTTAATGCCATTTTGTTCAGTTAGTGCCTCTCCCAGAGACCCTTAAAACAGATTAAGTAATGTGTGCTGAGTTATTAATGCGGATTATTGAAACTCATGTCTTCAACCACCTTGTAGAATGCCCAGCTCTTTTGACACCTTCAGTTTCTTCTCCTTCTCTCCAGCCATATGTTTAGAAACTGAGAGCAATAGCACTTCTGCCAATTTGGTGTGTGTGAGTGTGTGAGTGAGAGAGAGAGAGAGAAATGGATTTGTGGTATTAAACTTGCTGACGTTTTAGATAAAATGAGACAACTTCTTGTAAATGCTGTCTTGAACTTGTGTTTCAGAGGTACTTGTAACTTTTAAAAGGTCAGATCTTCGCAGAACTCAAACTTATAATCTATTTCTTCCCCTATATTATAACCAATATTTCTAAATAATAACTATGCATTATGAACCTTCCCCATAATGCACTAGACAGGTTGGATGGATGTTCCTGATGATGGGAGAGCCCAGAACCAGGGGTCATCGCTTAAGGATAATTGGTAAACCTTTTAGGACTGAGCTGAGGAGAGATCTTCAACCAGACAGTGGTGAGCCTGTGAAATTTACCACCACAGAAAGAGGTTGAGGGCAAATTGTTTTTGAAAAATACACAAAGAAGGAGATATAGCTCGTGGCTAAAGGGATCAAGGGATATGGAGGGGAAGTGGCATGGTAGCAGAGGGTGAGCTTAATGATCAGACATTATCATAATGAATGGTGGCGCAGGCTCATGAGTTGAATAGCCTACTCTTGCTCCTATCTTCTATGCTTCTGTGTTTAAGGAAAAGCTAGACATACATTTAGTGGATCAAGGAATAGGTTAGAGTCATGAAAGAGGCTTGACTAGAATGTAAATGCCATTGAGTGGTTGGGCTGTACAGGTGCTCTCTGTTCCATAAATCCTATGAAATCATATGTCTTCAGCTCATCCTCATGTAGAAAAACAATTGCCACATTCTAAAGTAGAATATGAAAGCAGTCATTAAAGTCTCACATTATAGGATAATGAATGATTTAAAGTGATGTGCAAAAGAAACAAGAGAATGATATGAGAGAAAACCTTTTCATAGCACAAGTAGTCAGTGCATGGAAATACCTGGAAATCCTAACATGTGAACAGTTTTTAAACATGCATTAGGAAAAAAAGTTTCCCTTCGATTTATTTCCTTCCAATGCTATGTTTGACCAGTTGAAACAATTCATTTTATCAATCTATCAGTGGATACAGTTCTTGATCAGAATATAAAGTACTCTTCTTTTGCTCCTTGACAAGGCAAGAGAGTAGAAAAAAACAAGTCTAAGATGTGTAGCATTTTAAGAGGCAAGCATAGGATGAAGTATTGGAGCAGTTGCTGACCTGATAAATTTAATAGTCTGTTAAACTAAGTTTTCTTCAAAACATTTTTCAACACAAAAATTGAAGGGATACTTTCTTTTCCTAATGCATGTTTTAAAAACTATTCACATGTACATTCTCTCTGCAAACAAGTATTATTACCTAGTCACAATCTCCTGCTTTATCCCAATATCCTTGTACATGAATTCTATCAAAATAATCATGTAATGCCCCCTTGAATATCTCCATTTAACCTGCTTCCCATTAGGATTTCCAGGCATTTCCATACATGATAGGTCCAGATAAGCGGATTACCCTCGTCCTGATACTTATATGGGTCTATCTCCCAAGAACCCGAAATGAACGAATTCTCCAATGAACAGAACCATCTATGGCTATGAAAATGTTTGGATACAAATGTAATACGGAAATGAGATTTGAACTGCAGAAGTTTTGTATTTAAGTCTATCCAAAAATTAATGTTTTGACATCTCAAACTTTTCACCTGATAACATATTTATGTAGAAGTCTAAAACATAAGAGAAAAAGAAAAGGAACACTAAATCAAGTTTTGCACCATCAAACTTGATACTGCTCAGATGGTAAACAAAGCAACCAAGCTGCACACAGCAAAATTTCACAACAGGACATTACATCACTGATCAGTTAATTCAACTGACTGATAAGTGTATACCTTGACACTGCTCTCTTTTGAGCAAAAGGGTTATTTTTAAATTTTAAGAGCATGCAGAGTTGATTTAATGTCAGATTTGAATAATACACCTCTAATAATTTAGCAGAAATTATAACCCACATGAACATATTGCATTTGCACAAAGTAGACATTCTGATTAATTGCCACTCCAAACTGGTTGCTGAACAAAATTGGAAACCGAAAAGATGTAGAAATTTTCTAATAATCTTAAGTAACCCAGGTTAGAGAGAAATCACTGGCTTGTTCTAATGAATGTTTCAGAGTGGTAACTATCAACATGACAATAAGTGACTTACCTTTTAAAGATAGCAAAGGCACTGTGCAGCTTTATGCAGCATTAATAAATGAATTTAAAAACAACTTTGCAAAAATTACTACAAAAAACTACAGAAGAGCTGCACTTCCAGTCAAAGAGCAGCTTCCAAGGGACCTGGTGACATAGTTCAGTGACACAGGGTCTAATATTCCAGAACACTAGATTAATATTCTGGGGACACTGGCTCAAACCTCATCATGGCAGATAGAGAAACATGAATTCAGTAAATATCTGGAAATAAAAGCTAGTCTAATGGCGACTAATTAACCATTTCCAATGTTGTAACAACTCACCTGGTCCACTACTGTCCTTTAAAAGAAGGAAATCCTTACCCAGTCTGGTCTACATAACTCCAGATACTACATAGCAATGTGGACGACTCTTAGTTACCCTCTAAAATGACCTGGAGAGCCAGTCAGTTCAAGAACAACTAGGAATGAGCAACAAATGCTGGCCTTACCAGAAATGCCCAAATTCAATAATAAAACACTCAAAATGTTCTTTATTTATAATCAGGCCCCTTGTAGGAAATGTATAACTTGGTTTTAATCTCCACACAAAGATTTGCAAATTCTTTACAAAATTCTTTGTTGAAACACCTTACAAGTCATCCTTCATAATTTAAATATAATCCAATTAATTCATATATTTTGATTTAAAATAGAGAGGGTTGATAATCCAGAATTCTATCTTTAAATATTTAGACTGCAATAGCAAATTACCCAGTGGCAATTTTCAGACACTTGCCTTTCATTGCATCACTGTCCACAACTTAAATGATTTCTGCAGATTCAACTGGAAGCTAATAAGGAACAATTGTGCTTATGAGAAATAATGCAGAGAGATAGAATGTAACCCATATTTATCTCTCTTTATTCTGAAGTATCCGTTATAAATAACCAAAGACATACCCATGGTGGTTTAGATCCATTCTTCGTTTTCTAGAGCAAAGTGAGTGTGCAGGAGAAAAAGCAGACAGAGGTCAGTCCCTTCAGAAATTACATTAAGCAAGCAGGGCAAACTATGTGTGAACCTGTTCATCAAGTTTAAACTGCCAAGCAGAATTAGCAGTGACAGTAAAATCAAAGTGAACTAAAGCTGCAAAATCATACAAAAGCATACCTCCAGAATGTAATCATTTTGAATATCCTATTGTACATATTACCTAGTTTATGCTCTTAATAGGAATATGATTGCATTATTACAATTTCATTTTATTTACCCCCTTATCCCACTCCTAATGAAAGAACAAGGTCCAGAGATATTTTCTAATGGGAACACAATTGACACTTGCTCTGCTAAATTTGTTTGCACTGAGCAGGTCTCACATGCAGGCACATCATATAACTTACTAACGACTGACGCCTATTTTTGTACTATGGATGCAATGCAAGCCTTAAGAAAGATTTCATAGAAAATGGAATACCCCATATGGAGCAAACTTTTATCAAAGTCAATTCCTTATAAGTTCATTCATTCAAAGTAAGTATGCAACAGTTATCTGGTTGGAATCATAAATGAAGAGTTTGAGGATAAGTACAGACTACTATCCCATTTTTTATATAACAGGACTATTTCAAAAATATTTTACAAAGTTGCCCCTCCTCAATCTAGGGGAAAGGTAAATATGACTAGGAATGAAATATATACATTACCAGAAGAATAAAAAACTGGTAGCCTCAACATAACCTTCAACAACACTGACATTTTGGCTTCGAGAGTTAAGAATAAAAAAACTTTGCCACTGCAAGCAGATGTATAATACAAATAGGGTATCAGATGATTAACAGCATTTAGTAATTTCTGTGCTACCAGGACTAGGGATTAAGGACATTTGTGGAGGACTGAGGGGAGCTGAAAGATGATGATATAGGACTGAAGGATGTTAAAACTTTGGCAAGAGGCAAGGTGTAGTTCTATGAAACCTTACACCAGAAAAATAATAAAAAGCAAAATCCAAGAATAAATTGTATATGGTTATATGAGGCACCTAATGCTGTACTAGTTTCATGCATTATTAATATAGACCTAATCTAACCCTTTACTTGCAAGAGTATGTTAATTTGTAAAACTCCAGGAATAATAGTACAAGGGCAAACCTCTGTTCACACAGGCATTGCTATTTCATTATCTTCCTCAGTGGATTTTTTTTTCTCAGTAAACAACAGAAAACGAAATTGAATTAGATACTGCAAAGGTCTGTTTTAAACAAAAGAAAATCACTGGCATATTCCATAGTTTTGCTTTAATTACAGATGCTGAGATATTTTAAAAGGAACCCACTTACTGACATGAAGTCTAAAACTTCAATTAGATGCACAATCTTTTGAATGACTTTAATAGTTTATACCCTGCTTCATACCTGAATTAGTTTTTCGGTAGTGAAACAGAAGTGCCAAATTAGAGGTAAATTATAGCCTGCTAGTAAAGTATAAAAGTTATGTCGGGTTCACGGTTATACTAAATTCACTTAATCAAACCAGAAGTCAACTTAAATACTGGGATACATTTTCTCAAATACAGTTTTGTTGTAATATACAAAAATGAACATATCAGAGAAAGGTGCAATAATTGGAAAAGTTTCGTAGCAACAGTGCCTCAGAACAAGCAAGCTAGGATGGCTCTGTAATTACAATACTGTGACTCTGCAAGCCTGGTTACTTCCTTACTTAAAAGCAGATATATTGGTTTTAAACATTTCTGGTTCAGTATAATCAAACTTACAATACAGTAAATTACTTCATATAACATAAAATTGTGGTATATAGCATGGAGGCATTTTGCTTTTCTGTATGTTATTGCAGCTTTGACTTTCAACATTAAAATAACACAAGTTACTACAACATTCACAACATGGTTTTAAACTCTGCATTGCATCCTGTTCTTGGGTGACCAAAACAAAGAGGAATAAGTAAGAGTTGAGTTTAATTATTAAAGATTGCATGCAAAGGATCTGAACAGATATGCACTTTGTTCGATTCATATACTATCCAAAATGGTGTGAACATCTAATTCAAACGAGATATGCAAACTATAAAGTAACGTTACAAAATTGCTCAAAACCTCTGCATAAAATCCTTAAATCAACAGTGAAAGGTATCTACGTAAAGTAGTTATTAGAGAGATTACCTTGACAGGAACAGCAAGAAATTTAGCAACAGGTAGAAAGCGCAGAAAGTAAGAGCTTTGTATCTACAAGCAAGCATATAATGGGACTCACTCAAAAATGATGAAAAGCCTGTTTAGATTTCAAAAGAAGGTCTGTTAATTTACCTCAGTTTCTTTCTTCTTTTTCTGCATATCTTCCAATTTCTTCTTTTTGCTCTCTGGCATTAAATCATCCAACCAGCTAAGTTCTCGTTTCGTAAAACAGAAGTCCAAAAGTTTCCGGATAAACACCAGAGCGAGAACCTGTCAATAATACAGATCTATTTGATTTATTCCTATCCTTTGTGTTTCATAATTGGTTTTCTTAGTACTTGCTGGTTGAATCTGTTTCCCTTGCCTTGTTATTTTAGCATCATCTGCCAAATATTGATTTGCTTCACTCGAGTACACCATCTTTCAAACACTTGGAATGATAAAAAGAGCAGAGGAAATCCAACGTGCAGAACTATTAGTTCATCAACTTTGGATTCAAGAAAGAAATCAATACTTTCTTAATTGGAGGAGCGGAGCAAAGAGGTTTAGGCTTTCATTAACAAACCATAAAGTCCAAAAGTATAATTACAAAAAATAATCAAAGGCTAATAATATGTTGGCCTGTCGCTCAAGGTAGTTGGGATATAAACACGAGGAAGTAATGTTGCAGTTGTCAAACTCCAGCTCAGGAACCGTGAAGAGGTTAAGGCACTGTATTACTCTGTAGATCATACTGGCTTCAGAAAAGGAATGCAACATTGATAGAAAAAGATTAAAGATGAACATTGAGTAAAAACCATGTTTTTATAGTCAAATAATTTAGACAGTTGAGGGGATGCTCTAATTGAGGAGTTTATAAAAATCAGATTTGAAAAGGAAAAACACAAGATTGGAGAGGCTAGATATACAAAGACAGTTTATTGATAGAAGAAACCTAGAACAAGGTAGCTTAATCTTAAAATAACTAGACTATTTATGAGTGAAATCAAGAAGCTGTTTTCCCTACTGCAGTATAAATTTTGAATACCATCTCCTCACATTTAAAAGATTATGACTGGTGTGCAAATTCAAAGTTTAAGGACAAAACTTATTTTTGATGGACAAAATCATTATGGCTTCCGATCAACAGTGAATAAATGGAATTGAACATGATCTCACTGAAAAGCTTAAAGAGCTCAATGTGTATTCGCTATCAATTGACTTGAATATAACCAGAGTTCTTCTTATTAGTCAAGGATCAATATTCACAATCACTATTACTTTTCAAAAGTGAGCATTATTATTGGTTCTCATAATTAAACTCTCAATGTCAAAGGTGAAAGGCTAACAACATGACTAGACTGTCAGTTAGCTAGACACTTACTTTATGATGCAGGATGCCAATAGTACAAGTTCAATTCCTGTATCAGCTCAGGTTACCATGAAGGCCCTGTCTTGGCAACCTCCCCTCTTGCCCAAAGCATGGTGACCCTCAGGCTAAATCACCACCAGTTGTCTCTAATGAGAGATCAGCCCTATCATCCTCTGAGACTGTGGCAACTTGACGTGTACTTTACTTTTCCACACCACAGCTTTCTGTCTTTGGCAGCATGAAATGTAGATTCATTACAAAGTCACTCAAACACTGCCTGTAGAGTTGTACCAGTTTACCTTAATTCAACAACTTAGAACAGTTTAAAAATCACCTACAAATTTAAGTCTACCAAATTGTTTTATAAAAATAACAATGGGAAGAATAACCTTACCATCATGGGAAAGACAACTGCAGCAGCTGTAGTCTTGATAACCCAAAGAATAACAAGACAGCTAAGCTGAATAACTGTGAAGATATGAACTTTCCACAGTGGAACATAGCGCAGGTAGATTAAGTCAGGCTGGTGTTTTGCAGGCATCCCAAACAGCTTTATACGATCAAAAAACTGGTGAAAACAAAAGGTTAACTGTCAGTAAAGGGGTAAAATTCCTAGAAGTAATAATAAATTTGAAACATTATTGGAACCATATGAAGCATAATTACAATACCTGAATGCCTTTCAAGGAAGAAACACCCATGTAGAGGAAGACCCCATAGAGCACTGGCATTGGGATAAACTTAAAACAAGAACAGTTAGTTATTAAGTAATTTGATTTCATAGGCTAGGTTCAATATTTTGCAAATGCTAAGACCTTCCACTGGGCAGTGAATGGACCACATACACTGTATAAATTTTGGATTGGTGCATAGCTGTTCATTTAAAAGTTGCTTAATAATCCAGAAATAAATTCCTCTCAAATAAGCACACATCAGAATTTCAAATTCTTCCACTCATGGAAAATGAACTTTTTTTAAAATCAGAACCCTTGCAGCATTGTTAGCTCATAAAAGCAATTCAAAAAACACTGCCTGATACCAACAACCATGCAATCAATCTTACCTTCAGAACAGAAGTCATAAAAACAGACAATCCCATTAGGACGAATATCAGTAAGCCTGTAACTCTCTGTTCTCGAATGCCGAGGAATTTGGGTTGTTCACCTGGTGCTGAGCATTCCGATTCTACTTTTAAGCTATTGACATGACTGATGGAGAGAACAGTGGCAGCCACAAACCAGGGAAGACCCATAATTGAGCATACTCCCAGCATAATAGAAACCATCAACAAATCAAGGTGATAACCACAACCTTTCTGTAAAACAATAGATGTCAAGATGTCAATTGTGTACACGTTATGCCAAAATAAAAATAAAAGTGCTTTAAAAGTTTGTAAAAGAACAGGTGGGAATGATACATTTTATCAAAAATATAAAACATCCTGAAATGACCAGTTAATATTTAATATTTGTTTCTTAATAAGAGGAGTGACTTTATTTAGAAAGGAAGTAGTCTAACAGAAGTAACTCGAAGGCGGAAGTGGGTACTGCAGATGTTGGAGATTAGAGTGGTGCTGGAAAAGCACAGCAGGTCAGACAGCATCCAAGGAAACAGGATAATCGACATTTCAGGCAAAAGCCCTTCATCAGGAATGAGGCAGGGAGCCCCAGGGGTGGAGAGATAAGTGGAGGAGTGGGGGGGGCAGGCTGGGGAGAAGGTAGCTGAGAGTGCAATAGGTGGATGGAGGTGAGGATAAAGGTGAAAGGTCAGAGAGGAGGGTGGAGCGGATAGGTGGGAAGGAGGATTGACAGGTGGGACAGGTCATGAGGACAGGGCTGAGCTGGAAGGTTGGAACTGGGGTAAGGTTGGGGGAGGGAAAATGAGGAAACTGGTGAAGTCCACATTGATGCCATGGGGTAACTCTAACCCTTCTTCCCAAAGAGATAATACTGGTATCTACAGCTCTCAACAAGGCAAGAACTACCACCACATGAGGTAAGACCACATGCAATCAAAGTCCACACACTACGCCTCAATATTAATCATTTAACAGAACTTATAAATATTGGGAGATTAGAAAATCAGATATAAACAAACAGAAATTCCCTCTCGTGTTGCTATTTAGATAATGTGCTATAAAAAAATCCACAAATATATGAAGTAAAAATTCAAATAAAGCTGAGGGAGAATTACTTCCCATCAATGTCTTGAGGAAAATAAAATAAAGATTATACAAATTTGTTAACTATTGTTAACATCTGAATACCTTCAGTTTGTGCTCTTTTCTATTAACAATAACTGCAGTTATCTGTTGATCCATGAAAATAAGGATTGTGCATAACAATGCTGGTACAAAAGCAGCAAGCAATGTCCACCAAGGGTTACCTCCAAGCGGGTCTATAAACCAACCACGATGTTTTCCAGTAGGCTACATTCAAGAGTAAAATAAACTAGTTACTAAACCCTAAATAACAAAAAGATATACAGTGAAAGCCAACAAAAATAATCCAGTTCAATTTACTGCAAATGAAACAGTGAAAAAAAATTCTTTCACATACAGGTAGCTCCAGTATAACACGTGTTTTGGCAGTGCAATTTGGCTATAACGTCACTAAAAGATTAGGGAATGTCATTTTGGAGAACACTTATTTCCATTGGCAATGGCGCAATTTCAGCAGGGATTGGTTCGCGCATTTTGTTCTGTGTGTGTGCGGACGTGCATGCCGAAATCTCTGCGTCATACTCCACATGCTCCACTGCCCACCAATGCACAAATGTCCGTACCAGTTTTTGAGCCATTCTGCACATGTGCAACGTCAGCATTGAAGTGTCTGAGCCATTCTGTGCATGCGCAATGAGAGCTCCGGCCTTAATGCCGTTCTGCACATGCACCAATGTCAGCTGCTGACAGCAGCTTTCCGTGTGAGGTACAGTATAGAGATTTTTAAAAATGTATTGTGCTAAACTTACTTTTGTTAATAAATATGATTTCAACCTTCATTCAGGCTGTGCTATATTTTGCGTTTCACTTTTGGATGATTTTTGAGTGATCATGAGTGATTTTTTTTTGCTGGTTTGCCCCCAGACCCACTTTTCCCATAGGTCCCATCATTTCTATTAAGTGAGGTTTCACTGGAATGCAACAACAGCGTTATAGGAGAACTACCTGTATTTCAAAATGTGCAAGATATTTCTGTACCTGCACATTAAAAGTTTATTTCCTTACTGTTGAAAACAAATAGCAAATCGGCTGTGCAAATAGTAAAAGATTTATTTTAAAATCCTTTCAAATATCAGAGTCAGAATGCATTTAAATAGAGAAACAAAATAGGAGCACAGTAGGCTGTTTGGCTGATCATCCAACTCAAAAGCCTAATCCCATTTCTTCCTCCCATATCGTTTGATCTCTTCAGCCAACTCCTTGTTGAAAGCATACAAAGTTTTGGTCTCAATTGCTTTCTCTGGCAGCAAAATCCAAAGGCTCACCACTCTTTGGGTGAAGAAATCTCTCATCTCAGTCTTAAATGGTTTACCCCATATGCTTAGACTATGACCCCTGGTTCTGGACTCTCCACTCATTGGGAGCATACTTCCTGCAACCACCCTGTCTAATCCTGTTAGAATTTTATTGGTTTCTAAGATCCCCCTCATTCGTTCGAAAGCCAGCGAGTACAATTCTGACCGATTCAACCTCTCCTTGCACTTGTCCGCTTGCTGCATTGCACATTTACCTTCAGTGACTGGTGCAAGAGGCCTTCTAGGTCTCAATGTACATTTCCCCCCTCTCAATTTATATTAAATTATATAATAATCCAGCTTCCTGTTTGTGCTCCTACAGTGGATAATCTCACAATTATCCACATTATACTGCATCTGCCATGCATGTGCCCATTCATTTAGCTTGCCCAAATCACAATGAAATACCTTTGCATGTTCACAGTTTACCCTCTCACCTAGCTTAGTCTCATCTCCAAATCTGGAATTATTACATTTAGTTCCCTCATCTAAATCATTAATATATAGTGAATAACTGATGTCCCAACACTTATCCCAGCAGTACCCCACTAAGGAATGGGTGGATAAGCAAAAAGTACATCACCAAGCTATGGCAAATGAGTAGCTAATTTCCAGAAAGAAAGTTCTTCCGGTCAATAGCTGTAGGTACCAAATTTCCTGCTTTTCGATGCAACAGAACAACTTTTCTACAAAAGGAACAGTGCAACAATCGTCAAGCTGACTCATTTTATCTCCGTCATACTAGGAAGCACTTTTGGACATACAAGTGCAATCTCTTCATTCACTCCCTTAAATAATGCTTCAAATCATTGAGAACCAGAAGCATTAAAAAAGGGGAAAAAAAACAGCCTTTAATACAATGACCAATAACTCTCCTTAAGTTGGTTATGCAGCACTGCATCAAATGCCTTCTGGAAATCCATTTATACCTCTAGCATTACCCACATCAATCCTCTGATCTCTTCAAAACAACTACAAAGCATTACAATTACTACTTCGTGATTTTAATACACATATTTAATGATAAATATATAAAACATGGCTTTAAAAAAAAACTAGCATGTTAAGGGAGACTTTACAGTAAAGAAACTCTTACCTCAAACTTGTCAGGTACTTTAAGCTTTGGCGAAGGGACTCCAACAAGAAAGTCGATCAATACCATAATTAGTATGGTAAGAAACACAGCAAAATCACTGATAATGGCTCTCACCTAAAATTTCAACAAAACTTGTTAAATATATTGCTGTAAATGTTTAAATTTTTTACTTTAGCTTTTCGGATCGTAAGACCCTACAACGGATAGAGAGGACAGCTGAGAAGATCATTGGGGTCTCTCTTCCCTCCATTACAGATATTTACACCACACGCTGCATCCAAAAGGCTAAGAGCATTGTGGAAGACCCACACACCCCTCACTCAAACTCTTCTCCCTCCTGCTATCTGGCAGAAGATACCGGAGCATTCGGTCTCTCATGGCCAGATTGTGCAACAGTTTCCTCCCCCAGGCCATCAGGCTCCTTCACACAGTATGATCGGAATCTTTTCCATCTGAAATTCTTTGCACAACTTGGAATTGCTGTTCGAACAAGGTCGATCATTCTTTTATTACATTGTAATTTGTGTGTTTTGCACTTCTTATGAACTTTATGCCACCCTTTGCATGATCATGTAGTTTGTGCTGTCCATGTAACACATTGGTCCTGGAGGAACGCTGTCTCGTTTTTTTACTGTACCAGGTGTATATGGTAGAAATGACAAATAATGCCAATCTACACTGTGGTAGCAAACACTGATTGCTTTCAGAAAAATCAGGATTTCAAATGGCCTTGGAGTCAATATTTAAAAAAGCACAACTGCAGGCCACTTCCACAAGTTAATGTATTAAAAGTGCTTACTTGAATGTGAAGCTGCAGTGCTCTTTCCAATCCAATGAGTGCTTGCACCTCTTTTCTATCCCATTTGTATTCCTTTCCCAGTACTCTTTAAAAGAACTTTTAAATCAAAACACTCCAGCAGCTAGTATTTATTTTTAAACTAACAGCCGTAACCTTATTTCCCCTGTTGAAAGGGTTGGAGATTTGAATATCTTCAGATCATGACCCTTGGATCTTCCAGGCCCTTAAGAATATGTCCAATTATTGAATAAATCTGTGACTCCACACTGCAGGTTAAGACCATTGGAACATAAAAAAATAGGATCTATTTGAATGGAGTAAAAATTAAAAATGGCCTCATTTAGTATTCCTGCCTGCATAATTCATGCCTACACATTTCTCCTTGCTGACAAAAATGGAACCCTACTGAAAATTGATGTAGGACTTCCACACATTGGTCCCATCCACCAATTGTAAAAGGGTCTCAGTGGTCAGCCTAACTCTGCAAACGTCTGGGCCATAGGGTCATCATTATAGCTGGTAGCGGCATGCATGACAATTAGTGAATGGGGTTTTATCTTCATCATTGTCCTCCTGATCTTCCATCAATGTCTGACAGGTTGCAGTTTTTGGGGTACATAAAAGAAGGATGCATTGCGAGGAAATGAGAAACCAGAAGTTTAAATGTCTTAATGATCAAAGTGCAGGTAACCCACGAGGGGAAGCGAGATGAGAGGGAGGAGGATTGGGTATGAACTCTGTCATAGTCACTCAAACAATGATGGGTCCCTTATCCTCCATCAACATGTGGAACTGCAATTAAGCCTATCCACCTGCCACTCAATGCTGTCCCCTGTACTTGGACAGCATAGCAACCATGGGTGAAAAACTGGCAGTGTACGCAACTGTAAAATTGTAGCATGAATGTCGCAGGAGCGCTCAGTGCATGAGGGCAAGGGAAAGCTCTGGATGTGTAAAATGGGGCCTACTTTACAAAGGTCGGTTGTGGTAAAGTGAATGGACATCTCGCATTAAACATGAGTTTTGTAGTGCATTTACAAGCATTTGACATTTGAAAAAAACTTATTCACTCACCACTCAAGATCACTGAACATTTTGTGGCACTGATCCAGGTATTCACGATTGGTTTGTTACCAGGACTACTATGACTACAAAAGTCTACCTAGTGTCTCCCATCCATTATGGGAATCTGTTTCCTCTGACAACTTCCTAAAGGTTCCAGTGCTTATGACAGTCTAGCTGCATTTTGTCTACTTTGCTACTTTTGACAGTTTTTCAGAGGAAACACATTGCAATAATGACTTCAGGCACCCTATTCCAGTCAAAATGCCATCTTTAAGAGATGAAAGCTGTTTTCAAATAGCACGTATTAATTTGAACTTATATTCAAACTTTCACATTTTACAATACCTCCAGCTTAGATATTCAACCACACAACATATATTTAATGCACTTTGAATGCCGCACACATTGCCAGGATAAAGTTTGGGAATTGGCTGTGTTGGAAGCAATAGGCTTGGGTTTAATCATATATTGTGGTCAGAAAGGGGAAAGACAACAATGATTTAGATATTTGAGTGCGTGTGTTTAATGCTTTTACATGTGTCGAGTAAAAATAAATCAATAAAAATGGCATTGGTAAGGGCGTCAATGGCCTGAGATTAGTAATGTTTTGAAGGTTGTGGTTGCTTAGTGTTGCTGTGGAAAATTTATTGGACTGGAAACTTAGCTTGGGGTCAAGTCCGTCCCATAATTGCAAATAATCCAGTTGCATGACAGTTGAACTTTTCAAAGGCATGAAGAAAAAGGCCTTTCCATCGTTAGCTGAATGAACTGGTCATAAATGGGGATATTTGCCAATGTTTGCTCAATGTTCAGCGAAATTTTGGATGCTGAACCAAACCATGTTCAAGTGCATCAGGATCTGGACAATATCCATACTTGAGCTATTAAGTGACAAGTAACATTCATACTAGGCAATCACTGTCTCCAATAAGAGACAATCTAACTACCATCCCTTGACATTCAGTGGTGTTCTACATATATACCTGTATTTAAGTCAAATTACCCACCAACAACCTGGGGGCTACCATCGATCAGAATCAACTGGACTTGCCATTTAAATACAGTGGCTACAAGAGCAGATCAGAGACTAGGAATACGGCAGCAAGTAACTCACCTCCTGACTCTCCAAAGCTTTGCCCCCCATCTGCAACGTACAAGTCAGGAGTGTGATGGAATATTCCCATTTGCCTGAATGGGTGCAGCTTCAACAACACAAGCAGTTTGACACCATTCAGGAATAAAGCAGCAAGTCGACTGGCACCACATCGACAAGCATTCACTCCCTTCAATAACATTCAGGGGCAGCAATGTGTACTATCTACAAGATACACTGCAGAAATTCACCAGAAATCTTTAGACAGCACCTTCCAAACTCTCAACCATTTCCATCTAGAAGGACAAGAACAGTAGATACATAGAAACACTACTTCCTGCAAGTACCCCTCCAAGCCACTCACCATTCTGACTTGAAAATATATCTCCATTGCTTCACTGTCGCTGAGCTAAAATCTTGGAATTCCCTCAAGGGCACTGTGGGTCTACCTACAGCACATGGATTGGGCAGTTCAAGAATTGTGGGCGGCACGGTGGCACAGTGGTTAGCACTGCTGCCTCACAGCGCCTGAGACCCGGGTTCAATTCCCGCCTCAGGCGACTGTGTGGAGTTTGCATGTTCTCCCCGTGTCTGCGTGGGTTTCCTCCGGGTGCTCCGGTTTCCTCCCATAGTCCAAAGATGTGCAGGGTCAGGTGAATTGGCCATACTAAATTGCCCGTAGTGTTAGGTAAGGGGTAAATGTAGGGGTATGGGTGGGTTTCGCTTCGGCGGGTCGGTGTGGACTTGTTGGGCCGAAGGGCCTGTTTCCACACTGTAATCTAATCTAATCTAAATCTAATGCACTACCTTCCAAGGACAACTTAGGGACAGGCAATAAAGGCTGGCCCGTCAACAATATCCATGTCTCATGAGTGAATAAAGAGAAAATTGTAGTTTCAAGACTGGATATTGGACAAGCAATGTAACTACAGAGTGTGGAAGGGTTGAGACTGTACCACTATCAGCATAGATGAGGAACCTAACTCCATATCAGCTGATTTGTCACTAAACAGCAATATCTCAATGAGGAAGAGGGGGGAACCAAAGACAAATACTTAAGGGACTCTAAGATCAGGAACATAATCTACTGCTAGAAATGCACTAACTACAAAAGTGAAAGGACAACAAAAGGAAAGAGAGTTGAAGAAGAACTATGATCGTTTGCATTAACAGTTGTAGATTGGGACAGATAATGTTTCGCAGTCAGTTACAAAGATTATCTTATGTGCCAATGGCTAGTGCTATTTCATGCCCCAACAGGGATGGAAGTCTTGCTGGTGAGATTCAGTGTTGTGAAAAGACAGACCAAAAAGGTTAGAAAACATTTAAATAGAGTAGATTAAAAAAGTCAAATTCCAGCTGTTAGGATTGTTTACATTGAAACACAGGATGTATTGCTTCCTACCTTTGTTGGGAAATAACGTTTGGTTTTGAATTGCTTCAGGAAGGAGCAGAGAAAAAACGTTGCGAAAAATAAAATAATTGACCAGAAGAGGACATCAGGAACGTAGGGTCCATTTTGTCCACATGCTGGTCCAACAAACATTCCACCATATCTTTGACATTTCTAAGAAAGAACACACAAATTAAATATATATTAATATATAAGAGGATGTAAAAATGAGCATTTCGACAGTGCTCAGCAAACAAAATACTGGAATTTTCACAACATGTACTCGTAGGAAGACAATGTTTGTGTCCATGTGTCCATATGTCCCTAAGAATCACATTGACCAAGTTATATTGATATACTATATACACACCTGTATAAAAATTGACCTCATGTTAAAGTTGAATCTTGACTTTTGGCTTAAAAATTTGTAATTATTAATTCACCTCCCGTAAAAATAGGCCTTCATTTTCAGGGAACAAAGTGATTAGCAGTCCATTCCTCTGGCAAGCCTTCTCACTTCACCAAAAAAAAAAGTAGCAGGCAGGAGATGATATCCAGGAACATCTTGTCGATCTGCTTGTCCATCAGTTTGAACTGTTGCTTTGCTAACATTGAACTATCCATGATGGCAAAGATATCACAAAAGGTCCATAACCAAACAATTTGCCAAGTTCAACCTATCACCAAGGAACTCAAATTAACAGGTCAATCTGTCTAACTAAAGCAGACCAAACCCTGCCAGAGTACACCCATTTGTATAATAGCAACAGTCAGGGGTATCCAGTTAATCAGTGAAATCATCTAAGTAGATCAACCAATCATGATACATGACCCCAAATCAAGTATGCAAGCCAACCCATCAAAATATTGTATAAAATTCAACCCTGGAATTTACCAAACCAAAGTGGTCTCAAAAATATCACTTTCACCTAAGTTATATATGGAATTTCAAGGCTTCAACCATCTAATTGCCACTTAAGACTAATGCACTAAGTGATAACTGCAACCAGTAGATGTCGATTTACTTCACTCTTGATTATACATAAATCTGTGGGTTGGATACATGATAGAAATTTATGCAGAGCCACTTGTTAGATATAACCTTTCTTCAATAGAAAACCTCTTCATTCCAGGAATCAAGTGAATACCTAACTGAACACAATACTGAAGATGGGTTAGACATTTTAGACCTAATCCTAAGCAGAATCAGACCAGCAAAAAGAAAAAGAAAGAGAAGGTAGAAATAAAGACCAGTAACTCTATAGATGTCTTCCTGTCAGAGTGACTAGTGTGCTACTACAAAACATAGCCATGAAATAAAACTGGTAAGTCTTAGCATTAAGACCCCAAATGGACAAGTTGCTTCTTTTTGCAGAAGTAAACATAATTGGAAAGCCTGAGGTTAAAGCCAGAGGTCATGTTCATAAGCCAAAACAATTATTCCTAATGATTCAGCAAATTTGGTTATGGTACTTGCCTTGACCACAGCCAAAGATAGTGTCAGCATGCCCACTAAAAATGAAAGAGATCTTCATTCACCTGTACCATTCATGATTAATTTTGGTTGAAGCCAGTCCAGTGATGCAGTTCTGAACAGTTACTGGTGCTGATGACATTCAGAAATTGTTGGACAAACTCAGCAGATTTGGCAGCACCTGTGATGCGAAAGCAGAGTTAAATGTGGAGACCAGTGGACGTGAAACATGAACTCTGCTTTTTCTCCACAGGTGCTGCCAGACTTGCTGATTTTCTCCAACAATGTTTTTGTTTCAAATTGCCAGCATCTGCAGTTGTTTTTTTTAAACATTGCTGAAGATAATCATTTGACTCCACAGACGCACAAGATTTTTTCTCAACAAGACACTGCAAACAGGAACCTACCAGTACATCTATCATGAGACACTTAGCCAACTTTGAATAAATTAAGTTTTCATGATGACAGTGCAAGCTGTAACCACAACACCATGATTTTCTAGTTTGTGGATGCATAAAATAACCACAAATATAGTTAGTAAAAAATGAAGAAGCATGAATTAATCTAAGAGTACAAGCAGAGCCACTGAAAAAAAAACATAATCTTTGTTAAATTTGGAATCAGGTACAGAGGTCAAGATTTTCTTAAGGACAATGTTCCTAGGTGAATTCATAGTTTATACTTGTTTTAACTGAAATGAAGAGACAGCCAAATTATGAGATGGTTGGAAAAAAAAAGCACATCCATTTTGATACAGCACGATCTATTTCTCTTAACAGGAATTAATCTGCACTATTTAGATAGAAAAAATTGATTTCATTCTCAGACTGACTATACCTCACCAAAGGATTACTAAACCAGATGATGGATAACAAAAATAGAATAAAAGCAATCAATCAATTTCACAATAGTGAAATACTTTTTCATAATGAGTACTGAGAGATCTACATGGGGAAATAGTAACAGATAACCTGAGAACCTGAAGATATTAAAATTAACTTCAAAAATAGGATTTCAATAACTACAAGACAGAACACTTCCTTTCCTTGCAATCAACAATGTCAACACCACATTGTATAAGTTCCATTAATGAAGCATGCTCAGACAGATTTAAACATGGCCCTATTTTGTAAAACAAAAACAGTTGATAGGTTCTATTTAGCACAGGCAGATAAGAATAATTGGAATGTCTAGCACGGTCTTAAATTTAGAAACAGTTTAATAACATATGAAGTTTACCTCGTTACAACAATACTCACTGAAACTGTAAGATTCCTCCATGAAATGTTATCTGCAGATATATTTTCTCGATACCAGATATCAAGGGTTTGGTTGGAAGGATTAGATGGTTCAACACAGGCACACCTAAGAAAATTTATTAAATTTAAAACATTTTACATTTAAAAAATATCACAAGCAAATGGAAATCACAAAGTGCTCAATTCCTACGATGAACTAATTTTATCTGTACTGGTCCTCTGATTTTAAAGCAAAAGTAAATTCCAAGTGCATTTGAAATTTCAACAGAACAGGAAGAAAGCAAAAAGTGCTGGAGGTAGTTCAGTTAGTACAAGAGTGAGATTAGCAGTGATTAATGATCATGGCTCAGACGATCAAGATACAGTTAGTCAGAGATGACAAACAACAAAAGGAAATAAGTCAGTGGTGGGAGTAGTTTTGAAGATCTCTCATAGCTCTGAACCACAGTACAGAGTACATACCAAGAAAGATAACCAAGAAAGATACAACAATAATCAGAAAAATGTAATCTTCATACATGTAGCTAAATCAAAGTGGCAAAAGCAGCCTTGGCAATGAGTTCAAAGATGATATTTGGGACAGATTATTCTTTTAGAACAACATTCTTGTTAACCAACCAGATTATTTTAGTCCTAGCAATTTGGAACAGAAAAGCATTGATGATCTAATATAAAGGATCCTTCAGGAAAGATCGATCATAACATGTGTTTTTCATATTCAGTATAAGGATGAGAATATTTTCTGTAAAATAAGTGGATTAAATAAAAGAAATTACAGAAGTGTGAAGAGTTTGTTTAAGTGGGCTGGGAAAATAGATTAATTAGCAAGATGGTAGACACGCAATGATAAAGATTAAAAGGAGACAGGTCATAACTTTCAACAAAAACAAACTCTGAAAAAGAAATCCTTTTTGAGAAAAATAAATCAACATAGCTAACTAAGAATGGTAGAGAATTAACAAAAAAAGGAACACAATACTATAAAGATTAATGGTCGGCCAGAAGATTGGCAAAATAAGGAAAAGACAATTAAAAAAATAAGAGGTAGAAATTTGAATGACACTTAACTGGCAAATACAATATAGAAAGAGTTTCTGCAGTTTATCTTGAATCTAGACTTTTACAAGAATTTTTGTATGTTTTGAAATTATGTTAAGTAAAATGGAAATTTCTCAATAAGCATCTCAGCTTGGATACATATCCACGTGATCCAGGTGCCATGAGATAAGAAATGCAAACAGAAACCCACTGATGCTGGTAGCAATTTTAACATGTTTCCACAATACACAAGTGAAAAATAACTACTTTTGGTTGAGGGGAAGAAACAAAGGAATTATTACTGTGGGAAAGCAAAGTGAACTGCTTGTGTATTAATTACAAGCAGGATGCTTTCTAAGAGTTCACTTTCTACACGAAAACGAGAGGGAGCAGAACAGACTGAGCTCTTAAAGATTGAAAAGAAACTGTCCTAAATAACGAGTTTAATGTATTTTTGCCTCATTGGAGAAAATTATTGCATTTACTGCAGGAGTGTATTCTTGTCATTCAGACAAACAATCTGGTAAATATGATAATGAAAATTACTGAGCGCAATGCCTAGTAGTTTTTGCAAGAGGCTTACAGATGAAAGTTTAGAAATGAAGTAAAACCAGAATCAGATGTCTCTTTCTCTCTAGAAAAATTACAGAATGCTTGATAGTTGGCACAGGTTGAAGGAGGCTGAATAAGACTTTGCAAGATTCCCTTTGGGAATGAGGACCCACTTACAGAACAATAAATTATTTTAGGTTCGGAGGTTGCAGTAACGAATGATTGCTGTTGTATCACTACCATTGATTGTAACACTGCTCAGAGAAATGAACGAAGAATTCTGGCAGTAGGGGAAAAATGCCCAGGGTGAAGAAATGCACCTTCTTAACAAAGATGAGACACAATCCTGAAGACACGTTTGAGTCAAAGGATCACAAATACAGGGCATATGAAGGCTCAATGTTGAAAATTAAAATGCAAGGTTAGAGCATTTATATGATTACTGTGTCCCTCCAGAAAACACAGTTCCAGTCAGTAAAACTTACAACAAACTAGCCAGTTGTCACGTGGATTAGAGTGTGGGAATTTACAAAGACTGTTTCTTTTTGAAGTATCCTTATTTGTTAATACATTCAAAAGCAACATACTGTATATGTTGGACTTCTGAAGCAGGTCATTATTTTTGGCTGTTGAGGCTGAGAAGTTAATTATTATTGTTTGAGATGCCTGATAAGACCACTTATGTTGGGAAAAGGGCACGAATTTCTCTCCAGCAAGTTCAATGATTAATAATTTGTTGATATGGAAAATTTATGGGAACAGTTTACCCTTTCCATTCTATAGAAAACTTACTCTTGTAAGTACGAACATACATATTAAAAGCATAAATAAGTTATTTGACCCAAGTCTGCTCTGCCATTTAAGGCCAAGTGGCTTGCAATAAGTATTTTGTACTTGTCTTCACAACATGGAAAAAGACATGACAAAGCAACCCAATAAAAGAAATCAGGGAGGAACAAAAGTAGAACTTCAAAACAATCAATAATAATAATAATAATAAAAAAAATGTATTATAACTATTAGGACTAAATACTGACAATTCTCCTCAACTTGACTGCATGCATTCTAGATTCTTTAACAGTGGTGCTGAGTTAGCAGATGCTTTGGCTGTTCTTGGGAAAAATGCTACAAACCATTAGTAATAGCAGGACATTAAGGTCTAATACAAATCTGTGAAAATAATTTTGTGAAAGGAATTTTGTGTGACAATGCTTCAGAGTTCTTAGGGATTGATAATAGGGAAAATCAATACATGCCACTTATTTGGATTTTAAAACATATGTTTGTCAAGGTTCTACACAAAAACACGACAACTCTAGCTAAGAGTTCATGGTGTTGAAGATAATACAGTAGCATAAAAAAAGGATAATAGAACAAGCAGGAAACAGAGCAGGATAAATGGGTCATTTTCAGGTTGTAGAGTCAGACAAGTATCAGTGCTGGGTCAACAATTTATAATCCATATTAACTAGTGACTTGCATGAGGAAGCAAATATACTACAGTTAAATTTGCTGATTATAAAGGTTGTTACAACGGAAGATACAGTCTGCAAAGTCATATAGTTAGGGTATGCAAGGCAGCACAAATTTGACAGATGGAAGCATAATGCGAGGTTGCCCACTTTGTTAATGAAAAGCAAAGCAGATGGCATAAATGAAGAGAGATCACAGAATACTGTGGTACAGACTGACCTGGGTATCCTCAAGAATAAAAAAAAAGCATGGAGGTACAGCAGACAATTAAGTCAAACAGAAAGTTTAGTTACGACTGTACAGGCATTGGTGAGATCATACCTAGAATACTGGTGCCTCTTTATTTAATGGAGATTTTTTCCAGGTTGCTCTGGGTGATGAGGGAGGAAATAACAGGGCTCTGGCCCAAATGTTAAATAATCTCTGGCCACGGGGGAAGTGCCAAAGGACTGCAGTACAGCTAATGTAGTCCCACTTTACAAGGGTAGCACAGATAGATCAGTGAGGCTCCCATCAGTTGTTGGGAAATTATTTGAGAAAATATCGAAGGAAAAAATTAACCTCCATTTAGAGAGGCAACGCTTCATCAGGGATTTTCAGCATGGCTTTGTCAGAGGAAAGTCATACTTAATAAATCTACTTGAATTACTCAAGGTGACCAAGTGTGTCAAGATCTCACATGGGCAAGTAATAATGAAGTTGAATGTTCATAGGATCCAGGTTAATTTGGCAAGTTTGATCCAAAATTGGCTTAGCATCAGGAGACAGGTGGTGGTTAAAAAGCTCTTTGTGCAACTGGAGCCCAGAGTACTGTGGCATAACATAGGGATCAGTGCTGATCCCTTACTTTTTGCGATACTCGTAAGTGGTGCAGATGAGAAGTATGGGCGGGGGAATAAGTAAGTAAGTTTACAGATCAAACAAAGATTGGCCAGGTGGTTAATGTTGAGGACAAAGATCTTAGCTTATAGGAGGATGTAAGTGGATTGGTCAGATTGGCATATCAGCGGCAATTGGAATTTAAGCCTGAGATGTGTGAAGTCACACACTTTGGTAGAAGTAACAAGCCAAGGGAGTAGAAAGGTAGGACACTAAGAAACTCAGCGGAACTGAGGATCTTGGCATGCTTGTCCAGAGATACTCAAAGACAGTGCAACAGGTTAATAGGATAGTTAAGATGGCAAACCTTGCCCTTAATCAGTTGAGACATAGATTATAAGAGCAGGGAGATTATGTTGGAACAGTAACAAATTTTGGTTAGGCCACAGTGGAGTAGTATGCACAGTTCTGCTCATCATACCATAGGAAGGATGTGATTGCATTGGAGGGAATGCAGAGGAGATTCACTAGGATGCGTCTTCGGATGGAGTTTTTAAGCTAAGAAGAGAGATTGAATAAGCTCAGGTTGTTTTATTTTGGAGTAGAGAAGATCGGGCAGTACCTGATAGAGTGAATAAGGTTATATGGGGTGGTGGTGGGGGGGAGAGAGAAAGAGAATGACATGGACAAGGTGGATACAAGGCAGCTTTTCTTAATTGAAGGGTCCCTAACAAGGACAATTTTTTTTTAAAAAAGGTGAAAGGTAGAAGGTTTAGAGAAGATTTGATAAAAACGGTTTTTACCCAGAAATGGCATGGCTCTGAAATTCACTGTCTAGAAGGGTGTTCGAGGCAGTTAGCCTCACAACCTTGAGAGAGAACTTGGATGAGCATTTATGTCATAACATTTAATGTGGATCTGATGCATGAAAGTGGACTGGTGTAGATAGTATTGAATTATTGGCAGTATTGACTTCATAGGCCTCTTCTGTACTGTATGATTTTGAGATTCTATAACTGTATTGAAGGTATTTAAGTGAAGGTTCACCAGGTTGAAGAGGTTGCCTTTGAACAAATCTTAAGCAAATTGGGCCTGTCAGTCTTTGGGGTTTACAAGAACGAAAGAGGTCATCTTATAAAACCTAAGATTATGAGGTTTGACAGGGTAAGAGCTGGGGGCAGTTTCAGAATGAAGTTGTCTCCCACTTAAGTTCAGGAGAAGGAAGATTTTTTTGCGGGTTGATAAATGTTTGAATGCTCCATTTCCAGAGAACACTGTATATCTTCAATGACTGCACTTCCAAAGCCAAGTTATATAAACTTTTGATGTACACTCGAGTCAAGGGTTATAAAGGGCAGGCAAGTGAAATTGGAGGTCATGATCAGATCAACCATAATCATATTGAATGGTGAATCCCCTCTATTGAAGAATGAAACCTTATCATTAATCCAACACATGGATCATATAAGTATATATAACATACAGAGTATGGATTAAAATCCCACTCATCAAAAATGGGTAAAACAACAAATCTGTCCACTCATACAGAAAAGGAAACAATTTACATATACAGATGTTAAGGCAACAAGTCAACAACTGAAATTTTTACTTATTAAAATAAGTAAAACAATTTCCAACACATCTGAACATGGGCTTAAACTAATTCAGTGGAATATTGTCCTATTATTACAATGCTGCTTCACATATTCCTTCATCACAAGTCAAATTCTAAATTCTCTAAATTTTTCCTTTGTGCAATGTTCAATTTTGAGAAATGCAGGCATTCCAGTGCAATTAACACAATGGAAGAAATGCTCAAAACAATGCAAAATATTTCAGAGCATTGTAGTGCATCCATTAGTAAATGGGCATTATTGTGACACAAAGATTAGGCAAGGACCTGACTTCAACTCCTCAACTGTCTTGAAATAGATCTGAAATTAGCAATTTCGTCTAGCAACTGGATGGAAACCAGATGAGGAATACTTCACCTCTTATGAGCCATTTGGCCAAAAGGTAAATGTATGCCAACTCAAACATAAGTAAACATGATCTGCGAACACAATTTGAGAATGCCTTGAAACAAAAGAATTTGAACCTCAGCTGAAATACAAGTCCTTTTCCTGTGGCATTTGACTGAAATGGTGAATGAAGAAATTTTATTTGTAACATTAAAACAGTTACAGTAGTTTAAAGATCCCAAGATTTATTATTTGCCCTGGCTAACTTTCATCCTTGCACCAATTAAACCCAGATTTTGTCCAAACACAAAGAAGTTTACTTAGAAACGCCAAATGCATGGAAGAAGAAGCAGCAGGAAAGTAGACATGAGGTGAGTTTGTTCAACCCTTTGTGTGGGGATTTGTACAGATCAAAGTGGGGAAAGGTAGCACTTCAAATTGCAATTTTCCACCTGTCCTACATATTTAGTGATGAGATGACTAATACAAGTGATAGAAATGCATTTTCTCTATAATAAACTCAAAGATGTGCTTCTCTCCTAATAAATCTTAAATCAAGTAAATAAAAGAACTACCTAGCAGTGAAAGTAAAATTGTAATTAAGGTAGCAGTTTAAGTAGATAAAACCATAAAATGTAAACAGAACCTTTTTTTGCTAAACCTGGAACTCTGCAAATCTTCAAAGTTTTGGCCACTACATTTGCACCCCATTCTGAGACCAGGAATAATCAAGCACTGCAGAAAAATGATGAATGATTCCATTACAATATTAGCAGAAATAAGGAACAGAAGTTATGGAGAGAAATATTCAGAATGCCTGGTAGAGCTAAGAAGGTGAAAGATTGAAATATTGGTATTTTAGTACAAAGGCTTTATTTTGTTAAATATAATTGACCAATAAACAGAAAACACAAACTTCTGATTGCAAAATTAATGAAATGGAAGTCAGGAAAAAATCTTGAGACAGAGGTCAGAATGCATAAAGATGCTATAAATTTTCTTTCACATATCCTTTGCAAAGAATGTTTTAAAATAATGTATGGATCAAATCGAACTAGGTAGCCATTTTGGCAACCATCATACAATTAATATGTCAAATCACCAACTAATAACAAGACAGTACTACTTTTCAACAGTGAAATTACAGGGAATGTAAAAGTTACCAGCAGTTAATGGAAGTAGTACAAGTTAGATCAAATTATAAAAACAAAACTCAGGTTTATGATGCGGCAGGTTAGACATTCTTGGTAAGGGCATTCTAAAAGGCTGGGCACACAGCAAATTCTCAATTAAAAATGAATTACAATATAATCAATGAAAGTTTAAAAACCAATATTATGCAGTGGGAGTCACAGAAAATAGTTCAGTCTATATTACAAAAATGGAAGAAAATTTGTCAAAAGTTTCTGCTTACGAGTATTGGGTAAGTGTTTCTGGATTATTCTGCATATTAAATGGAAACTTCTTTCCCAAAGTAAAGAGCTTTTCCAGTGCTTCATAAATGAATATAATGCAAATAAGAGCAGCAAAGGCCTCCTCTGTGAAGCGCGTTATGTAGCAAACTAGGCTACTTGCATCAGTGGCAACCAACATTATGCACAGCAATGCAGTCCAGAGCCCAATACTGGCACGAAGCGAGAGATACGAAAGTTCATATTCCCTGTTAATAGAAGAAATATGCATTTAAATCAGCTTTTCAGCAAGAAAATATATAAATAAATCAAACTAGAGGCCTGTTTCATATGGCAACATGTAGTTCAAATGTACTAGAATGACTGTCTCACATTGAATTATCTGTACTTGCTGTCTTGGCTATCATGAGATGACGACTTGTTTTTACACCACTATAATACTTCAGAAGCATCTTTCTTCATTATTGCAGGGTAAAATTTACAGATATTTGGCAGCCAGGGGAAGAGATCCTTACAAATGTTCACACAAACAGTTACATTTGTGATGAACACAGAGTTAGTGGGAGGCAGCCATCTGGCTCCTCAGCTATCCACTATTTGGTATGATCATAGCTGATTGGATTGCAATCTTAAAGTCCAAATTTCCACTTTCCACAATAAGCTTTCATCCTTTGCCTAACAAAAATCTATCTACCTATGCCTGAAAAATTTTCAAGGTCTCAGTTTCCATGATCTTTTAAAGGAGGAGAATTCAAAAGACATTGGCCCTTTTCGAAGAAAAGGGAAAAATCTCTTCAGCTGTCTTAAACAGGTGACTTCTATTTCCACATCTGCTGTTAATTTCACATTTCCCCCACAATAACCTCCATTTTCTCTGTGTTTGCCAACTCACCCAACCCATTTGCAACTTTCTTATTTACTTTTCCTACCTATCTTTATCTCAAGGTAAATTTAGTAACCATAACTTCAATCCTTTAAACCAAGTAACTTATTTAAATTGAGAAGGTAAACCTATTACCACTTGCCAAAGAGAAGACCGACCCACTTGTAGCTATACTGTGCTTCTATTAGCTAGCTAGCTGATCATTTAACCATGCTAATGTTTTTACCCCATACCAGAAGCTTTTAATTTTCACAATAATCATTCATGTGACACTTTAATGAAGATTTCCAGAAATTTAAGTATAATATATCACTCAAGATTCCCCTTTATCCACAGTGCATTAGTTTCCTTTCCACAAAAACAATTTTGTATGCTCAATTACCTTTAACTTTTCTATGTGCCCTATAATGTTTTTAGTAACGGCTTCTTGCATCTGGATGTGACTTTTCAGGTCCAATTTACAATCCAGCATCCATCCCAACAAGTGCAGTCAGCAAACCACGAAGGCAGCATTGAACTGAATCTTCAGATAAACAGATGGATGTGAGCTAACTGGTCGATACTTATCCTGCTTTGTGTCCCTCCCTTTTTGAATAAAGGGGTTACATTTGCAATCTTTCAATCTAATTCAAACTTTCATCCTTGCACCATTTAAACCCAGGTTTTGTCCAAACGCAAAGTGGTTTACTTAGAAACTCCAAACGCATGAAAGAAGAAACAGCAGGAAAGTGGACATGAGGTGAGTTCGTTCAGCCATGATCCTACTAAATGGTGGAGTAGCCTCAACGGGCTGTATGATCTACTTCTGTTTCTATTTCTGTTGTGTTATGGAACATAATTGCATTGGCCTCAAATCAACTTTGGTGCCTAAAGGATGCCTTGCTCTTTTCCCCCCTGAAGAGATGTAGGTAATGAAACTTCAGATCAATATGTGCCAGAGGTATGATGGATTCTTATATGCCTGCTCATTAAATAAAGAAATCAATATCCTTCATTTACTCTTTTCTAGTTAGTTACAGACAACATAAATCCAGTACTTAGTAATCATAAATAAGCGTCACAATTTGACAGGGATTTAGAATAGTTTACATCTTAAAAAAAACAAAACTTGATAGGGCACAGTGTGAAAATAGCATACAATTTCAGAGTAAGGAAGAGCATAAAAGCAATTAAGACTAAATTACCAAGCAGAAATCCAAAGATGACTTATATTGAGCTCAAACAATAATTCCAGTTTTCCTCTCCGCAGATACTGAGGACCTGCTTGAGTTAGTCAATCAGTTTCTGTTTTTATTTTACATATCCAACATTTACAGTACTGTGCTTTTACTTAGAGTTTGTATATGGAACTGATATATATGAAAATGGATTTTTCACTTGGGATGTCCCAAACATGTGCAAAATGGAACCTATTATTATATGACAATATCACAACAAAAACAATATGAATCCACGAGCAGCCAGTATATTGGGATAACTGTATGAATAACATGGAGGCATGACCTGAATTTTCTGATCCAAATTAGATAAAAAAAGACTTTATCTTACCATCAGAAAGAACATAAAGGTACCCATCTCAGGATCTCTGCAAAACACCACCAGGCACAGACCTCCAGCCCGAAATTAATGTTCCACTACTACCCTTCTGCCTTCTATGGGCAAGCCAATTCTGAATCTATGTGGACAAGTCACCATGGATTCAATGCATCTTAAATCTTCTGGATGAGCCTACTACGAGGGACCTGGTCAAAAGCCTTATTAAAATCCATGTAAATAACATCCACTGCTCTACCTTCATCAATCACCTTTGAAATTTTTGAGGAGGTGAATAAGACATGACCTGACCTGCTCAAATCCATGCTGACTGTCCCTAATTGGGCCATGCTTTTCCAAATGTGCATAAATCCCATTCCCAAGAATTCTCTCCAATAGCTTCCCAGCCACCGATGCAAGATCCACCAGTCTGTAGTTTCCAGAGAACGAGATATAATTTTGAGGCAGACCATGATACGATTTTATGAATAAGAAATCAATAATGACTGTGTTAAACAAACAGTAACACTACAAGCAGTGCTGAAATCTGGATTCATTAGTGACAAATGAATGTGTCAAACTGAACATGTGGCTCACCTATAGATTTATAGTAAATGGAGCATCAGGCCCTTTATGTAACCTGACCTATCTACAAATATGCTATGTCAAAATAACCAAAACAAAAACAGTTATGCAGGAAATATTAAAAGTGCCTATTTTTCAAAATGTTTATACTTACAAGAATCTGATGGTGTACAGTAATAAGACTTAACATTGTAGTTAGCTCTAGGGAAAAAAAAATCTATTCTACAAATACAAAAGGATTCTAACAGTGATACAGAAGGAACAGTGATAAATTTCCAAATCATGACAGAGATTGATGGAAGGGAGTTTGCAGGTGGTGGTCTTCTCATGTATCTGCTGCTCTTGTCCTTCTAGATGGCAGTGGTTAGTGTTTGACAGGTGCCATGTAAGTAGTCGTGGTATATGTCTGTAGTGCATCCTGTAGCTGGTACAAACTGCTACCACTGTGCAGCAGCCCAAAGATATTGCAGAGCAGAGATGCCTGAATTCCAATAACTATCATGCTGCTTTGTGCAAGGAATGACTCCAACTAACTGAGATTTTCCCAGGATTCCCATTGACTCTAGGACTCCTTGACAACACATTTAATTAAATGCTATTTCAATGTCAAGAGCAGTCAATCTTACATTCTTTCTAGAGTTTAGCTTTTTTGTCCAGATTTGAACCAAGGCTCTAATGAGGCGAGATGATAAGGGCTCCTGGTGGAACCCAATCTGAGTATCAACACTTCTTTGTGATACAGTTGAAGAACGCCTTCCATCATTTCATTGATGATCAAAAGAGTAAACTGACAGGTAGTAACTGATTGGGCTGGATTCATCTTGCTTTGTGTGCGCAGGACATATCTTTACCTTATACCTTTACAACCATCCAGTATGTCAGGTAGACGTCAGTGTTGTTGATATTAGAGTAAATAAATCTTTAGCCCGATCTGTTGTATTGATGCACTGAACTCTCCCTTCATTAATGATCAGGATATTGAAGGAGCCTTCTCCGCCAATGAGTTGTTTAATTATAGAACACCATTCAAAATGTGCTAAGACTATATTACTGTGACCTAACTCCATTGATTGGTTGGCACGATCATTTGTCACTCACATCTAAATGTGACTAATCTAGAATTGCCAGTCTGGAAGTTTGACTTGTCACAGGCTTCATGCTAGTGGATTTCTTATTCTACCGAAAGGAACGGCTGATAACTTGGATTCTGTTTGACTCACTGTTATTCCAGCAAGTGGTAGATGAATTTTTTTTTTTAATTCTATTACTAAAATTCATTATAATAGCAAGACCAAGTTAATGTTAAAGTTTGCACTTGGGATTTGCAAAACAATCCTTATTTGATTTTACTCAGCACATTTGAAGGAGTGCCAAATAATCACAGCTCTCCTCCCTTTTCTTTCCCCACTTCAAGAGAGAATTGATTTATTGTTCATGCTTGACCCTTATTTTAATAGATTTGAGAACAAAATTCGACTTTGACAAGTGACACAAGCCAGCAAAATGAATTATTTACACCATGTCATTTACTTGCTGTTCTAAGACTGCATATTTAGTACCTTTGCTTAAGTCAACTTCTACACAACCCTCACAGTTGCACGATGTATTACATTTTACAGCACAATATAATTTTCTTCTCAATAGTACTAAATAAAAGGAAACATTCTTACTTGCATAACTTGAATAGTATTTTTTCAAACACTAATACAGGTCCTGTACTTCCCAAAATTGTAAGCGGCTGTCCAGAAAATAAGGAATACACAATTCCTGTCATTGAAGCCCCAAAGAGAGATTCTATTGCACTCTGGAAGAAAAAGCAAATCAGAAATTTATTTTCATTTATTTAATGTAGTTTCTTTGTTTCTGGTTTCTAGTTTTGCTTTGGAAAGAAGTTGTTTTGCAGATTGCTTCAGCAGCATCCTGAATGTTCTATGAATTGTGAAGCAATCTACAATCAGTTTCAGAAGAATTACAATTAAGTTTTCAGGTTTACAGTTTAACACACCACATATTGCACAGAAGTTTGGATAGAATCAAGATTTCGACTGCAGCTGCATCTGCCCCAATTTTTATTAAAATTCATTCACAGGTTGTGGGTATCACTGGCTGTTCATCTAAATTGTCTTTGAAGGTCATGGTGAGTTATCCTTGACCTGCTGCATTCTCTGGGATGTAGGTGCACTCACAAGTGCTGTCAATGAGGGAGTTTCATGATTGTGACCCAGCAACCATGAAGAAATGGCAATATAGTGTCCAGTTTCAGGATGGTGCAGGGTTTGGAGAGGACAGCATACACTGATGTTCTTCTATATGAAAGCATATGGAATTTTAGTGTGAAATGGTGAGCCAGAAAGATTGATGACCTTTCATCAGAACTTGAGGCAATTTCTTTGCGAAACATGTTCAATATGATGCTGCATAATAGGTTAATGAAGATCACAGAAGAGTCATGGACAAGTAGCAGAATGGATTTGTTAACTGGCTTCCAGCAACAAAGCACAGAGGTGGTAATGGGCAGTTACAAGTGACAAAATGTGGGAAAATATGTCCTGCAAGGAACTGTGCTGGAATCACTGCCATTTTAATGTACATTAAAATGTGAACTTCTGTAAATGGAGAAATTGTTTCTTTTTTTTAAGCGGTGTGGATAAAGAAGAGTGTTCAATAGTTATTAGTACTAATGAGGACTAGAAAAATTAAATGAGAACATTATAAACATACAGAACGGGCAAATAACTTACAAATAACTAAAACACAACTAATATAAGACAGTAGATTTTTGTGATAAGGTCACTTCTGTCATAAATGTTGCAAGTCATGTGTAGCAGAAGAACAAAGGTATACTGAATTATACGTACACCAATCAAAGTAACCAGAAGTTAGCAAAGCCATTTAAATGATCAAGCATTTTTGTTTACGAGTGACAGAAATATTAAATAGGAAAGTTATGTTAAACCTCATCTACATCAAACCCTATAGGTTCTGGTTGCCATAATGAAGAGAATACAGACACACTGGAGGGATAATAAGGAAAATTTACAAACATGATACTAAAAATGTAAAGATATATATCAGCTGAGGCTTGGCAGGCCAAGTCTCCTTTGAGTCTAATAAAGATAATGTAGAGAGAAATATTTCCACTAGTGGGGAAGAGGAAGAGGCCATCAATACAAGATAGGAAGAAAATTTACAAAGATCTGGAATTAACAGTTTAATAACAACCATGAAGCCAGTATCGGGTGATAGAAAACACTCATCTGACACACTAATGTCCAATAGGGAAGGAAGCTGCTGTCCTTACCTGTCTGGCCAACCCATGACTCCAGACCTAGAGCAATGTGTTTCACTCTTAATTACCCAGGAGACAATTAGGGCTGGGCAATAAATGCTGGTGTAACCAACATCACCCACACGCAACAAAAGAATTAAAAAAACACATGAAATCAAATAGGAATTGGACATAATGGCTTTATCCAATGAGTAATGATGGCATGAATGTAGAGAGTGGTTGAAATAAATAATAGAGATAAATTTAAAGAAAAAGGGAACAGGTTTTACAATTATATATTTAGACAAGGAAAAGCAGAGAGGTTAGAAAGAGTAAACATCAGCATAAATTATCTGGTCCAAATGGACAATTTATGTGCTCTATATCCAATGCAATGACTCAGAATATTGTGAAGCTACTTATCAATCATGTAATTTTAAACAGAATCATCAACTTCAGGCTTCACCTCAGAAGGAAACGGCATTTCGTAAACTCATGCTTGTACAGTGATCTGCTTTCATTAATGGCAATGAAGAACCAAGGTTCCTTCAAAAGCACTTTGCAAACCACCATAATGTTTGAAGGTCAACTGCAGCAGATAGATGGGATCATCACCACCTAGTTTCCCCTCCAAGCCACATAATATCCTGATTTTGAACTACATCACTGTTCCTTCACTGTCAGTGGGTCAAAATCCTGAACTCCTTACCTAACAGCATTATGGATGCGCCTACATTACATGGAAATTGCGTGCATGGTGGCTTTTAAGGTGATTAGGGATTGGCTATAAATGCAGGCTTTGCTAGCAATGCCCACATCTCAAATATTAAAATTGATTAAAACATTTTGTGCTGCAAAACGGCATAAATTTTCTTTAACACAGGTTTATTTTTCCATAGACATAAGAACAACAGTAGACCATATTGCACCTTGATTCTGTCCTTCCAGTTCACAAGATCGTGGTGATTTGGATTCTACCTCCGTTCATCAGCATCGATTCCATGCCTTTTAACAATGCTGCCCAGCAAAATCTTTACCCTGCACTGCTTTAAATGAAAGAAAGATTGCTGCCAGACTGTCACTGCCTTTTGCACATAATAAACCCTTAAACTACTTTCCTGAATAATCATAGAATCCCTACACTGTGGAAATAGGCCTTGGCCCAACACGTCCACACCAACCCTTCAAAGAGTAACCCACTCCAGACCCATTCTCCTACCCTATTATTCTACATTTACCCCAACTAATGCACCTAACCTACGTATCCCTGAACATTATTGGAAATTTAGCATGGCCAATTCATTTAACCGGCATATCTTTGGACTGTGGGAGGAAACCAGAGCACCCAGACAACACGCAAGCAGACGCTGGAGAATGTGAAAACACCCCACAGACAGTTTCCAGAAGGTGGAATCAAACCTGGGTCCCTGGCACTGTGAGGTAGCAATGGTAACCACTAAGCCACCGTGCCCTTAGTTATATCAGTATTTCCAGCTCCCCAAAACCAGAAAAAGTTTTTCTCTCTCAACAATTTTTTCCCCAAAATCTAAAATGTTCAAACAAATCATCTGCAGGGAATAATTATAAAAAAAGGCTACCTGGTTTGAGAAAATTATAATAAGAATATCATTCTTGGTAGAATTCAATCCTGTAGAGTAAACAGCACAAACTAAAATCATAAAGATCATAAAAAACTATATTCATGTCTTAGATACTCACTATATTGTTATCAGTAGCTTCCCCTAGTAACCCTCCAAATGTGATGACAGGAGACATGCAGGCACAGTAAAGGAAAAGAATAGATGCCAAGCACTGCAGGCTAAATGCGTCTTTGAAGTCACTCAAATAGAATGGCGATTTTCTTTTGATGTCACGAATTAAGCCACCAAAGAACCTGTAGGGATTAATTTAGCACTTTTCATAAAACATTTGAATCTAGAATTTTATCTTAAATGTGAGTAGAAGACAGTGGCACAGCATATTTAACACCACCAGATGGGTCGAAATTACATAGGATAACAATCACAGATTCCTTACAGAGAGTTAACAAAGAATCCAACTTTAAGATTAGACCATTAGATGCAAGAGCAGAAGTAGGCCATTCAGCCCATCAAGTCTGTTCCCCAGTCAATAGATCATGGCTGATCTGAATCCTCAGCTCCACTTTCTTGCTTGTTCCCTGTAACCATGGATTCCCTTATTAATTAAAAAGCCTTCTCTTTCAGCCTTGAATATACTTCATGTTGCAGCCTCTGCAGTAAAGAATTCCACAAATTCACTACCCTCAGAAGAAATCTCACTTCATCTTTGTCTTAAATGAGTGACCCTTAATTCCAAGATTACACACTCTTGTCCCATATTTTCACACAAGGGGAATCCTTCTGCTACTACTCTGTCAAATCCCCTAAGAATCCTGCATGCTTCATAAGGTCACCTCTCAACTTATAAATTCCAACAAGTATATGCTCAAATTGACTCATCCTCACTATATAAGACAGTCCCACCATATCAAGTATTAGCCAAGTGAACTTCCTCTGGACTGACTCCAAGGACAGTATATTTTTCCTTAAATAAGGGGACCAAAACTGCCATCAGTATTCCAGCTACAGTCTGACTAGCCCCTTGTATAGGTTTAGCAAAACCTAGCGCTGGAAAAGGCAAGCAGGTCGAAATGTCAACTCTCTTGCTCCTCAGATGCTACCTAACCTGCTGCGCCTTTTCCAGTACCACACTTCAACTCTGACTTTCCAGCATCTACAGTCCTCTTTATCTCCTTTTAGCAAAACCTCACTACTTTTATACTGCTATGAAATAAAGACAAATATTCCATTTACGCCATGTTGCCTCTCCTTAGTATGTATAAATTCTCAGCTATTACATTCTTTGTAATAACCTCTAACATTTTCCCAACAAATGTTAGCTTAGCTGGCTTAGTTAAATTATAGTTACTTGAAAAGCTGCCAATCCTTTGAGTTTTTCAGAATTTAAAGATTCCTGGGGGATTACTACAAGTGTCTATATCTGTAATAACTTCTTCTAACATCCCAGCACAAATCCAATCAGATCCAGAGGCCTATCTTTAGTCGCACTAGTTTCTCTAGTACTTTTTCTCTAGTCATTGTTATTGCATTCATTTCCTCTCCTCCTTTTACCCTTTGATTATTTAGAAATTTTGGAATGCCTTTGATGTCTTCCACTGTGAAGACTGATGTACAGTATTATACAATTCTTCTACCAGCTCCCGGTTCCCTATTATTTCCCCAACCTCATTCTCTAAGGGACCTACGCTCGCTTTGGCTTCTCCTTCTTTTTATATATTTAAATCTGATCATACCCAACAATCATCTTCTGAATAATAAATTCCAAAATTTGAGTTAAAGATAAGAAAACTCAAATGTCAATGCTGATATAAAAACAATAATGTAACACATACAGCCAGTTTCTCATATGGTATGGGAAACATGTAATTTGTTACCACCTTCAGCAAGAAGGATGCTGAATATACCTTTAGTCCCCTGTGCAAACTGAGGAATAATCACTGCACTTTTTGTAGAAGCTCAGACGGCATACAGCTACTTAAGAACAAAGTTTTTATAGCAATAAACATTCCAAATATTTTAAACTTAACTTACTATTTTGAAAAAATTTTGTACATTAACCCCAAGGTTTTTAGTTTAGAAAGCATGAAGGCATGATAAAATCTGAAGAAATTGAATTTACCCAATTATTTTCTTTGTTTAAATATAGAAAAGCCAGAGGTTTTGAAATTTTATTTTCCCCACTGAGTATGATAAATACAGATGGCTAAGAATAGAAAAATGAATAACTATAAAATTTCTCTATTGCTCTACACTCAGAACAAAAAGGAAAAGCATGTCAGCTAGCAGCTTCTACAGGTGAATAATTATTGCAAAAACAAAACACACAAAATAATCATGAACGAACTTTTAAATTAGGCACATAAAAACCTGACTCTTTTGGCATCAATAAAACTCTCTCATTTAAAAAACCTACATAAACTCTGCAATAGCATCACTGTCACCAACATTCCTGGGAAACCTACAGGCACATAATTGTCTGTTTTGACGAACAATAGAATTAGCATTTACTTGTTTAATAAAAAAAGAGAAACTAAAATAACAGCATCCCTAGAATATGATATTACCAATTGCAAATAAAATAGACGTCATGGAGTAAATTATGACTGAATGCTGGAAAATTAGTTTTCCTGAAGAGAGAGTTAAGAGCAGCAAGGAGGGGACATGAAAGGTCCTTAGTCGGTAGGATTAGGGAAAACCCTAAGGCTTTCTATAGGTATGTTAGGAATAAAAGAATGACTAGGGTAGGAATAGGTCCAGTCAAGGATAGTAGTGGGAAGTTGCGTGTGGAGGCGGAAGAGATTGGGGAGACACTGAATGAATACTTTTCTTCAGTATTTACTCAGGAACAGGGCATTGTCGTCGATGTGAATACTGAGTCACAAATAAGTAGAATGGATGGCTTTGAGGTATGTAGAGAAGAGGTGTTGGAAATCCTGGAAAAGGTGAAAATAGATAAGTCCCCTGGGCCTGATGGCATTTATCCTAGGATTCTCTGGGAAGCAAGGGAGGAGATTGCAGAGCCATTGGCCTTGATTTTTATGTCCTCTTTGTCTACAGGAGTAGTGCCAGAAGACTGGAGGATAGCAAATGTGGTTCCCTTGTTCAAAAAGGGGAGTAGGGATAACCCTAGTAACTATAGGCCGGTGAGTCTCACTTCTGTTGTGGGCAAAGTCTTAGAGAGAATTGTAAGGGATAGGATTTATGCACATCTGGATAGGAATAATGTGATCAAGGATAGTCAGCATGGTTTTGTGAAGGGCAGGTCGTGCCTCACAAACCTTATTGAATTCTTTGAAAAGGTGACGAAGGAGGTTGATGAGGGGAAAGCGGTAGATGTGGTATATATGGATTTTAGTAAGGCGTTTGATAAGGTTCCCCATGGTAGGCTACTGCAGAAAATACGGAGATATGGCATTGAGGGTGAGTTGGAGGTTTGGATTAGGAATTGGCTGGATGGAAGAAGACAGAGGGTAGTAGTTGATGGCAAAGTTTCTTCATGGAGTGCCGTCACTAGCGGTGTTCCGCAAGGATCTGTTTTGGGACCATTGCTGTTTGTCATTTTTATAAATGACCTGGAAGAGGGGTTAGAAGGTTGGGTGAGCAAGTTTGCGGATGATACGAAAGTCGGAGGAGTTGTTGACAGTGAGGAAGGATGTGGCAGGTTACAGCAGGATATAGAGAAGCTGCAGAGCTGGGCAGAAAGGTGGCAAATGGAATTCAATGTAGCTAAATGTGAGGTGATTCACTTTGGGAAGAATAACAAAAAGATGGGGTACTGGGCTAATGGTCGGATACTTGGTAGTGTGGATGAGCAGAGGGATCTTGGTGTCCATGTACACAGATCTCTGAAAGTTGCCACCCAGGTAAATAGTGCGGTGAGGAAGGCATATGGCGTACTGGCTTTTATTGGTAGAGGAATTGAGTTCCGGAGTCCTGAGGTCATGATGCAGTTGTATAAAACTCTGGTGCGGCCGCATCTGGAATATTGTGTGCAGTTTTGGTCGCCATACTATAGGAAGGATGTGGAGGCACTGGAACGGGTGCAGAGGAGGTTTACCAGGATGTTGCCTGGTATGGAAGGAAGATCGTATGAGGATAGACTGAGACACTTGGGGTTGTTTTCATTAGAGAAAAGAAGGTTTAGGGGTGACTTGATTGAGGTGTACAAGATGATTAGGGGGTTAGATAGGGTTGACAGTGTGAACCTTTTCCCGCGTATGGAGTCGGGTATTACAAGGGGGCATAGCTTTAAATTAAGGGGGGGTAGATATATGACTGAAGTTAGGGGTAGGTTCTTCACTCAGCGAGTCGTAAGTTCATGGAATGCCCTGCCAGCAGCAGTGGTGGACTCTCCCTCTTTATGGGCATTTAAGCGGGCATTGGATAGGTATATGGAGGATAGTGGGTTAGTATAGGTTAGGTGGGCTTGGATCGGCGCAACATCGAGGGCCAAAGGGCCTGTACTGCGCTGTATTCTTCTATGTTCTATGTTCTATAAACCTGATACATTTGTCGGAGGGAGCACAGCGAATAAGAGAAAAAGATTCCCAAGGAGTTGAACAAAGCCAGTGAGAAGACCCATGGAGACTGGGTATGTTTTATGTGTGGATAATATATTTAAAACATAGATAAAACAAGTTCAAAATATTTAAAGATTCATTGCTTTACTTTGGCAAGAGGTGGAGGCAATGTTGTATTGTCAGTAGATTAAGAATCCAGAGAAACAGGCCAACATGCATGAAGACATGGGCTAAACTTCCACCACGGCATATGGGGAGATTTGAATTCAATTAATAAAAGCTGTGTTATATTCTTATTTATGCTGACCCTTAGACTGGTGTCAGTTATCATAAAAAAAACTGGTTAATTAATCTCCCTGTCATCCTCACCTTGTTTGGCTTCATTTATACAGTAATGTGGTTGACTGTTAACTGCCCTCCGAAGTGGCTTAGCTAGCTCAGTTGTTTCTGACTGTTACAAAGTCTGATAAAAGGAATATAGACACATAGAACACCCAGAAATAACAATGGCAGGCAGCCCCCCTGTCTACTCTGCAAAGTCTTCCGTACTAACATAGGGGGTGCTTGTGCCCAAACTGGGACAGCAGTCTCAAAGACTAGTTAACAGCCTGATATCATCATACTCAAGGAATCATAATTCTCAGACAATATCTCAGGCACCATCACCACCCCTTGGTCTGCACTGTCCATAGGTTAATACCAGAGGTGAAACACAGTAGCAATCAAAATTAAACTGCACAAGCCATACAAATTCTGTGGTTGCAAAAGCAGGTCATAAACTAAGAGTTCTGTGACAAGTAACTCACCTCCAAACTTGCCAGTAGCTGTCCATTACCTGCAAAGCCTAAATCAGGAGTGTGATTGAATAATCTCCACTTGCCTGCACGAGTGGAGTTTCAACAATACACATGCAGCTTGACAATATCCAGCACAAAGGAGCTGGTTTGATTGACACTAATTCCTTCCACCACTGAAACAGTGTTAACCGCATACAAGATGCATTACATTTAAAGTCAGGTTCTTTATCACCTTTCAAACTGCAACCTCTACCAGCTAGAAGGACAAGGGCAGTGGATATATGGGAACACCATAAATATGGGATATATGGACGCACTACCCCAACTTGGAACCAAATCACTATTCCATCACTCTTACTGGGACAAAATCCTGGAACTTCCTCTCTCACAGTAGTGTGTCTCCACTTAATACACATGGTTTATAATGGCTCTGGGACAATTAGGGATGGGCAACACATGCTGGTCTAGATAGCAGTGAATGAAGGAATACTAAAAAACTAAACAGGTTAGACAGCATGTGTGGGGAGAGATTAGTTTAGATCATATTTCCAGTCTGGGACTGCTCATCTCATCCAAGCTGAGCATTTGTTGAGCATTTCATGTTTTCACTTCTTGGAAACAACTTGGATTTTAATTTGAAATAAGAAAACAGGGATGTCAAGAATGTTGATTGAGAACGACTGTACTGTTTATTGATGTAACGTTTTGAGACAAATTAAGGAACTGTGTCACTGAAGGCATTGCCAAAAGCATATTTGGAACTGGACTTAAATTTGATGCATTTGGAAAAAAACACATGGCTTTATGTTGTACGTGTTGAAAAAATGATATGGAATGAAGTTAAGACACCTTAAACATGCAGTTTTCTTGCATTATAAAAATACTGATTTGGCCTCAATTGGACTATTCTGTCTAATCCTGAGTATCACACTCTTGGAAGGGTATGAAGGAGGTTATCAGAGAGAGTGGGGAAGATTCAAGAAAAGGATTGCAGGTAATAAGAAACTTGGGTTAGGTTGATAGGCTGCAGAAAGCTGTTGCAGTTCTCATTAGAGAAAATACGAGGAGTCATGTTAAGAGTTGGTCAAAACCCATGTCGCTCATTTAGGAAGGAAGGAAAAGTTTCTATTGGCAGAAAAGTCAAGAACTAAACACCAATTGTTATTGCAAAAGAAGCAATTACAACATAATGATGAAAACCTTTTTTGTTGCAATGTAATGTGAGTAGGATCTGGAATGCCTTAGAGTGCATGTTAGAGGTAGATATGATCATGGTTTTCAAAAGGAAGATAGTTTGAAGAGAAAAGGCTATGGGGGAGAAAAAGACAGAGTATTAAGACTTGCAGATTGGCGCCGACAGAGTCTAGGAGCTGAATGATTTCCTTCTACGCTGTAATGATTCTATGAAGGAAATAAAGATTGTCAACATCTCATTGAAAGGGTTGGAGTAAATACAGATCAATAATTCAGCTTTTGAGGGACTGGAACTTGTCAGCGCTAATGGAATTTGAGGATAGTTGATTATTATAGAGTACAAACAGTAGATGTTAAAGTCTCCTAATGAATATGATGTGAAAAATAACTCAAACTTCAGAAGCCACCTCTGGAAATCGTGCCTTGCTCATTTTAACAAAAACATACCTTAAGAAGGAAATTGCTTCCCATGTTAAAAAAAAATCTTCCTCCATATGTCCCCAGAAATGTTCCACAATGCATTTATTTTTCAATTTCCTTGTGCTGCTACATTTTTATCGTACTAAAGGTTAAATATCATTTGGGTAACACTGAATGCCACAAGTCACAAAATACTAACTACCTAGGCTCATATTTGCATTTATCCATGAAGTTACAAGCTGAAAACTAAAACATCATGCAAAATACTCATACACTTACCATAATCCCAGAGGACTATTAGGCTGCTCTCTCATTAAAGAGAGGCGATTGGTGATGATTTAACCAGAGGGTCACCTGTTGGCAGAGTATCATTCAGTTCCTGTACTGGCTGGTGTGACCAAGAACGACTCTCCTTCTCAACCTTTCCCTTCACCAAGGTTTGTGATCCTCAGGTTAAACCACCACCAGAAATCTGTCTAATGAGACAGCAACAATATAATGGTCCTCTGAGACCATGGCAACTTTATCTTTGCTTTTGAGTGTCCAGATGAAATAAATGAACAAATCAAAGTAAGTGAGTACTCCAGTCAATGTCGTACAATTATGCTAACTTCAAAAAGGAAAAAAATATCTTCAAATGGAAAACAAACCTTCCAGTGCGTTCAAGTTCTGGCCCAGTGTGATGCTCTTCATGATTTGTGGTTCCACTGGAAATTGGTGGACCATTTGGAAGGGGAGGGGGGCACTTCCGTTTTTCCTTTACATAGCAGATAGAGGGAAGAAAAGATTATTTTACAAATAAGCTTTATGATTAGATTAGATTACTTACAGTGTGGAAACAGGCCCTTCGGCCCAACAAGTCCACACCGACCCGCCGAAGCACAACCCACCCAGACCCATTCCCCTACATTTACCCCGTCACCTAACACTACGGGCAATTTAGCATGGCCAATTCACCTAACCTGCACATTTTTTTTGGATTGTGGGAGGAAACCGGAGCATCCGGAGGAAACCCACGCAGACATGGGGAGAACGTGCAAACTCCACAGTCAGTCGCCTGAGGCAGGAATTGAACCCAGGTCTCTGGCTATCCAAAGATTCACAGAATATATTCTGATCTGATAATTCATAGTCCATGATTCAGTTACAAAGATAAATTTAAGTAGTTTTCTGGATTAAGTACAATATACTAGCATTCAAGTCAGAATTCATCACAAGTTCATCTTTTAACTGCACCTGATAAGGGAATGATGTGAAGATGGGGATAGTTCAATATTCATATGATTTAGAGCATAACTTGATAAAGAGTGGGGGAATGAATTGAGAAAGTGATAAGCAACTCTAGCTTGCAGATAATTAAAGTTTGAAGATAAACATTGTTTGGCTTTATGTCACAGTTGGAAATGTAAACACTAAATAAAGGATTGCCCAATTGTCAAGGCACAAAAGCTAGCAATTTTGGGAAGAAAGTTATTAACAGTATGAACTATTCATATAGTTTGCAAAATATGATTGTGTTGAAGTAAACCAAGTTTGGTGGCATTTCTGCTCAAATAATTCCAAGGCACACCAGTTTGCCGTAGGGATAATGATTCAGGGCAGAGCCTTGGCTTAGAATGTTCTTCTATTGAATGAAGTGTTTGCTGACAGAAGCAAGCAGTCCAACTTGAATATCATGAGGGAAATGCATCTAGAAGATTTACCTTAGCTTGCAATTAGAAGAAGAAATTTAAAGACAGCCTTTTGGTAAAAAGCAATTAGCTTGAATAGTCAGATTGTAAGGCATACAAGAGGTGTAGAAATTGCCTGGGAAAAAAAAAGGAGTCAATGCAACTCCAAAGCCTGCACAAGGAGCTAATACAGGAAAGTATTTCTCATGGAGAGATTAGCTGTTCAGATCACTCTTTAAACTGCTATATGCTACATCGGGACAAACCTAAATGTAATTCATTTTCTTACAAGTTACTAACTGTAAACTAACTCTGATGTACCACTTTAGATGGGAAAAAGACAGACAACACAACAAAACATCCCAAAACAACACATCCACTTTAATATACAATATTAAGTTTGCTACCTACACATTAGGTGGTGGCCTGGAGGTATTATGACTAGACTATTAATGCAGTGAGTCACGAGTGTGGAGCTGGAAAAGACAACATCCAAGGAGCAGGAGAATTGATGTTTTGGGCATAAGCCCTTCCAAAAGAATGAGGCTTGTGGGTCGGCAGAGATAAATGGGAGGGGGTTGGGGGTAACTGAGAATGCAATGGGTAGATGAGGGTGGGGGGGGAAGGTAATAGATCAGAGAGGAAGGTGGAGTGGATAGATGGGAAAGACAATGGACAGATAATGGGCGGCATGGTGGCTCAGTGGTTAGCACTGCTGCCTCACAGCACCAAGGTTCTAGGTTTGATTCCAGCCTTGGGTGACTGTGTGGAGTTTGCATATTCTCCCTGTGTCTGCGTGGGTTTCCTCCGGGTGCTCCGGTTTCCTCCCACAGGTCCAAAAATGTGCAGGTCAGGTGAATTAGCCATGCTAAATTGCCCATAGTGATCGGTGCATTAGCCAGAGGGAAATGGCACGGGTGGGTTAATCTTCGGAGGGTCAGTGTGGACTTGTTGGACCGAAGGGCCTGTTTCCACACTGTAGGGAATGTAATCTAATAAGGAGGGCAATGCCGAGTTGGAGGCCTAGGGATTTTTGGGGGGGGGGGGGGGGGGGGGGGGGGGGTGGAAGGAGGAAACTGGTGAAGTTCACAATAATTCCGTGTGGTTGCAGGCTCCCAAGATGGAAGACTAGGCATTCTTCTACAGGTATTGAGTGGTTCGAGTTTGGCGATGGAGGTGGCCAAGCACCTGCATGTCCTCGGTGGACTAGGAGGGGGGAGTTGAAGCGTATTAATGCAGTGACCGGTAATGCTCTGAAGACCTGGGTTCAAATCCCACTATTTCATGGCAGATGATGAAATTTCAAAATCAATGATAATCTAGAATTAAGAGTCTAATGATGATAGACCGCAAAACCATCATTAGTTGTCCTGAAAATCCCATCTGGTTCACTAATGTCCTCTAGAGAAGGAAACCTGCCATCTTTCATTTGTCTGGCCTACACAGACTCCAGATCCACAGCAATCCAGTTGACTCTTAACTGCCCAGTGAGCAACTGGAGATGGGCAATAAAATACGGTCAGGTAAGTAATGCATGTATGAAGGTAAAGAAAAACATGGTATGCAGTTCACAGTTAACCCAATCCCATACTCACCAAATATCTTTCCATGCAGAGTCACTGAATTGGTATCAGAAACAAAAGTGCTGGTTAAAAATTTACACTGAAGCACAGGTACTCTGTGGCCAGCAAATCCATTTTAGCAAATTGTGCCCATTCAGCACTAAGATTTCAACTAGTATGTTTTTGGAATAGCAAATTTTACTAGAAATAGCATATTTGTCAGCAATCTGAAGGAGGATATACATCTAAGATAGAATAACAAGCCTTTCTTCTTGAAAGACATATTGACTGGCCTGTTGAGTTCTTAAAACATTTTCTACTCTTATTTTGAATGCATTTTTGTTTGACATTTTACAAGGCTGCATTCAAATGCAGGAAGTGAGTGCCCAAGAATTTTGTACATTAACTCACAAGCAAATTATAAGACAAAAGGAAAGAGTGACTCAAGTTTTAACATCTGAGTGTTATAGTTACGAACTTGCTGAAAAGTAACTTTAAGTCCATTTTGGGGTGAAGAGTCCAAAAGTATTATAACATAAAAGAAGAAAGTTGAATTTTATTAGGCTTCAAAAGATGATTCTCACCTGTGAAGGAACATTTTTTGGTGGTTCAATTCGGATTGAAGGATCCCACTCTCCTGGTGGAAGAACAGTAACTTGATCTAAAAATTCATCTATTCCTGCCAGCAGGTCTGTTCGATCTTTTGCTTTATAAGCAACATCGTGGAAAACCTTAATAAAAACATGCATGCACATATTTATACATTTTCACATTAACACTAGTTTTCAAGTCATACTGATTATTAACTTAAAATTGTAATCACTGGAGTGATTCAGCAGACTTCACCAGGCTCCTGAACCAGAGACATCCAGTAACTCTAAAAGTAGTTTATTTACCATTATAATTGACTTTCTTTTAAATAAAAAGCAGTCATCTCAGGAGATCTGATCTTCCCAATAGTTGAATTGGGATCAATTAGAGCTCTGAGCAAAGTTCCAGTATAATTCTAGCAGACACCACCTTCAAAAATTCCAACTTGCCTCATCTGTCATTAGGGTAGCTATTGATCTACCAATTTCATGGTATTGCTGTGCTTTACCAGATGGCCCCAACATAAGAAACAAAAACCTAAGAGGGTAGAAAAATGTATATTAGAAAGTAAAACATTTGTTTGCCAGGTATCATTCAAATGTTATCAAATTACTAGTTTCTCCTTGCAACTAAAAGCTACTTAGCATATTACACTATTATTGTAGTTAACAATTATTGTCTGCACATGCATGTCTGAAATTGTGGTATTAGTGCAAGATGCACTTTTTTGGGATTGATAAGACCAATGCTGCATCTCCCAGACTGACTATTACTTGGGAGAACAAAATCACCTTCAATATATATTTTACACCAGCACACTTTGCAAAGCACTACAAAAGTACAATTAAAACAGAAAAACAAATACATAGTAATTGAAAAACTTTGGAAAAAATCTTTAATCATGTAAGCATTGAAGCAAGGTGTTGTCGATGGATCTGCAAAGGTGAAAATGCTTTCTTATTGTCAAGGAGCAATTTAACGATGATTAAATCAAAGTTATGTATATTTATGATAAAATAAATGATAATCTTTCATGTCAGTTTCACCTGGTTGGAATTGGAACTTCTGTAAGTCCTGTAAGAAGAATAGCAGGCGACAGACGAATAAAGGCGATGATGGGTCTCTCAAGGAAGTTCACTTCTCCCACCAAGACATTGGAAGCCTCAGCACCAGGTGGAATCTTTTTCATGAAATTCATGTCCACCTACAAATGACATGATTGGGATGGGACATTTTAAGCAGTTCAATATTATCTTTTAAAAAAAAAGTTACCTAACACTTGAACATGAAATGACGCACAACAAGCCTAACCTAAATTAATTTCAATTTGGATGCTTTTGTTGTGCACATAGCAATTCAGACATACTAAACCCTCACCTTCTGGAAATGATTTTTCATTACATCGATATGCAGCATAGATTGCAAAGCACTGGTTTAGTTTCAATCAAGTGTAAAATCAGGAAACATGCAAATTTAGAGCCTGATCCAAACACTGGGCATCTTTGGGACTCAAGTCTCAAATATATTATTTAGAAGTTAAAATCTTTTTAAAATTTAAACTGATAATATTTTAAGTAGCATTTGTTTTAATCCAGTTTAAAGGTTCAATTTTATATAGTGGGGAATTAGGATTCAAGATCTTAGCATTACATTATATTTAATTGCCAATATTTGAGTCAACAAATATCTATTGTTAACTACTACAAATTCATTTATTAACTAAAATTCACATTAATTCAGCACAGCTAAACTAACAGTTGCTGCATATATACTCATGCTGATAGATAACCATCACCACACATAACTGAAGATTCAACACTGGCCAATATCAGTAAAAGCACAGACACACAAACCAAAACAATGTACACGACAGTACATCAGAAGCTAAAGAACTAAAAACTTACTGTTGACCTCCTGAGTCTCATACCAAGCGTGACACAATTACAGTGCCAGGACTCAGACTCCAGTCCAACCAGGAGTCAAGGAAGGCACATTTTTAAAAAAGGTCAATAAAGGAAAAGCAAAAAAAGGGGAAAACAAGAAAAAAAGTCATAATAGAGATGCAGGCACAAATATACCTGCTTCAAATTGCAAACCAAATAATTTACAAAAAGCAAGCAATATCCATGACCTAATTACAGCTAAGAAAACATTTCTGAAATCAAACTTGAAATTTTAAGTTAACTCTGGAAATACTGTAATACATACTAACAAAGATGTTATTTCTATAAATAATTTTAATCACAATGAACAATACATTTTTGTTTGTAAGCACAATTATTAATTTTTATTCTTCATATGATCCAAAGTAACAAATATCTGATTTATACCACGAGTCCCAGGGCAGTACGGTGGCTCAGTGGTTAGCACTGCTGCCTCACAGTACCAGGGTTCTAGGTTCAATTCCTGCCTGTCTGTGTGGGTTTCCTCCGGGTGCTCCAGTTTCCTCCCACAATCACAAAGATGTGTAGGTCACCTGTAGGTCAGGTGAATTGGTCATGCTAAATTGCCCATTAGTCAGGGATAAATATAGGGCAGGGGAATGGGTTTGGGTGTGTTTCTCTTCGGAGGGGAGGTGTGGACTTGTGAATGCGTTTAAATTTATTTACATCATCAACTCTATTCAAATAATGAAATAAAGCCTTTGACTTTATCCTAATGCATTTTTTGAAAAGAAATTAATTACAAAAAGTATTTGGTTAGATACAAAAAAAATGTTAAAACTTGAAAAGGTAAAAATCTAATTGCACACCACCCCCACCCCCAACTGTCAAATCTCTTAAAAGATGATCAAATAAAAACACTTCAAAATTTCGACTCTATCCAAATCCTACTACATTATATGAGTTGCATGATCCAAAAATTAATATTAAAGAATTGTGAAATACCATAATTATTTTTAACCTAACCTACCATTAAAACAAATCTACCCAAATTTTATTTAATTTAGAAATGGGTAAATTCCTTTCAACTACTGTGTCCTCTGACCCACTTAATTTCCCAAAATTTCAACTGTGCATTACTTGGTCATACATACAAATGTGCTATAGGTGGAGTCAAAGCTAGAAAGGCAGTTACAAGCCATGTATTCCATGATGCCACCAGCAGCATATCAGATGAAACTCTGTTTTAGTGGTGTTTTATAAATTGCAATATACAATTTTATTGTGTTGCTGTATAATAATTAGAATAATTTTGGGTTCCTGCAGGGAAAAAAAAAGGTCAATTAAATGGATGAATGACCTTGCTGAGATTCTCAGTTCAATTAATAGATTGTACTTAGCAAGCAAAAATAAAACTGAGGAAAATTTTCATTTATTCTGTGATGAAGTATATTATTTTTACAGTGTGTACCAGTTTTTACATTAGATGTTGCATAGCATATTCAATTACATTCCTCAATTATCCATACTGGGAGTCTTTACAAATACAGACAGTTAATATATTAAGAAAACAGAAGTTGCTGGAAAAGCTCAGCAGGTCTGGCAGCATTCTTGAAGATAAATCAAAGTTAACATTTCAGGTCTGGTGACCCTTCCTCATCAGACCTGAAATGTTAACTTTGATTTCTCTTTGCAGATGCCGTGAGGCCTGTTGGGTTTTTCCAGCAACTTCTGTTTTTGTTTCTGATTTACAGCATCCACAGTTCTTTCAGATTTTAGTTAGAAAAATGAGTTGTGTGACAGGAAAATTGTTGGAATTCTTGTTCTTTCTGATAGATATTAATTGCATATGTCAGGGGACAATTTGAAAATTTGCTGAAGATATGAAACTCAGAAGCATCATGAACTTCAAGGATGACAGAATAAACGAAAAAGGACATAGACCAATTGGTGAAATGGGCAGGTGAAATTTGACAGAAGTGACGGGGGGGGGGGTTCACTTTGCTAAGGGGAATTCTGAGACACAATACAAAGTGTACAGTTCTCAAAAGGTATCTTGAGAGACCTGGATATAATTACCAAAGACAGTAGAATAGGTTGAAAGAACATTTAAAGTATACAGCTTGCTAGTTTTTACTAAGTGCGTAATGTATAAAATCAAGGAAGTAACATCAGAGCTTAAACAGAACATTGGTTGAGGTCAACCAGAGTTCCGACCATCGCACTTGAGGGGGGTTAGAGAGGTGCAAAAAAGATTCACAAGAATAATTCAAAGGATGAAGAACTTCAGTTATGTAAATATCAGATGAAATTGGGATGTTCTTGGAAAAAAAACTCATAAGGGGCATGGACAGTAGACAGCAAAAACTGCAAGATCTAAAAGGGCAAAGATTTAAAAGATGGCTGGTCAAAGAAGCAATGGGAACACAAGGTTTTTTTGTTAAAAAACATAAGATCACTGCTGATCTGGCTATGACCCCAACTCCATTTGTTTGTCTGCCCATAACCCTAGACTCAAAAATTTAATCGAACTGTCTCTTGAATAAATTCAATGACTGAGTCTCCATGGTTTTCTGTAGAAGACAAAAAATACTTTTGAAACATACTGGAATCAAGTGGCGAATAGGAGGGAGGAACTAAAAAAAAAACACTATCACCAAGGAAAAGGTGCTCAGAAAACTATCAGACTGAAAACTTAAGTCTGCAGGACCACATAGCCTGCACCTAAGGCTTTAAATGCAGTATCTACAGAGATAGCAGTTTCATTGGTTACAGTCTTCAAAAATTCCTTTAATTCTGAATGGGTCCAGTGGAAACTAATTAATGTTAACTTTTACTCAAGAAAGACATTAGACACAAAACATGATGCAACCCATGGCAGATCCAGTCACCTACAATGAGTCAAATGACTTTCAAAGTCCCTTACCAAAATCTAATGTGCAAGGTCTTTCAAACTTTCCAGTCAAAGTGTCCAAGGATGCTATTCAAGCAGAATTAATGATACAGAGGGTTTTACCCTACTAATAACTCACCATATGGCTACAGCATGAATATGAAACAGGGAACTGAAATACAGCGCATAAGTAAATGGACTATCTTTGAGATTAAACTCTGATTAAAAGTAGCTTCATGGAATATTACAGAAATGGTTAATATTTAACACCATGACAACATTTTTCAGTACTTCTGGAGAATTTTTTTTGCACAATGTCTAAAATAATACCTTGCTGAAGTCCACTGTGCTGTTTTCTCTACTAGCGCTATTACCCATTGTTTTTTCAATGCTCTTGGTCTCCAAGATACCTGGTGCAGATTGGGGGGACGCTAAAAGTCCTGTTATATGAAGATGCATGAAGAAAAACATTTAGCAAAGCTTAGTTAAAAGATACATACATATATTTGAACTTGACACAAACCAGACCATTTGTTAGAAATGTGTTGCAGCAATCTGTAGAATGTAAGCGTTTGTTAAAAAGTGATTAATGGCATGTTCACTTTATAATAAATCAACAAAGATAGTTTGGTGCTTGTTGCAAATGTATTGTATTATCTCAAAATGTATAAGCCATTCCAGACTTTTTTTCCCAGTTGTGTCTCATTGATAAATTTAAACATTTGGACAAGAGTTCACAGTAAGCTGAGATATAAGGCCATATATGAATCAAACCAAGGTTCAAGCTAAAGTACAAAAAAAAGTTAATTGCTTATTTGTACATTTCTGGGAGGATTATGAGAAACGAAAGTCAGGAAATGAGGGAATATTCTATTCACATAATGAGGTTCAACAGCAACCTATCCACTTGTCAGTTTTCAATCCAGGTGAAAATACCATTTCTGGACACCTGATCACCATCAGAAGCCTCAATTTAAAAGAATTTTAGTCACTGCCATTGGATGCTGCATACAATGGGAAGCTGTTGCTTCATAGTTAAAGAATGACAGAATTGAGATTTGGTCTATTACACTAAAAGTAACAATTATGTTGCTAAGTGCTTAACTAGTTTCTTTATTTTCCAGGCCATTTGGCCCAAATCATTCATGAGAAAATTACACTGTAGGACAACATACAAAAATCAAGAAATAATAGTGGTAATGCAATAGTCAAGGGATATTTCAATCTTCGTATAGATTGACTTATTTCTGTGCCTTAAATGTTCTGCGATTTTATATTCTCCATTTGCCTGGATGGACATAGCTCCAACCATATACAAGAAGCCAAAAATTGCCCGAGTCCAGATTATAATCTAACAGGTTTTCTTGAAATCGCAAGCTTTCACAGCCCCCAGTCATTCTTGTGGTTTCAAATAAACCTGTTGGACTATAACCCAGTGTCATGTGATTTTTGACTTTGTCCATTCTAGTCCAACATCAGCACCTCCACATCATATTTAATAAGTTCAATACCATCCAGGACAAAAACAGCAGATTTAAATACCATCCACCACTTTAACTACCGAGTGGCTGTAGCATACACCATCTACAAAGCGCATGCTCCTTCAACAGAACCTTCCAAGCCCGTGAACCATACTGCCTAGAGGGTACAGATACAGGAGGACACTATATCCTGCAAATGCCCAACCAAGCCATAAAATCACTATGACATGAAATTATATCACCAACCCAGGAGCAAAGTCCTAGAACAATGGGGTTTCTCATACCCCATTGGGTATGCCCACATCTCACGTACTGCAATGGGTCCAAAATGCAGCTTTAAGGAATATTACAGTTGTGCAATAAACACTGGCCTAATCAGCAACATCCAGATCTCATGGTAAATGTATTTTCCTTTAAGAAAAAGGACAAAGAAGAATCAATTACCATAGTCAAGTTACAGAGATTGTCATTTGTAACTTAAAGTAGTTATTTCAATGTAGTGGCAGGAGTGGAAACCTAGATGGAAAGACTCATGATAATCTGGAAAATACAGGCACAAATTTAGAAGGAGACATATTCAATAACTTAAGACAGGTTAAAGAAGGGAGAGTAATTTGTAAGGAAAAAGTTTTGTTTTTAAAGGAAATGTGAAATAAAGGTAAATTTGAAGAGAAGGCCAGTACCCAAAGGCACACAATTATTAACAAGCAGAGTGGAAAAAAGAAGTACAGCAAGCAATATACATTCTCTATATCAGAAACATTAATGCACCTTACACATACATACCTTTTAAACTAATGTGAGCACATTTCTACCAAACGTAACATCACAAATTAGAGGGACCAGTCTTTTCAGCTACATGGCCAAAAATATTCAACCGCTAGGTGCTTAATGTAGCAAAACATTAATTTTTGGGTAATTAGTTTGAATAAAACAATGATGTGATATATCGAAAAATAAAATTTACATATTGCCCATATCTCAGCTTAATAAAACACTGCATGCGCACACTTCATTTCAATGTTAGATTAAACTTGTAAACCTGAGAGCAATTAAATGGCACATCATATACATGATTCAGTTACCATTTGAGAAATGGTGCACCTGCTGCATGCAAAAGGCACTGAAGTGACGCTTGAGTACTAATGAAACCATGTGCAAAAGTATTTCAAATTTATTTTGCTGTGGAATCAGTTGACTGCAATAAACTGCTTTCAGACCATTACTAATGCATGCTGTGTGGCATAGCTATGCTCCACTACTAGTGCTCCACATGCACAAAATTATCACAACCATGTGATATTTGCCTGCTTTACGGTCATCACATTCTTCGTGTGCTTTCACCTGTCCTTCTTGCACCTCAAATTCTTCATCAGGGGGATGAACTATTACATCAGGAATATCCTCACCGACACAAGACACCAGCAACTGACTTTGACCCTGACAGCGATGCTCCAGTTTTGGAGTGGAGGGTGGCGTGTTTTGAGGGGTGGGAACAGGACTTGCACACCTTGAACCTGCTAATGATCCACCCTTGGAGCCAGGCAGAAAGGAGCCAAATGGAACAGAGAAAAGAGAACCTCCTCTTAACGAAAGGCTTGAAGAAGACAGACCAGCACGGAGTGAAAGGCGGGAGGCAGAAAGGCCTTCCCCTATCATCAAAATGAAAAAACAAACAATATAATACAAACTAGGATTTAAGAAGCCACAAGAGATCCATGCAAGCAAAAAGTAAATCTATTAAATGAACAAAGATCTGTTGTAGCTAGTTGAATCATGCACAACTGAGTAAGCAAGCAATAAAAACAACTGCATAGAATGATCCAAAGCAAATTATTAGATTAAGTAATAGTTGGTCTTTTGAAAAGGTGACAGTGCTAAAAGGCTGGTGAATGTTGAGGGTTTTTGCAGATTGCAATTTAATTTGTAATTAAAAATCATTAGTTTACATTTTCTACAAATTATTACTTAAATTTTGGATATCTTGCCACTTTTCATTGAGAATTTGTTTATAACCTTTTCACATTAGATAATGCTGGATTAATAGAATTTCATAATTGTAGAATATGATCTGCATAATCAGTAATACAGTCTGGTTGCTTTAATTGTGACTGTTGCAAGCCTGCTTTCTCAGCTTTTCAAACTCCTATGCGTTATCTACTTTGGGAGAAATGCTTATCCTTTTGGAATTTTTGTTAATTTTTCCTCCTTTATACTTTTTCCCCCAGGTCTTTGGATCCCCATTTTATGCATTATAGCCCCTCATCTCTCAACTTAAGCCTTTCAGTAAACTCTTGTTTCCAAAATTTGTGTTTACTTGCTTCTCCAAATTATTTTTGTTCACTCAGGGAGGTTTTGCACCCTGCTATACTTTAGGCCCAACATGCCCTGGCCTACCTATAGGACTGTGCTATCATACTGGCAGTAAAAATGATCGATTTAATTACATCTCCTCCCTCCAATCAACTGCTTCAATCTTACTTTCACTGCTATTCAGTCTCTAACTCGAGTGTCCTGCTTGGGATTGCCATAATTATCCTGCGACTTTGCATTCCATTTAATGTAAATGAGGAACATGGTCTTAAATACTCTGTATGCAATACCGCTCATTTAAAAACAAAGCACAATTTAAAGTGGTCAAAAATATAAACTGTAAATAAGCAACCTTTTTTTTTAAAAAAGGTTCAAAAATTGATTTAGATATCTCTTACACCAATTTAAAGAAAGTCAATGTTACCATTACTATATAAGCACTGAGTAACTGCTTGCAAATTTAAAAGACTTGTCAAAACAAAAATTAGATGCAGTTTCAGGAGACTACTTGGGATTAAAACATGTATCATACAAATAAAGTACAATGAGAAGCAAATCATATTTACTTCTCAGCAAAATTGATCAAGGACAATTTACAATGTACTTCCTCTGAAATAATTTTCCTAAGCACCTTCTATTCCTGAATAAAATGTACGTGGAAACAAAGAAAAAAAACTTTTGTCTACTGTTATTCTGTGAATCTGAAGTTATTTTGACATTTAGTTCTGTATAGGTAAGTTGTAGTTAACACAGAGATACAACCTGTGCAAACTAAAAGAAACACATGAATTGGTCATGGACTTCAATGAATTACTGAATAAATAGTGTAGTAAATCTGAAAAAAAAAAATCATAAAACAGGTTCACGCAGCAAGTCAAAAGTATTAGACTCTCAAAATCCAAAATAATATTTGCAATAATAATATCAGCAGCATATTTTGTCAGGCTCGTTTATGACCTACTGGCAAAAAAAATGGCCAATGAACAAAAACTATTTAGTCACCTTATTCACACAGCAACTGAAAAATGCGTAAATACCAGAACAGCAGACATGCATGTTTGCCACATCAGGAATTCTATCTACATGACAATAAAAATTAAGCAGAAACAAAAGGGTCTGTTTAATGTACAACAAAACTCAGCCAAAAGCAGTCCCTATGATCAAAGTTTGCAAATACTAGTTTATTCTGATGTCATTATTCTGGAAACAATTAAGAAATTGGAGACTACAAAACATCTCACCATTTCGCTCAAGCAAGTGAGGATCAGAATGTTTCTTGCCTATATCTGCAAAGGAACGGACGATAGGAATTCGATTACTCAGTTTCTTTTCGCTCTGGTGATGATGTTTTTTTAATAGTGCTTCCTTCACTTTGTCTCGCATGCTTTTATCCAGCTGATCAGATGCTATCATGTTGTCCAGTACCATATCTGCAGTACAAATTAAAAAGCAAACAAGGAGGGGAGAATAAGGCAAGTGAGTAGAAAACAGCAAGGAAAGATATGCAAAGAAAGATTGCACCAATAAAGAAAATGGGTGCCAAGTGCATCAGATAGAACAATGAAACCAATAGAAACAAGAAACACACGAGGGGGGGGGAAATTTAATCTTTAACTGGAATTACCAAGCTTAAAAAAGTAAAAAAGTTCTCCCTAGATATTTCAGATTTTAGGAAAAGAAAACCAGCAACTTAATTTACCACTCTAATTACTCATCCTTATGAACACATCCATACGGCCTACAGTATGTTCAAATCTTTATATGGGGTGATAGGTTTGACCAAGGAATGAATATAAACCAAAAAAAGTGCAAAAAAATTATAATTCCTTCAAAATAACTGAATTTCTAAACATTATAACAGTAATCTGAAACTTCCAAATTGACAAAAGTAGTAGTAATTTATTTCAATCCTCTAATTTGCATTAATAATAAAATGGTATAGACATTCTTATGCTTGAAACCCATTCAAATATAGAGTGACAGCAGTTGCATATTTAGTTCAAACTGATCTGAACAAAATAATAAGGCTTTTATAAATGTGAGTTTTTATAAACGTGAGCATGAAAAATAAGTCGCAGATTTAACAGCAGTATTCTAACAAATTATGTTAACTGTATAATATCCAAAAAAATCTAGTATTAAAAAAGTAAGCAAACATCAGCGATTACGTACACACCTGCTATCTCCTCCGTGGTGCTAGCTCTCATATCCAACATGACAGTCCCATTTAGTATGCAGCTTCTCAACTCAAACAGACTATGTAAAGACAGGGTAGCCACATATGGTTTACTCCATCGCTCCCCACCATCTTCTACATCCTCCTCAAACTTCAACCATCTGAGATGAGAAGCAGATTAATGCGTTTAGAAATGCATTATAGTTGAAGGAAGGGGAATGATAAGCTGAGTTGACAGTAAGGCTAGTTTGGAATGCAAAGTGATGTCAATAGCATGAGTTCAATTCCTGTGCCGACATGAAAGACTCTTCTCATTAATCTCATTGTAGCAGGGGTAACACAGCAGAATATGCACTATTCTCTGTAGCTAAAAATATGCAAGTCTCAAAAGCTGTGTCATTTGCCCAATGCTAGCGTTAAAGAATCATGAGTTGGAGAGGAAGGATTCACTTACCATGTTCAACTGAGTTATCAATAATAGATAGGACTTTTAAAAAGGATTTCTTTAAATTATTGTGCTCAGCCAGTATGAATAGGTACGTCCTAAGGAGGTTAAGGTATCAACTGAAAGAAGGGATGTGCAATATTATGAAGATTGGTAACAGGACTTTCCCCCCCCCCACCCTGTAGAAAGGAGGCTAAAGGAAGACTGAAAACGGAAGGAGAAGTTGGAGCATGACAGAAAACAAGCAAGTGTAAGTACAAACAGAATAGAGCACTCAAACACTGGTCTTTTAGAGGATGAGGAATTAATTATCAAAAACAACAAAATGTTAGATTTTGAACGTGTATTTGTCTTCACAGTAAACAACCCAAAAAGACATTAAAAAGTAGAAGATCTAGATAGGGAAGGGAGAAAGAAACTTAAAACTAACAGAACAAAAAGCTGTCAAGATCTCTACACCTGATGCATCAAGGAGTGCCTACAGAGATGGTGCATTGCTGGAGGTCCACCAAAGTTCCCTATATTCTGGAATAATTCAAATGGATTCCAACACCATTAAGAAAGTAGAGGAAAAAAAAGCAGGAAACTGACAACCAACTAGTCTAATTTCTGTTATTAAGAAAATGCTAAAATCTATTAAGCAAGTAATAGCAGGATATTTAGAAAATCATAACTCAATCAAACTGAGTCAATATGGATTCACGAAAAGCAAATAATACTTGAAAAACTTGTTATAGCTCATCCTACAAAACAGGCACTCATTTTCCTTACAGATGGCAATCATGTGCAAAATTAGGTCACCTACTTTACAGGATTAGACAGGCAGCTCATCTTTTAGCATGGAGACAGACTGCAGAATGCTGCAGCAGAGATCAGAGTATCCTTGTAAAACAATCATAAAACTGTTTGTACAGCAAGTAAAGAAGATGGCAAATCGAATATTGGTCTTTATTGCAAGGGTGTGGAGTATAAAAATAAGTTATATTTTGCTACAACTGTAGAGAATACTTTAAGAAAACATCAGAGTAATGCTCACTATATATTTGCTGTGCTCAGGAGGTTTGCGCATGGCAGTAGGTTCTGAAATTGGAATTCAATGCTTGGAACAGCATCAGCATGTGCAAAACCGCCGATTAACTGTGCAGTTATTCAGCTCACACTGAACGCTGACCTGCAGTATTGTACACAGCTGGACAGAGGGACATACTTGCACTGGAAGCAGTTCAGGGAAAGCTCAACTGGCCAATTTGAAATGAAGGGGTTGCTTTGTGAGCAAAGATTAAAGCAGGTTGGTTAACACTCATGCTCAGGAGAATGAGCATCAAATTTTATTGAAAATTTCAAAATTCAGAGGTTGGACCGGATTGATTTTCAATTATAGGAGAATCTAGAATGAGAAGGTTTAAAAATAAGGGGCCCTCCATTTAAGACTGAGTGGAGGAAAAATTTCTTTACTCAGTGTATTTAACCTATGAAATTCTCTTCACCAGAAAGCAGTGGCAGCTGGGTTATTGAATATATTCAAAGTTGACTTCTGTTTGACAAATGAGTAAGGGAGGGGCAGACATGAAAGTGGAGTTAAAACTGAGAGGCAAAGTATGCTAAATAGGCCAAATGGCCCATTTCTGCTCTTATTTCTTGTATTTCTGATTTGTACAATTTAGAAGTAAGAGAGGTATATAGAACATGGGGGATACCAGGATGGAACAAATAAACACTTGGTTGATAATGATCTGATTGGGCATATTCAGCATGGGTTTATGAATGGGAAATCATGTTTGACGTGTTGAGTTCTTTGTCAAAGTCGTTACTGACAAAATTGATAAGGACTGCTGACAGACTTAATATATTGAAGATTTTTAGAAGGCTTTTGTAAAGGCTGTTTAGTAAGACCAAAACACATGGAATTAATGTTTGTTTTCTGTCTGTTAGTCAGAGTAAGAATAAATGGGTCATTCTCACTTTGTAGGTGACCACTCTTGAGGTACTATAAGGATCAGTATTTGGGCCCCAGTCATTCACAATGTATATCAATGATTTGGAGATGTATACCAAATGTAATATTTCCAAACTTGCACATGATACAAAGCGAAGTGGGAATGTAGGTTATCAGGATGATGATGGCTTCAGGAGGATTTGAACAGGTTTAGTGAACAGGCAGAAAATGGTAAATGGAATATAATGCAGAAGACTGGTGTGGAAATGTGGTGAGGTTCTTTCGTAGGAGAAACAGATATGCAGAATCTTTAAGTTGTAAAAGGTTGGAAAGTGCAGATATACAAAGACTGTTCTTGGCAATAAATCACTGAAAGCTAACATGCAGGTGCAACAAATTATTAAGAGGGCTAATGGAACATTATCCCTTATTTTTGCATGAGGATTTGCGTATAACAGCAGTGGAATCTTGCTTTAATTGTATAAGAGTTGGGGGTTAGACTGCATCTGGACTAATTTGGTCTCACCTCAAAAAACATCACTGAAATAGAGGGAGTGCTACAGAAGGTTCATAAGACTTGTTCCCAGGATGATAGAATTGTCCTATTGAGAGGTGAGGCAAACTGGACTTGTATACTCTGGTATTTCAAAGAATGAGAGCTGATCTCATTGAAATGTACAAGCAAACAGTCAGACAGACAGGACAGATGCATGTCAGATGATTGCCCTGGTTGAGGAGTCTGAACCAAGGGGACACAGTTTAAAAATAAAGGGTGATGTCACTTAAGTCTGAGATGAGCAGACTTTTTTTTTAATACTAAGAAGCTTGTGAACTTTTGGAATCCTGTACCGCAGAAGGTTGTGGAAGCTTAGCCTTTGAGTATGTTTAAGGTGGAGACTAATAAATTGCTGACTATCCAAGACATTCAGGAATTTGGGGATGCATGGAGTGAAAGGCTTTGAAGTGTTCAATCAGACTTGATTGTTTTGCATGGTTGGCAGTTTCAACAGGTTGAATGGCCTACTCCTGTTTCTATATTCCCAAGTATAAATGATCCACAACCTTTTGAGTTGCAAACATGACAGATGCATGTACAAGCAGCAGCAGTGGAACAGTGCTTTTATTATTGTATCAGTGAAGTCAGTTGTAAAACATTGAATCTCATTCGATTTTGGCAATGCTAACCTCTCAGAGATTCACTCAGTTAGCTGCATGGCAGTGATATAGTACCTTTTTTCTCTATCGTAAGAGGATTGAAAAGGGTATCCCTGAACTAAAAATAGATATGCAATTATGATTATGTGATACACATTGCCATAAACCAGCCTCAGGTTGAGCCTGATTATACCAATTACACAATTTTGGAAAAACAGCAAAACTTACCTGGTGCAAGTGAAGTCACAGAAGATGCTCATCAATTACACATGATTATAAATAACAAAGGATATAATGGTATATACTGGACTGTATGTGAATAGTTGTAATTTATTAAAAACTGTACTTCCAACTTTACAAAAGTAAAAGTAACTTACAGTGCCAAATTATTTCATTATCTGTAAAGGGCTTTAAAGTATCTAGCAATTACTGAAAAGTACTGCATAAATTCAAATTAGTCCTTCTCCTTTCATTCTGGATATAGAAAATACTAAACCAAAACCTAAACTTCCATAAAGTGTGAATATCAATACTTGAACATTAAAAAAACATATTATAACAGAAACCAAAAGAACTGTGAATATTGTAAAATAGAAAAGAAACAAATTGTTGAAAAAGGATCAGCAGGTCTGATTCCTCTTCACAGATGTTGTCAGACCTACTGAGCTTTTCCAGCAATTTCTGTCTTTGTTTATGGTTTTTAAAACAGTTCAGGTTTCATGACTCCAAGGAACCAACACACAATGACATCCCTATGATGGATAACAAATTGAACTTTTTCTTTGCTAATCGTGACATAATTTAGGACCTATAGCATCACCCCAATGGGATTTTACATTCTCAGTTACATAAAATGGAGCTAGAAATAGAAAGACAGAATGATGGAATGTGTGTAATTCGAAAATTTAACCCAGTGATGAACAAGATTGCAGAGCATTTCATTCAAATAAAAAAAACAACCGGAGAGCAAGAAAGAATCAGTGACAAAGGAATGTTATTTGAAGAGCAAAGAAAGTTGATGATTTTCAGTGTTTAACAGTGGTAACTTGTGACTCCTCGAAGCACAAGTCAGACAAGCATCCTGACAATACAACAGTAGGTCTAAAAGGTATGCTGGAAACGTGGATCAAGTGTCACCAGTAAACATTTGAAAACCGACACCATAAATGGGGGCAATATTTCTAAAAAACAGCAATTTAGGAGGTAGGACAAAGTTCAGAACTTTGAACAACTTTAAGCATAATGGTGACAGGAAGTATAATGGAATGAACAGCTATTGCTGGAAATGCTCTGGCTAATTAGATTATAAAACTGTAGGCAAGAACAATTCCACCAAGCGGGTAATGTAATAAGTCTGTGTGCGCAAATTAGCAGGAAGTTCTTTTGTCTGTCTGTTCTGCAGTCCCTTCAAAATCAGAACACTTACTTCCTATTGTTCACTAGTGAAAAGAACAGCACAATTGTGAAGCAGGCATCAGTAAGCCTAATTGTTGATGACCATGCATATTTTAGACTGCAACTAAAATAAAAGTTTAAAGTCAGCAAACTTAATTTACATGAACCAAATTGTTCAAATTTATCACAAAAAAGTAATTGGATAAAACTAGGCAAATTTCTAGAAAAGGAAAGTGAATGATTTTTAAAATTACTTTCTAATTCTCCAAATCAGAGTGTAATACAAATCTTTTCCAAAAAAAAACTTAGAAGTATACAACATAAGCAGACTTAATAAACCGGAGTTCCTGAAGCAAAAATTAAGCTTGCCCCGCATCAGGAATAGGTTATTCATAAAACCGATAGTGTGGAAACAGATCACTTGGCCCATCAAGTCCACACCAAAGAGCAACCCACTGAGACCCAACCCCTCACTCAATACTTGTAACCCTGTATTTCCCATGACTAATCCACTTAATCTGCACATGCCTGGACACTGGACAATTCAGTACGGACAATCCACCTAACTATCATATGTTTGGCCTGTGGGAGGAAACTGGAGCATTCAGAGGAAATCCATGTAGACACAGGGAGATTGTACAAACTCCACACAGAGTCAGCAGAGGGTGGAATTGAACCCAGGTCTCTGGCGCTGTGAGGCAACAGCGCTGCCTTAAAGTATTGGTTTTTGATAATAGTTTTATCAGCTTCTAAATGAACATTCCTTCAGTGACAGGTAAAAGCCCTTCCTACATATGTCATGCAAGATTACAAGAAATACTGTTCTGTACATGAGGAAATACATCCCCTATGAAACAGTAGTATACAAAGAATGTAAAAAGCACCCAGGGTAACCAGAAAATAAAATACTCATACTTACCGGGCAGTTTCTTTCCACTCACAATCTTCTCCATCACGGAAGCAAAGTTCATCCAGTTCTGTAAAGAGATCGTGTGGCATATGCTCCTCATCATCATCCTCTATCCCCAGGATAAACTGGACACGTTGAGATGGGGTATCTGTAGTTTTTGAAAGGAACAGACAAAAATCAGGTTGAGTTATCATACTCATTCAAATATGTGCTGCTACTTTTTTCTTAAATAAACTGAACACGTTGTTTTAAATTTTCTGATGTACATCTTGCTCATATTCTGCTCTGTAAAAGAGCAAGTCAACTTTTTTTTTGAAAAACTGAAGTAATCTCTGAAAAATATAATGATTTTACTCTGTTAGAGCATAATTGATTAAATCAGTGTTTGGGTTTTATGCAGATGATATACAGTTATTGCTATTTTCTCTAATTTGCAAATAGAAGTGTCAGTTTGTTTCTAGCTTTTGTTTTTTAAAAAAAAAAGCATATTGCTTTCTTTAAAGAAAGGAAAGCTGATTTTTGAAATAACTGCACAGAGGCTGGTAACCCATCAGGAAGTCACCCTTCATTTACACATGCACAGTACATGGACTCTGACGAGTTAGCTCAAAGCTAGTCCCTAGAATGAGGAGACTGTTCCTATCCGTCAGCCAGGGCTCCCTGATTGTGGCTGTTAACCTGAGCCAATCAGGGATCTTATACTAAGAGCCATCTGGCCAACTTCATTCCAATCACAATATTTCCTCCAACCAATCCTGACCACCAGACATAACTTTTCAACATTTTCGTTTTGGAAACCCTAGGATGACCCTGGAGGAGTTCAGCCAGTATCTGGCAATGAACTTGACTCTTGCACACCATAAGATGCCATCCTCTACAGTGATCTGGTCTCACCAGGTACAGAAGGATTCAATTTTGTGACTGTCCTTTTGTTTCCCCTCCCCATCACTACCAACTGTTTTAGTTTTGCCAGGATCAGATCTTTGTGTCCATAGTCGAATACTGTCAACGATGACTGGAAGGGTGTCCAAAAAATTTAAAATCAGAACGGACTCTTCCAGGGGGGGCAACACTAGTGGCATATCTGCCTGTGAAAGGCAGTTCAAGACATCCGCATTTGCCACTTGGCCTCCTGGACAGTGTTCCACCGTGTAATTCTGCACATGTACAACAAGGGCTCATCACCCAGTTCGAACAGAAGCAATTGGCTGCAAGGCCTTTTTTTTTTTAAAAAAAAAAGTAGCCCTAGCAGGGGTTTGTGTCTGTTCCTATTACAAATTTATGTCCATAGAAGGTTTTGGTGGAACTTTTATACACTAAAGGTGACCGCCAAACCTTTCTTTTCTATCTGGGTATATTTGCATGCAACATCAGGCATAACTCTCCATTGGGTCACCAGTGAGCCAACACTACTCCAATACCATATGGGCAGGCATCAGAGCCGCATTTTCACTTCCTGGCAATGTGACCAGTCCCAAGGCTGACTCTTTTCCTATAGCAGATGGAAGGGTGCCAGGATGGAGGCCAGGTTATATATGAATTTTCCGTAATACTTCACCAACCCAAAGAAAGACCATAGCTCCAGTATAGACGTGGTAGCTGGGGCACTTTTTATCATCCAGGCTTTATCTTCCAACAGGTGTAACTTGGTCTTGTCAACTCTGAAGCCCAAGGAGGTCATTTGGGGTGTGAGGAGAACACATTTTTCCCTTCGAAGGCAGATACCCGTCTTGGAGAAATATTTAGGCATTACGTCCAAGTTCTTCAAATGCTCCTTATTAGTTTTTCTAGTTATTAGCATGTCATCCAGATAAATGGCAACCTTGTAAAATATTCTCAATCATCTACTGCAAAAGGGCACAGGCCAAGGATACCAATATACAAGACTGTCATTTGGGGTAAAAATCCTTATGGTATTAATTGTGACATACTTCTAGGAAGCCACTCACATAACCACAGGTACACAAGGCTCATGTCCAAATTCGTGATGGATAGCCACCACACCGCCCTGATATTTACACGTGCACAGTACATGGACTCTGACCAGCTCGCTCACAGTAACCCCTGGAGTAAGGCGACAGACTCTTATTTACATGTGGAGAAAGTGAGGTCTGCAGATGCTGGAGATCAGAGCTGAAAATGTGTTGCTGGAAAAGCACAGCAGGTCAGGCAGTATCCAGGGAACAGGAGAATCGACGTTTCGGGCATAAGCCTGAAGAAGGGCTTATGCCCAAAACGTCGATTCTCCTGTTCCCTGGATGCTGCCTGACCTGCTGCGCTTTTCCAGCAACACATTTTCAGCTCTTATTTACATGTGTCAATCAGGGCTACCTATCTCATACTCAACAAGATCCACTTGGCCAATCATTACACTTTTGTAGGCATGCTTCATTGGTAAACGAGACAAAGATTATCCATAACTGATATGAAATGGTTGCTGTTGGCGAGGACTGAAGATCCTGGGACATTTGTTTGTACATTGGCTATTCTATACACAATAACTTAAGCAGGCAAAGTGGGGTTTAATACACAAATACTATTGTACTTATATGCTTATGAATATTGCAGTCACTATTCACACTCGTAGTATCAAATATAACCATGCAAAACCTAAATTGAAAAAGTGGCTCTCTGTTAAAGGGTCATTCTTAAATGCAGTATCTATAGTCAAGTTCAATATGCTTGTTGCAGCCTAATGGTAGGGATTTAAATGCACACATGCCAGTTGATGAGAGTTAATCATCCAAGCTTTTAACATTAAAATGTGAGCATTAAAAAAAAAAGTTAAACTATCTGGAATGTCAGAATACGTCTGATGACAGTTTGTGCATTATTAGTGTTCCATAATTTGATGACAAGCCACATAAACATCAAGCAGGCTAGGACACACATCATATCACTCCTGTCAAATGTTCTCTCTCCATCAAACATTCACTGATTTCATCCGGCTTGAACATGATCTTTGAATGGTTTGTTGAGGCACACATCCAAAAAACGTTAAACTACAGATGTTACATATCATCAATTCAAAACTTCACTCCATTCCCATCTTTCAACTACTGCTATGGAGATACACAAACAGTACTGAAGGGAATTTGTTTTGACATAGTTTCATGTTTCAAGATTAGCAGAAGCTTAAATTTCATTTCTTTGGCCACATAGCTTCACTGTGGTACGAGCCTGTCTTAGGTCTTGTGGTTTTCACACATTTCCATACCACAGTTTAACTGCTGGGCATGTAGAAGTTAACAGACATCTCATCCTTGTTGTTAATAATTCAGTCATTTTTGCTGTTGTCTAATGAAGAATTTAGTAGTTTTGACAAAGTCATCAAGTTGTTCCAGACTGATCTTGATCTTCTGCTTCAAGACGACATATTTTCATTCCATGAAGTGCTTACACTAACTGGCTGTTGCTCTCAAATCATTCTGGAAGCAGAGTTTGGTTTGGCCCCATTTATGCAGTGTATTGCTGATGACAACATACTCTGACAGTGAGGATTTATTCAAATACATATTTTGCAGATCAGACCAGTGACTGGTCCATGTTCTCATAATTCATTACCCCCATCTTCTTTTTCAGACCAGATTTTTTAAGTTGACAAAATGTTTTACTGCAGCAGGATTTTGAGTATTCTGTCATTCTGAATACCTTTATCAAATTACATTTCTTCTAAATGCCTCTTCTCCAAAGAGAACTGTCTATTACAATTTCAGACTGAACAAAAGCCAATACTGAAAATGACTTGGCAAACTTATGACCTATCAAGTGAAGAGATTTTAGATTCAAAACAATTTCAATTTTTTTAAAAAAACCAAAGTAGGGAAAATGGGAATCAAAGTAAAACCTACATTCACCAAATATAATATGTATACAATATAATAAATGTTAAGTGATATTATATACAAAACATTATTATTAGCATTTAAATCATTCATGAAAAGAAACATATACCCAATCCTTAAATTAGCCAACCCTAGATTAGAAAGTGAATTATCAAATGTCAGTAATTTGAGGATTACATTTCCACAAAACATCACTGGGTCAACAAACTGGGTGAAAGTTATTTTAAGCGTACTGACTCTGCCACATAACGTCTACACTATGTAGAATGAAAATTCTATAGGTAGCATAGGAAAACTGTGAACTGGCATTATTTTACTATTAAAACAAACATATAGGGTTGAAGCAATGTAATCCTCCACCCAGCAGAATCATCACAATATGCACACTTTTACAGATCCAATATATTAAAATTATGCAACTGTCATTAATGCATGGGAACAAGCAGATGCTTCAAGATATCAAGTCAAGATGATATGCACAAATTTAAAACAAACAGCATCTGGGTCTCGTGGCTAAACAATGAAATTTCTGTCTGACTTGGAAACAGCACGAAATGGATGGTTCCAAATGAATAATCAAACCACCACAGAGGAAAAACTTATTGAAACAGATAATAAATAGACCATCATGTTTATATACCATTCAATGAAATCATGGCTAATCTGATAATCTTCAAAACAATTTTCCTGCCTTTTCCCCATAACCCTCGATTACATTACTGATTACAAGTCAGTCTCAACCTTGAATATACTTTTTCTTCAATATAAAAAAAATTAAACTACAGATAATAAATAGTAGACCAAATCAGATTACTGGCTGAGTTACAAAATATCAGCCTTTATTTTAAAAGAAATGAAATATAAAAATAGGGAGGTTTTGCTAAAACATTACAAACTAGACAAACCACAGCTGGAATACTGTGAACAGTTCTGGACCCCTTATCTAAGGAATGATGTATTGGCATCAGTCCAGAGAAGATTCATTAACCTAATACCAGACATGCAGATACTGTCCAATGAGAAGAGATTGAATAGCTTGAGCCTGTACTTGTTGGAAGATAGAAGAATTCAGAGGCAATCTTACTGAAATATACAAGATACTTAGAGGATTTGATAAGGTATTAGTGGAAAGCTAGTTTCCCCTTGCAGGAAAGTCTAGGGATAGAGGGCATGAGCATAAAATAAGGGATCATACTTTTAAGACACAAATGAGGAGGAATTTCTTCTCTCAGAGGGCAGTGAATTTGTGGAATTCTTTACTGCAAAGGGCTGTAGAGACTGGGTCTTTATACATATATTCAAGGGTGAGGTGAACAGATTTTTTTTTAAATCAGTAAGAGAGCCAAGGATTACAGGTAAAAGGCAGGAAAGTTGCTTTGAAGGTCAGATTAGCCAAGATCTCATTTAATTTGCATACAGACTCAATGTCTGTTTCTGATCCCATGTCTTATGATTGTATGGGGAGAGGTTGAGTAGATTGGGCCAGTACTCATCGGAATTTAGAAGTGTGTCTGTGCATGTCTGTACGCATGCCTGTGGAGGGAGAGATTGGGAGTCAGAGAGCAGAAGAAAAAAAAAGGTGAGAAAAGAAGGATGAAGGGTTAAAAAGACCAGTAAGCAGAAGAAATTAAATGGCAAGCAGCAATCAGGAAATTCAAGTTAAACATAAAACAAGAGAAGGAGATGAGAGAAGTGGAATGTACAAGATTAAGAAGAGGGAGAAGCTGAATAAAAGAAAGAAAGTGAGAATTAGCTTCAAGTGGAGGGGATAACTCAGGACAATAAAATGGTTTATCAAATTGAGGCTAAAAAGGTGCAAGACAATATAAAGAACTGGCCAAAACACAAGAATAAGCAAGGTTCCAATCAGTCACTAAAGTCTGAATTATTTTTCTTACACCATTCATTCTTAGTCATATTATTATTAAACTAATATTAGAAACACTGCTGGCATATAATTTAATCTCTATTCACACAATACTATTAAATTTTGCATTGATAACTTTTATCAATTCTTACCATAGGAGGGAGACTCTCTTCCATCGTCTTTATCAGAATCCTTCTCTTTTCCCTTTTTCTTGTGATGATGCTTATGACCACGATGCCTGTGTCGCCTTCGGCTTTGTCTACCAAGAGGAACATGAACCCCTACGTAGACTGCCCGATGACCTGGAAAGTAAACAAAAATATACAATCCAAAATTTCTGATTTAGTGTAGAAACCAACGTTGATTTCCAAAAGCCGGAACTTCATAAGAACAAGAATAAAGTTAATCAATTTCACCAACACATTCCACCTAGACCTTAAATTCACATGGACCATCTTTGACACCTCCCTCCCCTTCTTAAACCTCTCCATCTCTATCAATGACAACCGATTCAACACCGACATTTTTTTCTTTTACAAACTCACCAACTCCCACAGCTATTTGGATTACACCTCCTCCCACCCGACCTCCTCCAAAAACGCTATCCCATATTCCCAATTCCTCCGCCACATCTGCTGCCAAGAGGACCAGTTCCACCACAGAACACACTGGATGGCCTCCTCCTTTAAAGACCACAATTTCCCCTCCCACGTTGTTGAAGATGTCCTCCAACGCATCTCAACCACATCCCGCATCTCCAGCCTCAAACCCCACTCTTTCAACTCCAACAAGGACAGAACCCCCCAGTCCTCACCTTTCACCGACCAACCTCTGCATAAACTGCATCATCCGCCGACATTTCCGCCACCTACAAACTGACCCCAACACCAGGGATATATTTCCCTCCCCACCCCTATCCGCAAAGACCGTTCTCTCCGTGACTACCTGGTCAGGTCCACATCCACCCCCAACAACCCACACTCCCCTCCTGGCACCTTCCCCTGCCACCGCAAGAATCGCAAAACCTACGCCCACACCTCCTCCCTCACCTCCATTCAATGTTAAAAGAGCCTTCCATATCCAAAGTTTCACCTACACTTCCACAAATGTCATTTATTGCATCCATTGTTCCCGATGTGGCCACCTTTTACATCGGGGAGACTGGATGCCTTCTTGCAGAGCGCTTCAGGGAACATCTCCGGGACACCCGCATCAATCAACCCTACCGCCCCGTGGCCAAACATTTAAACTCCTCCTTGGACTCTGCCAAGGACATGCAGGTTCTGGTTCTCCTCCACCGCCACTCCCTCACTACCTGATGCCTGGAGGAAGAACGCCTCATCTTCTGCCTCGGAACCCTTCAACCCTAGGCCATCAACGTGGACTTCACCAGTTTCCTCATTTCCCCTCCTCCCACCTTAGCGCAGTTCAAAACTTCCAGCTCAGCACCATCCTCATGGCCTGTCCCACCGGTCAATCTTCCTTCCCACCTATCCGCTCCATGACCTATCACCTTTACCCCCTTCCTCCATCCATCTATTGCACTCCCAGCTACCTTCTCCCCAGCCCACCCATTTTATATCTCCACCCCCAAGGCTTCCACCCTCATTCCTGATGAAGGGATCCTGTCCAAAACATTGATTTTCCTGTTCCTTGGATGCCACCTGACCTGCTGTGCATTTCCATCACCACTTTAAGCTTGACTTCAATAGAGATTCTGGACAATCTGTGCCCAGCATATGAAGAAATTAAGAGTGAAGTCTTAAAGAACCAAACCAATTGAGAGTGTTTATTGACCAATCATGGAACCGAAAGACCCCGCCGGAGGTCCAGATCTTCAACATCGTACAAAAGTTCCAAGCCAGTTGGCATGCTACCAGGAGGATAACAAATCTAATCCACTGCTGATGCTAGAAATCTGAATCAAAAACAGAATGCTGGAGAAACTCAGCAGGTCTGGCAGCATCTGGAGAGAGAAACAAAATGACAGTTTCAAGTCCAGTAGGACTCCTCTTTAGAATTCAAGAGCTCTGAAGAAGAGTCATACTGAACTTGAAACATAAATCTCAATTTCTCAACACATCAGTCTGATCTGCTGAATTGCTTGAGCATTCAATTTTGAATCTAATTTCCAACACATCCGCACCAAATCAGCTTAATTGTAGGATCAGAAACGTTTTCAAAATGTAAAGATTCCCCAGTAAAAATGGAAACTTTGCTCTTCAACCTGTACAGTCATACAACTAAAAAAAGGAACCTTAAGCAGCATATTTTCTGCGTGATGAAAGTATGATTCTGGCTAAAATTACTTATGGGCAGAAGCAGCTAGACAGTGGAAATGGGTGACAAGGAATGTGTCAAAATACTACTTGGATCACATGGAAGAAAGAAGCACTAATATGCCAAGTTATAATTCTCCGATTTCCAGGAACTCTAATGTTGGGGTCTTTAAAACTTGCCCTAGAACAAAAGATACGAATAACAGCCATAAGCTATGATTAATACATAAATAAAAGTAAAATACTGTGGATTCCAGAAATCAAAAATGAAAATAGGAAGTTTTGGAGAAATTCAGCAGGTCTAGTAGCATCTGTGGAAAGAAAAATAAGAGTTAGAGTTAATGTTCCAAGTCCAATGAGACTTTTTTGGCAGGGTCGTAATTGCTCTCAAAACATGAACTGTTTTTCTCTCTACAGATATTGCCATATTTGCCGAGTTTCTTCTGCACTTTCTATTTTAACAGTAGTAAATATGAAAAAACATGCAGTCAGGAGAATTAGATGTTTTCTGAAGAGCACCCATTAATCTAAATTATCAGCTTTGCACTACATGGTATACAGCGCCACCCACATATAACTACAGCGTCCTGAAATGCAAACATTTATTAAAATATCACATTTCCCCAAGTTCCAGGAGAAAATTTAGCATTCTGAAATTATGTTAACAGCATTGATTAACCATAAGTATTTTTTATCATGCAAGATATGATAAAACTACAGGAGACAACAGCAGAAAGCGAGATAAATTCTAAAAACTCATCCCACACAATACTGTAATAACTAAATACATTCAAGAGCTGTTGCAAAGTGCCAACAGTCAAAAAATCAAATGTACTGTTAGGGTTTATAAACGGAGATGAATTTTCATGAACTGAATATAAAACAAAAAAAAAATAAACTAAAAAAATAAACTACTTAATCCTTATCAATTGCTTAGCCCAGGGCTGGAAACGGATGGGGTAGAAAGAACTAACAAAAGAATCCTCAACGATTAGACAGAACAGAAATTGATTGATTCAATCGTAAAACCTAATAATTTTGACTTAATCATCTAGGTCGTCTCCTATATTGATCAAGTTGACCAGTCTGGATGAAGGAGAAAGTGAGGACTGCAGATGCTGGAGATCAGAGCTGAAAATGTGTTGCCGGTTTGATAGGGAGGTTGAGCAGACAAGGGAGGCGCGGTAGTAGTTTGGCGCACCGACCTTTACACCACTGAGGCTAAACGCCAGCTTGTGGACACCTCCTCCTACTGCCCCCTTGACCATGACACCAAATCCCACCACCAAACCATCATCATCTCCCAGACCATCCAGAACCTCATCACCTCAGGGGATCTCCCATCCACCACCTCCAACCTCATAGTCCCACAACCCCGCACCGCCCGTTTCTACCTCCTGCCCAAAATCCACAAACCTGACTGCCTCGGCCGACCAATTGTCTCAGCCTGCTCCTGCCCCACCGAACTCATCTCTGCATACCTCGACACAGTCCTGTCCCCCTTAGTCCAAGAAGTCCCCACCTACTTTCGGGACACCACCCATGCCCTCCACCTACTCCATGATTTTCGCTTCCCCGGTCCCCAACGCCTTATCTTCACCATGGATACCCAGTCCCTGTACACCTCCATCCCCCATCACGAAGGACTCAAAGCCCTCCGCTTCTTCCTTTCCCGCCGAACCAACCAGTACCCTTCCACTGACACCCTCCTTCGACTGACTGAACTGGTCCTCACCCTGAACAACTTCTCTTTCCAATCCTCCCACTTCCTCCAAACCAAAGGAGTAGCCACGGGCACCCGCATGGGCCCCAGCTATGCCTGCCTCTTCGTAGGATATGTGGAACAGTCCATCTTCCGCAGCTACACTGGCACCACCCCCCACCTTTTCCTCTGCCACATTGATGACTGTATCGGCGCTGCCTCGTGCTCCCACGAGGAGGTAACAGTTCATCCACTTTACCAACACCTTCCACCCCGACCTCAAATTCACCTGGACCGTCTCAGACTCCTCCCTCCCCTTCCTAGACCTTTCCATTTCTATCTCGGGCGACCGAATCAACACGGACATTTACTATAAACCGACCGACTCCCACAGCTACCTAGGCTACACCTCCTCCCACCCTGCCCCCTGTAAAAATGCCATCCCATATTCCCAATTCCTTAGTCTCCACCGCATCTACTCCCAGGAGGACCAGTTCCAATACCGTACAACCCAGATGGCCTCCTTCTTCAAAGACCGCAATTTCCCCCCAGACATGATCGACGATGCCCTCCACCGCATCTCCTCCACTTCCCGCTCCTCCGCCCTTGAACCCCGCCCCTCCAATCGCCACCAGGACAGAACCTCACTGGTCCTCACCTACCACCCCACCAACGTCCATATACATTGTATCATCCGTCGTCATTTCCGCCACCTCCAAACGGACCCCACCACCAGGGATATATTTCCCTCCCCTCCCCTATCAGCGTTCCAAAAAGACCACTCCCTCCATGACTCCCTCGTCAGGTCCACACCCCCACCAACCCAACATCTACTCCCGGCACCTTCCCCTGCAACCGCAAGAAATGCAAAACCTGCGCCCACATCTCCCCCCTTACTTCCCTCCAAGGCCCCAAGGGATCCTTCCATATCCGCCACAAATTCACCTGCACCGCCACACACACCATTTATTGCATCCGCTGCACCTGATGTGGCCTCCTCTATATTGGGGAGACAGGCCGCCTACTTGCGGAGCGTTTCAGAGAACACCTCTGGGACACCCGGACCAACCAACCCAACCACCCCGTGGCTCAACACTTCAACTCCCCCTCCCACTCCACCAAGGACATGCAGGTCCTTGGACTCCTCCATCGCCAGACCACAACAACACAACGGTTGGAGGAAGAGCGCCTCATCTTCCGCCTAGGAACCCTCCAACCACAAGGGATGAACTCAGATTTCTCCAGTTTCCTCATTTCCCCTCCCCCCACTCTGTCTCAGTCTCAACCCTCGAACTCAGCACCGCCTTCCTAACCTGCAAACTTCTTCCTGACCTCTCCGCCCCCACCTCCACTCTGGCCTATCACCTTCACCTTGACCTCCTTCCACCTATCGCATTTCCAACACCCCTCCCCCAAGTCACTCCTCCCTACCTTTTATCTTAGCCTGCTGGACACACTTTCCTCATTCCTGAAGAAGGGCTCATGCCCGAAACATAGATTCTCCTGCTCCTTGGATGCTGCCTGACCTGCTGCGCTTTTCCAGCAACACATTTTCAGTCTGGATGAAGCATCAGGAATGATTTACAATTCACAGGGAAATCAGAGAGGTAGTAGAGATTAAGAGTGAGTATCTGGGCAGAGGTTTAAGAAAAAGTCAAGACACTGGGCTCCTGAGTATTCATTGATTTACTGACTCCAGCCTTAAAAAGGCAAATATGTAGCATCAAAAGACATTAGTGAATCATGTGGGTCTTTGCAACAATCAACAACAGTTTCATGATCATTATTAGACTTAATTCCAGATTCTTGTTGCATTTAAATTCCATCTGGCACAGTGGGATTTGAATTCAGGTCTCTAGAACATTACCTGGGTGTCTGACTTAATAACATTGCAAATATACCACTCGGCCATTGCCTTCCCAGATATCTTCCACTGCAAGTTTTTGTCCTTCACCAGGTATTACAGACTGGCACATTCCAAGAGTCAAAACTACATGCTGAGGGTCATACTAAAGCAGTGGCAGCTACCCCTCAGCACAATGGGGAAAGGTTGTTGCCCAAGACCTGGTAGCCAAAGCAACCCAATGGCTGGAAACTATTGCACCTTTCAGGCTCTTTGCCTCACAAAGAATACGTTTCTAATCGAGAGTATTTAAAATATATTGAGACACCTCAGATTGAAGCAAGTTGGAAAGAACTTTATATCTGTTACACTCACTGAAATTTACAATTTGAAATATTTGTCCTCGGGCTTCCTATCTAATATGAAATGCGATTTGTAAATATTAAGATAGTTACAATCAAATGAGTGGAACATGTATCCTTGGGACATGCTGAATTCGTTTGCAAATCATGCAATATTCAAGCAAAAATGTTTTTGCAATTTTTCCCTTGTAAATTTTATTTGAAGTATAACCTTTTTTAAAAATATTAAATGTGTACTTGATAAAACTTGACACATAAATCGGAATAAGAATCACAAAAGTTTTCAAAAGCATCCATACTCACATTGCAACAGGTAGCAGTCCTAAAAATTTAGTTTTTAACATTGTATTATGACATTACATAGACTGAAATTCAAAACGGTATAGCAATATGGGGTGTGAGCTGAAATTTTGGGTCCTGAGTGCAAAGACAGCAATGGACACAGTGGAGCTCTGAGTAAAAGCAGCTATGCTCCTGCTCTAACAGAGGTCCCCCTCTTTCACAGAACCCCTTCTCCCTTCCCAACACAGTTCTCACTTCGGGGGTTGCAGCAATTTTCAAGAGACAAAATGGGTCAACATTTAGGAAGTACTGCCACACGGTACAATTTGCCACTGCTGTTTTTATGGATTCACAATTCTGCCAGCAGTATCAGAAATGTACATGTAGATGTCACTCGCCACTGACATGAAAGACTGATACACTAAGTCACAGATGATAACTATGAATCCATCATTTTCCCTCACCAAAAATACTTACACAATTGTAGGAATACATTTTTTAAAAGTTGGGTGTGTGCATGCACTGTATTTTAGATTAAAAAGTGAACGAGTGAACTTTGGTGCACAATAACAACTTCAGTTGCAAAAGGAAGTGACTAATCCTGAAAAGAACAGTTTTGTGGTGTGCTAATCCTGAAATGACTGAAAATTGAGAAAACAAAAGGAGCATGAAGACAAAGAAAACAAACTGCAACATTCTCGCTCAAAATATATCCACATACTGTTGTGGATACATTTTGTTGTTTGGTACTTCAGTTATTCACATCAATCCCCTGTATGTATTTTCTAATTGCTCACATTTATACTGAAGCTGGCAGAAATCTAAATCCACAAAAACAGAAGATATATCCTGTGAAGAACATCTTACATCAAAACAACTTATTAGATTGGTTAGCAATCTCCAACGAATACTCGTGTAGAATATAATTGAACTTTTTTCCTACGGTAAAGCAGCTTCAAGATCACTTCAAGAAATTTTAATCCATTAAACAGGCTTCCATGTATTCAAAAAGCAAATTGTAAAATGTAAAACAGTCAACTTGAAATTACAATTAAAATGTAAGCTTCAAAACAGCAAATAAATTTTGGAAAGACAACATTTTTTGCAAACTTACTCTCTAGTTCTTCTTTCTCAAAGTTTGTATTGACAATTGTACTCGTTTTTCCCAAATCCACAATAGCTTCTTCATCATGTCGCTAAAAAGAGAAATGCAACACGATTAGGAATTAGTCTTTTCTAGATTTCTGGAATAACTTCAAAATGCAAGAGTGTACCGATTGCAATATACAGGTCTTGTGCACCCAGCCCCTGAAATCCAAGAAGTTGCCCACTTGCACTATTTTCTTTACATGTTAAAGCTCAAGGAATAGCACAAATTATTTCCAAATCACACTATACAACATTTCAGACACAAGATGGAGATCAATAACGTCAGATCATAACCTCTGCTATCATTTTGTTTGCTTCTGGGTGCCAACTGCTGTTTAGGATTTGGCTCCATATTTACATACTGTAAGCATGCCATTTGCTTATTTACTCATCACCAACTTCTTCCCTGGAACTATTATTCCTTCATCATTTATCTCCTGCCTTCCACCATATCACAGGTATTTCCTTCCCCTGCTTCTACACTTGCTTCAAACCTGTTGTTTTTTGTACAGAGATGAAGAGTCAACAATCTAAAACATTAATCTGTTGCTCTTATCACAGATGCTGCCAGATCTGTGGTGCATTTCCAGCTTTTTGTTTTCAAAATACAATATTCACACTCTGCACAATACTGAAGATTAATAGGATGTCTCAAAATGTTCCAGATACAAGAAAAATTTTGAACACAATGTTAAATTTAACAAAGTAGAAGCCAATGGGCTGGAGAAACAACCCAGCAGTCAGTATAGAAGCACTGTTTTTCCTTGATATACAAGGCCATCTATCAAAATCGGGGTTGCATTCTTAAAACCAGGACTTTAAGTGAAGGCTTTAATTGAAGCATTGTTTCCCCTCAAAATACATTTTAAAGCCGGAGTCAGAGTCAGACTCCTAACGCCAATTTGTGTTGAGGCTGGAATCACATGTAGGCCAGACCAGGTAAGAATGGTAGATTTCTTTCCCAAAAGACATTAGTAAACTAGATGGTTGTTTACAACAAATTAACAGGTGGTTACATGGCCACCCTCAGATTAGTTTTAAATTTGATTAAAACTTCCATGGTGTAATTCAAATACAAATCTCCAGTAAATTAGCCTATGGCTCTAAATTACTAGTCTAGCAACATTACCAATAAACCACTGTCTCTCCTAAAGACCAACCAAGTTGCTCTTTCAAAAAGCTGTGGACATGGAAAATGAAATACATTCTTATTTTGATCTAATGCAATATTCACTAGGAGATTTTTCTTCATTTATTTATTTGGAAAACAAGAATCATGACTGAAAAGGAAGAAGGGAACGAGTTGGATTTTCCCCACTAAATATCAGTGGTCACAGTATCGTACCACAAATTGCTAGATTTGTAGAATTTATTTGCAAATCAAATTTTCTACATGGTATTTGCTTTCAGGCATCATGAATCAGTTAACTCATGGAGCATTTATCAGAATGCAAAGATGCTCTTCACTTGGACTACAATCTCTAACTAAAGATGAGGTTATCATCCTAATCGTCCCAACATCAAATTAGTGACTCATACTCTTGCCTATTTATATCAGGCCTACAGCATACCAAAACATCTCACTGCTTTCAACAGGAGTGTCATCAACAAACATTTTTGACTCCAAGCCACATGATGAGACATTAAGACAGATAAGAAGAGGTTGGTCACAAGAGGCAACATTGAGGGATCAACATAAAAGAAGGACAGAAATGTAGAGTGGCAAAGAAGTTTAGTAAAGCAATTTCCAACATTTAAGGCCAAGATAGCTAAAAGCACACCGAATCATGGAGCAATTAAATATAGATATGTACAAGATGGCAGAATTAGAGAAGGGGAGGGATCTCAAAGGATTAGAGTGTTGGATGAAGTTACAGATGTAAGGAAAGGAAAGGGCAAGGAGATATCTTAAAGAAGTTTCAACCTGAGGCAGTGTTGGGCTAACAGCAAAAGCAAACAGCCCAGCCAGGAGAGAATTTGAATAGTCAAGTGGGGAGTTAAGTAAGGCATCAACGAGGGATTCGGCAGTTGAGGCAAGGATGGAAATGAGCAATCTTCCAAACAATCAACAGTTTACTAGCAGCCAGAGCAGCAGGAAGAAGTTCTGAATGCTGCCCACACTACTAATTCTTTGTATAGGGAACCAAAATCAGTTCTGCATCAATAAAACTTCTATATTATTTCATTTGCCTAACCATTTCACTTAAGCAAACTGTCAAAGCAATACCACAACCAAATATTTGCTCTTGGAATGATGTAAATTCAAGTTAACATACCTGAAGCACCCAATCAAGTTTAAATAGGTAAATTCTAAATTCAAGTAATTTTTGTCTTCAATTAGGCTTGCAATTTATGCATGATTCAATTTTTGAGAGTTCTGTTTCTTCAGCTTTGTCCTGTTGTAGACACAACTTGGGATGGCTGCCATTTCTTTGCCGAAGTCTTTTTTTCCACACCCAGTATTTAACCCCACAATTTTAAATGAATATTAAAAATTAAAATTATTCAAAATTTCTTTAACATACGCATTCAAAAATACTTTTCTGTAGAAAATGCCTAGAGACAAGCAGAATGCTTATATAGTTGCAGATTTTCAAAAGGAATTAACTAATTTGCACAAGATTGCTTGTATCAATGCCTCACTATTGAACCTTGCAAAGCTAAAACGAAGGACTTAAAAGATTTCAAAAGCTTCATCATATAAGCTCATGATCTCAAAGCCAACGTCATACGCTAAATCATTGTCAGTTCAGTTGCCTCTATATTTAGATGTTTCTTCAACAGGGTGTGTATGTTTCTAAACTCTCCTTGAGGAAAATCAAAAATAGTTTGACCTCAACTGTCAAAACGATTCACTTCTGACTCGCCTCCACATTGCCCCATGCTTTGGTCATTAGGGTAACTTGCTCCTAAATGCTCTCTTCATTGCCATTTTGCTATTCTTGCATTTTCTTTTACATATTTTCCAGAAGTGTACATAACCATAGTTGAAAGTTAAGTTCATTTATCCCAGATAACTTTTTAAAAAATCCTGGTTACATGGCAAGTTCTGCACAGGCAGTTTTCAATAAGCATCTATGGAATTACTACAGGTTTACACAAACTATTACATGCACATTTTATGGACTAAAATTTTCAGAGCAAAATTTGACTCCAAATTGCTACCAAAGATATTCAGGAAGATGAAAAAACTTGGTCAAATAGACAAATAGCTAAGGGTCTGGCAAGAGAGAAAGCGAGAAAAGCAGATAGGTATAAGAGCCTGAAAGATGAAGTGGTGAACATCAAGCATGTTCAAGCAGTAGGTGGGGTCACAAGGGGAGATGGGGAGGAATGGACAGAAGCAGATGCAAGGAAATGCAGGAATGAGTTATTAAAAATCAAAAATAGGTGCATTGTTTTTCCCTATCATAAATTTGACCAGCTTGATTTCACAGCAATATGGATCAAAGAGAAAGGCTTTTACTGTTTTGGTTCCAACCTTGGCAGTAATCCTTCTACGTTCAGCTTTAATGGACAACTTCACTTTCTTTCCTGTAACTTGTAACATGATGATGCCAGGCATAGAACATCACTTTTAAGTGCACAAATAACCTGCTATAATTTTCCAATTGTCAATGTTAAAGGACATTATACCAGTGTTTTTCTTACAAATGCGAACGCCCTTTAAAAGTCATGAATAAAACTGAACATGATAAAATCAGTTGCAATGCCACACAAAAAAATTATATCCAATTTTAAAATGATCCAGATATTGTCACACCTTACCTGACTAGCGAGCTAACAACTTTGTAGGCAACTCTGAATTTTTTGAACCAACAATACATCACAGAAAATGAAAAATTGAATTCCTAAGTGAGGAGTCTAAAATTATACAATTGTTAATGTGGCACTTACGACAATTATTTCAAGAGCACTGAGAAATTCATAAGGAAAAATAGTCATGGTAGTTCACTATTTAATTTGAAAGCTTCAATATCTATACTATTCCAACAATGCATCCTAATATGCAGGAGAAGAAATAGTTTTTAAAAAGTAAATTCAGCTGAGAATATGCTATACCAGCTGAGAATACATCTGACAATATTTTTAGTTTTGCCTCTTTTTGGGACACTACAGCTATAACTTTGAATATAAAGCAAACATTTTCAAACAAATAACATGATTTAAATTTACATATTCCACAATATTCATGATAGCAAAATCTCAATCAACCTTCTCACTTGTATAACAAAAAAATTGTTTAAAATACCATCTCTAATTTGAAATAAGCCTTAACATACTACAAGAACTTGGTGTACTTTAATAGATTAGGCTCCTGTCAAGGATACAGCAACAATTTTTGGACAAAGAACAAACTGGTTGATTAGTCAAGCTATACAGATTACAAAGTAAATGGTCATATGACTGTCATAAAATTTGTAAAAGCATTAAACATAATGAAAATAATTTAGTACTTGGCTTTTTGGCGGCATCAAGAAATAATGCGTGGACTGCATGTTCTTACGTTTCTTCAGTAGTTGAGTGAATGTAGTCTTGATTAGGAATAGATGCAACAGCAACTGTGCTAACTGCTCTCCCAAACAGCACCAAGGTTATGCAGGAGGACAGGGGGTTTATATTGCACAGCAACTAAATCTAACATACCAACCACACTTTTTTCTCTGCCAATCTCAAGACAACTTCAGAAAATACACCCAGTGATAAAATGCAAATCTTGTGAACGATGTTTCTTTGCATTATACAGTACTATATCACATGAATTTCAAAGTACACCTGAAACAAAACTCTATTATATTAATGGCAGTCACAGCAGTACATCTTAAAATGCTCCAGAGGTATAGAGGAAATGGATGTCAAGCTTAAAAAAAAGGAAATATTAGGAATTGTCCAAAAACTTGCTCAAACAAAACGATTTTAATAAGAACTGGGAGTAAAGAAGCAGAGATTCATGGTTAAGAATTCCACAGCGTGGGTTATAGATAAAATCAAGACACATCATATGTGCACCTACTCTGGTGACAAGTTCAGTTCTAAAAATATTTTGTATTAATGGGGTGGCTTGAAACATGAACAGTAGTTGAGCGATCAATAGCCAAAAGTTAAAAATAAAAATTGGTAAAATGATTGAGCAGGACTCAGCATAGGAAAGGCAACAGAATGTTTGATCAATTGACATTTATATTTTCCTGTTAGCCTCCCAACAGTAAAAGTTTATAAAGAACATGTCTCCATGCTCAGCACCAGAAAAATGGAGAAGATTCCATCCCACTTCCAAATATTCGATTACTGCATTTCCTCCCTAATGCTGCCAGGATAACCAGCCTTTAATTCCCTGTTTTTGTTCCTCTCAGCGTGCAAAAGCCAGCCATGTAAGCAATCTTCCAGTGTTTTGAAACAATCTTAGAATCCACAGAATTCTGGAAGGCAGAGAGCAATGCATCCACTCGAAATGCAGTTTCTCTTTTTAAATCCTAGGATGGAAGTCATCAGATCCGGGCATGTTGTCACTTAGTCCCATTCATTTTGGTACTATTTCTATACTTGTACTGCTTTTTAGTTTAGTTCCTCATTTTCACTAAACTCTTGGTTTGAGTGGAAGAGCAGGCTGGATGGGTTGGAATTTTTTTCACTGCAGGATCAGTGGTTGAAGGATGACCTTAGAGGTTTATAAAATCAAGAGGCATAAATAAGGTGAATAGCAAAATGGTCTTTTTCCCAGGGTAGGAGAATTCAAAACTAAGGGGCATATTTTTAAAGATGAGAGAAGGGTTTAAAATGGATGCAAGGGCCAAGTTTTTACACGGGGTGGTTCGTATGTGGAAAGAAATGTTAGAGGGAGTGGCAAATGCAGATACAGTTACAAAATTTGGAGAGACATTTGGACAGGTATATGAATAAGAATGGTTTAGAGGTAAGGGGTCAACCACAAGCAAATTGGATCAGTTAGTTTGGGAATCTTCATCAGCACAGATGAGTTGGACCAAAGGATCTGTTTCTGCATTGCATGACGATGACAAAGATGTGAAGGTTTCAGCTGAAGCAATGAAGAAAGAAGGATGGCGGATGTTCCAAATATTTAATTGAGGAAAAGAAAATCATTCAAGAGAACAATAGAAACTGTGGAAGAAACAAAATAGGTGAAGCAGTAGACTGCTGAGCATAGTGATAACGTTATTCAACCAGTAATCCAGAGACTTGGACTAATCCTTCAGAGACAATAATTCACAAACAGAAAGTTGTTACGGTGTAGAAGGAGGCCATTCAACCTATTGTATCTGCACTGGTCTTCCAAAAATTTGATGAGTGATTTACTTCAGCCCAGTTGAATTTGTTTTTCAAACTTTTCTCAGTAAAGCTGAAAAATTTCATTTAATGTGTAAGGGCAAATATTCAGACTGACCGTATAACATTCACATTGATACAACCTCTTTAAAGGCACCAATTTATCAGCGTATGTTCCTAATACAACTTTTGTGGATTGTGATGCAATGTGACCCATCTCCTCCTCAAACATTTAGAGGTAGCAATATAAACCTCCGTTCATGCGGACTTGCCATTCAGCAAGGGATGACCAAGTATTGATTGGTGTCGCCAGCAATGTCCAATATGTTTAATAGCAACTCAGTGGAGATTCTGGGCTTTTCTCATGCCCTTTTTGGACTGTGCAGATTTTCTTCTTTCAGTTTCTATACTTTTGTTCTATGTTGTCTCTTCCTCAAACATGCTTACTTAATTTGCTTGCTCATGGTTGAGATTAGCAGTTGAGCTTCCTTGGATACTAATTCTGTTGAGACTGCTATTTCCAGAGCTTTTTTTTTTAAAAAAAAACGTCTACAGTCCTTTCTAATCATTGATCTCTTCTGGATTGCATCACATCCTAAACTACACACTACTACCTCTGTCTCTGATAGCATTATTTAAGTTGGTCCTGAATTTTTAAGATTCTATTAAATTGTATCATACTGGTTTGTTAAATCTGAACTGTTCAGTGAAACCAATAATTTTGGTGAAAAAAGGTTCTGTAAGATTTCTACTATCTCTTCATAGGTTTTTTGAAACTGACTCCTCAGAAGACAGAAGAGGGAAGGGCGAAGGGCCAGAGTTTGTGGCAGATCTTCCAAGTACTGTATTAAGTCAAGAGAAGAAAATCATACAAGAGAATTCCTTCAAGTCTTCCTCCATGATAATCAGGAACTCTGGCAACTATATCTGTTGTTTCAATTTTGTTAACTAGATCAATATATTGGAATATACTGTGTTGGAGTTACAGCTCTCGGTATTTTCTTTGCACAGTCTCATGGAGCAAAAAAGTCCCTGCCGTTATTTCTTTGTTCCAAGTGGTAAGGGCTTGTGTAGCACAATATTCATGAAAACTTTAGCACCACCTATTTTACACATTCTAAACGAACATGCCATTGTTTTCCATAGGGATCTGGGAATCATGGAATGGATCTCTGTCAAATTGAAAATCAAGGGTGAGAATCAAGAAAAGTGTTGTCAAGGTAGATCAATGTATTCTACAATCGGATCAAAAGGTTGTGGAAAGTTAGGCAAGCTGGTCAAAATGGGAGTCCATGAACCCATAATTGAGAGTGATCAGACCATACCTATTATACCAGTTATAAAGATTGATGGATTGGCACACATCTGCAGTGATTTTAAAGGTTACAGTTAATTCAGTACTGTGTGCATAGCACATCCTTTGCCTTTAACTGATGACCTCTTTGTTGGACCAGATGGAGCAAGACAAGCAATGGCTGAGTGGTGTATCACTGGATTGTTAATCCAGAGGCTCAGGTAATGTGCTGGGGATCCAGGTTCAAATCCTGCCATGGCAGATGATGAATTTGAATTCAATTAAAAAAAAACTGTAATTAAGAGTGTAATGATGGCCATGAATCCATTGCCGATTGTTGGAAAAACCCAACTTGGACCAGATGGAAGTCAGCCTTTCAGCAAAATTGACCTTAGTTACGCCTTTCTCCAAATGTAACGAGATCCTGGGTTACAGAAACAATAGACTTCCATTGGGAATCACATCTGCATTATTCCAACATGCCAGGTGTCAGACTTTAAGGAGTCCAGGTGTTAAAGAAAGCAAGAAAAGAGCATCTCCACAATTTAGATGTTACTCTGAGGAAACTTAAAGATTATGGCTGACGAGTGAGGAAAGGAAAGGGTGATTTTTTTTATAAACCGTTTCCACTGAATATTTAGGCCATGTCATTGGCATTAAGGGACGACACAAGGCACCTTCTCAAACAAAAGCCGTTACGGAGGTACCAGCACCTAAAAATGTAAAATGGCAATGATTTTTGGGGCTGTTAAGTTATAATAGCAGGTTTGTCCCCAGTCTTGCAACCATTCAAATCTTTGCAATTAGCATGTTGTGCATCATTGTATGGAATGGGAGCAGTTGTTTCTCACATATTACTCAATAGTGAAGAGAAGCAAAAAGCATTTTGATCAAAAGTTAAACAAAGCACGTAAACATTGCACAGCTCAAGGAAGAAAAGCTCTAGGTATCATTTTTGGCATTAGACAATTTCACTAATACTTGAGTTCGAGGAAAAGTCACCAGACCAGAAACGTTAACTCTGATTTCTCTTCACAGATGCTGCCAGATTTGCTGAGATTTTTCCAGCTAATTCTGTTTTTGTCCACCAATACTTGTATGGTCAGGAATTTACCAAACTGACAGATCATTGACAACAATGTTTAATCGTCATACAAGAATGCACTTTATGGTGGACAGCCATTCGCAGAGTGGGCAATGTTGCTATCAGCTCACAAAGTTATAAAAATAAGCACCAGTAATCCAATTTATTGGGAATGCTGATGGGCTCTTTAGAACATAGAACAGTACAGCACAGTACAGACCCTTCGACCCTCTATGCTGTGGCAGCTTTTTATCCTACTTTAAGATCAGACTAACCTATATACCCTTCATTGTGCTAATCTTGCATGTGTCTATCCAAGAGTTGCTTGAACATCCCTAATGTATCTGACTCGACTACAATTGCCAGTAGTCCATTCCATGCACCCACCACTCTGTGTAAAGAGCCCACCTCTGATATTTCCATTAAACCTTCCTCCAATTATCTTAAAATTATGCCCTCTCATGATAGACATTTCCGTCATGGGCAAAAGTCTCTGGCTATCCACTCTATATATGCCAGTCAACATCTCTAGATTACCTTTGCCAAATGAGTTGACTTCAATAGTTCTTATTTAGACATCTTGCACGTCATATGAGAATGTATATGGGGTATAAGCAAGCAGGGAAAGAGTTAAATTCCAAGTTTTGTGAAACAAGAGGTTCAGCTGAGCATGACTCAGATCAGATAAACTTACAGTTAACAACTTGGTGCTGGAGGCAAGGGTAATGGGTTAACAAGGTGGAAAAGCATTCATTATGTATAGCCATTTAATAAGATGAGGTAGTATTGAGTATGTGAGTTTAGTTTAACAAGGTGAAAAATATTTATTACGTGAAGTCAGTTATTCATTGCGTAACAGCAGATGGTTTAATCTTTACTATTGACACTTGCTGATTGTAAAGGTCACCCAATCAATATGTATGTTGCCTTATCTGAATGTACCCCTCTGTAAAATGACTATATAAAATTAAGAAACTTCTGCTCTAGAGAAAACAGTGAACTCAGAGTCAGAGTCAGAGATGTACAGCATGGAAACAGAACCTTCGGTCCAACCCATTCATGCCGACCAGATATCCCAACCCAATCTAGTCCCCCCTGCCAGCACCCAGCCCATATCCCTCCAAACCCTTCCTATTCATATACCCATCCAAATGCCTCTTCAATGTTGCAATTGTACCAGCCTCCACCACATCCTCTGGCAGCTCATTCCATACACGTACCACCCTCTGTGTGAAAACATTGCCCCTTAGGTCTCTTTCATATCTTTCCCCTCTCACCCTAAACCTATGCCCTCTAGTTCTGGACTCCCCGACCCCAGGGAAAAGATTTTGCCTATTTACCCTACCCATGCCCCTCAATTTTGTAAACCTCTAAGATCACCCCTCAGCCTCTGACGCTCCAGGGAAAACAGCCCCACCCTATAGCTCAAATTCTCCAACCCTGGCAACATCCTTGTAAATCTTTTCTCAACCCTTTCAAGTTTCACAACATCTTTCCGATAATAAGGAGACCAGAATTGCACACAATATTCCAACAGTGGCCTAACCAATGTCCTGTACAGCCGCAACATGACCTCCCAACTCCTGTACTCAATACTCTGACCAATAAAGGAAAGCATACCAAACGCCTTCTTCACTATCCTATCTACCTGTGACTCCACTTTCAAGGAGCTATGGACCTGCACTCCAAGGTCTCTTTGTTCAGCAACACTCCCTAGGACCTTACCATTAAGTGTATAAGTCCTGCTAAGATTTGCTTTCCCAAAATGCAGCACCTTGCATTTATCTGAATTAAACTCCATCTGCCACTTCTCAGTCCATTGGCCCATCTGGTCCAGATCCTTTTGTAATCTGATGTAACCCTCTTCGCTGTCCACTACACCTCCAATTTTGGTGTCATCTGCAAAGTTACTAACTGTACCCCTTATGCTCGCATCCAAATCATTTATGTATATGACAAAAAGTAGAGGACCCAGCACCGATCCTTGTGGCACTCCACTGGTCACAGGCATCCAGTCTGGAAAACAACCCTCACCACCACCCTCTGTCTTCTACCTTTGAGCCAGTTCTGTATCCAAATGGCTAGTTCTCCCTGTATTCCATGAGATCTAACCTTGCTAATCAGTCTCCCATGGAGAACCTTGTCAAACGCCTTACTGAAGTCCATATAGATCACATCTACTACTTGACCCTCATCAATCTTCTTTGTTACTTCTTCAAAAAAACTCAAGCAAGTTTGTGAGACATGATTTCCACGCACAAAGCCATGTTGACTATCCTGAATCAGTCCTTGCCTTTCCATATACATATATATCCTGTCCCTCAGGATTCCCTCCAACAACTTGCCCACCACTGAGATCAGGCTCACCGGCTTGTCTTTACCGCCTTTCTTAAAAGTGGCTGTCTCAATGCACATGAGCAATCGTTCTCTCTCCCTCCAGGGCCCGGAATAAAGATAAAACTACTCTGTCTGAGCATTTTTCTTTAGCTGGGGAGAGGGGGAGAGGAGGAGAGAGGAACAGGATGACACATACAAGTAATGAATGCTCCAGTAATGGCAGGTCAATTAAGTAGTATGCCAGAAACAACCCACACCTATAAAAGGGACATACATGGCAAGAACACAGGAACAAACCCTAAATTGAAGCCATATGCCACATGAGAGCTGGCACTATCGGTGCAAACAGAATGTCTGCCATCGGAAAAGAGAGCCATCATTCCGCCACATAATGATGATGGGAACAAGGGTCAGCAGATTAAATGAGAGCTATAAGCAAGGGGTTAGTATTTGAGCTTCTCAGAAATTCACACAGTATAAAATACTTTTATATATACGTTTGCTATAGATCACGTTAAACAAATACACTGGGGGGGGGGGGGGGGGGGGGGGAGGAAGAATACGAGTTAGTTCCTGAAACAGAATAATTTCATTTTGGTTCCGAAGGGAACTTAACACTCAGAAGGAGTCTCAGACTGGCAATAGCATCAGATGAACAGCTCAATATTAAAGATATCTTGCACATATATAGCACTTTTAAACACAAGTTAGGGTGGCACGGTGGTTCAGTGGTTAGCACTGCTGCCTCACAGCACCAGGGACCCGCCCTCAAGCAACTGCCTGTGTGGAGTTTGCACATTTTCCCAGTGTCTGTGTGGGTTTCCTCCAGGTGCTCAGATTTCCTCCCACATTCCAAAAGATGTGCAGGTCAGGTGAATTGGCCATGCTAATTTGCCCATAGCGTTAGGTGCATTAGTCAGGAGTAAACGTGGGGAAATTGACTCTGGGTGGGTTACTTTTCGGAGGGTCGGTGTGGATTTGTTGGGCTGAAGGGCCTGTTTCCATATTGTAGGGAATCTAATCTAATCTAATCTGAAAAAGGTTCCCAGACACTGCACTGGTGCACTCTCAAACAAAATCTGATACTGAGCCATTTATTAAGTATGAAAGCAGTTAACATAAAGCTTGACCAAGGTCATAGATTTTAACAAACACCTTTGAAAAGAAACGAAAAAAGGGAAAAAAAAAGATGAAAAAGGTTTATGGAAGGAATTCCAGAGATTAAGCTTGTAGTAGTTGAAGCCATAGCTGCCAATAGTACAATAATTACAAACAGAGATGCACAAAAGCCAGAATTGGAGGAGGAGTGCAGCGATCTCAAAAAGCCATAGTACTGCAAGGGATGAGAGAGTCAGGCCCCCAGAGGAATACAAGGGTTGAGCTCAATACTTCAGCTAACTCCTAATCAGAGTCTCAAACTTTCAGCAACAATTTTACACTTTACTTTTAAAGGTGCTGTAGCACAGCAATGGTGCGCCTACCTCTGGGCCAGAAGGCCTGGGTTCAAACCCCACCTACTCCAGAGGTGGGTCATAACCCAGCTGAACAGGATGATTAAAATTACCCTTGGTTTTATTTTTTTTTTAAAATAGATTTTTGTTCCCCTACTACCTCCAAAACATTGTGTATGTGAACTTCCAGGTAAAGTACCTATTCATGCACCCCTCTTAAAAGAGCACCATTTTCTCTTTGTCACTATATTGAATTTCATGTGCCAGGTTTCTACCCATTTCACTTGCAAGTCTTTGTGCCAGTTTACTCTCACCTGCAAAATTGTGATAACAGCAGAAATTGTTGATCTGTTTGAACAACTTGAGCCACAAGACTATATATACATAACCATATCCCATAAATATATAAGCATACCAAATCAACATTAACCTAATTTTAGGGGCTATATTTTAGGTGATGAGACAGTTCATTCCGCATTCATGACTAACATCTGCCACATCATCATAATACAAAGCAAAACCACAGACGCTAGAAATCTGAAACAAAAGCAGAAAGTGCCAGAGAAACTCAATAGGTCTGGCAGCATCTATGGAGAGAATATGGTTTGTCTCACTGGTGTTTGTCTAACATCTCACAAACAATTACCATAGCTTTCATAATATTTCTCTCACTACCAACACAATTTATTACTATATAGATCTCTACCTTTTTCACATTGCTACAATTTTCTAGTTAGTGGCTATAGAGACAGGTTAACTAGCACTACCTTTTGTCCAAAGGCACAAATTTCCTCATACTTGACCATGGGCAATTCTTTCTGCTTTCAACAATTTGTAATATTTCCACTGATAAAATGACAATGCTTGCTGCTCTACAATGAGCGAAGACTATCTGCCATAATAAGCAGTTCAGCACTCATTCTGGAATTAGGATCATCAGATTGAGGCAAACATTTTCCTTATTTTTACATACATTTAATTTTTTTCTAAAACAAAATTCACTTAGTGTAGCAATGAGAAGACAAAAGTATTTTAAGAGGGTTTTCTTCCATGATCAACTTAAGTCCCTCGCTGAAAAACTACATGCCTGTTGTCATTTTTGTCATACTTGTTTATAGTTATCAAAAAATTCCAATGATTACACATAAATGAAAATTGCTCATATAAACTTGAAATGCTGTAACATTTCAGTTTGCAGCTTTCTGTTCCTCAGCTGTTTGGCAATGAATTATTTGATTTTATTTTCATATCACCATTTGGTCATGGAAGTAGGTGACGGAGAAGTGGCAACAGAAAAGAAAATGAAACTGTCAAAAAAGAAAACTGCTAGGATTTAGGGGAAAGAGTGTATTTAAAAGTTGGATGGCAATAGAAGGTAAAGGTCACTAGATCCAATGCAAATATTCATTACATGTTGGAAAAACCAACAGTTTATAGTCTTGTCGCTCAAATGCCAAGATAACAACAGCAAGGCTCACATCCAAGGCAGCAACACCAGACATGTATGACATTAACAAGCATGCATGTTCCAATCATCAAATAAAGCACACAACGATAAAGATCGTAAGAACTCAAATTCACGTTTAGAGCCTTGTACAGTGTAGACACGCAAGAGGTCCCAGGTTCATATCTCAGACAAGCCCTCGTTTTCAATTGTGATAGGAGACCCTAGTCAGACTGACGTTTCTGTGGCCGGCAGCAAAAAAATCAGAATGGCTTCCCTGGTGCCAGGATCAAGGATATCAGAGGGTGCAGAATTTCTCAAAAGTGGAGAGAGATTAGCAAGTGGTCATTGTACACAGGGAAATAGTGAGGAACGAGATCAATCGGAGACTGGTACAGTTGGGAAAAGGAGTGAGCCAAATAGTCAGAGAAGGCATGAACAAAGCAGAGAACAGAACAAAGTAGGACTGAAATTAATCTGCATTTATTTCAATGCAAGAGGCCTAACAGGGAAAGCTGATGAACTCAGGGCATAGTTAGGAATGTGGGACTAGGATATCATAGAGGACTAGACAGGTCTGGCAGTTTTAATGTTCCAGAATACAAATGCTATAGGAAGGATAGAAAAAGAGGCAAGAGAGGAGAGGGAGTGGCATTTTTGATAAGGGATAGCATTATGACTGCACCTAGGGAATACATCCAGGGAAGTTATTTGGGTGGAACTGAGAAATAAGAAAGGGATGATCACCTTATTGGGATTGTATTATAGACCCCCTAATAGTCAGAGGGAAATTGAGAAACAAATTTATAAGGAGATCTCAGCTATCTGTAAGAATAATAGGGTGGTTATGGGAGGGGATTGTAAATTTCCAAATAGATTGGGAGTGTCATAGTGTTAAGGGTTTAGATGGAGAGGTATTAAGCGTGTACAAGAAAATTTTCTGATCCAGTGTGTGGATGTATCTACTAGAAAAGATGCAAAACTAGACCTTCACTTGGGAAAAAAGGTAAGGCAGGTGACTGAGGTGTCAGTGGGGGAGGGAGCACTTCTATTAGATTTAAAATAATGGTGGAAAAGAATAGATCAGATCTAAAAGTTGAAGTTCTAAACTGGAGGAAGATCATTTTGACAGTATTAGGCAAGAACTTTCAAAAGGTGATTGAATGCAGACATTTGCAGGTGAAGAGATGGCTGGAAAATAGGAAGCCTCCAAAAATGAGATAACAAGAGTCCAGAGACAGCATATTCCTGTTAGGGTGAAAGGAAAGGCTGGTAGGTGTAAGGAATGCTGGATGACCAGAGAAATTTCGGAGTTGGTTAAGAAAAAGGAAGCAAGGAAGCATGTCAGGTATAGACAGCAGTCATCAAGTGAATCCTTAGAGTACAAAGGCAGTTAAAAGTATACTTAAGTATACTTAAAAGTATACTCAGGAGGGCAAAAAGGGAACGGAACATGAGATAGCTATGGCAAATAGGGTTAAGGAGAATCCAAAAGGGATTCAATAAATACATTAAAGGACAAAAAGGTAACTAGGGAGAGAATAGGGCCCCTTAAGTATCAAAAAGGCAGCCTGTGTGTGGAAAACAGGAGATGGGAAGAGATACCAATCAAGTATTTTGCAACAGTATTTACTGTGGAGAAAGACATGGAAGATATAGAATGTGGGGAAATAGATGGTGCCATCTTGAAAAATGTCCATATTACAGAGGTGGTGGAGCGGGATTCTTAAAATGCATACAAGTGGATAAATCCACAGGACCTGATCATTTAACCCTCAAACTTTGCAGGAAGCTAGGCAAGAGATTGCTGGGCCCCTTGCGGAGATATTTATATCATCAATAGTTACAGGTGAGGTTGAAGAAGACTGGAGGTTAGCTAACGTGGTGCCAGTATTTAAGAAAAGATGGTAAGGAAAAGCCAGGGAACTGTAGACCAGTGAGCCTGAAATCAGTGGTAAATAGTGGAGCAGCTTACAACTAGAATTAATCTCCAGAAAATAAAGAAGGTACATCTCTGCTAATCAACCTGTACTGTTTGGTTCATAGATGACTGTCATAATTAATGCTATTGCTTTGAATTATAGTGTTTCAATTGTACAAGCACATTTGCATATTGAGACACTTGTGAACCAGGCAAACACGATACTCAAAGTGATAATAGACAATAGACAATAGGTGCAGGAGTAGGCCATTCAGCCATTCGAGCCTGCACCACCATTCAATATGATCATGGCTGATCATTCCTAATCAGTATCCTCTTCCTGCCTTATCTCCATAACCGTTGATTCCACTATCTTTGAGAGCTCTATCCAACTCTTTCTTAAATGAATCCAGAGACTGGGCCTCCACTGCCCTCTGGGGCAGAGCATCCAACACAGCCACCACTCTCTGGGTGAAGAAGTTTCTCCTCATCTCTGTCCTAAATGGTCTACCCCGTATTTTTAAGCTGTGTCCTCTGGTTTGGCACTCACCCATCAGCAGAAACATGTTTCCTGCTGCCAGATTGTCCAATCCTTTCATAATCTTATATGTCTCAATCAGATTCCCACTCAGTCTTCTAAACTCTAGGGTATACAAGCCCAGGTGCTACAGTCTTTCAGTGTAAGGTAATCCCGCCATTCGAGGAATTGACCTTGTGAACCTACGCTGCACTCCCTCAATAGCTTGCAGATAGATTGCAAATTGTAAAATACAGCTTTTAAATCATACTTTTACATGCACTTTTTAAAAATATAACAAAGTTTAGATTAGATTAGATTAGATTACAGTGTGGAAACAGGCCCTTTGGCCCAACAAGTCCACACCGACCCGCCGAAGCGCAACCCACCCATACCCCTACATTTACCCCTTTACCTAACACTACGGGCAATTTAGCATGGCCGATTCACCTGACCTGCACATCTTTGGACTGTGGGAGGAAACCGGAGCACCCAGAGGAAACCCACGCAGACACGGGGAGAACGTGCAAACTCCACACAGTCAGTCGCCTGAGTCAGGAATTGAACCCAGGTCTCAGGCGCTGTGAGGCAGCAGTGCTAACCACTGTGCCACCATGCCGCCCACAAAGAGAATGTTCATCATTACATGAGGAGTTCCGAGGGTTCATCCCGGAGAAAGGTAAACATCTCAGAATTATCCTTGGCATCAAGGGCTTATTTTGTCAGAGAAGCTCTGCAATACCATTCATCTTTCATTAGCATCCGCACACAGTGAGACAGAACTCAGAAGATGCATTTTAAAGATCCTTGTCTAGAGATTTTTGCTTCCAAGTCAGGAAATAAACAGTGCATAAATGTAAAATTGTGTCAATTTTGCTTCCATTAACTGCACTTACAAAAAATATTTCATGTTGGTTAGTTGCAATGAAATAAGGACAATTCACAAGACGATCAGTTCAAGGGTGGGTGGGGGTGAACAGGGATCTTTTGGTTGGCAAGTGAACTCTAATTAGTGGAGACATTTCAATGAAAAATGCACCATGAAGTGGTAGAAGTGAGGAGGATAAAATTATAATTCTCATTCCCAGTTACAAAATAAATGTATCTTACAACTTATTTATAAGAAGCAATCTCTAAAAGTTTCCTTCAACCAGAAATCACTTTGAAATCTACTGTTAAGTAGAAGAAACATGCAACACTGTCACAGAAGTTGCTGGAAAAGATCAGCAAGTCTGACAGCATCTGTGAAGAGAAAATCAGAGTTAACATTGTGAGTTCTGTGAACTGAGGAAGGGTCATTGGATCCGAAACGATAACATTTCTCTGCACAGATGCTGCCAGTCCTGCTCAACCTTTCCAGCAACTTCTGTTTTTATTTCTGATTTACAGCATCCGCCAGTTCTTTCAGTTCTTATACAACAACGTCATGTGGCCATATCTTGTAAAAACACTAATGGCTCACTAATATCCTTTTGGGAAGTAAACCTGCTATATTTAGTTGGCCTGGCCTACCTGTGTCTCCAGGCACACAGCAATTTAGTTAACTCAATCACCATCTGGGCATTTAGGGACAAAAAAATACTGCTGGCTAAGCCAACTGATGTCTCTATCCCATGAACACATTTGTAAAAACTACAACTATTACCTGGTACCTTCAAGATTAGGAATCAAGCACAATCCAACAACCAGTTTTTAAAAAAAATATATTCCACATCATGCAATATGAAAACTATACCTATTAATATTTGAAATAAGAGGAGCTTCTTTTCCTCCTGAAAATAGACTAAGTATGAGTAAAATACTGCCATTTCAGTCAAAAACCATTAGGCAAGCTTTTTGCAGGAAATTAGTGCACATTTTTTATCATCACATTTAAGAGAACTGTTACATGCTAATACAAAGGATCAAGCAAATATTCAGTTAAGAGTATGATTGGCAGCCAGTTGATGGGACAACTGGTTTTTGATGCAGAATGATGCGAGCAATGTGTGTTCAGTTCCAGCAGTGGCTCACATTACCACTAAGAGCTCGCCTTTTGAATGTGGTGTGGTGATCCTCAGGTTAAACCATCACCAGTCATCCTTCTCTCATGAGACAGCAGTCTATGGCTTGGTAGAACTATGACGACTTTACATTTACTTTTTCCATTCTGTAATACATACAGGTACAAGGTTCTCTTCAGGAAACAAAAATTATCCATGTTTACTTTTAATAAAAATAGCAAGGCATTAATGTCTAATTTGCCTCAGCAATGTAAGCACATTGCCTCAAATGTCCTAGATTAATCAATTGCACTGTACTATCAGAAGGAAGAGGTTACTACAAACAGTATATCATGAATATTTCATTTTAAGGCAATAACTGACAAGTTGAATCACAGAAGAGGGGATTTTAGCTGTAACACATTCCAAATTCCATCCAAATAGAATACCAAAACAGGACACGGAACAGGTATTTGGTGCAGTGTTCTAACAAAGTAAAAGTCCTCAAAGGAACTTACGTAATAAAGAGAGATATACTAATTTTCCAAAGTAGTCACTTGATGACATTTGCCAGGATTTTGCAGCAAGCAACAAAGTCACTTGTCTCAAACAAAGATGACATGTTTCTAGAGGACATCCAAACCTACTTAAGAACACATTGAGACTAGAATGCTTGCACTTCGGTGCCGGACAGCTTATGTCCACACTCTAAACCAGGTATTGATCCCTCCATTTCCTAGCTCTTCATGTGTTACTACTTGACACGTCAAATCCTAGAATGAATCCTGCTTCATGGATCATTATTTCATAAAATTTAGTGTGGCCGTCTATCACTGAAATATAAGCACAAGATTGTGGATTTGGTTTTAACACAAGAATATAGACACACAGGCAGGCCATTCAGCTCAAACTTATTCCATGATCTGTAGCCTAAACCCATACGTCTGCCTTTGGCTTATATCCCTTAATACCTTTGCTTAACGAAACTTTATCTCAGATTTAAAATAAACTGATCATGGTATCCACTGCCATTTGTCGAAGACAGTTTCAAATCTCTACCACCCTGCATATGAAAAAGTGTTTCCTAATATCTCTTCTGAACAGTCTAGCTGGGCAGCACAGTGGTTCAGTGGCTAGCACAGCTGTCTCACAGCGCCACAGACCCGGGTTCAATTCCCACCTTGGGCGACTGTCTGTGTGGAGTTTGCACATTCTCCCAGTGTCTGTGTGGGTTTCCTCTGGGTGCTCCAGTTTCCTCCCACAATCCAAACATGTGCAGGCCAGGTGAATTGGCCACACTAAATTGTTCAGTGTTAGGTGCATTATTTGGAGGTAAGCATATGGTAGGGGAATGGGTCTGGGTGGGTTACTCTTTGGAGGGTTGGTGCAGCGTGGACTTGCCGTTTCCATACTGTAGGGAATCTAATCTAATTCACAAACTATATCCCCTAGCTCTAGAATTCGCAACTAATGGAAATAGTTTATTTATCTACCTAGTCTTTTCTTATTATCAAATTGAAGATTTTGATCAGATTACCCATTAACCTTTAAAGTTTAGAGAAAGCAGGCCTAAATTTATGTAAGACATCCTCAATTCCTGGAGTCCAGGCATCATTCTTGTTGACCCACATTGTACTCTCTCCAAGGCCAATATATCGTTCCAAAGGTGAAGTGCCAAGATCTGCTCAAAGTACTCCAAGTGAGGTCTAACCACTGTTCTGTACAACTTCAGGGTAACGTCTGCATCCTTGTACTCCACTCCTCTACGTATAAAGGCCAGCATTCCATTAGTTTTCTTGATTATTTCCTGCATCTGGTTGTGACATAAAGATTATGCTCCTAAAACCCAAAGTCTCTTTGGATACCCACTGCATTTAAACCTCATAGTACCATCTAGAAAAACTTAAAATCAGTCCAAAATGGATGACTTTAACTTGCTTACATTGAACACCATCAGCCACAGTTTTGCCAATTCACTTATAATTTTATGCTAAAAGGTATATTAATAGGTTATCATCTGCATTGTCTGCAATGCCACCTAACTGTCAGCAAATTTACATATATGGCTTTCAAGGCCATTATCCAAGTCATTAATAATGCATGTGAATAATTGAGGCCTTAACACACCACTGGTCACATCCACTCAACCAATTTCCCAGCCATGCTGGGATTCCCCATTTGGGATAAGGGAAATTGACTTTAAGAGTGACAAAAAGAAGCTGAGATTATTAACCCTCCAGAGCAATTCTCTAGAGCATCTCAATAAAACCTTTGTGATCTCTTCAACTTTGCGTAGCCTCAACTATGGATTTCTGTGCTGTTTAAAAACAAATCATTTGGATGGTCATGACCATGCTACTTCTCTGCACAAGCAACTTTCTCTTTGCCCACAATACTGCAAATTTCTCTTCAAGTGCTTATCCAGTTATATTTTTAAAACTATAATTGAATCTGCCTTCACCACACTCTCAAGCCTTACATACCAAATCTAAACCATACGTAAACAAATGTTTTCCCTCATGTCACTGTTTATTCTTCTGTCAGTCACTAAATCTGTACCCTATGCTTCTGATAATAGTGACAGATTGTCCTTATCTACTTTGTCTAGACCAAAGTTTATACAGCTGTCAAAACTGACAAATGCCTGAGTGGAGGCCAAACTGATTTAGAGAAGTTCATAGTAATCTCCCTGTTTTTACATTCTATAGCTCTGCTTTTATACTCTATAATACTTATTGTAAAAATAGTTCTCTCACTTTTGGTGCGTCAACATTTCCTTCACTCCACCACTGAAGATTACACTGACTGTCACCTTTGGATCACAACACTGGAATTCCCTCCATAAATAACAGTATCTTTCTCTCCTTCCCCAAGATCCTCCCTATATTTCAGACCCTCCACCAAATTTTAATCCCTCCTTTGAAACAATGAGTTTTGTGTTTATACCTCCAGAAGCAAAAAGGGAATATTTTCTGCAGAGAGCATTACTCAATAGCAAGCTGTTGGTATTAACAGTTATATGAAGGAGAATGAAAGAAACCCAAGAAAGCGACATTGTCCACCCACATTTGGCAACCGATAGCTAAGCTAGCTGGGCAATCGATATGTAGTTTTTGGACAAAGTAAAGATTGGGATACGTGAGGGGGAATGATCAAGATAGGAGTCAATGAAGCAAATCAAAAATGGAATGTGGGAATAGTTAAATCTATTGTTGCACAGTTATTGTGACTGCACAGGATGATCAAAGCTTAAACAGATTGAAAATTACAGTTGATAAGTGATTAAGGTGGGGAAATCCTTTCATCAAAAAAGACAGCTGCAGAAGGAAATGGTTTTTATAAAAAGTAGATAAACAAGAATGGTGAAGGAGACCGTGAAGTGAGGCAGAAGTGATCTAAAAACAGGGAAGTACTACAAAAGACTATATGCTCAAGGTGTTGACAATATGGATAGATTAATTTCTATGGGCAGAAATGTTTAGAGAGGTCAGGCAGATCAGAGGAAATTTTTCCCATTTTTGAAAGAGAAATTTATCTAATTGTACATGCAGCCTCTAAACCCAACTATTTCACTTTAGTTCCCAAATAAACCGCTTTAGTTGTTCATCAAGTGAAGTACATCATAAAAACGTTTAAAAAAAATTGCCATGCAATCAGAAACAAAATCAAAGTGACTTATTCCTTACTTCTAAGGGGAATTGCTTGCTGGGTTAAAATCTTGGAATTTCCTGCCTCATAACACTAAGACAGTTCCTGGGGTATAGCAGTTCACAAAGGCAGCTCACTACTACTTTTTCCAGGGCAATTGGGATGGACAATAATTGCTGGCCTATCCAACAACTCCCACATTCCATGAACGTATGTTTTTAAAAAACCAAGGAAAAAAATCACTTTTTCCATCTTAAGTATCTCAACCTTTATTATAATTATCTCCAGCAAGAAAAAAAAACTGTATCAAGCACTGAAGGCAAACTCAAGTGTAAAGCTGATCCCTAATGCCAAAATATGAATAATAAGAAAAGGAAAAAGGAACTTATCAAGCTTTAAAAGGAGCCAGATGATCTTACTGGTATACAAACAAGTAGGAAACGCAAATGTAAAACATTAGTTAAAAATCAAAATTTTAGTAAGTACGAAATAAATTTGGATGAAGTGGTAAAAGACAAGTTTAGGAAGGATTTTAAAATCTACATACAAGAGTGCTATATATATTATTTCTTATGAAGTGAACAAATATTGGTCAAAATGACCTTCTCTCTGTAATTATTTTGTGGCCTTTTAAGAGAAAATTAGGTGCTCCAGAACATGCCTGAAATATTCAGTCACTTGGTGGTGCTCTAAAGGCACAAAACAGAACTATTAGAGAGATAGAAAGAAACAAATCAACACAAGTGATGATGAATGACCAAGAGAACAAGTTAATATAAAAAAAATCAAACAACTGCAGGACAATGCAGTAGAGTATGGCTACACTGGGATACTGTTAATCAATCTGTCACCTGAAATCAAAATAGCACGCAGCAGAGACTCACAGAGCTTCTCAGTTAAGAGGAATCAAAACAAGCAGAACCTCCTGGCAAGGATGCAGCAAACATTTTTTTGCCCCCCTGTGGAATCAGAGCTAAAAAGGACTACCCCAATTCAGCATTTTCCAAAAATAAGTTGAATCCATATTTCATTAATCAGACTGAAATCCAAAGTTTCCACTAGTTCTCAAATGGAATGCATGAAAAGATTATTTCATTTAGAAATATAAAACTTTGCTTAGTTATCCTATTAAACTAAGCCGCAATTTGGGTGGTCTGGTGTTTTGAGGAAACAGTTCCTTTTTTTTTAAAATGAGACCAGGGAAAAATGCTTACATGGTCAGAGGTCAAACAAATTTCAGATTTAGAGTCTATATAAACAGCACGGAAACAGACCCTTCAGTCCAACTTGTCCATACCAACTGGATATCCTAAATCAATCTAGTCCCATTTGCCAGCATTTGGTCCATATGCCACCAAACCCTTGCTGTACCCAGCCAAATGCCTTTTACATGCTGTAATTGTATCACACTCCACCACTTCCTCTGGTAGCTCATTCCATACACTCACCACTCTCTGCATGAAGTCACACCTTAGGTCCCTTTTAAATTTTTCCCCTCTCACCTTAAACCTATTGAATTATATTTGTGCAATGTTCACTACTTAGGATTAAATCAGAGTCATAAAGTTACAGCAGATTAAAGGAGTAAGATTCTACCAAATCACATTAGTTGTATGAAAAACTTGAAAATCAGTTTGCCTAGAGAGACAGCTATTTTCTCTGGGCTGGCAAGTTTCTGAAGATACTTATCAAAATAGCTCCAGATGCAGATCTACCTCCAGCAGCAACACTGTCAATGGCAATTAGACAGGACCAAAAGGATTATTTCTGTGTAGTTTGTTCGATGTCACACTGCAGTGAATAAGCAATGCTGCATAGGAATATGGAAAGAATGTTCATGTGTACTGGGAGTACTGAATTTCTACATTGCTGAGAAGCGAGATATGCAGCTGAAGTTTTCATCCAACATTCAATAAAAACACAAAAGTGCCACATTTCAAAAGAACACAAAACAACGTATGCCACAGGAGAAAGAAAAAGATACTGATCGACATCTTAGTTAGCAAGTCAATGATAACTGGCCAAGTTGCTGCCATACTGAATAGGCTTCCCCAAGATCCAGGTAGTTCAAAGCCTGAACATAGTTCTTTTGTTGGCATTGCATGGGATACCTGCATATATGTTGCCATCTATGGAGTCAGATACGATCCAGGGGAGAAAAGCAGTTTCAAACACTCAGTTTTGAGGGATTAGTTGAGATCATGGTGCTCAAAAGTTTATAGTGGAAGTCGAACTGCAACTCTAAAAACTAATCGCTGACAACTAAGCACAATCTGGTTAAATTTTATGTTGTTTCTATTAGATTTATCTTTAGTATTAATAACTATGGGGGTCAATTAGCACAGTATGAATGAGGTAAATGAACAATTTTGACTGATTAATTTAAATTGGTTGTTACTGCAGCTTTCAAGAAAGGATTACTCAGCAAGAGCTGCTCAGTGACAGAACCACATTTAAACAATACACAGTTTGTGTTGGGTTTTGCAAGTAGAAGCTGGTGGGGTACAGTCTGTACTACGCCTTTTACGATAGCCAAGCAAACAGGCTGCTTGACTAAATTAGCCAATTAGGGCATTTGGTTTATGTACTTGCCATTGTGCCACAGTATGTTCACACATAAAGCTGGACAATTTCATGAGGGGCATGAATAGGACAAACAGACAAGGTCTTTTCCCTGGGGTGGGCGAGTCCAGAACCAGAGGACATCGGTTCAGGATGAGAGGGGAAAGATACAGAAGGGACAACTTTTTCACACAGACGGTGCATGCATGGAATGAGCTGCCAGAGGAAGTGGAGAACGAATACGAAGGGGTTAGAAGGATATGGGCCAAGAACTGGTAAATGAGACGAGACTGGGTTAGGATATCTGGTCGCCATTGATGAGTTGGACCGAAGGAACCGTTTCCGTGCTGTACATTTCTACGATGCTATGACAATTGTGTAATATGTCGATCATCTTTTTGGACACAAACTTTCCTGCAACATCTGAAGTTTTGTATTTTGACATGTGCACTTAGTTACAACATTAGGTACCAATGTGCACATATCATGATCATACAAAAGCAGGACAACTGTTTGCGTAACCTGTTTTAATTGGTTGAGAAGCAAACATGGACCAGAATAGAGGTTTTCACCTTAAAACTAGTGCCATAGAATCTTTTACAGCCATCTATGGAGTCAGATACGATCCAGGGGAGAAAAGCAGTTTCAAACACTCAGTTTTGAGGGATTAGGTGAGATCATGGTGCTCAAAAGTTTATAGTGGAAGTCGAACTGCAACTCTAAAAACTAATCGCTGACAACTAAGCACAATCTGGTTAAATTTTATGTTGTTTCTATTAGATTTATCTTTAGTATTAATAACTATGGGGGTCAATTAGCACAGTTGGCTGGACAACTAGTTTCCAATTCACAATGATGCCAACAGCATGGGTTCAACTCCCACACCAGCTGAGGTTATGAATTGAGAATCCTCAATCTCTCCCCTCACCCAAGGCATATTAACCCTCAAGTTAAACCACCATCTGTTACCTTTCCCTAATGAGAAAGCTGCCTATGGTCTGGTAAGACTAAGGCGACCTCCTTTTAACTTTCTATTTAAAATCACCACCACCAATAAAAGCAAATTGCTTATTATTTTCTTCTGCTATAATTTTTTTTAAAAATCTATGCATGAAAGGCTATACAGATATTTAGTTCACATTTGACATTTCAGAAACTAAGAACTTATAGAATTGATTCATAAAGTGCTAATTTCTACATCATTCTGATTACAGACAGTTAAAAGTCCTTGCAACCTTGCTGACAGATTTAAACTATAATTCGGTGGTGCAGTGGCTCAGTGATTAGGACGACTGTGGTCTCACAATGCTAGGGACCCAGGTTCAATTTCAGCCTTGGGTGATTGGTAGAATGTACAAACTCAGCACAATGTCTGCATAGGTTTTTTTCCAGGTTCTTCATTTCCTCCCGCTGGAAATGTGGGTTACATGAATTGGCTATGCTGAAACTATTCAGAGTTCAGGAATGTGTAGGGTAGGATGAATTAGCAATGGTAAATGTGGGCTTACAGGGATACCATAGGGGACTGGGTCTGGATAGGGATGCTCTTCGGAGGGTAGACTTGATGGGCCAAAAGCTGTCTTCCACACTATAGCGGTTCTATAATTACCAGACTTTGTTTCCAGATGCGGTGCGAAGCTCTGCAACGTGATCTTCCTAGATCGCCGCCATCTTGAATCCCCCCCATGTCTCCAATTAACCTGGAATGCCCTTCTATATTCTGCATTCAATTAGGATGTGCTCAGTCTTGATTTTTTAAAAAAAATGAGCAACTGTTGGTCTGAGAGTTACAGACTGTGGAGGTATACAACTCCTCTACAGGTGATGCCACAAGTACCTCAGTTTTGGAATACTTGATCAGTTCTTACTTTGTCACTTTAGCACCGTGACAGTACCAGTTTACAAAATAGAACTTGTCTTTAGAAAGGTGATCAGATTTAGGCTTCAGTAGCTGTCAAGTTTTCAAGACTTGGTCTGTTTTATAATATGGCCAATCCACCTTTGACAGCTATTGAAACCTTCTCCCCAAGCAAATTTTGCAATCTGCTAAATTTCTTCCAAATGACATTTAATATGAAACAGTAATGATTATTCAGCTAAAGAGCATGTTTCTTTGACTTTGGGTCCAATATCATATTGAGAATTTACACAGCAAGATCCATGTGGCAATATATTACTGTGCCCTGCATATAGTTAATCTATCCAACCAATAGGAAAGAACACAGATATAAGTGGGAGTCATCTAAAGGCCCCCACGCCCACCAAGAATTGCCTTACTGTAGGGCAAACTGTAAATCACGAAATAAAGAACGCATGTACACAAAATTTCATTGCACGTGGACGATGTCCTAATTTTGTCAAATCCAGCAGTTTCAGTGCGTCGCCCGATACAATGCATCAGCTTGTTTGGCATCTTTTCAGGGTACAAGATTAATTTTGCAAAAATCAGAGGCTATGCCTACGGGTGGTCTTACGAAGGTGCTAGATCTGGAGGACAAATTTCGATTCCCATTTAAGTGGTCACAGGGAGATTTATGTATTTGAGCATATGCTTTACTCCAGTTCTTGGTCAGTTGTTTAAAGCTAATTTTGTTCAATTATTCTTCAAAAATCAAACAAGACCTGCTAAGATGGGAGGCACTTCCGCTCTCATGGTTAGGTCGAATGGCGCTTAAGAGGAATATTCTCCCCAGTCTGTTGTACCCTATACGGATGTTCCCCTGATTTTCAGTAGGGGGAGTGGATCTCCTGGATATTAAAAGCTACCAACTAAGCTCGCTTTTATCCTACGTGAGTGATTGGGCTTGTGGAGACCCTCTTTCAATATGGTTAGATATCGAAACCTCTCAGGCAAGGTGCTCCCTTACTAGCTTGCTGTTTTTTGGACAAAATGAGGAATATTGCCATAACCCAATAGTTATCAATACTATTAAAGCATGGAGGGCAATTCAGCAGAGGGAAGGTAATATTGGCAAAACATTTTCTCTTAGACCTATAGTGGGTAAGCCAGGTTTTCCAACCAGGAATAATAAGATTCAAGATTCAAACGTTGGGCAGTTAGGGGTGTCTCTTGCCTGGATAATTTATTTGAGGGAGAAACAATGATGTCCTTTGATCAGTTAGCATGGAATTACGAGCTAACAGGGATCTCTTTTGTTTATTTTTCTGATAAGGGATTTTATTAAAAGAAACTCCACTTTTGACTGATCCCTACAGATCCGACAGAGAGGAGGATGCTCAGTGGTATGAATACACTTTCTGTCAGCACTATATCATTTGGGGGGGGCCCTCAGACGAGTTTGATCGAATTCTGCAGGGTGTGGGGGAGAGAGCGCGAGACATTGAGGTTTCTACAGAGGCATGGGAGGATATTTGGGAAACGCAACAAAGATATCAATTTGCAATAGGACCATGCTTTAAGATTCTTCACAGGGTCCACTTGGCCCCGGACTGTTTGTCAAAATTTAAGCCGGGATATCTTCACAATGTTCCAAGTGTAAAGTTGTTACGGGCACTCTTACCCATTGTCTCTGGTCTTGTGATAGGCTTCAAAAGGTACTGGAGTGCTGTGGCAGGTGCAAAGGAGGGGATTTTATGTTTATGGGTGGAGAAGGACCCAATCTCTCTTCTATATGGCCTGCCTGGTGGGTTCCCGGTGGACGCGCATAAAAAAAAACTTAACATCCTCACTTTCTGCACAAGAATGAATATCTTGTTAGGTTGGGTATCTGAAACTTCCCTGGGCCTTTCGGGTTGATGGAAGATTGTTATGGATTTGCTTCATGAGTCGAATCTCCAGAGAGGGGAAACTGCAACTATATAAATAGGTGAAAATTAATGCTCTCGATATTCAAGGGTTGGTGTTTTGTTTGGCTGAGCTGCATCATTATTTATTAGTTTGTTGTTAGTTATAATTTATTATTGATTTTTAAATACATATTTATACATTTGTACATAAGTGCGGTTTGGGTTTTTAACATTTTTTTGGTGTTCTTTGTATTGTTTTGAATTGTACTGTTTTGTATTTGTTGTAATATTTTAAAAAGTTATTTTTTCAATAAAATTTAAAAAGTAGAGACATGAATCCAGTGAAGTTACTAAAGAAGGTTACCTGCATACTTAATACTTAAACTTTTAAGGATTGATTAGGGATAGTCAGCATAGTTTTGTGTGAGGAAAATCATGTCTCTCAAACTTGATTGCAATTTTTAAAAATGAAGTAACCAAAAAGATTGATAAGGGCAGAGTGATAGATGTTGTTTACGTGGACTTCAGTAAAACCTGCGACAAGGTTCCCTAGACTAATTAATAAACTTAGATCACATGGGATTCAGGGTGAGATTGCCAATTGGATACAAAAATCGATAATGAGACAGAGGGTGGTGGAGGGTTGTTTTTCAGACTAGAGGACTATAACCAGTAGTGTTCCAAAGGGATCGGTACTGGGTCCATTTTTGTCTGTCATTTATATATAAATGATTTGGATGAGAAAACAGGGAGGTATGGTAGGTAGATTTGCAGATGACACCAATATTGATGCTATAGTGAACAGTGAAGATGGTTAAGATTACAAATAAATCTTTGTATCAATTGGGTCAATGGTGTGAGTGGTGGCAGATGGAGTTTAATTTGGATAAATGTGAGGTGTTGCATTTACATAATGCAAAAAAGGAGAGGTCATATACAGTTAATGGGAGGGCTTCAGGTAGTGCTGTAGAACAGAGAGATCTATGATTCAGGAACATTATTCTTTGAAAACTGCACCACAGGTAGACAGAGTGGTTAAAGTGGCATTTAGCACACTTGCCTTCATTGCTTGGACTTTTGAGTATGGGAATTGGAATGTCACGTTGAAGTTGTGCAAGATTGCTCTGGAGTACTGCGTACAGTCCTGGTCATCCCATTATATGAAGGATGTTATTAAACTTGAGAGAGTACAGAAAAGATTTACTAGGATGTTGCCAAGAATGAAGGGTTTGAGACATAAAACTGGACTGGGATTTTTTTCATTGGAGCACAATGGAGGCCACTCTCAACCTCCCTGAGGTTTATAAAATCATGAGGAGCATAGATAAGGTGAATGACAAGGGCCTTTTCCTACAGGTGGGGAAGTTCAAAACTAGGGGGCATATTTTTAAGGTGAAAGAAGATTTAAAAGGAGGACAGAGGCAACTTGTTTTACATGAGTGGTTTGTGTATGGAATGAACTGCCAAAGAAAGTGATGGATGCAGGTACAGTTACAACATTTAAAAGACATTTGGATAGATTTAGAGCTCTACAGTACAAAAACAGAAGAGGTTCAACGCGTCCAAGCTAACCAGATGTCCTAAATTAATCTAGCTCTATTTGCCAGCATTGAGCCCATATCCCTCTAACCACATCCTATTCATGTATCCATCCAGAAGACTTTTAAAAGGTTGTCATTGCACCAGACTCCACCACTTCATCTGGCAGTTCATTCCATGCATACACCAACCACTATGAAAAAGTTGCCCCTTTAGGTCCCTTTAAAATCTTTCCCCCACCTCACCTTAAACCTATGCCCTTTAGTTTTGGACTCCACTATCCAAGGGAAAAGACCTTGGATATTCACCCTATCCATGGCCCTCATGATTTTATAAATCTCTAAGGTATAAGCCTCTAAGCCTCTGATACCTTAAGGTAAACAGCCCCAGACTAATCAGCTCTCCATATAGCTTAAATCCTCCAAACCTGGGAACATCTTTCAGGATAAGAAAAGTTTTGGAGGGATATGGGCTAAACACAGGCAGATGGGACAAGTTTAGTTCAGGAATATAGTGAACTTGTTGGACCGAAGAAGCTGTTTCCATGCTATACGACTCTACAACTTCTTTTCCTTGCTATTCCTTATTTCCACCCAAACTGATTCTACACCATGCTCCATTGCAAATATATATCCATATATAATTATATCACTGCATATCAATATACTGATACCTTCCTTAATCATCAAAAGTAGAGTGGGGAAACTGTTATTCCTCTCAGTTTAAGGGTAATTTTAAAAAAGGACAGTTTGTATAAGGAGAATCCATTTCCACCGAGAGAAGAGTAAATTACTAGAGGACACATTTAAGACGATTCACAGCACACATTAGAAGAGACAACAGGTGGGTGATCGTCTAGTGATATTATCAGGTACTGTTCCGGGAAACCAAGGTTGAAATCCTACCGTGGCAGATGGTTGAATCTAAATGCAATTTACAAAGATAATCTGGATTTAAGATGATCGAAGGATAACCATAAAACAGTTGCCAAAATGTCAGAAAAAAACCCATCTAATGTCTGCTTGGGAAGGAAACTGGCACTCCTACTTGGACTGGTCCACAAGAGATACTGCCTCTTAACTGCCCTCTGGACAAGGAAGAGCAATAAATGCTGACCTAGCCAGTAATTGTCACATCCTATGAATGATAAATGAAGGTAATCAAGATGAGTAATGAAAATGCTGGCCCTTATTTCAAGTGGGCTGGAGTATAAGAGAAGGGAAGTTTTACTGCAACTGTACAAGGTGCTGATGAGACCATACCTTGAGTATTGTCAGTTTTGGTCCCCTTATCTGAAGGAAAGATAGCATTTCATTAGAGACAGTTCACAGAAGGTTCACTAAAATGATTCCTGGTATGAAAGAATTGTCTTAAGAGCAGAGGCTAAACAGGTTGGACTCTACTCATTGGAGTTTAAAAGAATGAGGGGTAATCTCATTGAAGCACATAGGAACCTTAAGGGGCTTGACAGGGTAAATGCTGAAAGGATGTTTGTCCTCATGAGAGTCTAGGACCCGACAGCCTGTTCTCAGAACAAAAGGGACAAACATTTGAGAGAAGAAATTTGTTCTTTCTCAATCTTAAAGTGTATTTGAAACTCCTTACCAAACAAAAGAGAGCTGTGGGGCCAGAGTTCTTGTGCATATCTAAAAGGTTGAGACAGATGATTCCACTACAGACAAGAATCGAAGGGGAAAACACAGGAAAGTGGACAAGAGGAATACTAGAAATGCCATAACCCTATTGAATGGTGGAACAAACTTAAGGGCTGAACAGCCTACGTCTGTTCCTATTTCTTATGGATTTAGGCGAAGAGTTAAGTTTTAAGTAGTAACCCAAAAGGGCGAATGAGGGGTAAAGAGAAATAAAGATACTTAATGAAGCAATTCCAGAGTTTAGGGTCCTGATGACTTGATTATAAATTACTCTACCATTGGCAGTCATGCAAGAGGCCAGAAACAGGAGAGATCAGGATGTTACAGAGACAGAGGTGAGAAAACATGGATGAAAATCTAGCAATTGGTGAGCTATACTAATAATGAAAATTAAGGTTATTATATTTTAGAATTTTTTAATTAGCAAACTAATGTTAGAAACTATTGTTTCAGGACAATAGTTAGTAAACATACAATACTTTAAAAAGGACAATTATTACTTTCAAGAAGTTTACAACCCAACATATGAACTGGACTTTGCTAGGTTATGTATTTCTCTTCTAGAATTTCTAACAGTAATCTTTAAACCTACTACCACGCTAAAACATCTACTGACAAATTTAAAAGAACCCCATACCCATAACCAGCAGAACACCATATACAGAATACCCTGCAAGGACTGCAACAAAAATTACATTGGACAAACCGGCAGGAAACTAGGCACCAGGATACATGAACACCAACAGATATGACCAGCTACCACTGGTATCCATACACAGATGAAGGGGGACACTAGTTTGACAGGAACAATGCATCAATCCTGGGACAGGCCAAACAAAGACACGTACGGGAATTTCTAGAGGCCTGGCATTCAAACCAGAATTCCATGAACAAACGTATAGATTTGGACCCTATTTACAAACCTCTCAGAAAAGAGCTGGAAATTACATCACCCAACACAACAAACCAAGACACAAATAGCAAGCGGGACAGAATACCAACACTTTAGAGGCTCACAGATGATATTATCAAGCATGGTGACAATACATCTGAAAACAAACACAACAGCTCAGTGAGCAAACCAACGACCTCATCCGCAACTTGAGCCACAAAATCTTCTCTAAGGTATCAAAATTGCATATTTTGCAGTACTACAATTCAGGATTAAATTCAAACAACATGTAGCAATCCATCTGTGTCCATGTTAATCCTCAAAAGGTTATATATAACCAAGGATTTACTCCTATTTCAGCTAGTATCGCAGAGTAGTTCTGTTGCACGCAAAATTGTCTCCTTTTACATCAATAGAATTGTTTGTGTCAAATAAATTATTACTCATTTTGGCAACATGCCTACATTCCAAAACAAGAAAGCAAATCAAAATCCTTTTCCATATGAAGCAGAGTCACAAAGACAAACAGAGATACAAAGGGAAAGGGATGAGAAGGAAGAGGGGTACAAAAGATAAAATCTAACTAATTGGTAACCCTTCAGCTAATTTATTTCAGTTTAAACGGATGTCTAGCCATAAGACCCCCCCTATATTACCCACACGTACTGGCTGCTTCATTCAGGATATAGATTGGAGTGACTTCAACTATACCAGCTAGTTTAATTGATGTGTTCTGTATTGAAAGCTATGTGGAGTCTCAAATTTATTCAAATAGTATCCAAATTGTGGGAAGCATCTGCTAATGGATATTATAGTGGATGTTAAAAAAGAACTCAAGTTACATAATTTGAGCAAATAGTTAGATGTAACTTAAAATTCCATGTTTATCATTCTCCTTCAACATGTAAGAGAAAGAAACAAGTTCAGATATAACTCTTGGGCTATGCAAAGAGAGTGTTAAGAATAAAGATTGTTTAATTTGTTAGCTCCAACAGTTAAAAAAATGTCTCATCACATCATGAAACGGTCATAGTGTTTAAAAAAAACTGGAAACAAGATTAATGTCAAAATCTAAAAAAAAATCACTGTCTACATAATATGCTCTGTAAATGAATAACAAATGCATATTTCCAAAACAAACATCACATCTAAAAGTGTCACAGTGGTTTGATTTTGTTTTAGTTGCATTCAAACACATGTTCTCCTCCACAAAAATCTTGTTGATGTGAATCTTGAGGAAAACATCAAAAGCAGAGAATTTTTTTTTACAACTGGATTTAAAATAAAATCAAACTTTTGGATGGTTTTTTTAATGGTTACTTCAAGCCATTCTGCAAATTGGCAGCAGGAACATTTGTTAATGCAAACATCAACATACAATTATGCTTTAGTCTTGGGTAACAAGTTCCAAAAGCAGAAAATTCAACTAAAAGGAAATAATTTTAAATAGGAAAATAAGAGGCTCAAGATAACATTTAAACAATAATTGCAAGGAGTTACTAATGGTGTATGAAAACTTAACATCCTTGTATAGAATGGAAATTACTTTTAGTAATTAAATATGATCATAGCAATTTGACTTGTAATTTGAGCTCTTCCACAATAGAAATGCCAAGCATACTTCTTGCCTTTCTCTAATCACAATTCCTTGCTTGGGTATGGTTGTGAGGGATGGATCGAAGTTTGTTTAGACTGCATTCTGTTGTGGTTCTTTGCTTTCCTGGTGCCAGGGTCAAGGATGTCATGGACCAAGTACTGGACATTATTCCAGGAAAGGGAGATCAGTCAGATGTCTTGGTCCACATTAGTACCAATGACATAGGTAGGAAGACAGATGAGAGCCTAAAGGCAGATTTCAGGGAATGAGGAAATAAAAAGCAATAATCTCAGAATAATTTCCTATGCCACATACTGGTAAGCACAAAAACATGGTTGATTTGAATGCACAACTGGAGAACTAGTATATGAGGGAGACATCAGGTTTCTGAGGAATTGGGAGTGGATCTAGGGCAGTTACAAGCTGTACAAACTGGACAGATCACACTTTAAATGGCACTGGGACTGATATCCTGACAGGAAAATTTGTTTGCCCTGTTGGGGAGAGTTTAAGTTAGCTTGGCAGAGGTTGGGAACCTGTGGTAATCTAAATCGGAAGGAAATAAAGTTGATAACAGGATGTTTAAAAAAAGCTACACTGACCAGAAATCAGGAGAAGCAAAGTCAAGTACAGTAGCGCCTCGACTTACGAACTTAATCCGTTCCGGGACCCAGTTCGCGAACTGAATCAATTTTTCCCATTGTTCAGATAGCGTAAGAATGCTTGGACGTAGCAATGAACGCTGTTCACAGCGCCTGCGCCAAAGACGAACTGAATGAGATCATGAGGGGCCCCGAGAGCTTTTGCATTCAACAAGCACGTAGCAAAGCAGGACAATGAAACCACGTGGTCGCACACGGGCTTTTTGCATTCGTACCTTGAATTTCATACGTACGTTGAAACAAAGTTTTACGTACAATCCTGTTCGTAAACCGATTTGTTCGTTTGTCGAGGCGCTACTGTATTAAGTATGCGTCAAAAGCAAAAGATGTCAAAAAGATGAAAAGAACATTTTACTAGAAACCACGCAGCATCAGCAAGAAGGCAGATCATTTAAAAGGCACAGTAGAGATACCTGCATATGATTAGGTTGTCATTGCAGAAACATGGTTTCATGATGACCAGGACTGGAAACTGAACATTGAAGAGTATTCAAAATTTATGAAGGAGACACATGGAAGAGGGGATGGAGTTACACTGATAAGGGATGGGATGAATGCTGGAAATTGGAAGAGCAACATTTGGAATCTGTTTAGGTGGAGGTAAGAAACAGCAAGGAGCAGCAGACATTGATTGGGATTATTGAAACGTCAAATAATAGTGTGGGGCATGGTATTAAATCAGATAAGAGAAACATATAGCACAGACAACAGTTATCATGGGTGACTTCCAGGCACAGTCCAGGCAGAACATTTTAAACACTATAGCTGTGAAGGAGGGGTTTCTGGAGTTTGTTAGGGATGGTTTTCTATGTGGAGGGTTCTACAATAGAATGTGCTATTTTAGATCTCATTATTTAATGAAAAAAGGACTAATTAACAAACTTGTGCAAGGACATTCATGGAGGAGTGACCACAGCATGATTATAATTTTAATTGTGTTTGAAAGTTAAGCAGTTCATTTTGAAGTTAAGAGTGTTAAACTTGAATAAGGGAAAGTATGAAAGTAGAGGCACAAATTAACAGAGGTGGATTGGAAAAACATTAAAAGGCACGACTGTTTATAAGCAATAGACAGTCTTTAAAGAACTATTACATGACTTACAACAAATATATATTCAAGGTGCAAAAATTCAAAGATGATCATGGCCTAATAAGGAAGTTCAAGATTATGTAAAATTAAAAATGAGGCCTATAAAGTTGCCTGAAATGAAAATGCCATAGGTGGTGGTGGATGCAGATACGATAGGGTCGTTTAAGGGACTCCTCCATGAATGTCAGGAGCAGGGTAATAAGAGAATCTATTACAAAAGGATGAGACAACTATACACTTGATTTATAATGACTTGATTTAGCAGTCAGCACAGACATGTGAATCGGAAATCACGTTTGTCGAACTCAGATTTTCTGGAAGGTGTTAGTAACAAAATTGATGAAAAGGCGTGCCGATGTCTGTAGTATACTTAATCAAAAGCCTGCTGAGAAACTAAGTCCCCTTTACATGGTTGGTTAGGGAGATTAAAGCACATGGGATAGGAGGTAATGTACTGGCATTGGTTAATGATTGGCTAACATACAAAAATCAGTAGGAATAAGTGGGTCATTCTCACATTACCAGGCTGTGACTAGTGAGATATTGCAAGGATCAATACTTAGAGTCCCAACGGTCAATAGTATATATCAATGATCTGGAGGTGGAGACCGAGCTATTTCAGAAATATGGCCGAGGGAGGGACAGGACTGGCCGCTCAACGTCCCAGGGCAGTGTTATAGAAAGGATTGAAAGGGAAACGAGAAAGGAGGAGGAGATGGTAGTTTTGAGGATGGAAAATACTACTGCTGTACTCAGACAAGATATTCCTGGGGAATCATATAGTGAGGCTATTTGGTTGGAACTATATGGATAAATAAGAAGGCAATGATCACCTTGACGGGATTGTACTGTAGGCCCCCCAATAGTCATCAGGAAATTGAGGAGCTAATAGGGTTGTAATGGTAGGTGATTTTAACTTGCCAATCAGAATTTGGGACTGCCATTGTGTTAAGGGCTTGAATGGGGAGGAATTGGTTAAGTATGCTCAAGAAAAGTGTGTGTCAATATGTAGATATACCTACTAGCGAAGGAGCAAAACACAACCCTCTTTTGGGAAAGAAGGCAGGGCAAGTGACTGAAGTATAGACTGACTTAGGGAAGCACTTTGGGACCAGTGACCACAATTCTTTTAATTTTAAGATAGTGATGGAAAAGGATAAACCTGATCTAAAAGTTAAAGTTATAAATTGGAGTAAGTCCAATTTTGATAGCTTTAGTCAGGAACTTAAAGTTGATTGGAGGAGGCTTGCAGGTAAAGAAATGACTGGCATTTGAGGCTTTTATAAGTGAGAAAACAAAAGTTCAGACATAGTATATTGAGCAAGGCTAGTATAAGTAGGGAACATTTGATGACTAGAGACATTGAGTCTCTGATCAAGAAAAAGGAGACTGCATACATCAGGTACAGATAGCTGGGATCAAGTAAATCCCTCGAGAGATAAAGGATGAGTAGAAGTACACTGGAGGGAAAAAGGGGGACAAGATAGCTTTGGCAGATAAGAGATTCTGCAAGTACATTATGGGCAAAAGAGTAACTAGGGAAAGAACAGGCCCCCTTAAAGATTAATGAGGCAACGTGTGGAATCACAGGAGATGGGAGAGATACTAAATGACTATTTCACACCAGTATTCACTGGAGGAAAACTTGAAAACTAGGGAAATAAATAGTAATGTTTTGAAAACAGTCGACATTGCAGGAGATGGTGCTGGAGGTCTTAAAATACATGAATGTAGATAAATCCATGGAACCTGATCAAGTATATCCCAGGACACGGTGGGACGCCACAGAAGAAATTCCAGGGCCCTTAAGAGATTTTTATCATCAATAACCACGCGTGAGATGTTGGAAGGGGGGCTAATGTTGTGCCATTATTAAATAAAGGCTGTAGGAAAAGCCAGCAAACTAAAGACCAATGAGCCTGACTTCAATGTTAAGTTGCTGGAGGGGATTCTGAGGGACAGGGTTTACATGCATTTGGAAAGACAAGGATTAATTATGCATAGTCATCATGCTTTGTGCATGAAAAAAGAAAACATGCCTCAAACTTGATTTTTTTTTTTGAAGATACAAGACAGCAGTTTACATGGACTTTAAGACCTTTGACAAGGTTCCACATGGTGGATAGGTTAGTACGGTTAGATCACAAGGGATTCAGGGAGAGCTAGTTAATTGGATACAAAATTGGTCTGATAATAGGAGACAGAGAGCTGGTCAGAGGTTGTTGCTCAGGTGACCTGTGGTGGGCCGCAAGGATCGGCACTGGATCCATTTGTTTATCATTTATAGAAACAATTTGGATGAGAATATAAGAGGCATTGTCAACACGTTCCCGCCTCAGTCGAAGCAAAACGCTCACAGTATAGTTTTACCTCCTTCATCTTTATTCCGGGCCCTGGAGGGTCAGAGAACAATCACTCACGTGCACAGAGACACACGTTCTCCGTCTTCTCTCGAAGATCAGTTTCTTAATAAATTATAGTCATTTGCAGGGAGGGGCATCCAGATAAGGCAACATACATATAGATTGATTGACCATGACAATCAGAGTGTCGATAGTAAGAATTAAGCCATCTGCTGTTAAGCAAAGAATGTTCTTAACCTTGCCAACTGGCTTCACATAATGAATACTTTTCACCTTGTTAACTGACTTTACATACTGAATGTTCCTTTATCTTATTAAATGGCTTTACATAATGATGCTTTTTCACCTTGTTAACCCGCTACCCTTGCCTCCAGCACCTCACTGTTTACTGCAAGTTCTTATCTGATCATGCCAGTAGAACCTTTTGTTTCACAAAAACTCACAACTTAACTCTTTCCTTACCTGCTCATAGCTTACACCTGTACACTTTCTCAGCATAGTTAGTAAATTTGCAGATGACACCAAAATTAATGGTACAGTGGACAGTGAAGAAGGTTATCTAAAAGTACAATGGGATTTTGATCAGCTAGGTCAATGGGCCAAGGAGTGGTAGATGGAGTTTAATTTTTATAAACGCAACAACTTGCATTTTGGTAAGACAAACCACAACAGGACGGACTTAGTTAATGGTAGGCTCCTGGGGAATAATGTTGAACAGAGACCTAGGGATGCAGGTACCATTCAGGATGCTGTCTGGACTAGAGGGTTTCAGTTATAAAGGACCGGCTGGGACTTATTTCCCCCCGGAGCCTTGAAGGTGCCATCACAGGTAAACAAGATGCTGAAGGTGGCATTGGCATACTTGCCTTCATCTGACAGACCACTGAGTACAGGAGATGGAAATGTATTGCTGGAAAAGCGCAGCAGGTCAGGCAGCATCTAGGGAACAGGAGAATCGACGTTTCGGACATTAGCCCTTCTTTCAGGGCTAATGCCCGAAACCTCGATTCTCCTGTTCCCTAGATGCTGCCTGACCTGCTGCGCTTTTCCAGCAACACATTTCCATCTCTGATCTCCAGCATCTGCAGACCTCACTTTCTCCACTGAGTACAGGAGTTGGGATATCACGTTGTGACTGTACAACAGATTGAGGCCATTTTGAGTACTGCATACAATTCTGGTCGCCCCGCTATAGGAGGATGCAATTAAACTGGAGAGGATGTAGAATAAAAATTTACAAGGATGCTGTCATGACCGGAGGGTTTCAGTTATAAGAGAGGCTGAGACTTTTTCTCCCCTAGAGCATAGCAGTTTGAGGAGTGATCTGATAAAGATTTATAAAATCATGAGGGGCACAGATAAGGTGAATAGCAAAGGGATTTTCCCCAGGGTAGGGAGTCCAAAATTATAGGGCATAGGTTTAAGGTGAGAGGAGAAAAATTGAAAAGGGACCTGAGAGACAGCTTTTTCATACAGGATGGTGCATATATGGAATGAACTGCCAGAGAAAAAGTGGTAGACAAGCAGGAGGCTGGAAGAACACAGCGAGCCAGGGAGCATCAGGAGGTGGAGAAGTCAACGTTGCAGGTGTGACCTTTCTTCAGGACTGGTGAAAGGGGAGCTGCATAAAAAGTGGATTGGGAAGGGGCAGGGTAGTGAAGTAGGCATAGGTGCACACAGGTAGAGGTTACGACATGGCAAAAGTGAGGACTGTAGATGCTGGAAACCAGAGTTTAGATCAGAGTGGTACTGGAAAAGCACAGCAGGTCAGGCAGCATCCGAGGATCAGGGAAAAAAAAAAATTCGACGTTTCGGGCAGGAACGCAGGCAGGAAGCCTCCAGGGTGGCGAGATAAATGGACATGTTAGAGGTTACGACATGGTCGAGTCAATGGGAGAAATGAATCTGGTTTGTAGCTGGAAGGGTCACAGGAATGAAAGGGAGGGGGTAGGGCTGGAAAGTCAGTAGGGGGATGGGAAGGGAGATTATTTTGAAATTAGAGAACAATGTTAAGTTCTCTAGGCTGTAGGCTGTCCAAACAGGAAAAGGTTTAGGAGGATATTGGCCAAGCACAGGCAAATAGAACTAGTTCAGTTTGGGAAACCTGGTTGGCATGGACAAGTTGGATCCAAGACTCTGTTTCTGTGCTGTATGACTAAATGTAACATAATATTTCCAAATTTATAGATGATAAAATTCTAAGTGGGAGTGTGTGTTATGAGGAATATTTAAAGCAGCTTCAGGAAAATTTGAACAGGTTTAGTGAATGGGAAAGAACACAGCGACAATATGTAATGTAGAAAAATCTGGAGGTTATCCACGTTGATAGGGGAAAACAATGCGCAAAGTACTTCTTAAATGGTAAAGGGGTTGGAAAGTTGTAGATGTATAAAAAAATGACCTAGGCATTCTTAATAGGGAGTTACTGAAGGATAATATGCAGATTCAGTAAGCTATTTGGAGGGCTATTGGAATGACAGCCTTTATTGCAAGAGGATTCGAGTATAGAAATAGTGAAGTTTTGCTTCAGCTACATAGGATCCTGGTTAGAATGCACATGGACTACCTTACAGAGTTTTGGTCCCTCAATTTCAGAAAACATAACACTACCAAAAGAGGAACACAACAAAGGTTGTTGTTACTGGGATAGTGGGAGGTGTACTACAGAGAGAGAGATGGGGCAAACTCAGCCTGTATTCTCCTGAATTTCAAAATATGAGAGGTGATCTCGTTGAAACCTGCAAAATACTTGTAAGGGATAGACTGGATAGACACAGGTAAGATAGTTCCTTTGATTGAGAGTCTAAAACCAGGGTTACAATTTAAAAATATGAGGAATGCCACTTAGGTCCAAGTTGAGTGTTCTCCACCCCCACCCCCACTTTAGAGGGCTTTGGAATTCTGTACTACAGAAGGCTTTGGAGCCTCAGTCATTGACTATGCTTAAGATAAAAAGTTGGTAGATTTGTCATTAACAGTGGCAATGGGGTTATGGGATATGGGGATTAAAAGACAAGTGTTTGATCAGCCATGATTGTACTGAATGATGTGGCAGGTCCAAGAAAGCACAGATATGTTGGGTTAACAAGAATTGGGCTTTAAAGTTTTTCTATATTGTGTTAAAACTACATTGGAAAGACATGAATTGGTCACTAAAGGCTGAACAACATACAGCAAGTCAGTGCTGGAGCACAGGGACGGGAATGGAATCAATTTTAGATTCCTGGTTTAGGGAGTGGTGGGCTTTGTGGGAATTGGGGCCAGAGATATTCAAGTGCAGATGATCTAAATCTAGGCACCACTCAACTCCTGAAATTGTTGTTTGCTACTTGTTGTCCCTTGTCTACCAGAGTGACGATTGAGAAATAGAGTGGTAATAAAAGGTTCACAAACTCACTTTTGCATTTAAGCTTCCAACCTGTTTCACTGATATATTGATCACCTGTCACTTTCTAGCCTCAGGTAAAGCTCAAAATGGGAAGTTTTAGGTTAAGCAAAGGCTTTCCACAACTTAAGCCCCTCTCATCCAGGGTGGTTTTCGATAAGGATCACATGTTGGCCACCAGAATGTACACGCCTTTTATACTTAGTAGCACTGCAGGATACAAAACAGAATCAGAAAACAGTAAGTTGTAGGTCAGTGCTCAGCTCATCTTTAGTTATGATGGATCTTCTGTGAAAACAATATGTCCTGCATCTTCATCTAGTGCAAACCATTCACTGCAATTCCATTAATCAGATAACAAGATATCAGAGTCACAAAACTGATCCATTTCAAAAAGAGTCCTCCTGCATTGATGTCTGTATGCACAAGAATCTCAAGTTATTGTTGGCAACAAAATTGTCTATTGTGCTTTAATCAAATGCCCGCATTTAGCTCACACAGGCAGAGAACTGCGAGAACAATATATATAAATGGCCAACTACACGAAAACAGCAGAACATATTTTATAGTTGGAAGTATGGAGGTACATACTCACAATTCCCCTTCTGCCCATTTAGTAAATAGCAAATCCACTATTAGAGATGTGAATGAAGAAATGAAGTGGTGAAAATTGCTTTCAAATGGTGCAGAACGTTAGTTTTTAAACTAGAATTTGTTGATGTTTCATTGCTCCTATTTCTGTACCAGGAAATACAGAATGCATATGTTTTGATGTACAGTGGCAATTGCTGCCTAACTGGATTTCAATACTGGTAGTTCTCCCATAAAGCATGGTTATTAAATGCAGTTCGTCTCTAACGCAATTTGCGAATTGCTGACTTTTTAAAAACAAAAAGCAAACTCCTGTTTTCATCCCCAGCACTAGGTGTCGTAGTGTAGAGGACTGGACTCCGTGTCAGCATAGTGTGATCAATCGGCTCATGTGCTTTCTCATGAAGTGCTTCGTGAAAGGCAATTGTGAAATGTTGGTGCTAGTGCAGTTGGAAAAACAACGGGGAAATGTCTCTACAGCCCGAGGACAAGAAGCTGGGCGCAATTTGTTATTTTTTTTAAATGTTAGAGTTGAGATAAGAGTGAAATTTCACTGGATTTGACCAACAGTAAAAGGATACTGTTCAGGATGCATCTGAAACATGGTTTTGTTGTTTGTATTAAGAGCTTTTTTTTGTCTTTGTTTAAAAAGTGTTTAGAATGTTAAAGAATATCTGCAGAATCATGCGAATCCGTTCCAGTGACTAATCACGATGGTAACCGACTGCAAAATAAAATAGCAGTACGGGGGCTCGGACACGGTCAGTTAGCTGCTCAGGGTGGTCAGAATTAGGAAACTCCTCACATTGTGGGTGAGCGAAAGGTGCGTGGCACATTTAGTTTTGGTGCATGTGTGGAAATGTCCTGAGGGGGTGAGTAGGCTATACAGAAGAGATTCGCGGTTAGTTAAGGTCAGATGTTAGCTAGGATGAGAGGGAATGGGGCAGATGTTTCAATGAAATGGTAGATACAGTAGCAGAAATAAAGTGAGTGTGAGGTATGAATGAGAAGATGGTGGCACTTTCACTGGTAGAGTGGAGAAGGTCATTCACATTCCTACATTCAGTGCATTCCTTCAGATGGGATCTGCACTTGCCTGGATGGTAATCCTGATCCAGGTTGGCATGATTCCAGTAGAATTGAATCCTTAGTTGGCCTGGGAGAGAAGGCCAACTTCTCTCTACATCACCCCATCCCTATCAGCAGCATCTCCATGTCCCTGCCCACAAAGAGGTGCACTAATTTTCCACTGTCTACCACTCCAGTGCCAACGTCAGGAACAGCACGGGACAGCTCTGATCTGACAGCCCTTGTCTGGTTATCCTATAAAGAGAGTGCTGCACCATGGATATTGGTCAATTCTGGGATAACCAGGAAGTAACAACTTGTTTTGGAAATGGCACATGGTATGATGGTGTTGGGATGTATGAAAGAGGCATCAAAAGGTGGGGTAGGTAATAAATCAGGCAAGTTTTGTAAGATAAGGTGATAGACGTCTCCAAGCATCACGATGTGAAACCCTTCAAAAAAGATAAAAGCCTGACAAAATTGACACTTAGTGAAAGAAATTAAAGATTCAGCTCTTAATCTATCAAGGCAGGTTTCATTTTGGGACCTGACTTATTCAATATTACCATTGGATGGAGTCAGAAGACTGGCTAGAATATAGTGCAGCCAGCAGGGAGATGCCAATTACAGTAAACAGTTGAAGATTTTGATGAATTGCACTATACAATGCCATACAACAGTAGTTAGACTGTGCTATTGTTTGTTGATTTTTACTGGTTCATCCGACAGGCCCCATTATTTCAATTGCACAATTGTGTATAATATGGTGTTGCACGAGGACGCAACTATGGCATTAACAGAACTACTTGTAGTTTGCTGTAGCTGGTTGCCAGTTATCTGGCCTGATTTAATTATCTAAGTGGTGGTTTTGGTTGCCATTGCTACATTTGGTTTCCTGAGGCGGGCCATAGGTTTGCAATCCTATTTTTTTTGTATGATTCAACGGTACACTGGACAAACTCAATAATTAACAACACTTCATGGAGGATAGAAAATTACATATAACAATACATAGTCCAAATTTACCATAAAAATGAAGGCCTTGCACCAAAGCACACCAGCATTACGTGCAGTAGACTGAACTTGCACTGAGCTGAAAAATGTGTTGCTGGAAAAGCGCAGCAGGTCAGGCAGCATCCAAGGAGCAGGAGAATCGACGTTTCGGGCATAAGCCCTAGCCCGAAACGTCGATTCTCCTGCTCTTTGGATGCTGTCTGACCTGCTGCGCTTTTCCAGCAATACATTTTTCAGCTCCGATCTCCAGCATCTGCAGTCCTCACTTTCTCCTAAACTTGCACTGACCAAAACAATTTCTTTTGCAGGACTTTGCAAAGGTGTACACACAGCTTCTCATCCTTAAAGTTAAATTGTCATTGGGAATTGCTGTTTAACTTTCAGCTTTGATCTCTACAGCATACCATGAGACCTTCCATCAGATAGTGTTGACTCCTCCTACCATTGCTCATTTGAATTTGAAAAAGTACACCTAGAATAGATTCTATAACTTTCTCTGTTAATCAATGGGCTTTGTTGTAGCAAACAATATCAAAGTTCAGTCCTTTGTTCTTTTGTTGTGTTCATTCATGTGTCATTATTCTACGTATTTCCTTCTCAACTGCCTCAAGCACCTTTTCTTGCAAATCTCCAGAATGGTTAATCTAAATTTGAGGCAAACATTTGTGTCTAGCCATGAAAAATACTGTCAGGCTTTCTTAAAAGTGCCCTAGATTTCAGAGTGCAGAGTGCAACGAACTTGTGTGCCCTGGCTTACTGTATGATGCACCAGAACAGGTGCAGCCTGTACAAGAGTCACCAAGATTTACAAAAGTACTTTTATGGCCCACTTCCTCCACCCATCTCCAAATATTTGTATATGGCTTAAAACTTGGTTTTTGTTTGAATTTCAGACCTATTTTATCATGCAGGAAAGCTAGTACCAAAAACTTACACTACCAGAAAAATAACCAGTAAATTTAATGTTTTACCAGTTCAAAATGAGACCATAAAGGGAAACCATTCAGCAACTTAAAACCAACTAGTCCACTTTTCCTATTTCTCAAGATGACTATTGAAAAAATTAATATTACAATAACAGCAATATTGTTCTAATTTATTGGATGATTTAGACTGTTTTATTGGCTGTCATTTCAATCCAGATAGTAACTTGATTTTACACATATTATAAAAAAAAGGCAATTCAAAGTCTATTTAAATATTAAAACAAAGAGTTGTGGATGCTGGAGATCTGAAACAAAAACAGGAATTGCTGGCAAAACTCCGGTCTGGAAAATAGGGCAAAATTAACTGTTCGAGTCTAGTGACTGGGTGAAGAGTCATCAGACTCGAAACATTAACTCTGCTTTCTCCCCATAAATGCTGAGCTTCACTGCAATTTCTGTTTTTGTTACTATTCAAAGACTGCCTATAAAATCAGAACTGAATATTAAGTAATTAAAAGGAATAACTTAAGTTCTATTGAATAGGCCAGAGGCATACATAGTTTTAATTTTTATTTCCAGATAAAACAAATTCCACAATTAAAATGTGACTCAACATAGTGACATTCTAAAAAGGAAATAATATTTGAAATCCTAGCCTGAACCAGAGGAGCAAAAGGTGAGACTGGCTTAAAAGTTCCTTAAAGACTGGTTAACTTGAAAATGGTCATTAAATTTCAAATGTATCAAAACAAATGAAAACAAACTAGTATCTGAATCATGCATTTGAATCTATAGTTTTCCAAGATTGAAAGTTAGAAATTGGAGGAAAGCAAATTTTGATGGTGTTAGGCAAGAAGTTTCAAAAGTGGTTTGGGGCAGATATTCATAGGTAAAGGGACGCCTGGCAAGTGGGAAGCCTTCAAAAAAAATAATGAGATAACTAAAGTCCAGAGGCAGTATGTTCCTGTTTGGGCGAAGGGCAAGGCTGGTAGGTGTAGGGAATGTTGGATGACTAGAGAATTTGAGGTTTTGATCAAGAATAGGAAGGAAGAATATGTCAGTTATAGACAGCAGGGATTGAGTGAATCCTAGAAGAGAATAAAAGCAGGAGGAGTATAATTAGGAGGGAAATCAGGGAGGGCAATAACAGGACAATGAAATAGCTTGGGCCAAGTAGGGATAAGAGAATCCAGAAGAGAGTCTACAAATACATTAAGGACAAAAGAGTAACTAGGGAGGAAATTGGATACCTTAAAGATCAACAAGGTCACCCATGTATGGAACTGCAGGAGATGGGGAGATACTAAATAGTATTTTGCATCAATATTTACTATGGAGAAGGATATGGAATATAGAGAACTTGGGGAAATACAGACATCTTGAAAAATGTCCATATTACAGAGCTGGTGATAGAGGATGTCTTAAAACACAAAAAAATGTAGATAAATCCCCAGGACCTAAAAGTGCATCCTAGAACTTTGCAGGAAGCTAGGGAAGTGATTGTCAGGCACCTTGCTGAGATATTTGGATCATCGATAGTCAAAGGTGAGATGCCAGAAGACTCTAGGTTGGCTAACATGGTACCATTATTCAAGAAAGGTGGTAAGGAAAAGCCAGGAACTATTGAACGGTGAGCCTGACATCAGTGGTGGGCAAGTTGTTGGGGTATATCTAGAGGGACAGGATTTCCAAGTATTTGGAAAAGCAAGGACCAGTTCAGGAAAGTCAACATTGCTTTGTGCTTGGGAAATAGTGTCTTATTAATAGTAAGCTGTTCGACAAGATTCTGCAAGGTAGACCAGTTTAATAAAGTCAGATCACATGGAATGCAGGAAGAACAAGTCATTTGGATACAGAACTGGCTCTAATGTAGAAGACAGGGTTGCTTTTCAGACTGGAGGCCTGTGACCAGCTGTGTGCTGCAACGATTGGTGCTGAGTCCATCAATCATTATATCACCAATTTTGGTGACAAAAATGTCCTGGGAAGGGCTGCTGAACAAAGAGACCTTGGAGTGCAGATTCAAAGTTCCTTGAAAGTGGAGTGCGGCTAGTCAGGATATTGACTGGGGCGTTTGGTATGCTTGCCTTTATTGGTCAATGCATAGAGTACAGGAGTTGGGAGGTCATGAGTGACTTACAGGACAATGGTTAGGCAGTTTTTGGAATACTGCATTCAACTTTGATCTCCCTGTTACAGTAATGTTGTTGTTAAAAGAGTTCAGAAAAGATTTACAAGGATGTTGCCAGGATGGGAGGATTTAAGCTATAGGGAAAGGCTGGGTCTGTTTTCCCTGAAGCATAGGGAGGCTGAGAAATGACCTTAGAGATTTATAAAATCATAAGGGACATGGATAGGGAGCATTACAGAGGTCTTTTTCCCAGGGTAGTGGAGTCCAAAACTAGAGGGCACAGGTTTAAGGGGAGAGTGGAAGGATTAAAAAAAAATACTTTTTCCATGCGAAGTTTGGTACATGTATGGAATTAACTGCCAGAGCAAGTGGAGGAGGCTGATACAATTACAACATTTAAAAGGCAACTGGATTGGTACAGGAATAGGAAGTGTTTTAGATAGATATGGGTCAAATGCTGGCAAATGGGATTAGATTAATTTAGGATATCTGGTCAGAATGGACAAATTGGACTGAAGGGTCCATTTCGATGCTATACAGTTCTGACTCTATAAATGTAGGTAACTGTAGGAGTTCTCCATGGTATACCTGCATACAGAGTTGACCAACTGAGGAAGTGATGTGGCAGGAGCAAAGGTAGTAACTTCTTAGTTGTAACAGATAAGTCAAGTGAAGTAAATAGAGCACTTCCTGAAAAAGGTTCCAGAAAGTTAACCTCTTTATGAGCATATTTAAAAAAAGGAGCAGAAGTAGATCATTTAGTCCCTTGAGGCTACTATACCATTCAATAAGATCATTACTGACCTATTTGTGTTTCAAATTCCACATTCATATCTACCACGATAACATTTGATTCTCTTGCCTAAAAAGAATTTCCCTGTCTTAAATATTTAATGACCCTCACTACCACTAGCTGCTGAGACAAACAGTTCCAAAAATATACAATCAATCATCAGAAAAAAAAACTCATCTGTCCTGAAAGGACAATCCCCAACTTTCAAACAGTTGCCCTTGTTCAGATTGCATCCACAAGAGGATACATCATTTGCAGGTCCACATTATTAAGACTGTGAAGTGCTTCAAGCAAATGAGCTCTTCTAAACTTAAGTGGAAACACGTTCAACCTTAACTTTTAAGGCAACCCACCTTTTCCAAGTTTCCATCTTGGAAACCTTCTCGGAATAGTCTTCAGGCCTTCTTTCCAGCGAGGAGCAGACAACCTTAAGACCATCCTGATGGACATGTAAAGGGATTAGAGTGGTGCTGGAAAAGCATAGCAGGTCAGGCAGCATCTGAGGAACGGCAACAAAACAACATTGCAGGCAGGAGCCCTTCATCAGGAATGAGGTTGGAAGCCTTGAGGGTGAAGGGATAAATGGGACGGGGTGAGGCTGGGGAGAAGGTAGTTGAGAGTGCAGTAGGTGGATGGAGGAAGGGGTAAAAAGTTTGGAAAGGAGGGTGGAGCGGATGGGTGGAAAGGAAGATGGACAGGTAGGACAGGTCATGAAGATGGTGCAGAGCTGGAAGTTTGGAACTGAGGTAAGGTGGGGGGGGGGGGGGGGGGGGGGGAAGGGGAAAAGTGAGGAAACTAGTGAAAGTCTACAGTGATGCCCTGGGGTTGAAGGTGTCCAAGGCAGAGGATGAGGCATTCTTCCACCAGGTGTCGCATGGTGAGGGTGTGGCGGTGGAGGAGGCCCAGGACCTGCATGTCCTCAGCAGAACAAATGGGGGAGTTGAATGTTCGGCTACGGGGCGGTAGGGTTGATGGTGCAGGTGTCCCGGAGATGTTCCCTGAAGCACTCTGAGGTGTCCAGTCTCCCCAATGTAAACGGGGCCGCATTGGGAGCAATGGATGCAATAAATGACGTGTGGAAATGCAGGTGCAACTTTGATGGATATGGAAGACTCCTTTGGGTTGTTGGATGGAGGCAGGGGCGGAGGTGTGGGCACAGATTTTTCAATTCCTGCGGTGGCAGGGGAAAGTGCCAGGAAGGGAGAATGGTTGTTAGGGGGTGTGGACCTGACCAGGTAGTCAGGGAAGGAACAGTCTTTGCAGAAGGCGGATAGGAGTGGGGAAGAGAAATACATTCCTGATGATGGGGTCTGTTTGTAAGGAATTGGACATTTACTGTGAAGAGGAGACACTGGTTTCTGCAAACTGGAAATTTTGAAACCAATGTAAAGCATCAAATAATCATAGATTTCACAGGGAGGGAATGTACATGGGAGAAAATAAAGCAAGTCAAGGTAGGAAGAAATAAATTCCATGTGCCAGGAACAAGCAGAAACAATGGGCTGCCCTGACAGTCATGAAACTCTGCAGTGAATTAAATATTTAAGAGTCATTTATAATTTAAGAAACATTTAAATAGATTATACCATTGGGAAAGTTTAACCAATTTTGAAACAAGCTTGCCAATATAAATAAAACGTTTCACAATTTAGAGCAACAGAACAGAACTAACAGAGACAAATAATCAACATTAGAAAATCACTGTCCAATTTAAAACCACAATAATCCAAAATGGTAACAGTGAAGCAAACACCAAAAGACATTAACAAAAACTAATATTTTGTAACAAAACTGAATAAAATCTGTAGGGGGAGGTGTTAGTGGTCAGTGGTAACAAGACTGGGCTAGTAATTCAGAACCCTCCCGGTAAATGTTCTGAGAACATGGGCTTGAATTCAAAGAGGAGCTACTGAAATCTGAAGTCTAAAAATTTGGAATTAAAAGCTAGTCTCCAGATAACAATGTAACTACTGTTAAATTTTGTAAACATCCAATGAGTTCACTAATGTCCTTCATGGCAGGAAATCTGTTATGCTTACCTGATCTAGTAAACATTTGACTTCAGACTTACAGCAATGTGGTTAACTCTTAACTGCCCTCTGAAATAGTCCAGAGAGTCACTGTTGTATCAAGCCATTACAACATTGAACGAAAAAAAATACTAAACGTATAATGTGGCATCAGCAAATACAGTACTGTTGATTGTCAAAGTACTTCTTTTGGCTGTCCTACAGACTAGACAAGCATCAGCCTGACATGTCACACTCGTGGAATTATATCTTACGGCCAAAGTCATGATGTACCGTAGGATGGTGACAACCCACCAGCAGAATCTAATCATAATCATAGTCATAGATAATTGAAGCAAGCTATCCTGGAAGACCCCAATGTGGAGTCTGAACCACAATGTCTCATGAATTCAGGTCAAACATGGGCCAGGAAACCATCTGCTGTTTACTACTTGCTGCTGCCCTTCAGCCAATGAATCGATATTCTTTCAGTTCCCAAGGTGTTGCATGTCTCTCCACACCAAGGCCTAGAAAATATCCAGGCTTTTTTTGGATAAGTGGCAAGTAACATTTGGAGTCACACAAGAATTCATCAGGTCCCAAGAAAGAATCTAACAATTGTCCTTGTCAATCAATAGCATTATCATGTTGAATCCCTATAAAATCAATATCCTGGCAGTTAGTTAGTGACAGAAAACTGAAATGAATCAGCCAATATAAACAATGTGGGTAGAAGAGCAGATCAGAGGCAAAGAATTCTGCAACAGACAACTTGCCTCCCTGATTCGCCAAAGCCTGTCCACCATTTAGGAATGCACAAGGCAGTGCCTGATCGGTGCAGTTCCCACAACACAAGTAGCTTAACACCATCCACGACAAAGCAGCCTACTTAATTGGTATTCCATCCTGCAATATTCAGTCCCTTCACCACCAACAAATGGTGGCAACATTATGCTACTTCAGTACACACCAAAGGTCCTTTTGACAGCACCTTATAAAATTATAAACCCGACACCATAAAAAGGCAGACGCATAGAAGCCACTTGCAAATTCCCCTCAAACTTACATTGCCCTGAATTGGAATTCGTATCATCCCTTCACGGTCACTGGGTAAAAAAATCCTTGAACGCCACAATAGCATTGTGTTTCCTTGCACCTTAGAAGGCTGCTGTTTTCACCTTCCCTGGGTAACTAGGGACAGGAAATAAATGCAGGCCCAGCCAGTGATACCAAGAACAATTTTTTTTTGTTTTTAAAGAAGCTAGACATCATAAATAAAACTGTAAGGAATAGGAGTATGCTGTTCATCCCCTAGAGTCTGCTATCATTCAATAGGATCATAGCTGTCTATTTATCACATCTGTTTTCCTGTGTTGCCCCATAAGCATCCATTCTCCAACTGATCAAGAATTTCTCTCAGCATTAAATATATACAAGGACTCTTCTTCCACAGCTCTCTGTGGTAAGGATCTCCAAAGAAACTCAACCCTCAAAAAAAGTTCCATCTCTTCAGGGTCTTAAATTGTTGCCCCTTTATTCTGTATGCTTTGTGGTCCTAGATTCTTTCAGGATTCACCCTGTCAAGTCACTAAAGAATCCAACATGCTTCAATGAGATCAACTCTCATTGTTCTAAACTCCAATGAGTAGAGTCCCAAACAATTTAGCCTTCGTTCGGAAGACAATCCGTCCACACCAGAGCTCAACCTAGTGAACCTTGTCTGAACTGACTCCAATTAAATTATATTTTTCCTTAAATAATGGGACAAAACTACATTCAATACTCCAGATGTGGTTTCACCAGCATCTTGATCAGTTTACAACTTCCCTATTCTTATAGTCCAATCACCTTGAAATAATGGCCAACATTCCACTAGCCTTTCGAATTACCTGCTGTACTTGTGTGTTAACTTTGTGTTTCATGCACAATTATGCAAGTGACTTTGTGTTGCAGAGTTTTGCAGTTTTTTGTTCATTTAAAATAATATTCTGTTCTGGTTTCCTCTCTTCCAAAATGAACAAGTTCACATTTCCTATAGTACATTATATTAAAATGTCATGGTAGCACCTGAAATCTACAACAGAAATATATTTTTCTTTTTAGCTAAAATCAGCATTGTGCGTGAGCTGAAATGTACAAAACTCAAAGGCATTGTTTAGCCATCATAGTTTCAACTAAAATTGTGTTGCTAAATTTTCCCCAACTTTAGCCAAGCAAAATTTTATTTCTGGCCCTAAAGAATATAAATTTCAATAAAATAAAAATGCCGATAAATGTTTCGCACTCCGACAACTGTTTGCTTGTGGGTACCTAGCCAATTCCCCAGAGCTCAAGTCTTAAGCTAAATTCTTCATTTTGGTTGGCTTCAGTTAATCTATGCTTTCCAGACTGCAGCTGTAACTATACTCACTCAGTAAGCTTCCTTTTAAAGACAATCTTCAGCTTTCTCATTTTTACTGCACTGTACATGGACACGATCATGCAAGTTATTTCCTGTTTTGGTGCTCAACTTAAATGAGGTTTCTACGCTCAGTCTCAAATTTTTTAACAAATGATTTAAGGCTAGGCACTGAAAAAAAAATTAGAAAATACACCCAAAGCCATTACCAAGACAACAAATGAAAAGAAAAGTTAAAAATTAAAAAGTTTTCACTCAGCGTTAGCGCCCTTGTATCAGAAAACTATTAATTAAATTGAGTTTGGGTAGAAAACCTAAGGCACTCTCGCACAGTACTAAGAGTGCATCATGATCAAAGATGTCACATTTTCAACAAGTTATGAAACAGAGGTCCTGTTTTCCTTTTCAGGTGACTGCAAAAATACGACAGCACTGTTCCAAGAACTGTAAAGGAATTCTTCTACTAGTCTAATCAACATTTATTGCTATCACATCATTGCAATCCTACACTGACCAAGCTTGGGCAGTATCAAAGAGACACACAGGAGGTAGGACAAACAGGGGACAAGATTCAAATACAAAGAATTAGAGGAGAAATAATTACAATAAAATGGTTAATTTAATTCTTCATCTCCCTCCCCCAAACACAAACATACACAAAAAAGAATGCAATTGCAAATATGGTGACCAAGGTAATTGATGAGGGAAAAGCTGTTGATGTGGTCTTCTTGGACCTTAGTAAAGCCTTTGACAATGTCCTCATGAGAGACTGGTACAAAAAGGTGAAGTTGCATGGTGTGGTATCAGGGTGAGCTAGCAAGATCGAAACATAACTGGCTTAGTCAGAAGAGACAAAAGGATAGCGGTGGAAGTTTGCATTTTGGAATGGAAGATTGTGACTAGTGGTGTTCCACTGGGAGCAGTGCTGGGATCTCTGCAATTCATGGTTTACATAAACGATCTAGCAGCTGGTCTAAATTAGTAAGTTTGCAGACGATACAAAGATTGGTGGAGTTGCGGACAGTGAAAAGGATTGTCAGAGGATATACCAGGATATAGATCAGTTAGAGGCATGGGCAGAAAACAAAAGTGGCAGATGGAGTTTAATCCAGAGGAACGTGAGGTGATGCATTTTGGAAAGGTCAGGTACAGGTGAAAATTACACAGTGAATGGCAGAACCCTTCGGAGTATTGATATGCAGAGGGATCGGAGTGCACAGGTCCAAAGATCACAAAAGGTAGATAAGGTTGTAAAAAGAACATGACATGCTTCCCTTCATTGGAAGGGGCATTGGGTATAAGGATAGGCAAGTATTGTTGCAGCTTTATAGAACTTTAATTAGGCCAGACTTGGAATATTGCATACAATTCTGGTCACCACACTCCCAGAAGGTTATGGATACTTTGGAGAGGGTACAGAAAAGGTTTACCAGGCTGATGCCTGGTATAAGGGGTTTTAGCTATGAAGAAAGGTTGGATAGACTGAGTTTGTTTTCACCGGAATACAGGATGTTGACAGGCAACCTGACAGAATTTTTAAGATAATGAATGGCATGGATAGAGTGGGAAGTAGGAGGCTTTCCCCCCAGGACACAGGGATCAATTACTAGGTGACATAGGTTCAAGGTGCAGGCAGAGGCAGGGGAGTTTGAGAGACTTGAGTTTTTCCACACAAAAAAGTGGTAAGTGCCTGGCACGTATTGCCAAAGGAGGAGGTGGAAGCAGACAATAGCAACATTCAAGCAGCACCTGGATGAATAGATTAACGAATCCTGTAGGTCAAGACAGTTTTAGTATGGAAGGGCAAAATGTGGCCACGCAGACTTGGAGGGCAAAAGGGCCTGTTCCTGTACTGTTCTTTGTTCTATGTAATTTGTCGTGATTTAATTTAATTTCCATCACCCCAATTATTGGGAAGACTTTTGAAAAGAACAAAGTTATATGTGCACATGTAATGGTATGCAAAATGTATTTCACCAACAGGAAGCAAATTTAAACAATTTATAAATTTCAAGAGTAGCCTGAATAACCAATCATTACTGTTCACAAAGTTAAACTTTTTTTTAAAACACAAACCACTAAACACAGTGGTAATTCACAGAATCGTAAAGAATCATAGAAATGCACAGCATGGAAACACCCTTCAGACTAGCTCGTCCATGTAAACTAGATATCCTAAATTAAATCTAGTCCCATTTGCCAGCATTTTGCCCATATCCCTCCAAACCCTTCCTATTCAGTTACCCTTCCAGCTGCCTTTTAAATGTTATAATTATACCAGCCTCCATCACTTCTTCTGACAGCTCATTCCATACACATACCACTTTGCGTCAAAACGCTACCGTTTTAGATTTTTTTTTTTAAATCTTTCTCCTCTCACATTAAATCTATGCCTTCTAGTTTTGGTCTCGGCCACCCAGAGGAAAAGACATTAGCTATTCACCCTTTATATACTCATGATTTTTTAAACTTAAGATCACTCATAAAAAGGGAAATAAAAAGGAATCGAGAAGATGGGATCTTACACTATTAACAAAATACAGTCAGTTCTGCTACAATGAGTCATCAATGCAAATTGGCGTGAAAGCAATTGAAGAATTTAGACAGTTAGTTGCAGAATACAAACTTTCCATACCTGTTTTGGCTATAAATGCAATTTGTAGAACACGAACTTCCCTAATCTAATTTGGCAATAATGTGATTCCAGTCTCATCAGTTTAAACAGCACAACTATTGAATGATTTTCTTATAACGCGAGATCGCACAAGAACAGAACCATTGTGTTATATCAGAACTGCCTGTAATTTTAATTTTTCAGCTCACCGGGTTTCCCTTTCTTCACCTTATCGCCTATATCCTCACAATTGCTCCCCTAACCTACACTATTGCTTCACAGCAGGAAAAGCAGTTCGCTCCAAGCATGCATTATCTGCATAATGTAGTTAAATCTTAACTATCTATACACTTTGCCTCCCAAGTCACATCTCATTGTTCTCATTCACGTTACATGTTTAATTTTCATTCCTGAATAGTTCAATTTATCTATTCCCTTCAAAATCATGGAATATTTTGTTCTCCAGATTAAGCAACCCCAAGTCTTTGATCTCTTCCCATTGGTGATACCTCACTTTCATTGCCTGGTTCTAATCACTTCCAATGCAATGCAATGTGGAAGTTTGAATTCTATTTCTGTTCGCAGCTTCAAAAGCATTTAAAAGTAAACACTAATGATGCACCACAAATACCATGGTATCCTCCTAGTGAATCCTTGCCAGATTAGGCCCTACTTCAAAACTAATCTTTGCTTTCTCTGGTTTAAATGTAATAAGACAACTGGAGCTCAATGGCATTGAGATATTTAAACAATTAGCATAATTTTCCAACATATTTGCTCTTGGACAATTAGCTAGTCGAACACCACTGCTAATATGATTTTCTGCCTTACATTTAAAAGGTGCTTGCCTTCCTACCTCAAGCTAAGGGTTGGCACATGGTGTAAAAAATACTTTAGCCGCTTCAGAACGTTCAAAATAAGTTTTACATAATTGTTAGTTAGACATTGATAAAGTTATGACGCTGCATGGAAAAGAGGAATGACAAGCAAGTAAATTAGCTCATTATGTAACGTGATGGAGCAACTCAGGATCCAAATTCATGCTAGACTGGTGGCAGACACCATATTACAAGGTTAGCTGTTCTCTGTAGAGAACATCATTGTACTTTGTCTGTTGGGGATCTGTTAGCTCAATTGGCTGGAGGGAAAGCTCGCAATGCAGAGTGTACTAACCCAGCATAGGTTCATTTCCCACACTGGTTGTTACCATGAAGAACGATCCTTCTCAACTTCTCCCTGGCCTGAGGTATGGTGACTCTCAGGTTAAAATACAACCAGTCATATCTTTCTAATGAGAAAACTGACCTATGGTCTGGTAAGAATGTGGTGACTTTACCTTTATAAATCTGTCAAGGTCAGGAGACCATAGAATGCCATTTGGCTTAGCAGAACTTCTAACACCACGGTATAAATTTCATATCCTACTGAACAGATTCCTCTTTTTCAAGGGAAGTGACATACATGTTGCAAATAAGACATCTGTAGACACCAAGTGGAGGAATTCAACAATGTCATTAAAATTTGACATTTACAGCCATAGGAAGAGGCAGAGGCAGAGTAGACTAATATTGCAACCAGCCTCCAAATATTGTGGCAACTGTGTTTTAGTAAGGAGCTGTCAAAAGCAGGTTCCTTCTGCTGTATCCAAGAGGATAGACCAACAAGAAAATAAAGATAGGTCCATTCCATCATGATGTACAATCACAATTTTGGAAAGAAACAAAAATGCTGTTGAAGGTTTTCATCTATGCTCATCAGGACACATGAAATTTGGCATTCTTGCAAATCAAAAAATTTTTACTGCTTAGGAGGGTCCTGGTTGATTTCCAGCTGCATTCACCCTTGCAACAGCTTGACCACTGTCCCCATGCTTAGATTAAAAGTCAGAAAAATAATAATACCTGGACATATTTATTGTGCTCACAGAGGGGTATGGTCCCATTGTATGAATATGTGTAGCTTCTAGGAACAGTAAGCAGTACAAATTGTTGTTCCACCTGAATTTTGACTCTCACATCTGTCTGTCAAATGAGTGCAAATGAAAAACTTCAAACGCTTTATTCCCCTCTCTACCTTTTGTCTCAAGCACTGCTGTCCATCTCTGTATTTAGTTAGGTTTTATTATTATTGGAAATAGAAAGAAGCCAGCTTTAAGTATTTAATAGTAAAATTCAATAGTAAAATACCAAAACAGAACAAAGATGTTAGATCTAACAATGGAAGAACAGATAAAGCATATGAAAATCTTTTTTAAAAATTGTAACCAGCAAATAAAGTTAACTTATATGAATACAGATTCAGAAAATTGTAGGATGTTTATGTTGTTGTCACGGAACCTTTAGCTATGTATTACTAAATAGGATGCTGACAATCCAAAAAGGGCATTCTGCCAAACACGGTTATGCCATGTAATCCATACACAGCCATATCACTTTGCTATTGGCAAGCAGTGCTAGCAGTAGAGATGCAGTGACAAAGTGTGTAAAGATGTGGAGGAGCCAGTGTTGGACCGGGATGGACAAAGTTAAAAAAATCACACAACACCATGTTATAGTTCATCAGGTTTATTTGGACACACTAGCTTTGAGAGCTACTCCTTCAGTTTGTTCAATATACCATTTCAGTTAGGAGACTGTAATCTTTTGCGATAAATTCTGAGTCTTATAATCCTGCTCCATAGCTACCTGAAGGAGCAGCACTCAAAGCTAGTGCTTCCAAATAAACCCGAGTTGAAATTCTTAACTAAAGCAAGCAAAAAGTTACCCATTGTACCACTTCAAATAAAATATTTATAGGTACAGAGAGTTTGTGCTGATAATAAATGCAGCTTTCAAAAGACTGGTATGTGTGTCATAAAAATGCGTACAGTTGCAATCTATATAGCTTCCATCCCTTAAACTGAGGTTCCACGCCCTCAGCAGTTCATTGTTTTCAGTAATTAATCCCTCAAGGTCAGCAACAAAATTGTTTCACAACTGAAGTTTAACATGTCTGTTCATTGGCTAGAAGATCTGTGAATATAAGTCATGAAATTATGATCTAGAGATTTTTTTTCAGAAAACATTAGGTCAAAAAAGGCACTTTGATGACTTACAGATCTGGAGTACTTAACGTTGTCAGATCAACACCTGCAACAAACCTTCAACTGAGACAGTTATGCTTAGCAGAATGGAGAAACAAAGATAATTTAATTTACACAACTGCATAATAGATTAACTTCTAACCACTGAAGATAGCTCAAAATGCTAAACACTAAACTTGAGATGCCTTGCTGCTTGCCTCATCACCTTTTTCTTACTACTGAAAATACAGCACTAAAAATGTTAATAGAACCATTAAATTTTTTTGTTCCAGTTAAGAGTCACTATTTTAACAGAAACTCAGTTTGTGCTTTAGATTCTTCCACTGCAATTATTTTTCACATTCCTATTGATAAGCTATTGCAGTCTGTTTTAAAGAGAGCCATGTTTTTAATTGCCTTGAATTATAGAACTTAAACATTACTAAAAGGAAACAAGTCAAAGCTTTTTGTCTTGCATCCATTAGGACTCCAGTAGCCATAGTCTTTCCAAATCATAGGGCTGCTCTCTCATTACAGACAGATGACCAGTGGTCATTTAACCTGAGGCAAAGGGAGAGGTTGAGGAGGAAAATCCTTCATGGTAACCTCTGCCAATGAAAGAATTGAACCCATGCTGTCAGCTTTGCAAACCAACCATCCAACTAAGCTAAACCAAACCCTTCCATTAAAGCAAAAAGAACAGACCTTATTTTGTTTGGGATGGGAGGGGGGGGGGGGGGGGGGGGGAAGGAGTAAGAGGGAAAAAGAGGGGAAAACAACACCAGTCTATACCAAGAGAAAAAAAAAACGTTTGGGGATTGGATGGGCATTGTTGACACAAATGCAGCAGAAACACAGTTAAATGTTAATTTTGTTTTCTAGACCAGGCAGGTAGACCAGCTGTTGAGAGTGTGTTGCTGGAAAAGTACAGCAAGTCAGGCAGCATCCGAGGAGCAGGTAAAAAAAACCCGACATTTCGGGCCGGAGACCTTCATCAGGAATCAGCTGTTGTATTTCCATACCTATGGAAATGTCTCCATTGCATCCTTTTGTTCCCAATGAAAAAGTGCATTCTATGTATGAATTTTTATTGCCTATATAAAACAAGATCTTATATGTTAACATTGTTTCTATCAGTGGGACAAGACACACCTAAGGATGTTGATGCGGCCTCTGAGATAGTATGTGATTCAGCAAGGCTTTTACTGGATGAGCCTGAGAGACAGCTCTCAACCTTGGCACTAAAACGCCAACTTTGCAGGCTAGGAATATGAACTAGATGGGTTTTTACAATAATGGTTTCACACTCAATAGTCTAGCAACTTTTTTAATTCCAGATTGATTCATTCAAATTTCACCATATGTTATGGGAATGTTTGAAGCTTTGGATACTGGATTAGTAAACCAATGATATGATTGGTCTGTCACTGCCATCTCTTAATCATCCACATCATTTTGTATCCTCACATCATACTTATCCTACTGCCCTATCAAAACACAAATCTATGACCGTTCCACATTAAACTACATCTTGTCATGCTTACATTCATTTTGTAAACTTATCATTTCTAGTTTATTAACAAGTAACCGATTCACTTCACAATAAAAATTGGTCTTTATGTCAACCATAGATCAAAATTGTACTTCCCTTACCAAACTAACCTTAAGCAAAAATAAAAATTTCTTTTCTCTAAAGCTGCCTTACACTTTTGAAAATGCAGTACCCAGAAGAGCCAAAAAATATTTACAAGAATACTACAAGGCAACGATAGACTTCAGGCAAAAGTGAGGACTGCAGATGCTGGAAATCAGAGTCTCGATTAGAGTAGTGCTGGAAAAGCACAGCAGGTCAGGCAGCAACCGAGAAGCAGGAAAATCGACCTTTCGGGCAAAAGCCCTTCATCAGGAAGCCCTTTTATTCCTGATGAAGGGCTTTTGCCCAAAACGTCGATTTTCCTGCTCCTCAGATGCTGCCTGACCTGCTATGCTTTTCTAGCACCACTCTAATGATAGACTTCAGGCATCTGGATAAATTTGACAGGTTCCTTGAATAAGGGATAACTGAGAGGAGATTCTGAGCATCTCTCAGAAATCATGAAGAACCCTGACATAGAAAACAAAGAAAAAAAAACTGTGAGCAAAAGGGTCCAGAACAAGACAAGGTGTTACTGTGAGCAAAAGGGTCCAGAACAAGACAACACCTCCAGTGCTAAAGCTATTCAATGATTTCATACGTGAACAAAACTAGGCCAATTACTCACTCCAAGAAGACACAAAACAAATTATAGCTCAGGCATATATAATAACTTTGTTTCTTATACATGCTATTACATTTCCCTTAACATATTCTTGTATTGTTTTAAACAAGCTCATGAGACATTTTAAATCAAATACCTTTTGAGAATCCATACACACTACATTATTTGGATTTCTTTCATCTTACACACTTATTCAAAAAGACTTCTTTCCCCCAAAGAAAGTGTTTTGAGGCAATTAAACACCTTCAAGGTTAAGACTTTAAAGAGTCAGTGGCATAGTATGGTGTCACTGCTGAGTCAAGGGCAGAGGTGGGAAGGATAGCAGAATCTTTTTGCTGAAGTCAGTCAACTGTGTTATTACAATGTGACTGTTCTCCACCATTAGATGTCTTCATTCAATTTTAAATGCAACACATACCTGGGTTATTGGCCCAACATGGCAAGTCACTGAAGACATTCCTTTCCCATAGTAATTTGACTTTTCAATAACCCTACAGTACATCTATGGTGCCATTTCCACTATAATTCTCAAACCCAATGATAGACATTTAGCTTTTAAAATCACAATTACTTTGCATTTGTTTTCAAGGAAGAACACATAAAATTTCCCAGAAATACTACGTGACCAAGGGACTTGTGAAACTGACAAATTAAACATAATTGCTATTAGCAAAACATCAAAATCTCATGAACCAGATCAGCTTCATCCCAATGTTAAGAGAGATGGCTGGAGAGATAGTGGACAAAATGGTGGCTAGAATTTTAAAATTCTACAGATTCTGGAAAAGTTCCTACAGCCTTGAAGTTAGTAGACATAACCCCATTATTTAAGAAAGGAGGAAAAGGGAAAATGCTACAGACTGTTAATTTGGAGTCAGTAGTAGGGAAAATGCTAAAAGTTATTATAAAAGGATGTAATAACTGGACATTTAGAAAACAATGCAAACTTGGACAGCGTTAACATGGATTGATGAAGAGGAAGCCACGTTTGCCAAACTTGAAGCTTTCTGAGGATATTACTTGTAGCTTTGATAAAAGAGCTGATGGATGCAGGTTCTGTGGAGTTTGAAGACTTTTCATATGTCCCTCGCAGGACACGAGTAAATAAAATTAGAGCACACAGGTTGGGAGAAAATATACATTTATTCAACCTGAGGAAGAGAACCTAATACATGGAAGGAAACAAGATAAAAACCATAAACCGTAGCACTTTGTCTAATCAGGAAGTTGGCAAGTTCGAACAAGCCAGGATTGTCAAAGAGAATCATAGACAGTCATCAGTACCTACTAACATCACCCAGTTCACTCAAGTTTTGTGAAATAATAGGACTCATAGGTTTTAAAAATCCCATTCAGCCAAAGATGTGGACAAAGGACAATAGTGAGGTCACTTTTAGACTACTGTGGACAATTCTGGTCACCATTCTATAGGAAAGATTATTAAATTGGAGAGGGTACAGAAAAGATTTACAAGCATGTTGCTGGAACTGGAAGTTTGAGTTATAGGGAGAGACCGAATAGGCTGGGGCTGTTTTCTCTGGAACGAAGGCAAAGGGCTAACCTTCATAGAGGTTTATAAAATTGAGAGAGAGATATGGATAGGGTGAACAGCCAAGATCTTTTTTGCCTCGAGTGACAGAGTCAAAAACTAGAGAGCATAAGTTTCTAACGTGAGGGGAAGATTTGAACAGAACTTAAAAGGGTAACAGCCAGGGAATTCCTAGAGGCATGGCATTCATCCACAAACTCCATCAACAAACACATCGACCTGGACCCAATATACCAACCACTACAGCGGACAGCTGAAACTGACAACCGGAAGCGGCAGGGACAGACCACTATAAGCACCGGAGGAAACATCAAAGAAGCGCTTCGCAGGAGGCTCCCAAGCACTGATGATGTCGCCTAGCCAGGGGACGAAACATTTGCAACAAAAACAGTCCAGCTCGGTGAACAGAACCACAACAACGAGCACCCGAGCTACAAATCTTCGCACAAACTTTGAAGGGTAACTTTTTCACATAGAGGGTAGTGTGTGTATGGAGTGAGCTGCCAGAGGAAGCGGTGGAGGCAGGTACAATTACAACATCTGAAAAGGCATGAATAGGAAGGGTTTGAAGGGAAATGAGCCACATGTTGGGATTTGGAACTAGGTCAGATTGGAATGTCTGGTTGGTGCAGACAAGTTGAACTGAGCTCTGTTTCCATGCATTATAACTATGTTAAAACTTAAGGAAGGCAAAATGTATTGTCAACATTTTTTTCTTCGACTCTTTAGAGTGAAGCAGGTATTGAATATACTGTTTCTAGTAGAAACTAAGTTATCTTGGAGTCATTTAAAAAGTAACTTAGAACATAAATTCTGGAAGTAATTCGTTTCCTCAGGAATTGAATGAACATGATATCATTCTGAGGAGCACTGAGTAAGACCAACAGACCAGACTGAGCTCGATATGCAAATTACTTTAATGCCCATAGTTTTTTCTGTCAGTCTATATATTTCAGAATCCTAACGGCATTAAAGGCAGCAATACATGGCTTCACATAATAAAACTTCACAACACTGAATAGACAGTTCAAATGAATTTAAAATTCAGATGACTTCATTAGTTACACATGCTGTTATATCAATTGGTCATCATTGACAGGTTATTTATACGTCAATTTCTACAGATAGTAATCTTTAAAACTTACATTTTAGCCACTTCTAACCAAAAATTCCTGAAATTATTCCTGATGATAAATTAGGATGATTTCTTATTAATTGTAAAACAAATTACAAATTATCTTGCGTTAATTAGATTAGGATTTACTTATAAATCATACTGGTGCTACTGTCATTAATATTGTATTATGGTCTAGGGAAATAAACCACTGGTCTCTTTCTTATGGTTGCAATTGTTCATAATAATAAACATCTGCAAGTACCATGTTTTGATTTTTTTTAAATGTAAGTAACTATTTCTGGTGCTCATGCCAATTCTAGTTTCTCTTTGTTTACCTGAAGTCTTACATTAATTGGGGTAGAGACCACCCAGAATGTATCAAATCTGTATAAAACCTTGTTTACTCAGTTCATGCATCGTGACTGATTTTTATTTTAAAGTCAAGTCGTGGCCCAGATTTCCCTAAACTGAAATGTCAATACATGTCCAACTATACGCACCATCACGACCTGATTGGACACCAGAAACACTGTACAACGATTTATATGAATCTGACAGTTTTCTAATAAATAATTCAATTATTGAGAAATAGCTTGCCTTTCAGTTTTGAGCACAAAACACAAACAGAAAATATATCAGGCAGCTATAAAATTAAAATGCACTTTTCTTTGGATGACATGTCTTTGATTACCCACCAAACTGAGCAAGGAATGACAGCTGAAAAGCAAACAAATCATGTTTTTCAAATATCCATGCATATTCCAGTGTTCAGGTATTTGTCAAGGAAGGATAAGAACTTTTCTATTGAATTTCATTATCTTTCTTGACCACTTGATGCACCAAAATACGTTTGGGGCAATGAGGTATTTTATAAAATTTAATCCTTGTAATAGCATATTTAATGGGTCAACCAACTCAAGCACTGAAGAATTGCAAAAATAGCAGTGATATAATAATCAGGTAATCGGTGTGATGCTTAGTAAAGGATAATCATTGGGAAAGAAAGCCTCCTGTTTTTAAAGTCATGGGTTCCTTACATCAAGCTGCAAGGGCAAACCGGGTCTTCATTTAATCACTTATCTGATTGCTGCACTGCAGTGTCAGCTGAGATTTGCGTACTCAATTCCTGAAGTGGGAATTGACCCACAACCCTCACTAAGTAGACTGAACAGTTGCTTATTTCCCTCTTGTAATTTTGACAAAGCAATTGAATAGCCTGAGGCATTGTAATAGATGTCCGAAAGGCTTACACAGCAAAATATTTTTAAAATTTCATGAATGATTGCACCTCAATGTTCACATTAATATTACACAAATCTAAAATCCACTGGACCTCAAAAAGGTTGTAATGTAATTCTAAACCGATTTTGAACTTTTGGTACACGCAACAATATTCCCACCTCCTTTTTAAAATCTCAAGAATACAGGATGCAAAAACACTGCTTGCCCAAGACAATATAAAATTGGTAAAATGAACCACAGAATTTGACCCAACAAGTTACCAAGCTAGCCTTAATGTCACATTAATGTTAAATCTGATGTGGGCCAATTAGTTACACTCCACCCAAGACTACAGAGATAATAATCACGTCAGTTACCAACTCACCACTAACTAGTCTTCTCTGGTCAAAATCCATGCTTCAAGTGTATAGAAATGCTCCCAAAACAAAGGGGGGAAAAAAAAAAATCAATCTATAAGTCATGGATTCTGTGGCCAATTCTGATACTATCCACAACACACAGATTTAAATTACTTATAAATTGAGCCTGATGAGGACAACCTTCTATAAAATGCTAGGCAGGGAAACATCTTACAATAAAGTCAATTAAAATACAAACAGTTTTGTTGTGAATATAGGTTCTCAATTCTTTCGTATGGGATAACTTTTAAAACAACCATGTATAGGACCACACTTCAGAAAGTCAAGTTATACAAACCAAGTGCACTTTCTATTATAATAACTGACAGGGTTATTCAACAAAATATGACACCAAGACACATAAGGAAATATTAGGTGTGATGATTGAAATCTTAGTCAAAGCTTAGAAGGAGTGTCTTAAAGGAGGGAAGAGAGATGGACAAACAGAGACAGAGCTTCTGTCTCAGCAACTGAATAACACAAGAGAAGTTGAGAACATTACCATTGAGAAATATAAAGAAAATGACAAAATATCTACACAAGAAAGAAGGGAGTGAAGCATGTGAATTGCAGAGGCAGGTACATTCATGCATCAGAATTTTTTTCCCTCATTTTCTATCTAGCAATATGGAATAGATAGGAGAACCCTCTCAGATGTGATCTAGGTCTTACAACAACGTACTTTCAAAAGGAATTTAAATATACCATGAGAAAGAGTAAAAACATAAAGGGTGAACTTGTTTCTTGCAGACACTGCCAGTAATTGAGATTTGAGAACAATAGGTCCTTGACACTGAAAGAGTTAAGACAAAGGCAAGAAAAAGGTGGCAGCCACTGTTCAAATATCAAAGAAAACAAAGACTTGATTTTCAAAAAAGAAAATTTCTTCATGGCATACATCAAATTTTAATGTCTCAGTAAATCCACTAGAACAAGTCCAAGGTGGCCAAAGTATCCGAGAGATGATAAGTACTGCTGCCTCACATTTCCAGGGACCTGGGTTCAATTCCAGCTTTGGTGACCGTCAGTGGGGTGTTTGCATATTCTCCCTTTCTGCGTGGGTTTCCTCCAGGTGCTCCACTTTCCTCACATTCTCCGAAAACTAGTGTGCTTCCAATTAAGCCTGTTGGACTATAACCTGGTGTTGTGTGATTTCTTTGAGGAGAAAGCGAGGTCTGCAGATGCTGGAGATCAGAGCTGAAAATGTGTTGCTGGAAAAGCACAGCAGGTCAGGCAGCATCCAGGAAACAGGAGAATCGACGTTTCGGGCATAAGCCCTTCTTCAGGAATGAGGAAATTGTGTCCAGCAGGCTAAGATAAAAGGTAGGGAGGAGGGACTTAGGGGAGGGGCGTCAGAAATGCGATAGGTGGAAAGAGGTCAAGGTGAGGGTGATAGGTCAGACTAGGGTGGGGGTGGAGAGGTCCGGAAGAAGATTGCAGGTTAGGAAGGCGGTGCTGAGACAAGGTGGGGGGAGGGGAAATGAGGAAACTGGTGTAATCCGAGTTCATCCCTTGTGGTTGGAGGGTTCCTAGGCGGAAGATGAGGCGCTCTTCCTCCAACCGTCGTGTTGTTGTGGTCTGGCGATGGAGGAGTCCAAAGACCTGCATATCCTTGGTGGAGTGGGAGGGGGAGTTGAAGTGTTGAGCCACAGGGTGGTTGGGTTGGTTGGTCCGGGTGTCCCAGAGGTGTTCTCTGAAATGCTCCGCAAGTAGGCGGCCTGTCTCCCCAATATAGAGGAGGCCACATCGGGTGCAGAGGATGCAATAGATGATGTGTGTGGAGGTGCAGGTGAATTTGTGGTGGATATGGAAGTTTCCTTTGGGGCCTTGGAGGGAGGTGAGAGGGGAGATGTGGGCGCAAGTCTTGCACCCCCTGCGGTTGCAGGGGAAGGTGCCGGGAGTGGAGATTGGGTTGGTGGGGGGTGTAGATCTGACGAGGGAGTCACGGAGGGAGTGGTCTTTACAGAATGCTGATAGGGGAGGGGAGGGGAGGGAAATATATCCTTGGTGGTGGGGTCCGTTTGGAGGTGGCGGAAATGATGGCGGATGATACGCTGTACATGGAGATTGGTGGGGTGGGAGGTGAGGACCAGTGGGGTTCTGTCCTGGTGGTGGTTGGAGGGGCGGGGCTCAAGAGCGGAGGAGCGGGAAGTGGAAGAGATGCGGTGGAGGGCATCGTCGACCACGTCGGGGGGGAAATTGCGGTCCTTGAAGAAGGAGGCAATCTGGGTTGTACGTTTTTGGAACTGGTCCTCCTGGGAGCAGTTGCGGCGGAGACGAAGGAATTGGGAGAATGGGATGGCGTTTTTACAGAGGGCAGGGTGGGAGGAGGTGTAGTCCAGGTAGCTGTGGGAATCGGTCGGTTTGTAGTAGATGTCCGTGTTGATTCGGTCGCCTGAGATAGAAATAGAAAGGTCGAGGGACTTGCGCCCACACCTCCCCCCTCATCTCCCTCCAGGGTTCCAAAGGACTTGCGCCCACACCTCCCCCCTCACCTCCCTCCAAGGCCCCAAAGGACTTGCGCCCACACCTCCCCCCTCACTTCCCTCCAAGGCCCCAAAGGAAACTTCCATATCCGCCACAGATTCACCTGCACCTCCACACACATCATCTATTGCATCCTCTGCACCCGATGTGGCCTCCTCTATATTGGGGAGACAGGCCACCTACTTGCGGAGCGTTTCAGAGAACACCTCTGGGACACCCAGACCAACCAACCCAACCACCCTGTGGCTCAACACTTCAACTCCCCCTCCCACTCCACCAAGGATATGCAGGTCTTTGGACTCCTCCATCGCCAGACCACAACAACACAACGGTTGGAGGAAGAGCGTCTCATCTTCTGCCTAGGAACCCTCCAACCACAAGGGATGAACTCGGATTTCACCAGTTTCCTCATTTCCCCTCCCCCCACCTTGTCTCAGTCAAATCCATCGAACTCAGCACCGCCTTCCTAACCTGCAATCTTCTTCCTGACCTCTCTGCCCCCACCCCAGTCTGACCTATCACCCTCACCTTGACCTCTTTCCACCTATCGCATTTCTGAAGCCCTTCCCCACCTTTTATCTTAGCCTGCTGGACACACTTTCCTCATTCCTGAAGAAGGGCTTATGCCCGAAACGTCATTTCTCCTGTTCCCTGGATGCTGCCTGACCTGCGCTTTTCCAGCAACACATTTTCAGTTGTGAGATTTCTAATTAGTGCAGGTTAGGTGGATTGTCCATGCTAAACTATTTATAGTGTCCAGGGGTGTGCAGGCAAGGTGGATACAGGACAAATGCAGGATTACAGGGAAACATTAGGGTCTGGGTCTGGAAGGCATGCTCTTTAGAAGATTGGTGCTGACCTGATGGGCCAAATCACCTCTTTCCACACTATATGGGCTCTATGATAAGCAGAAGTCATCATTGACAGAACAGAACAATAGAGTATAACAGCAATATGACAGAACTGTGTAAATTTACCATGTCTTAAAATAATAACGACGACAGTACAGTACAAACAATATTTCCAAAGGAATCAATGCAGGAAGCAAGCTTACAGGCAACCTTTTGTATTTTAACGCACCAAGGTGCAAAACCCTAAAAGATGCTGGTGCTCAGAAAAATTCAGATATGCGTACAATCAAGTTTTGATGTAAAAATTTCTTGCGGGTAAATAGTCTGAGCACGGTATATTGAAAACTGAGATACAAACTAGACGTAGTCGGTAAACATTACTCAACCCCTGGTGTGTTGCAGCATAAAAGGAGGACCAACTCAGCATCACCTCCGACAGCAAACGAACCAGACCTGACGCGCACACACACACACACACACCCGACTCAGAGGGACCAAAGAAAAGCAAAGGCCGCAAGACAAGATCACCGGCTGAAAATACACCTCTTTCCACATCGACAGCAGCACGGTTCACAGGTTCAACATTCCTCTAGTGCGGTGACAAAAATAACGGATCGAAAAACGACGTGTCTTTTGAACAAGCTTGAGAGCGATGACCCGGGGGGGGGGGGGGGTGCCGGACTGAACCCACTCTTGCCCTCTGCCCTCTCCATCACCGTCTGGACGGACGGACGGAGGTCAGGATACTCGCATGCAGAGTGACAGGGGAGGGACGAGAGACCCTCAGAGACATTGGGGGCGGAAATCAATGTCCCCGCTGAGCCTTCCGCTGCCCCCACCGCCCCCCGGCGACGGCGGAAGTCACCGAGTGTTTGGATTCAAACCGAGTGAGGGGCGAGCGGGTCGAGTGCGCCCAAACGGTAGGGTCGCCACCGAGCCGATTGCAGCCCGAAAACGGAACTGAGAGCGCCGCTCGGCTACCACCGCTCCACCATCCAACAGACAATGGGGGGGGGGGGAAAGAGAGCCTGACCTCTCCACACACACACCCCCACCCCTCCCCCGAAAAAAACAGCCAGCCGTGGCCGGAGCCGCTTCACAATCACAACGGCTGGCCGTTCCCCCACCGGTCACCGAGAAACCCACAGGATGGAGCCTGCTCCGGCAACTCCGGGGAGGTGGGAAACAAAAACCAGCCGCGACCATCGGCAACACCATCCTCATCCCCAACACCGGCTCTGCCCGGCCTACCCTCCCATCCCGTCATAGCAGACTCACCATAGTCAGTAAAGGTCTCATCTGCTCACCGCGGTCCTCCTCCATGATCACCTCGCTTTTTCTCCCTCACTCTATCGGTCGGTTAGCCGAGCCGCCGATGTCACTCCGCCCCCTCCGCCGCGCGCCGTCGTCCTGATTGACAGCCGGCTATCCAATAGGCAGTCAGCCTCTCCGGGTTGATGGTATACTCGACCAATCGCCCATACGCCCCGTGCCAAGGGGCGTTACTTCCTTGATCCCGCCTTCCCAATGGTTGACTGCGCTATTGACCAATCACCAACAGATTTGGTCGGATTGACGTGCAATCGAACCAATTAATTTTAGTGGAGTATGATGGACAGAAGAATACACCAATTATCATTCCAGCCATCCGGATGTCATTCTTCTAGTTGGTGTCAAGGCTGAAGGTTTGAGGTGAATACCGAGAAATGTGTGAGTGACGCTCAATGTCTGATGGTTGTTGGGTCCACGTGAATAGTTATAAAATCAGTTCCGTTTGTTGTTATCTTAAACATAATCTGCCAAACGTGAAATCTGTCACTTTTCGTACAACTTACTGAAATCGATGTTACATTCTGTGGATTCTGAGCAGGCTTCCTTAGTTAATTCACATCTTTTCCATTCCAGAAGGAATAATGACCATCTGTCATGTCTTTTCGGGACCAAGCAACGAATTACATGATTTAAGATCTTCTAATAATAGACATTATGTTTAAATGATTACACTTCGTGATATCTCCACGTCACCCTAATCATTACTTCGAAGTGAACGTAACCGGTTTAGTTTGTTATTGCGATGGCACAACAAACAGCCTTTCACTTGGAAGGAAGTATTGTCTCGAAAGAATATTTCTTATTTGAAATACTCTTGAGAAGACGAGACCGTCTAGAATTCCCGGAGGGGCCTAAGGTACCAATCAAGCGCATATATGTTTAAAAATCACAATATACTTGTGCTCTAAATTGAATAACACGAGCTCCAATTGAGCAACAGATTAATCTGCTCCAGAATATTTCAGGACATCAAATGTATCCTGTACAAAAGCAAGGGCAGTATTTAGTGTTCTCATATCAAGACCTTACTGAACTACACTGCATTGTTTGCAAAACCCTCTGTATGTTATAACCTGGCTGGGCTGTTTCTTATAAGTCTATGTGAACAATGACCACAAAACAACATAATCCTTCACTGACAGAAAAAAATCATATTTTGTCACAATATAGTTGTATTACGCATAACAAAAGGTCATATTATAGTTGTTTATTGAACCAATTTTAACAATAATTCTTCTCAAATCAAAAATAGGCACTGGAACTTTAATTTATCCTGCAACAATCTAAATATTTGGGTACAGGTACTTTACAACCACACTTTCTGACACAGTGTAGGTTCCTTATCCATAATTCAGAAAATGTTTATCATATATCCTGCAACATTATATTTATGTATTAATTGTTCATGGTTCACTCTCATCTGCAAGAAGAGCAAATGCAAATTAGATGCTGGGTCTGCTGAACATCTCCATTTTGTCTGCAGCTGTGACTTCAGGCTCCCTGTGATGTAATTTCAGTTCTCTATACTACTCCAACCAGTGTGTCTTTGGAAATTTCACTATCTCATGGGATGACCTGCCCCATCTATTGAAAAATCTCCAAGTGCAGAATTAATTAGTGTGTTCTGTCACATCAAGACCCATGACAGAATTTTATGGCCCTGAGTAGATCTCATCTTCAAATTGAGGAACAGCCAATACAAAGAAAGCTTGAAGTGAGCACCTAATCTTTCAATCAGGCACATTGTGGTCATCTAACTTTAATATTCATTTTAATAACTTGAGATCTTAAATGTCGCTCCCATTTCTGAGCAAAACATTCGTACCACATGATGAGTTTGTTGGCAGTTCCTAGAACGGTGGTACAGATGGCAATGGTAGAGTAGAGTAGCTTTTATTTGTCATTTTACAATATACAACTGATACAGTAAAAATGAGACAACATTTCTCCAGTACCAAGGGTGCAACATTGACAGCACAAGCTGCACAAACATACACGGCATAAAGTGCATAAGAAGCGCAAAACATGCTAGTTGGAGTGGAACAGAAGAATGATAAATGATAGACATTTTTCTAGCAGCAATATGAAAGAACTTCAGATGGGAAAGAGGCCGATTGTACTGTGTTAAGGACCCTAATGACTTGGGGGAAGAAACTGTTGCACAGTCTGGCCGTGAGAGACCGTATGCTCCAGTATCTGCTGCCAGATGGCAGGAGGGAGAGGCATTTGAGTGAGGGGTGTGTGGGGTCTTCCACAATGCTCTTAGCTTTTCAGATGCAGTGTATGGTGTTTAAGGTGGGAGCAGTTTTCTGGTGAGGTAGTCTGCAGCTTTGGTTTTAACTGTTGTTTTCCTCCACTAGCACCACTGTAATCTGCTTCATGTGCCAGATTTTCATGTTTCCCTTCCTCTCTGCTTATCTTCCAGTTCTGATGAAGGACCCACATTTGAAGTATTAACTTATCTGATAGCTATGCAGATACTGGCTGATCTGCACTTTCCATACCTGTTGTTATCTCTTTCTTTATTGTACAATGTTTCCCTCCTTATATCCTCATTGCCTATCCTATAATTGTTTGAATTAGTTGACATCATTATGATACAAGGAAACTAAATAAATGAATAACATTCCAAACATGTGTCTCACACTTTGGACAGGATACAAGAGTTTGTTTCTCAACTGACGAACCATCCCTTTTTCACTTTGACTCTCAACCTCTCTCTTGATCATGATTTTCCATTTTATTAATCATACATTCATTAGTACCATCAGAACATTCTCCTTTTGTATTTCTTAATCTCAAATCACAATATTGTATATGCTCTTTGTCTTTCCTTATTATTAATGAATTACTACATATGTTAAAAACATATACAAGACAATTTAATTTGATTGCATTAAATATACCAATCAGTATTAGTCAACAAATATATTTGTAAAATCTTCAGGCTTGTAATACTGAAGCCTAGATTAACCTATTTACTGTTTCCTGATTTACCATATATTGTCTTCGTTCTTCTGCCTCCCAACCAGTGTTCTTATTGATGTTTGCCAGCAATTCAGTCCAGAATAGGCCAGTAAAAAATGTTGGTTTAAGTGACCTGGTGACGTCAAATTTGAAGCAGGAAATTAACATACAGAAATAATGTGACCAGACACAAAGAGAAGTAGGAGAGCTGGAGGATGAAGGCAATTAGCACACAGATGCAGACACAAAGATAAAACAAACAGAGACAAAAATTCTTGTGTGGAAAAGAAACAAATCTCCCAGGAAGATATCAGTTATTGTGTTTGGCAGAAAAAGAGACAGATTCCTTTAGGGGAACTGTGTGATGTGGCTAAAATGGTATGAAACCTGAAAAGTTGAGTGAATAGAGATACTAAATAGTTGGATTTTTCCCAGAAGTGGACATTCCATGAACTGGTATGTTCTTGACTGGTTGGTTGAAAAGGAACCCTGGAAAGTTACACCATCAGGACTGAGGGAATGAGAGTTTGCAGATGTCTGCCTTGCTGATGAGAATTATGCTGGGAAAACCTTGGGGTGGATGAGGGGCAAAGGGTATTGAGAAGGTGGGAGGGGGAAACAAATGAAAGCTATTGCCAGGTAGGACCAAGCCTGCATGAAAAAGAAATTGTGGAACTATGTAGTTACTGAGGGCCACATGTCAACAGGAAGTGATTCAGGTGCTTGTGGTTGTGTTACAAAGAACAAAGAAAAGTACAGCACAGGAACAGGCCCTTCAGCTCTCCAACCTGCGCCGATCCAGATCCTCTATCTAAACCTGTTGCCTATTTTCTAAGGATCTGTATCCCTTTACTCCCTGCCCATTCATGTATCTATCTAGATACACCTTAAATGATGTTATCATTCCCGCCCCTACCACCTCCGCTGGCACCCACCACCCTCTGCGTGAAGGACTTTTCATGCATATCTCCCCTAAACTTCTCCCCTCTCACTTTGAACTCGTGACCTCTAGTAATTGAGTCCTCCACTCTGGGAAAAAGTTTCTTGCTATCCACTCTGTCTACACCTCTCATAATTTCGTGGGCCTCAATCAGATCCCCCACAACCTCCATCTTTCCAATGAAAATAATCTTAATGTCCTAAACCTCTTCTCATAGCTAGTACCCTCCATACCAGGCAGCATTCTGGTGAACCTTCTCTGCACCCTCTCCAAAGCATCCACATCCTTTTGGTAATGTGGCAGCCAGAACTGTATGCAGTATTCTAAATGTCAACCAAGGTCTTAAACAACTGTAACATGACCTGCCAACTCTTGTACTGCATACGCTGTCCAATGAAGGAAAGCATGCCGTATGCCTTATTGACCACTCTACTGACCTGCGTTGCCACCTTCAGGGAACAATGGACCTGAACACCCAGATTTCTCTGTACATCAATTTTCCCCAGGACCTTTCTATTTGCTGTATAATTTGGTCTTGGATTGAATCTTCCAAAATGCATCACCTCACATTTGTCCGGATTGAACTCCATCTGCCATTTCCCTGCCCGACTCTCCAATCTATCTATATTCTGCTGTATTCTCTGACAGTCCCCTTCATTATCTGCTACTTTGCCAATCTTAGTGTCATCTGCAAACTTGCTAATGAGGCAACCTACACCTTCCTCCAAATTATTTATGTATATCACAAACCACAGTGGTCCCAGCATGGATCCCTGTGGAACACTACTAGTCACGGGTCTCCATTTTGAGAGGCACCATTTCACTACTGCTCTCTGTCCTCTGTTGCCCAACCAGTTCTTTATCCATCTAGTTAGAACACCCTGGACCCTATGTGAACTTCACCTTCTCCATCAGCCTACCATGAGAAACCTTATCAAAAACCTTACTAAAATCCACGTATATGACATATACATCCCTTCCCTTATCAATCAACATTGTCACCGCTTCAGATAAATCTATTAGGTTTTTAAGACATGACCTTCCCTGCACAAAATCATGCTGCCTATCACTGAAAGCGCATTTTCTTCCAAATGGGTATGTATCCTATCCCTCAGTATCTTCTCCAGCAGCTTCCCTATCACTGACATCAGGCTCACAGGTCTGTAATTACCTGGATTATCCCTGCTACCCTTCTTAAACAAAGGCACAACATTATCAATTGTCCTTGTTTGCAAAAACGTGAAATTGAATTGTTCATTTACCATGGGGGCGGTCATTTAATAAATTTGGCTATTCTAGTTTACTAATTTTCCATGGGGATCTTAACAGAGCACAAACACCATAGGAAATGTATAAGGATGGTTTAAAACAAGTTTGATTGATAAAGTTGGCTCAAAATATTTATTTTATGGTGGTTTCCACTTCAGTATTGTGGTCAAGGTGGTCTACTACAGAGAAAATATTAGGTCAATGGAGAATTGTGGTTTATTCACAATTGGGTGAGCCAATACAACAGAATGAATTGGTGTTACTTAACTTCTTGTTTCATCCTTCCATTGCCCTTTCTCTTCCTTCCTTTTTCTACTTCTGCTAGAGCGCTTGCTGTATACATGGTGGCAAGGGCTGTTACCGAGTGATGATTAGATTGTGCAACAAATCACAGGGAATTGTCACACATGTCATGGAAAAGACTGCAGGACTCTCCCACGGGTGTCCACATGTTGTAAGAGTTCCTTTAGTACCCCAGTAGCCTGCCCAATAACATTTTGTTTAACAGCACATCTTATGCTATATACAAACTATCCACCTGTGTCTGGGTTGCAAGCCTGAATCGCAAGTCACGTGGTCAGCAGATAGATCTTGTCACTCTGCAGCCAAGTTCCAGTCTGTGAGGTGCCTTAAATGCATATGGTACAGTAGACGAGCACTATAAAGACACCAAATCTGTTACCAGGCACTTTGACATTGACGAGCATGATATGCTCATCTCATGCCTCACAACAAGCCAGTCTGTTCTATAGGAAGGGACTCAGTACTTCTTTCTTGGGAACAATGAGGGATGGGCAATAAACACTGTCCTTGTCAGTAATGGCAATTTATGAATGAATCAAATTCATAATGATTCTACTTCTTGCCAGTGATAACCCACATTGCTTCATGACTTGCGATATCTTAATCTTCCTTTGTAGCATTTCTTGATTGATATAAAGAGGCTTCAAGAAGCACTATAAATGCCATTTTGCCCAACAACTCTTCTTTCTTTTGCAATCATAAGAGCAAGGTTTTTTTGCAGATAATCTTACAGGCTAGATTTTGATTTGCAGAATCACATGAATATCTGTGATTCATTGACCCTACGTAAACCTGAAATCATCTGAAACACTGACTGATACCAAATCCCATCCACTCAACAAACCCTGCGATCACTGATGTGCCTTCCTATCAAATCCCACACTTACCCACTGGGTATATGAATAGGAAGGGTTTGGAGGGATATCGGCCAGGTGCTGGCAGGTGGGACAACATTGGTTTGGGATATCTGGTCAGCATGGACGGGTTGGACCAAAGGGTCTGTTTCCATGCTGTACATCTCTATGACTCTATGATTAGCATGTGAAGATTACATCGCATCAATCATATTGCCACAGTATGATGCCCAGAATTGAGTTCGTGAACCCAGAATGAAAACCCAGCCTGCTTGAATCTATTTTTCTGATTTGTCTCCATTAATTTTCATCTGAATTCTGTCTGGCCAATTTAGCGGCCTATGTATGTTTTCCTGAAGTAATTTACAAAAAGCTTCATAACAAACCATACTCCATATTTTTACATTGTTGCAAATATTGTTACTTTGCTGCCAATACCCATGTTCAAGTCTTTTGAGTTTGAGTTTGATTTATTGTTTGAGTTTGATTTCTTGTTCTCACATATGCCAAGATACAGTGAAAAGTGTTGTTCTGTGTGATATACAGAGAGATCGTACCATAAGGTACCTAAACAGAGTGCAGAATACAGTATTACAGCCACAGAAAAGATGCAGAGAGGGAGGTCAAAATTAACATTTGAGAAGTGGAGAGGTCTTGGATTACGTTGGTTGTTTTCCTGAGGCAGTGGGAAGTGTAGACGGAAACAATGATGGAAGGCTGGTTTGAATGATGGACTGGGTTGTGTTCACAACTCTGTAGTTTATTTTGGCAAGGTTAGTTGCCATACCACACAGTGATGCATCCAGATAGGATGCTTTCTATGGTGCATGCACAAAAATTGGGAGGAGTTTTTGCGGACATACTGAATTTCCTTAGCCTCCTGAGGAAGTAGGGATATTGTTATGCTTTCTTGACCATTGCATTGATGTGGGTGAACCAGGACAGATTGTTGGCGATCATCACTCCCAGGAGCATGACACCTCAACATCATGGATACAGACAGGGGCATGCCCTCCACTCTGTTTCCTGAAGTCAATGATTAGCTCCTTTGTTTCTCTGACGTTGACGGAGAGATTTTATGCATACTTTTTAGAAAGCGAGCAAGAAAACAATCAATAGTTCCCAAACCAGTGCTTGGGGATACTGTTGGTTGTATCCATTAGTCTGAAAAAAACATTCACGGATCTGTCATTTGTCTAACTTGTCATGCTCTTAGTCATTTTCCTTTAATATTATGTATTTTTGTTACATCAACAATGCTCCTAAGGGTCACCTTAGAGATGCAGGAAGCTAGTGGTTAGGACGCTGAACCAGAAACCTAAAATCCAATAACTGGTCATTTGTGGTTCACCCCAGAAATTATCCTAAAAGCTGGCAGAGTATAATACAAACCTAAATGGTTGGCTAATGATTTCAAAGAAGTCAAAGTGACACTCCAATTGGTCTGTTCTACTTGTGACTCTGGTCATATACTATGCGGTTGATTATTTTCAACATTTCATGAATTCCAAGAATAACTTTTCTAAAAATGTATCTGACTCCTTTATATATGCAACATCCACATGCACAACATTCACTCCATTTTCTTTAATAAAACATTTCATTATTTATCTTTGCCAGGAATTGGTGTTGGAGAGACTGTTAGGTCTGAAGGTTGATATGTCCCCGGGGCCTGATGGTCTACATCCCAGGTACTGAAGGAGGTGGCTCGAGAAATCGTGGATGCATTGGTGATTATTTTCCACAGTTCGATAGATTCAGGATCAGTTCCTGCGGATTGGAGGGTGGCTAATGTTGTACCACTTTTTAAGAAAGGTGGGAGAGAGAAAGCAGGAAATTATAGACCAGTTAGTCTGACCTCAGTGGTGGGAAAGACGCTGGAGTCTATTAAAAAGGATGAAATTACGACACATCTGGATAGTAGTAACAGGATAGGTCAGAGTCAGCATGGATTTATGAAGGGGAAATCATGCTTGACTAATCTGGAATTTTTTGAGGATGTAACTCTGAAGATGGACGAGGGAGATCCAGTAGATGTTGTGTACCTGGACTTTCAGAAAGCTTTTGATAAAGTCCCACTTAGGAGGTTAGTGAGCAAAATCAGGGCGCATGGTATTGGGGGCAAAGTACTAACTTGGATTGAAAGTTGGTTGGCTGATACAAAACAAAGAGTAGTGATAAAAGGCTCCATTTCGGAATGGCAGGCAGTGACCAGTGGGGTACCGCAGGGATCAGTGCTGGGACCGCAGCTTTTTGCAATATATATTAATGATATAGAAGATGGTATTAGTAATAACATTAGCAAATTTGCTGATGATACTAAGCTGGGTGGCAGGGTGAAATGTGAGGAGGATGTTAGGAGATTACAGGGTGACCTGGACAGGTTAGGTGAGTGGTCAGATGCATGGCAGATGCAGTTTAATGTGGATAAATGTATGGTTATCCACTTTGGTGGCAAGAACAGGAAGGCAGATTACTACCTAAATGGAAACAATTTAGGTAAAGGGGCAGTACAGAGAGATCTGGGTGTTCTTGTACACCAGTCAATGAAGGTAAGCATGCAGGTACAGCAGGTAGTGAAGAAGGCTAATAGTATGCTGGCCTTCATAACAAGAGGGATTGAGTATAGAAGCAAAGAGGTTCTTCTGCAAATGTACAGGGCCCTGGTGAGACCACACCTGGAGTACTGTGTGCAGTTCTGGTCTCCAAATTTGAGGAAAGACATTCTGGCTATTGAGGGAGTGCGGGGAAGGTCATGAGGTCAATTCCTGGAATGGCGGGACTACCTTACGCTGAAAGACTGAAGCAACTGGGCTTGTATACCCTAGAGTTTAGAAGACTGAGAGGGGATCTGATTGAGACATATAAGATTATTAAAGGATTGGACACTCTGGGGGCAGGAAACATGTTTCTGCTGATGGGTGAGTGCTGAACCAGAGGACACAGCTTAAAAATACGGGGTAGACCATTTAGGACAGAGATGAGGAGAAACTTCTTCACCCAGAGAGTGGTGGCTGTGTGGAATGCTCTGCCCCAGAGGGCAAAGGAGGCCCAGTCTCTGGATTCATTTAAGAAAGAGTTAGATAGAGCTCGCAAGGATAGTGGAATCAAGGTTTATGGAGATAAGGCAGGAACAGGATACTGATTAAGGATGATCAGCCATGATTATATTGAATGGTGGGAAGGCTCAACGGGCAAAATGGCCTACTCCTGCACCTATTGTCTATTATCTACAAAATTTGGAAAAAGATTACCATTAGACATGAGATGACATGCTAAGGAGTCAAACTTTATGTTCATTCCTCATGGACTGTAATTTGTAATCTTTCTGAGTAATTGCTATCTAACATGAAGTCAATGATCCCAAACTGCTGTGAACAAAAGAAAAGCACAATAACAAAGATGTTGAAAGTGATCGTCATTCAAATCTATTAAATGGAATACTGCAAAGACTATCAAACCCACAAAGGGGTCTATCAAGGTAACAATGCATAAATAGTTAGGACTTACATGGTTTCCTTTCATAAAATCAACCAGGAGATCCCTCAGATATAGGGAGATGCAACGTATTCATTACTTTGTGTCATTACCTTTCAGATTGATAAGTTGATTCATGTCCATGACAGACCTAAACTGTATGATGAAATCAAGGATAAGTTGAGTTTGTTACTCTGGTCTCTCTGTACTGGCATGTCAACACCATGGGCTGCCAGAATTGTGATCGGTTGAGGAAAATAAGTTACCAAAATATTTTCTTGTGTATATGAAATATTATGAAGGTACGAAAAGGACTGCAAGTTGTCTATACTAGAATAATTGGGAATGATTTTAAATGCTTGGTGCTACAAGAATCCTGTGCTTGTCTTGGAGTGACAGCAAACATTATCTATTGATCGTTATGGCCAATGGGAAGTAATTATTTGACCACTCAATCAGAAAACAAGAGCCTTGACCTATTCGCTATTTGTGTGTATGTTTATCTGTTTCAATTTTCAAGTTTTAACTTATCACAAATATTTTGGTTATATAGTACAAAAGAATTTTGTTATAAAATGTCATGAAAATTTTCATCCAACTAGATGTCCAAACTGTTGCAGTAGAGTTTATTGTGCAATTATAGGAAATGAATTTTGATTTCCTATTTATCCTACAATGAACAAATTTGAACAACTTTATCTTAACACCCCTTTCCCAAGAACTAGCAATACAAGCATTGTTTTTATTTGTGGGCTCGCTCTCACAAACACACTTTAGCTGTGAACTAAGAACATAGTGGAGAAATGTACAGCACTACTAGTGTTTTCCACTGATTCTTTTTAAACATTTATTTAGATTTGTATTTTTATTAAAACTGAAGCAGCTATTCATTTAAATATTGTGGCTACAAAAACATGTTAGGGACTAGAATTCTGTCCAAAGTCTGTCCACTATCTATAGAACAGAGGATAGGTGTGTGATTGAACACTGAAACAAAAACAGAAATTGCTGGAGAATCTCAGTAGGTCTGGCAGTATCGATGGAGTGAAAGCAGAGTTTACATTCTTCAGTTCTGGACTGGAAACATTAATTCTGCTTTTCTCCACAGGGGCTGCCAGACCTACAGAATCTCTCCAATAATTTCTGTTTTTGTTTCAGATTTTCAGCAGTTGTAGTTCTTTGCTTTACTTTAGTGTGATGGAATACTTTCCACTTAGGGACGAGCATGACTCCAACAATTCTCAAGCAGCTCACTGTCATCCAGGACACAGGAACCCACTTGATCAGCACCCCAATGTCCACCTTAAACATTTATTCTCTCTATGACTGGTACATAGTGGCAGCAGTCTGTACCATCTACTGGATGAATTGGAGCAGCTCACCAAGTTTCCTTTTGACAGCCCTTTTGACAGCATTTTTCATATCTGCTATCACATAGAAAAAATACCAACTGTAAAATTCTTCTCCAAGCCACACACCAACCTGACTTTGAACTCTACCACTATTCATTCATTGATGATCAGGATAGAAATCCTAGCCAAAGTTTATTCATGAGTTGCTGCTCATAAAACCAAAGGGAAATGCCTGGCCATTGGACTGTACATGTTGCCATCAAGCATTTCCTGCTATTATCAGGACTTTCAGCTTTTTGTAAAAGCCCTGTTTTTTTGTGTTCAAAATCAGTGCAGGACATCAGCAATGTCTTGCAGTTACATAAAGGAGATAACTTAGGTTCTCTATTCCAGGAGAAATAACTACATTTCATTGCCTTTTGCTAGAGATTAGCAGGAAGTGCCAGTAAATGTCTTTGCTGGGATTTCAGACATCCCCACGATGCAGGATTTCATTGACTGCAGACACTTCACCTTGTTGATATGTGACCATAGACAGTACATCTTGCAGGCCAAAATTCAGTGTCCTGGCAGTGATCCTTGAGCTGAGATGACTGACCTCCAACAAGCACAACTATCTTCCTCTGTTGTCTATATGATTCCAAACAGCAGAGAGTTTTCCCTCTAATTCTCATTGACTATAGTTTGGTGAGAGACTCTGATGCCACACTCGGTCAAATATGACCTTGATGTCAAGGGCAACCACTCTCATCTCCCTTCTGAAGCCATGCTATTTTGGCAAAGTTTAAACTAAGGCTGTATTGAGGTAAGAAGCCAAGTGGCCCTGGCAGAACCCAAAGTGAGCAACTTCAATTCCTCAATCATCAGTAGTTTCACACTACTTACCTTGCCAATGATCATCACATTGTCCTCTTGGCCACAATGCAAAAATAAAAAGCCAGCCCAAAGTAAGCATTGTAAAGAAAATTTATAAACAATATCATGCCATGCTTCATAAATCAATCAACCTTGTACACTTTCGTGTTGTTTGCCTTCCATGTATCTTTGCTTATCCTTTATGTTCTTATGCAGTGTTATTCCAATAGAAGCACCACAGCTGGTAGAAGGCTGCTGACTTTCAATGGAGGGTCTCAGACCATAAGCAGCTCTGGAAGATCTTCACTCAGACTTCACTGTCACAGCATGGGCAGCTGCTGTCAGGACTGGCTGACTGAAAAGTCACAAGGAGATTGGTGGAGTAGTAAAGACGGGGAGATAAGTTATGTTATCATGGCAGAGAACAGCAAGTTTGAATTTGCACTAATACTGGGGCTTTGCTTCAGCAATCCTTCTGATCTGTTGGGGGAAGACTGCTGGATTGCTGCAGTACTTTGAATGCCCTTTGAATGCTTGGCTTGTTACTTTATGGCTATGGATGTCAATTTGCAGGGCTTTGGTGTGAACCTTCGCTACAGCCTTCAGAGATGGAAGTTGTCTGGAAGCTGAGATATTAGTCTTTAGAAGTTGGATTATGTTTACGTTATACATGTACTGATGGGGTTAGGTCCAACTTCCACATTAGAATAGATGGGCTTCAATGTCTGTGCAAGGTCGTATGCCAAACTGAAGGTGCATCCTCACTTGCCGTTGAATGCAGGCTATCTGGTACATCTGCAATGGGCCAAGCATTTTTGTACACAGGAATTAGAGGGGTACACTATATTCTTTTTGAGATATACTTCTCCACTTCTCATAATAAATAATTTTAACCAGATTGGTGGTATGGCCAATTATATATAGGTGTCAGACGGTGTCAGCTTCAGTATTAAGCACTATTCAGCCAGGTTTCTTAAGTAAATAGTAAACAACTGTTTATTTACTTTTATTACCAAAGAAATTGAAATAAAGATGTAAAGATTATTGGCAGTTTACAACATACAAGTATGAAAATGTACCATTTGTTTAAAAAAACTAACACATCCACACCTAACTCACAAGTTTTAACTTGAGTACTTTGATCAACTAATAGTTAAACTCAGGTCGACAGGGTGGTTAAGAAAGCGTTAATTCGCTTGCCTTCATTGCTAAGACCATTGAGTATAGGAGTTGGGATGTCATGTTTAGGTTGCATAGAACATTCGTGAAGTCACCTTCGGAGTACTGTGTACAGTTCTGGTCGCCCTTTTTCAGGAAGGATATTGTTAAATTGGAGAGGGTTCAAAAAAGATTTACTAAGAAGTTGCCAGGACTGGAGGGTTTGAGTTATAAGGAGGGGCTGGATAGGCTGGGACTATTTTTTTCACTGGAGCGTAGGAGGTTGAGAGGTGACCTTAGAGGTTTATAAAATCATGAGGGTTATAGATAAGATGAATAGCAAAGGTCTTTTTCCTAGTTTGGGGGAGTTCAAAACTAGGGAGCATATTTTTTAAGGTGAGAGGAGAAAGATTTAAAAGGGACATGAGAGGCAACTTTTTCACTCAGAGGGTGGCTCGTATTTAGAATGAACTGCCAGAGGAAATGGTAGATGCAGGTTCAGTTATGACATTTAAAAGACATTTAAACAGGTACATGAATAGGAAAGGTTTAGAGGGATATGGACCAAACACAGGTAAGTGGGACTAGTTTAGTTTGAAAAATTTGGTCAGCATGAATAAGACCAAAGGGTCTGTTTCCATGCTGTCTGCCTCTATGACTCCTGAAAAAGGGATAAGTCACTGATTGTCCCAAATAGTGCTCTTATTCTGTGGAGGTTATTCTGCACTCATGATCTGTTGGCACTGAGGTGTCTTCCTGGTACTGTTGTAGCTTATTACAGAGATTTCAGCAAATTCTCCCTAGCAATCATCCCAACATGTGAAGATATCTTCTAGTGGGTTTACGCTTCACACACTCTGCTAATAGGTGTTACAAAGAATATTAGAGGGACAATGATCTGTTACTGTTCAGGCAAAACAACTCTCTCTCTAAGTTTAAGCCTGCAATAGCCTTATTCCACCCATTCGTGGGCTATGTGACCTCTGCCTGAAAATCCTTCAGACTGTATGACTCCATCCAAGCTCCCTTGTCCTCGAAGTTCCAACATTGCTGTTGTTGCAGCCGATGCTTTTTCCTGAGCAAGGCATCATTTATTTAAAAATTCAAGATATATTTCTATGGGTCCATAAATAATTTTTATAAAAATTTGGATCACATCTCTTCATAACAGCACCTGTTAGCATTTTTTCATAGCTTGGCCCACTGTAGTCATCATCTGAATCCTCTGTAAAAGAACTTTTGTGCCACTTCATTCTCTGTGGGCTAGCATCAAAGTTATCTTTTCTCTGTTGGCTGCACTGTTTTTATGGAGGAAATGAGGACTGCAGATGCAGGAGATCAGAGTCGAACAGTGTAGTTCTGGAAAAGCACAGCCGGTCAGGCAGTATCTGAGAAGCAGGAGAGCCAACTTTTCAAGCACCCCCTCATTCCGGATGAAGAGCTTATGCTTGAAACATCTACCCTCCTGCTCCATGGATGCTGCCTGCACCATTTTTATGCTTGGCACCTGACCATGTTCCTAAGACCTTAATGTTTAGGAGCAGAATGAAGCCATTCAGCCCATAGTGTCTCCTTGGCCATTCGATCATGGCTGATATGTTTCTCAACCTCATTCTCCTGCCTTCTTACTGTAATGCTTGATCCCCATACTAATCAAGAATCTGTTTATCTCTGTCTTAATGACTCAATGACTTGGCCTCACAGCCCTCTGCTGCAATGATTTTCACAGATTCACCACCCTCCTGCTGAAGAAATTCCTCCTCATCTCAATTCTAAAGAGTCATCCCTTCCTTCTGAGGCTGGACTCTCCTACTAATGGAAACATCTTCTCCATTTCTATTCTATCTAAGTTTTCAGTATTCTGTAAGTTTCAATGGTGTGTCTTCAACATTGCTCTCTTCTCTACCTTCCGCTAATACTGGTCACAATCACTGTAATAGTCATTTGATCATGGTCCAAGTTTGGAGTCTGAGTACCACCTCTTTACTTGAGTGCAGACTGAAGTGAAAGTGACTTCCCTTGACAGCAAGGCTGCATTTGACCAACAATGACATCAAGGAACCCCAGCAAAACTGGAATCAATGGGAATTGGAGGAGAACTCTCTGCTGATTGGAATCATACCAGATGCAAAGATGGTTATGGTTGTTGGAAGTCATTCATCTCAACTCCAAGATATTTCATAGAATCCCTACAATATGGAAACAAGCCATTTGACTCAACAAGTCCACACCGACCCTCTGAAGAGTATCCCACTCAGACCCATTCCCATAACCCTATTACTCTACATTTCCCCTGACTAATGCACTTAGCCGACACATCCCTGAACTGTATGGGGAATTTGTGCCAGGGTTGGAGTATTTGAGCTACAGGGAGAGGCTGAATAGGCTAAGACTGTTTTCCCTAGAGTATTGGAGGCTGAGGGGTGACTTTATAGACATTTATAAAATCATGAGGAGCATGGATAGAGTAAATAGACAAAATCTTTTCCCTAAGGTGGGGGAGTCCAGAACTAGAGGGCACAGGTTTTGGGTGAGAGGGAAAGGATATAAAAGAGACCTAAGGGGCAACGTTTTCCTACAGAGGATGGTCCGTGTATGGAATGAGCTGCCAGAGGAAGTGGTGGAGGCTGGTACAATTACAACATTTAAAAGGCATCTGGATGGGTATATGAATAGGAAGGGTTTAGAGGGACATGGGCCAAGTGCTGGCAAATGGGATACATTAGGTCGGGATATCTGGTCGGCATGGACGAGTTGGATCGAAAGGTCTGTTTCCATGCTGTACCTCTCTATGACTCAAATTCACCTAACTTGCATATCTTTGGACTGTGGGAGGAAACCAGAGCACCCGGAGGAAACCCACGCAGACACAAGAAGAATGCGCAAACTCCACACAGTCACCTGAGGCTGGAATCGAATCTGGGTCCCTGGCACCGTGAGGCAGCACTTTGCCACCATGCCTGCAGGAGTTCCTCAGCGTAGTGTCCTAGATCCAACCATCTTTAGCTGTTTTAGCAATAACTTTCCCTCCATACGGTCAGAAGTGTGAATGTTTATTAATCATTGCACAATGTTCAGTGGCAGCTGCAACTGCTCACCATGTCCATATCCAAATGCAGCAAGACCAGGACAGTGTCCTGGTTTGGGCTGACAAGTGGCAAGTAACATTTGCATCATTACAAATGCCAGGCAATGATGAATCTAATCATTGACATTCAGTGAGAGTCTCCACTGATTAAAAACTGACCATAAATACTATGGCCATAACAGTGAATCAGAGACTAGGAATCTTAAATTTACTACCTCACCTCCTGACTCCCAAACACTATCCACCACCTACAGGACACAAGTCAGGAGTATGATGGAATACTCCCAAATTGTCTGAATAAGTGTATCTCCAACAACACCTAAGAAGCTTGACACCGTCCAGGACAAAGCAGCCAGTTGGATTAGCACTACATCCAAAGACATTTATTCCCACCACCATTGATGCTCAGTCACAACATTGTGCACCATCTACAAGATGTGCTGCAGAAATTTGCAAATGCTCCTTAGATAGGACCTTCCAAACCCACTACCATCTAGAGGCACAAGGACACCAGATATCTGGGGACACCACCTCCTGCAAGTTCCTCTCCAAGCTACTCATTATCCAGACTAGGAAATATATCGATGTCTCTTCGGTGCTGCTGAGTCAGAATCATGGAACATCCTCCCTAATGGCATTACAGGTGTACCTACACCTACACTATAGCAGCTCAAGAAGGCAGCTCACTCCCGTCTCCTCAAAAGCAAATTAGATGGGCAATAAATGCAGACCCAGCCAGTAAAGCCCATATCCCATGAACAAATCAGAACAAAAATGAGTAAGATGCCCACAAGTAGACAGGTCTCGAATCCCAGCCCTTGATATTTTACTTTTCAACACTATAGCTTACAGCTCTGTATCTTTGATGCTTTAGAAAATGAAAAATTATTTATTTCCCTGTTTAATGTATAAGTCCTGATAGAGAATAATTAGAATAGGCTTCTCATGTAAACTGGCAGCTGTGTTACAAGTGGGAGCCAAACAGCAATATTTCTTATTGAACATTGTTTACATGCTTTCCTCTAGTTTTAAAAATGTTTTATATTTTGTGGACACTGCACAGCTCAGATACTAACTTTGTTAAAGATTATTTAATAAGACAGTGATCAACATACTGGAAAAATACAAACACTGTCAAATCACTCAATTAATCTTGGAATTTCTTTTTAAAACAAATCAAAATTTAAACGTAAATACTCTCTTGGATTATTCATTTCAATGTATCACTAACTCTGTTATTGTCTTTAGACACAATGATCTTCAAAAATCATCAGAAATGATTTTGTTAATAAATTAATATGAAAAGATGATAGCCCATTAACTTGCTTCAGGGAAGCTTGTGAAGTTAATTTTATTGAATTTGTTGTGAAATGTTCTACTATAGACACATCAAGAAGTGGTTCATGCCATCTCCACCCTGGTAAATATGCAAAATGAAAGCTTCAAATATCCTTATCACATACACTTGACAATGATATTATGTTAATTTTGTTCTGGTATCCCTTTTTCAATTGTTTCATCACATATCGAGGAGGAAGTTATATTAACTCATTTCCTTCTTCATAGAATTGGTAAATATTTTTGCAACATTTTAGCACTTATACATTACTAATTAAAATACAACTTAATTGCCCTCATGCTGTAAGTAAACTAAATTCACTGGGGCAGAATTTGTTCAGTGGCAACTGAGACTGCCAAGGGGTGGCACGGTGGCTCAGTGGTTAGCACTGCTGCCTCACAGTGCCAGGTACCCAGGTTCGATTCCCACCTTGGGCGACTGTCTGTGTGGAGTTTGCATATTCTCCCAATGTCTGCGTGGGTTTCCTCTGGGTGCTCTGGTTTCCTCCCACAATCCAAAGATGTGCAGGTTAGGGGAATTGGCTATGCGAAATTGCCCATAGTGTTATGGTGCCTTCATCAGTGGTAAATATAGGGTAGGGGAATGGGTCTGGATGGGTTATTCTTTAGAGGGTCTGTGTGGACTTGTAGGGCAAAAGGGCCTGTTTCCACACTGTAGGGATTCTATGAAAACTCACTGTATCACCTGACAATAAACACATTAAGAACTGGCAGGCCAAGTATAGGCACATTTCTCTTTGAGGGTGCTTATAGTGCAGTGGTAATGTCCTTCCCTCTGATCCAGGAGGCTCAGGGTCAATCTGAACAGGTTGATTAGAAAATATCTAAGAAAGACCTCAACACTAGTGTCCTGGGCTGTCACAGGCTGCTGGCCACCCACATGTTGGCAGCTTCTGAGTCTGGTCAAAACCCATTCCTTGGGGCACCAGCAGTGAGAAGGTAAGCCCTTTTTATATCCTTCTCCAATGCTGGAGGTGTAGAGACAAGGTGTTAAGGAGGGGGTCAAAAGCCCCCTATTTGGCGCAATTGGAAGTCCCCCTCCATCCTGGCAACCAGGTCATCTTGGCTCCAAAGTTGCGAAACTAACCACTTTTCCCAACCTCCAGGTAAGCAGGTGATCAGGCCAGTTGCGGGTTCAAGTCTGTAAATCGACTTTAATTGACCACTTGAGGATCTTTATTACTGACAGGTCAACAAAGTCACGCATGACAGTTCTCGTCTAGAATTTAATTAATCAGGTGGTGAGAAAGGGCTGAATTTCTCTCAAGGGCCAACTCACCCGATTATTTCCCCTTCTCATCACCCCACTCACCATCTCACTAATGAAATCATGGATGAAGAATGGTACAACAAACCAAATTCATTAAAATACCAACAATACAATTTCATATTGTACAATATATTGGCTCCAAAGTTGCGAAACTAACCACTTTTCCCAACCTCCAGGTAAGCAGGTGATCAGGCCAGTTGCGGGTTCAAGTCTGTAAATCGACTTTAATTGACCACTTGAGGATTGTAATCAATCAAAAAATGAAACAGCAAGTCATTTTTTTCTGCTTCCGTTTACTTGGTGTACATTGTAATCAGCTACACTATTTCCACAGTTTAAACAATGATAATATACAAAGCATTACTTTAACCTTTGATATACTGGATTTAAAATCATAGCCATGGAGGTAAATAATGATTTAATGTTGGCAAAAGTTTATTTTTCACTAGTAAATATATAAACAGCTATTATTTGTTGGCAGCTGAATTGGATAGTCCCTGAAATAGACAAAGGGATCAAAAAGGATGCTAAATGTAAACATTGGGCCTTCAATAAGTGTGAACTTAGTGGACTCAAAGAAGGAGGTGCAGAAAAGGAAGGAGGTGCTTTTTCTTGCCTCAAATACTAATTGTGGTTCATGTTATATGTAAATATTTTATTTAATTTATCCATAACTTAAACTACATGTAATAATTGGTCTAATAAATAATATCAGTATTGCTGTAAAAAGTCATATTGTACTTTTGTCTAAACATATTATCTTGCACTCATCAAGATAATTCACATGAAATGCCAAGGAAAATAAAAGAAAGGGGATTGATTGATTGACAAGTAAACCCTGATTGAGGTGTTCCCTGGAGAATGCATCAGTTAATAATGACTGATAGCTAACTACCAAGTTTTGTTTAAATCTTGAACAAGACAGGTGGACTCTCATTGGTCAAGGCATGGCCCAAGAAATTAATAAAAGAATAGCCATCACTTGATGCATTAAAATATGTGCATTGTAAATACACTTTCTTTCCATCCACTAAAAGCACTGTGTATTAATATATGCAGCTTCAATTTCACATAAATGTGCCATGCTATGAGTCCAATTCACAATCTTAAATTAGTTGTGTGAAGCATTCCCTTCGCGACTCCCTTGTAAGGTCCACGGCCCCCGCCACCCACCCTCCTCTCCTGGCACCTCCCCCTGCCACACATGAATTGCAAAACCTGCGCCCACACCTCCCCCCTCACCTCCATCCAAGGCCCCAAACGAACCTTCCACATCCATCAGAGCTTTACCTGCACTTCCAAACATGTCATTCACTGTATCCATTGCTCCCGATGTGAACTCCTCTATATTGGGGAGACAAGACGCCTACTTGCAGAGCGCTTCAGAGAACATCTGCGGGACACCCACACCAACCAACCCCACCGGCCCATGGCCAAACACTTTAACTTCCCCTCCCACTCTGCCTAGGATATGCAGATCCTAGATTTCCTCTATCACCATTCCCTATCCACCCGACGCCTGGAGGTAGAATGTCTCATCTTCCACCTCGGGACCCTACAACCCCACAGCATCAATGTGGATTTCACCAGTTTCCTCATTTCCCTTCCCCCACCTTATGCCAGTTCCAACTTTCCAACTCAGCACTGCCCTCATGATTTGTCCTACCTGTCCAACTTCCTTCCCCCCTATCCATTCTACCCTCCTCTCCGACGTATCACCATTACCCCACCTTCATCTACCTATCACACTCTCAGCTATCTCTTCCCCCCCCCCCCCCAGTCCCACGCCCCTCCCATTTATCTCACCAATCCCTCGACTCACAGCCTCATTCCTAATGAAGGGCTTTAGCCCGAAACGTTGATTCTCCTGCTCCTCAGATGCTACCTGACCTGTGTCCTTTTTCAGCACCACACTCTTGACTCTAATCTCCAGCATCTGCAGTCCTCACTTTCGCCTGAAGAATTATGCTGACCATCAGGATTGCAGAGCAAGTGTTTTCCAATTAAAAATCACATGTAATGTTGAACACTATGTTACGAGTTTTGTAAGCAGTATAATTCAATATGGCCAGTACTTCGTGCAAACAGCAGGAGTGATATGCAATTAGGTATGATCTGCAGTTTTACATACCTGGCATTATACCAGCCCTCAAATTCATATGCCTCATTACTCATTTGTGTCATAGACAGAATGTATTTTTAACTTAATGACAGGATCTCATTAGTGGCTAACACTACTTGCCACTGCATTGTAGCAGCATGAAACCATTAGCTTCATCTGTTGCACAAACTTTTGAGATGCCTTACAGGGTAATCTGAGGGTGACTGGGCACCTCTCAGGACCAATCATGATGGCCTTAGGTCTGTTGATGAAATTGCACAATGTGCCATGCTATATATCTCTATGACTCTAACACCAACAGGATGGTATAGTTGAGTCCTATTTCAGCAACAAACTTGCACAGCAAACAAATGCTTAACAAATATTTTCTTAACACAGTATTTAAACAGTCCAACCAGGAAAGGGGTTATACTGGACCTGGTTTTGGGACATGAGCCCGGCCAGGTGAGTGAACTTTCAGTGGGGGGGGGAGCATTTTGGGAGTAGTGACCCTATTATTGTGAGTTTTAAGATACTCATGGATAGGGATCACAGAAGTCCTCAGGTGAAGGTATTAAACGGGGGGAAGGCGAACGACAACTACATTAGGCAGGGACTGGAGGATTTTGATTGAGGCGGCTGTTTGAGGATAAATCCATATCAGACATGTGGGAGTAATAGAAGTGACAGTTGATAAGAGTTCAGGAATGGCATACTCTTGTGAAAATGAAGGATACATATGGCAAGTTACATGAGGATGGGAACTGATGAAGCCCTTGAAGTATATAAGGTGTGTTGGAAAGAACTTAAGCAAGGAATTAGAAGGACTAAAAGGGGTCATGAAAAGTTGTTAGCAAACAGGATTAAGGAGAATGCCAAGGCTTTTTATACATACATAAAAAGCAAGAAGATAGCAAGGAAAAGGATTGGCACGCTCAAGGACAAAGGAGGGAATCTATGTATGGAGCAAGAAAAGATAAGTGAGGCCCTAAACCAATACTTATGTCAGTATTCACCAAAGACAAGGAATTGGTGGAGGATGATCTCACCTAAGGGAATGTTGAATTTCCAGGCCAAGTTGCTATTGCAAAGGAAGAGATGTTGTGCATCTTAAAACATATCAGGGTAGATAAGTCCACGGGTCCTGATGGAATCTATTCCAGAATATTGAGTGGGGCAAAGAACAAATCACTGAAGCATTGACAGACGTTTTTGTATCCTCATGGGCCAAAGGTGAGGTCCCAGAGGACTGGGCAATAGACAATATTGGTAAAAACAATGACTGCAGATGCTGGAAACCAGATTCTGGATTAGTGGTGCTGGAAGAGCACAGCAGTTCAGGCAGCATCCAAGGAGCTTCGACAATATTGACCCATTGTTTAAGAAGAGTAGCAGGAATAATCCATGAAATTACAGGCCTGTGAAACTTATGCTGGTAGTTGTGAAATTATTGGAAAATATTCTCAGGGACAAGATCTTTACGCATTTAGAAGTAAGTGGACTTATTAGTGATAGACAGCATGGTTTGTGCAGGGGGAGGTCATGCCTCACTAACTTGATCAAGTTTTTTGAGGAGGCAACCAAGATGATGATGGAAAAGTGATTGATGTTGTCTCCATGGATTCAGTAAAGCATTTGACAAGGTCCCTCATGGCAGACTGGTACAAAAGATGAAGTCACATGGTAACAGGGGTGAGCTGGCAAAATGGATACAGAACTGGCTTAATCATAGCAGGCAGAAGGTAGCGTGGAAGGATGCTTTTCAGAATGGAGGGTTGTGACTAGCAGTGTTCTACAGGGATCAGTGCGGGGACCTCTGCAGTTCATGGTTTATATAAATGATTTTGAGGAAAATGTAGCTGGTCTAATTAGTAAGTTTACAGATGATACAGAGATTGGTGGAGTTGCACATAGTGAGGAGGCTTGTCAGAGGATTAGCAAGATATAGGTCATTTAGAGACATGGGCAGAAGAAAGCAGATGGAGTTCAATCTGGATAAATGTGAGGTGATGGATTTTGGAAGGTCAAGTACAGGTGGAAATTATACAATGAATGGCAGGGCTCTTAGGAGTATTGTTATGCAGAAGGATCTGGGTGTGCATCTCCACAGATCACTGAAGGTGGCAGCATAGGCAGATACGGTAGTAAAAAAGGCCTATGGCACACTTGCCTTCATTGGAAGGGGCATTCAGTGTAAGAATAGACTCAATAGCAGCATTCAAGAAGGACCTGGATGAATACATGAAGAGGAAGGGAATAGAGGGATACGGATTCTGTAAGTAAAGACAATTTTAGTATGGAAGGATAAAACATGTTGGTGCAGGCTTAGAGGACTGAAGGACCTGTTCCTGTGCTGTATTGTTATTTGTTCTAAATGCATTTTGCCTTATTTATAAAGTTATCAGGTCAATATTAGCTGTGGGAATCCACCCAAAAAGAAACTGCTAACCGATTTCTCAAACACGCCTGATGCTGAAACAGGATCATTGGTTCTGAAAAGTGCCCAGTCCACCTCAGATTACGCTGAAACCTTGTCGTAACAATTTGAGGAACAGGTATAGCAAGCTGTTTTAGGTTGCTTTTGTGTGGTAGCATTACAAGTGGTGTTCACCATGAACAGTATATTGCCGTCAAGCCAATAAAAGTTTGGCCTGTCACACAATGAGTAACGTAGCATGTAAATTTCAGTGCCAGTACGATGCAATGTAGCCTTACCGGTTTGAAATGGTGAAATAATTGCAGGCCACAATCCACCCCCTTGCCTGTACCACTGAAAGTTGCTAACAATGGAAAGTGGAACAAAAAACCTGTAATTGTGTCCAAACACCATAAAGCCTGTCAATATGATTTAGCCCCACGCAGAGATGGGGGCTCTCTGTTTCCATCTCTACAAGTACTGTCGTATCTATTGTGTATTTCCAGCTTTCTGTTTTATTTCAGATTTCCAGCATCTGAGGTACTTTACTTTTGTGTTTCATGAGAAATCTGGCTTAGCTGCACTCATTGTTTCCATTACCTACAAATATTTCTCCCTCTGTAACTTCCAAATTTAGTAACCAGGAAGTGATTCAGTAGCTAGTTACCTCCACAAGATTGTTCGAGAGATAATGCCATGTTTCTAAAGTAATCGTTTCCCTGGATTAGGTATATTTGAGTAAGACATTATTAAACTCCCATCTTTAGTTTCTCCTGACATAAATTGGGAACAGTTGGTTGTTAGTGGCATATCCTCTGGAATTATAATTTACTATTGTTGACCATATTAACAGACACATATACTTTTGTGTTCTAGTTGCAAAATTGTCTCTGCTTATTTATACATCATGACAGACAAAACAACATCACATAGTTGAAATGCAGAGTACTGCAGTTGCTTAAAACAGACTGTGCTTCTAATCTTTCCTGTTCTGATTAAAGGTTGCAATCCTGAATGTTAACTTGGTTTCTCTCCACAAGCGTTGCCATAACCTGCTGGATAATTCCAAAATGTTTTTGATTTTGTTGAACATTTCTTAGTTTGTCTGTGTTCACTTTTGGATCTCTTTAAGACAGTTTGCCTTCTTGTCCTAAACATGTCCAGCATCTCCCTGTTCATCTCTGTCACCAGATATGTATCAGAACTGACTGAAGTAGACTGAAGTATTATTGTGGAATATGGAGCTAGTTCAACAATTTTTGAAATAAGCTTCTCTAAAGATACCTATGTATTGCAGAAACTGCCCCGAGGCCTGTTTTCATTATTTGGTTTATGGCTAACTAGAACTCTGCACCAATGTAGATACATGCCTGGATAGAGCTCCCTCCTAACAGCTAAATATATTTAAATGTGTACAGAGAAAGGAAGAGATATTCCCACCAAATAAATACAGACTTTGTGCAAGGCATTGTAAATATTGCAAAGTAGCAGTAAAGCACTTTTTGATTATAGTCACTGTTGCAAAATAGGGATACACAATAGTTAATTTGGGCACAGTAAGTTCCCTTGGAAAAAAATGAGGTAAATGACCCGATAATGTGTTGTATGGATGAAGACATTAACAAAATTTTCTGTGGCTCTTATTTTTAAAGCAAATATATTTGAAAAGTTTGGTGAATGGAGCACATTTCTCTGAATACTTCCCATACTCTGTGTAAAACCGTGATAGATTCACATGTCACACAGTCACATACCTTAACAGTTCCAGTCAGTTTTATTTTACTTTGTTTAGGAGTCATGTGTGTTATGTCTGGATTTATACTGCAAGTTTATCATTGGTGTAAAGTGAAATTATTTCACAATGGCATTAATCATAAAGGCTACTCAACAGTGAATTGCCAAAAGATTTTAATGCATCCATTATTGTACTAGATTGTGAGTCTGTCCAGGCTTTCATTAACTTATTTTCATTCAAGTAATACAATATGCTTGCATTTAGATAGTGTCATTTAAAGAAAACTTCAAAAGAAATTCTGTGGTGCAGTGGTTAACATCATTCTTCCAGCCTTTGGATGTGAATCTGAATGCAGTCTATACTGATGAGAAAATGATTCTGGATTAGTGGTGCTGGAAGAGCACAGCAGTTCAGGCAGCATCCAAGGAGCTTTGAAATCGACGTTTTGGGCAAAAGATGAAGAGCTTTTGCCCGAAGCGTCGATTTCGAAGCTCCTCGGATGCTGCCTGAACTGCTGTGCTCTTCCAGCACCACTAATCCAGAATCTGGTTTCCAGCATCTGCAGTTATTGTTTTTACCACCTTGATGAGAAAATGATCCTCTCTGCTGGCTGGAACAATCAAAATAAGTTTGTGCAGTTTTTACCCAATTCTCTTGGATTCAGGCTGATACATGAAATATTTTTACATTATCATTATTTATGCTCTCATTCATAGAGTCATAGAGATGTACAGCATGGAGACAGACCCTTCGGTCCAACCCGTCCATGCCAACCAGATATCCCAACCCAATCTAGTCCTACCTGCCAGCACCTGGCCCATATCCCTCCAAACTCTTCCTATTCATATACCCATCCAAATGCCTCTTAAATGTTGCAATTGTACCAGCCTCCACCACTTCCTCTGGCAGCTCATTCCATACATGTACCACCCTCTGTGTGAAAAAGTTGCCCCTGAGGTCTTTTTTATATCTTTCCCCTCTCACCCTAAACCTATGCCCTCTAGTTCTGGACTCTGCAATCCCAGGGAAAATACTTTGCCTATTTATCCTATCCATGGCCCTCATAATTTTGTTAACCTCTATAAGGTCACCCTTCAGCCTCCGACGCTCCAGGGAAAACAGCCCCAGCTTGTTCAGCCTCTCCTTACAGCTCAAATCCTTCAACCCTGGCAGCATCCTTGTAAATCTTTTCTGAACCCTTTCAAGTTTCACAACATCTTTCCAATAGGAAGGAGACCAGAATTGCATGCAATATTCCAACAGTGGCCTAACCAATGTCCTGGTTAGGCCACTGTTGGAATATTGCATGTTGCTGCAACATGACATCCCAACTCCTGTAACTCAATACTCTTGACCAATAAAGGAAAGCATACCAAACGCCTTCTTCACTATCCTATCTACCTGTAAGTCCACTTTCAAGGAGTTATGAACCTGCACTCCAAGATCTCTTTGTTCAGCAATGCTCCCTAGGACCTTACCATTGAGTGCATAAGTTCTGCTAAGATTTGCTTTCCCAAATTTCAGATCTGAAATTTCTCTTAGCATTAGAAAAAAATGTGAATTTATTAAATTAAATTAAAATTGCTGTCCCAGACTTAAACTTGCTTTAATTTTGTGTGTGCAGTTTTCAGTTTGATCTGTTCATGTTTCCAAGAGCCAATATGTTCAAAATGAAGTATCCTTTGAAATAATTGTTAAACCTCAGTGCTGAAGAGTCCAAGGGGAGAGCTACATGTTGGCAATGGCAACAACTAAGCAGCAGTACACAAATATGATTAATGGGTGAGCTCCAGCATACATGCTTGGCCTTGGCAATGCAGCACAGAAGGTATATTTTGGAAAACCATTAGTGCCAGCTTTCTGAGCTCAGAATGCTATCAATGATAGTTTGAATCCTGTGTCCAGGAAGTGATTTGCCTGAAATTTAGGGATGTTACCTTGATTAAAAACAAAAAGCAGAAGGGTAATTACATGCAAATGGTAGATAGATATAAAATGTGAAATGTATTAAATCTATGTAGCATTTCAGCTATAGGCAACTTCAAAAGTAACTTTCTAAAGGTAAAGTACTCAGCACGGGGAAGTGTTCAGAATATTTATCTAAAAAGACCCAAATAGCTTCAAAAATATCCAGGAATAGGAGCAGAACAAATTAACAAAGAACTGATTTCTCTATTGTTGGCCAACAACCCCAAAACTATGCATAACAAACAAAAGTAACAATAGCCCCTCCATAAATTTCAGACAAACTCTTCCTATGCACTGAATTCAAACAATCATAAATGGGTTTCTTTATTGTAAAGACAATATTACATGAGCAACAACAGGCCAAACAGTCATGACTCAGTCCATCAGTATTGAAAGGTTGTTTAGATAATATAAAAAAGTCAGCTACTCATATCTGTGTTACTAAAAACTGTAAAAATGGTACCTAGCTGTAATAGCTGTTGGTCTTACATGCTGTAATTATTGGTTGATAATGCTAATAGTGTCTGCAGCTGAAATGATCAGAACTTTCAATATGCTTTTGTAAAAGTGCTAGAGTGAGCAATTATATTTGAGCAACCATATATCCATCATGCTAGTATCAATAAGGTGCGTAAATGTCACAAGGTGATCCTAAGACTACTACTAACCCTTCCAATGGCACTGGACTTCTGATGCTAAAGACTCAATTGTAGACCTAAAGAGCCTCTACACATCAACTGGAAGTATATGTAGATCTAATGGTCTATTTAGAACAATGATTTTCAATTTCAAGATTTATAAATACATTGTAACTCCTGTAATATGAGTACTTTTTCAGCATAAAAATTTGCTCGTGCCTTTTAGACCCTGGGCTCTTCATCACTGAAATTTAACAATTAGTACAAAATATGCTTTAATTGAAAATGCTGTTTGCAGGAAACCTGCTGCTTCTCTGGGAATGTAAAAAAATTACCAGTCAGCACAATTCACTCTCTCCTTCCCCAGTTACTTCTAGCACTTGGCTCACAAGTATCCCTTTTTGCCCTCAACCTTCAATTCTCTGACTGTTCCCAGCATTTCTGTTTGTAGGTGATCAACATTTGTTCTCCCTTAACTCCACTTTCAAAATTTTACAATGACAATGAAACCTGCAAATTTTGAAGGTTCATATGTTTTCTCCCTCTGTAGTTGCAGGATGAATAGGTTCCAGTGCTATTGGTGACTGAGATACCGCAACAATGTGATGTGGGAGAAATGTGGGAGTAATGAAATAGCCAGTGAAACCTTGTGCAAGGAGAATGGAGGACAGAATATTCAGGTTGGGGGTCTATGTGATCAATGATCAGGGCCTCTGCCACCCTTCTCAGCCAGTGCGAATCTGAGCTCAGCCTTGGCTGCTGTCATTTTATACTGCATTCAGGAGAGGACAAGTAGGGTCAGGTCAAGTCCAGGTCACAGTTGCCAGATTACTCAATACAATCCCACCTTTATAGTCTGGTATAAATTTCTTTCTTTAACAAATTTAATATTTTTAAAATCCTGCAGGATATTTATGGCAGATGTCTTGAATCATTTACGTGGTCCTCAAGTTTAAGACCTCTTGGTGTAAGAAACACAATAAGTTGTCATATCATAAGGCTATAAAGTTACAGTGAGCAGTTAATAGCACACTATTAACATATACCAAATCATGACTGGATTTATTTAGCTACTTTTTGTGACCTCAGGATTCCTCAAAGAGCTTGAAAGCAATGCAGACTCTTTTTATTCTTTGCTGAGTTGTTACTTGTTTTGTGATAACCTTTCACGTGAAAGCATAGCCACTAAAATCGTTACCAAAAAAAAACACAGGAAAATTAAGGCCCACAGCAATGTCTTTTTTTTGCAGAATTTTGAAGATAAATGACTGAGGAGATTTCAACAATCAACCTAGAGAATCAGTTACCTTCCAGACGTTTGACATTATTTTGCTTATGGCAATAATTCAGGTCAGTCATCATGTAGTATGCAAAAAAAGATCAAATTAAGCAATATTTTTTCTCATAGAACAAATATCAATTACACTTTTTTGAGTCAGGAGTTTTGTAGAATGTGAACCACTACTGAAACTACAGCACACTTGACTCAAGCTACTGGCCAACACGTCCCACATTACAACAGAAACAATTTAAGAAATGTGGTAAAGTAAACAGGATAGTTCCAAGATTGGTGCGAGACTTACAATAAAGTAACCCATGTCCATTGATTGAAATGCAACAACTTTTATACTGTCTATTCATAATAATAATTTCTATATGCAGCAATCAGAAAATGCACAGATCAATGGCCGCACATATCAGAAAGGAGCCAAAAACAATCACCTAAGGTTAAACTGCCTAACATTACCTGACATCACCCCTGTCTCAGGTCTTCAATTGCTATTCATGCCCAAATATTTCTACACCCAACTATTCCAGTACACGCGGTCTGGCAGCATCTATGGAAAGAAATTAGAGTTAACATTTCAGGTCTAATGACCCTTCCTCAGAACTAAGGAAGGGTCACCAGATTCGAAACATTAACTCTGATTTCCATCCACAGATGCTGCCAGATCTGCTGAGCTTTTCCAGCATCTTCTGTTTTTGTTTCTGATTTTAGATTAGATGACTTACAGTGTTGAAACAGGCCCTTTGGCCCAACAAGTCCACACCAACCTTCTGAAGAGCAACCCACCCAGACCCATTTCCCTACATCTAACACTATGGGCAATTTAGCACGACCAATTCACCTAACCTGCACATTTTTGGACTGTGGGAGGAAACCCACGCTGACACGGGGAGAATGTGCAAACTTCACACAGACAGTCGCCTGAGGCAGGAATTGAACCCAGGTCTCTGGCGCTGTGAGGCAGCAGTGCTAACCACTGTACCACCGTGCCACATCTGCAGTTCGTTCGGTTTTTATTCCAGTACACGGAATATGGTTGGTCTCATATTTCACTCTGTGTAAACTTAACGTAATCCAAAACTGTGCTGCCCATGCCTTAACTCAAGAACTTGACCTACACCGAGTCCATGTTAAGCAAAATCTTGATTTAAAAATTCTCAGCCCTGTTTTCAAAGCCCTGCATGACTTTATTCCTCCCTACCTTTATTGCCTCCTCCAGCCCCACAACCTACCAAAATATTTGCAATCATCTCATTTTTGCCTTTTGACTATTCTCAATTTTAATTTCTCCATAAACAAAATAGAAAGGGCTCGAGAGACTCAGCAGGTCTATTATATCAGTCAAGAGAAAATTAGGTTAATCTTTTTGAGTCCAGAGACCTTTCATCAGAACTTCACTCCACCACCAATAGTGGAGAAACTTTCAGTTACCGAGGGCCCAAGCCTTGGAATACCGTCACTACATCTCTCCACATCTCTATTTTGCTTTCATCTTGAGGGATGTTCCTGACATCTACCTTGTTGACCAAGCTTTTGGTATCTGATCTAATTTCTTCTCATGTGACTCACTGTCATACTTAATACAATTTTCTAATTTTTTGTTTCATTATATTAAACGTGCTGTATATGGATATTTAAGTTGCTGTTAAAGATTGTTCACACCTGTTAAAGGGGAGGTGGAAGTATCAGGAACCATACAGGAAGTGCATCTATCCTGGGAAACAGTGAAGAATGGCACAGTATGTGAGACAGTTCTGAGATTTTCAAACTCCAAGACCATGGGGTAAATACAGTGAAGAAGCAATGTTTTATTTCATGCCTACAGATATGAAAGAACAGATTGCTGTGGAGGTCAATATCAGAAGTCAAGCCCTTAGAATGCAGATGCAGTGTCGCAAGAAGTTCTGTGTAACTACAAGATTGGTGAGCATCAATGAGTGCATGCTCAACACCCATATTCCACAAGGTAAAAACAATGACTGCAGATGCTGGAAACCAGATTCTGGATTAGTGGTGCTGGAAGACCACAGCAGTTCAGGCAGCATCCAAGGAGCTTCGAAATCGACGCTTCGGGCAAAAGCCCTTCATCAGGAATAAAGGCAGTGAGCCTGAAGCGTGGAGAGATAAGCTAGAGGAGGGTGGGGGTGGGGAGAAAGTAGCATAGAGTACAATGGGTGAGTGGTGGAGGGGATGAAGGTGATAGGTCAGGGACGAGAGGGTGGAGTGGAGAGGTGGAAAAGGAGATAGGCAGGTAGGACAAGTCCGGACAAGTCATGGGGACAGTGCTGAGCTGGAAGTTTGGAACTAGGGTGAGGTGGGGGAAGGGGAAATGAGGAAACTGTTGAAGTCGACATTGATGCCCTGGGGTTGAAGTGTTCCGAGGCGGAAGATGAGGCGTTCTTCCTCCAGGCGTCTGGTGGTGAGGGAGCGGCAGTGAAGGAGGCCCAGGACCTCCATGTCCTTGGCAGAGTGGGAGGGGGAGTTGAAATGTTGGGCCACGGGGCGGTGTGGTTGATTGGTGCGGGTGTCCCGGAGGTGTTCCCTAAAGCGCTCTGCTAGGAGGCGCCCAGTCTCCCCAATGTAGAGGAGACCGTATCGGGAGCAACGGATACAATAAATGATATTAGTGGATGTGCAAGTAAAACTTTGATGGATGTGGAAGGCTCCTTTAGGGCCTTGGATAGAGGTGAGGGAGGAGGTGTGGGTGCAGGTTTTACAGTTCCTGTGGTGGCAGGGGAAAGTGCCAGGATGGGAGGGTGGGTTGTAGGGGGGCATGCACCTGACCAGGTAGTCACGGAGGGAATGGTCTTTGTGGAAGGCGGAAAGGGGTGGGGAGGGAAATATATTCCTGGTGGTGGGGTCTGTTTGGAGGTGGCGGAAATGTCGGCGGATGATTTGGTTTATGCGAAGGTTGTAGGGTGGAAGGTGAGCACCAGGGGCGTTCTGTCCTTGTTACAGTTGGAGGGGTGGGGTCTGAGGGCGGAGGTGCGGGATGTGGACGAGATGCGTTGGAGGGCATCTTTAACCACGTGGGAAGGGAAATTGCGGTCTCTAAAGAAGGAGGCCATCTGGTGTGTGTTCTGTGGTGGAACTGGTCCTCCTAGGAGCAGATACGGCGGAGGCGGAGGAATTGGAAATATGGGATGGCATTTTTGCAAGAGGTAGAGTGGGAAGAGGTGTAATCCAGCAACACATTGTGGGAGTCGGTGGGTTTGTAAAAAGTGTCAGTGTCAAGTCGGTCGTCATTATTGGAGATGGAGAGGTCCAGGAAGGAGAGGGAGGTGTCAGACATGGTCCAGGTAAATTTAAGGTCAGGGTGGAATGTGTTGGTGAAGTTGATGAATTGCTCAACCTCCTCGCGGGAGCACGAGGTGGTGACAATGCAGTCATCAATGTAGCGGAGGAAGAAGTGGGGAGTGGTGCCGGTGTAATTACGGAAGATCAACTGTTCTACGTAGCCAACAAAGGGACAGGCATAGCTTGGGCCAATACATGTGCCCATGGCTACCCCTTTGGTCTGGAGGAAGTGGGAGGATTCAAAGGAGAAATTGTTAAGGATGAGGACCAGTTCGGCCAAATGAATGAGAGTGTCGGTGGAAGGGTACTGTTGGGGACGTCTGGAGAGGAAAAAACGGAGTGCTTGGAGGCCCTGGTTATGGCAGATGGAGGTGTAGAGGGATTGGATATCCATGGTGAAGATGAGGCGTTGGGGGCCAGGGAAACGGAAGTCTTGGAGGAGGTGGAGGGCATGGGTGATGTCTCAAACGTATGTGGGGAGTTCCTGGACTAGGGGGGATAGGACAGTGTCGAGGTAGGTAGAGATGAGTTCAGTGGGGCAGGAGCATCACCTTCATCCCCTCCCCCACTCACCCATTGTACTCTATGCTACTTTCTCCCCACCTCCAACCTCCTCTAGCTTATCTCTCCAAGCCTCAGGCTCACTGCCTTTATTCCTGATGAAGGGCGTTTGCCCGAAACATCGATTTCGAAGCTCCTTGGATGCTGCCTGAACTGCTGTGCTCTGTCAGCACCACTAATCCAGAACCCATATTCCACAGCCTGTATAACTGTCATCCAACCAGACTGCTCCCACATGGTGTTATTCATAGCTTGGGCTGACACACATTTCCAGTTGTTGCTAAGACTCCAACGTTTTTGGGAAAATTCAGCTTATTGTTTCAGCAGACCAGTGGTCCATTCTATCACATTTATGGGGCAGATTTTCTTGTGTTGATTTTATGCAACATGCATGTGTGGACCTCACACTGGAGTCATCGCCATACCAAGATTAAAGTGGTGCTGGAAAAGGACAGAGCTGAAAATGTGTTGCTGGAATAGCGCAGCAGGTCAGGCAGCATCCAGGGAACAGGAGAATCGATGTTTCGGGCATAAGCCCTTCTTCAGGAATGAGGAAAGTGTGTCCAGCAGGCTAAGATAAAAGGTAGGGAGGAGGGACTTGGGGGAGGGGCGTTGGAAATGCGATAGGTGGAAAGAGGTCAAGGTGAGGGTGATAGGTCAGACTGGGGTGGGGGCGGAGAGGTCAGGAAGAAGATTGCAGGTTAGGAAGGCGGTGCTGTGTTCGAGGGATTTGTCTGAGACAAGGTGGGGGGGAGGGGAAATGAGGAAACCGGTGAAATCCGAGTTCATCCCTTGTGGTTGGAGGGTTCCTAGGCGGAAGATGAGGCGCTCTTCCTCCAACCGTCGTGTTGTGTGGTCTGGCGATGGAGGAGTCCAAAGACCTGCATATCCTTGGTGGAGTGGGAGGGGGAGTTGAAGTGTTGAGCCACAGGGTGGTTGGGTTGGTTGGTCCGGGTGTCCCAGAGGTGTTCTCTGAAACGCTCCGCAAGTAGCGGCCTGTCTCCCCAATATAGAGGAGGCCAGATCGGGTGCAGCGGATGCAATAGATGATGTGTGTGGAGATGCAGGTGAATTTGTGGCGGATATGGAAGTTTCCTTTGGGGCCTTGGAGGGAAGTGAGGGGGGAGGTGTGGGCGCAAGTCTTGCACCTCCTGCGGTTGCAGGGGAAGGTGCCGGGAGTGGAGGTGGGGTTGGTGGGGGGTGTGGATCTGATGAGGGAGTCACGGAGGGAGTGGTCTTTACAGAACGCTGATAGGGGAGGGGAGGGAAATATATCCCTGGTAGTGGGGTCTGTTTGGAGGTGGCGGAAATGACGGCGGATGATACGCTGTACATGGAGATTGGTGGGATGGTAGGTGAGGACCAGTGGGGTTCTGTCCTGGTGGCAGTTGGAGGGGCGGGGCTCAAGGGCGGTGGAGTGGGAAGTGGAAGAGATGCAGTGGAGGGCATCGTCGACCACGTCGGGGGGGATATTGCGGTCCTTGAAGAAGGAGGCAATCTGGGTTGTAAGTTTTTGGAACTGGTCCTCCTGGGAGCAGATGTGGCGGAGACGAAGGAATTGGGAGAATGGGATGGCGTTTTTACAGGGGGCAGGGTGGGAGGAGGTGTAGTCCAGGCAGCTGTGGGAGTCGGTCGGTTTGTAGTAGATGTCCGTGTTGATTCGGTCGCCTGAGATAGAAATGGAAAGGTCGAGGACGGGGAGGGAGGAGTCTGAGACTGTCCAGGTGAATTTGAGGTCGGGGTGGAAGGTATTGGTGAAGTCGATGAACTGTTCAACCTCCTCGTGGGAGCACGAGGCGGCGCCAATACAGTCATCGATGTAGCGGAGGAAAAGGTGGGGGGTGGGGCCAGTGTAGTTGCGGAAGATGGACTGTTCCACATATCCTACGAAGAGGCAGGCATAGCTGGGGCCCATGCGGGTGCCCATGGCCCTACGAAGAGGCAGGCATAACTGGAGCCCATGGGGGTGCCCATGGCCTACGAAGAGGCAGCAATAGCTGGAGCCCATGCGGGTGCCCATGGCCTACGAAGAGGCAGGCATAACCAAGGAGCAGGAAAATCGACGTTTCAGGCAAAAGCCCTTCATCAAGAATCTGCTTTTACCCAAAACATCGATTTTCCTGCTCCTCGGATGCTGCCTGACCAGCTGAGCTTTTCCAGCACCAGTCTAATCTTGACTCTCATCTCCAGCATCTGCAGTACCCACTTCCACCTCATCAATATATCGACAATAGATACCTTTTAATGCACATGAGCTGTCCTTTGGTTTGCCTTGGTAGTGAAGTGCACCTGGCGCAGAACAAAATAATCTTGTCAATTGCTGGGATATCAGCCAATGACCTGCGTGATTCACTGTATGTGGTCATGCACCAACATGTGGTAGAGTTGACATGCAGCACCTGTCGGACAATGTATATGAACTCAATGACCTCTTAATGCTGGGACCCTCTCCTCTCTACGGCCTATTTTGGTTTCCTTTATTTGTCTTCTGAAAAGGAGAGGGAAGAATATGAGTGATTGTTTTTGTACTGTTCTTGGATGATGAACCTGCCGTAGCTGAATAGCTAGAGCTATGTGGATACAGCGAGAGGTTGGTACCTTGTGGGGATAAATTGCGGTATCTGGTTGGTTGAGAGTTCTGATTTTCAGGAAGTACTGCTGGTTGAGTGATGGGATAATGATTCATTGACTGTGTGAGCGATTGCTGGTGTGGTGGTTAGGAGATAGTCTGTGAAGGTGCATTCACTAAGCTTGACAACCTACTTGAGGTGATTAGATTTCTTGTGGCACTGTTGCCGTGTCCTTTGTCCAGACTTGGGAGTTGACCTCCCTGACCATATGCTCCAACTCCATTTTGAGCATGGCCTTTAAGGTCTGCTGGCCCCCATGAACTCTCTTCCTGCCCAATTGCATTACTAATCCATCCAATGATATTTCTAAGACCTCAGAACATTTTCTCTCCCCTAGTTTTTCATTGTTCATGTACTGCAGAATTATTTTTTGAAACACTTCCCTGTTAGAGAAGCACGCTGCCTTTGAGTGGAGGAGGCTGTCTGCACCCCATGCTATCAGCACAGTGCTCTGCAGTCCCCTGCAGAACAGAGAGACAACTAACAGTACATCAGATGCTTCAGTCCCACAATCAAAGTACCAAGGTGGAAAATTAACGTGTTGGTTATCTTCATTGGAATCAGTGCAAGTCATGAATTCAGACACCAATGGCTGGAAATTTGAATATGCTTATTTCTACTAAAGTCAAGAGAGTAGAATGTCAGAATGCATACAAAAATATGAACATCATGATCCATTTTCAAGGTCATGATTCCCCATGTGCACACATTCATGGGCTGTACTGGACTGGAAAAATGAATGGCGATTATGAATGCAGGACCTCTACCCTATTCACATTTTACAATGCAAGTGAGAAGAATATTATTTGACAAATTTGAGAACATTTGTAGGAAGCCGTCTTCTAAAATGCAGCCTCATTCCAATACTAAAATTAGTTTTCTATGAGCCATATTGCAAATTATTTTATTTAAGATTTTTTTGATTTCCAGCAACATTTAAGGACATCTGTGAGTTTACCAAATATAATTCCTTTATTTGAATTGTTTCAGAAAAACAGATCAAAGGAAAGGATATCAGATTGCTTCTGAGGTGCTTGTGTCAGCCAGCAGTACCCACACACCAGCATCTGCCAAATAAGTATGCTTTGATGTTATCAATTATTAGAACTCAGATAACATCACTTACCCATGTGCTTCACCATAATGTTAGTTGCTTTCTTAGATTGTTTTAATAACATAACTTACTGTCAGCAAAACTGACATGAATGAAGCCTTGAGCAACAGCTAAATGTTAGCAGAACTTTCCAGGATTTTACCAATCATATTTTCAAGCTATGGTTCATCCAATTATAACATAGCTAAATATCAATGGTTACGAAGCATTGACTCATAGAGCCAGGATTATTGCAAATCCATATATTTAGTATCTCTAATTACATATTGCACTGAAAACTGTTACATTGCATAACTGCAATGGAGGACGAAGTTACTGCAGATGCTGAAATCTGTACCAAAAACAAAGTGTGCTAGAGATCACAGCTGGTCAGGCAGCATCCATGGAGAGAGAGCAAGCTAACATTTCGAATATAGATGGCTTTATAACAGCATTCCTACAAACAAGCTGAATCAAATTTCAGACCACAATTGACCTTTCAGAGCCACAGAGAACTATTATTGCAATCACCCTACAGAGCAACTGACTGTGCAAATCCAGCTCGTTAAGAACCAACATGCCACCATCATCAACGCCAATGCTCCAACTCTGGATGCTGAAGACGAACTAAAGGAGAACGTCGATGCCCACCTTGATAACGTCCTTTCCTCTGTTCCCAACAATAACAAGATCATTCTCTTGAGAGACTTCAATGCCAGAGTTGGGAAAGATCATAGGCTGTGGACTGAAATAATAGGAAAGGAAGGGGTTGGCAAGGTCAATGCCAATGGAATACTCCTCCTCACCAACTATGCTGAACGCAATCTGGTGATTACAAACACCCAATTTCACAAGAAGAACAGGCATAAAGTCTCCTGGCAGCATCCATGCTCCAAATACTGGCACCTCATCAACTACATCAGCGTACAATCTCAGACCAACAAGATGTACTGATAACAAGAGCTGTTACTGGTGCCGACGAGTGCTGGGCAGACCATCAACTCATCTCATCCACCATGAGAATGAAGATTCGGCCCAAAGGAAACACCAAAATCAGAACACTATCAAGAAATTCAATGTTGACGTCCTCCAAGACATCAACCATATACAGAAGGTTCAACAAAATATTCAAGCACCACTGCCTCAACAAATCCCACCATCTGTAGAAAAATACTGGAATCAATTGAAGAATGCTATCAGTACCTCTTGCAAAGAAACAATTGGGTTCAAGATGAAAAAACATCAGGATTGGTTCGATGATGACGACAAACTGCTCCAATAATTTATCAATGAAGAGAGATAAGCTTTCATCACCTTACAAAATGACCAACAATTGGCTACCAAAAGGAAACGCTATCAGGAATGCAGGCTGCAGTCCAGAAGAGCACCTGAAAAACCAATGTTGGAGGAAGAAAGCTCAGGAAACCCAATAACTAGCAGACGCCAATGACATTCAAAGCTTCTTCAATGCAACTAAAGCTATTTTTGGCCCATCCACACAGTCAAGCCCCTCTCAAAAGCAAAGATGGTTCAACCATCCTGGAAAGCAATTCTGACATTGATTCTAGATGGAGGGAGCACTTTGAAGATCTTCTAAATCAAACCATCCCATTTGACAGGAATATGATCAACAACATTCCAAAACAGCCTGTTGACAACTCCCTAAGCAAAATACCAACACTTAAAGAAGTTGAGGAAGCCATCAAAACCTGAAAAACAACAAGGCTGCTGGACTCGATGGAATACCAGCCAAGGTCTACAAAATTGAAGGTAACCTACTTCATTTCCAACTGCATCAATGTCTCGTCAAGATCTGGATAAATGAAGATGTACCAGCAGACATTAGAGGCTCAGCAATCATTTCCATCTACAAAAGGAAAGGCAATTGTTCTGAATGCGGAAACTATCATGGAGTTTCTCTATTAGGAACAGCAAGAAAGATCCTTATCTGCATCATGAACAACCAGCTCAAGCCTTTAGCTGGGAAGATCCTTCCGGAGACACAAACCAGTCATGTGGAACAATCGACATGATCTTCACTATGCGACAACTACAAGAAAAATATTGTGAACAACTTCAGCCTTTGTATATGCATTAATCGATCTCAACAAAACCTTTGACTCGGTATCAAGGGAACTCCAATGGGATGTCCTATCCACCTGGGATGTCCTATCCACCAATGGATGCCCTGAAAAGTACATTCAAATCCTGAGACTCCTCCATGATAGCATGCTTGCCACAGTCATGGTCAGCAACAGTTACTGTGAGTCTTTCCAAGTCAGATCAGGAATAAAACAGGGATCGTGATTGCCTCAACTTTGTTCACCATCTTTACTGCGACAATCATCCACATCATCAAGGATGACCTATCCCCACAGGAATCAAAATTATCTACAGAACAGATGGCAGACTTTTCAATCTTGCCCATCTTAAATCCAAAAACAAGACATCTATGAGTTCCCTCGTTAAGTTCCAATACACAGATGACAATAGTGTTGCAGCTCTCTCAGAAAACCACCGACAACAGATTCTGACTGCCTTCAACCATGCGTACACAAAACTTGGACTCACCATCAATTATAAGAAGACTCAGGTCACCTATCAACCGTCACCAATTGAGACAAATCAGATAAAACCAAAAGTTCAACTAGGCGAAACAACCCTGGAAAATGTGAACCACTTTCCATATCTTGGAAGTCACCTCTCCTGCAATGTCGACCTTAATGACGAGATCCAAAGTTGTCTTAAATGTGCTGGACGTCTCCAAATAAGAGTCTTTCATGATCATGACATCCAGACAGATAACAAAATGTTAGTGTACAAAGCACTGGTGATCCCAATGCTCATGTATGCATCAGAAATTTGGACAAAGTAATGACAACATCTGAAGGCACTTGAAAAGTTCCATCAACGATGCCTTGGAAACATCTTGACTATCAGCTGGGAAGGTAGAAGAACCAACATCAGTGCGCTGAATGAAGCAAAACAGCAAGCACTGAAGCCTACATCATCAAGAACCAACTAAGATGGAGCGGTCATGTTGTTCAGATGAAAGATGAACATCTGCCGAAACAAATCTTCGACTCCCAGCTTAAAGAAGGCAAGCGTAAAAGAGGTGGACAACAGAAGAGATTCAAAGACGTTTTAAAAGCCAACATGAGGAGATGTAACACTGACATCAACAATTGGGAAACCAGTGCCAAGGACAGGAAACTCTGGCAAAACATCATCTGATAAGGAACAGCAATTTTTGAAGCCAACAGATATGCAGAAGTAGAAGAAAAGAGAAGAAAACTGAAAGTGAGGCAGTAACATCCAAAGCCCGATCTGCCATCTGGAACTAGCTGCCCTGAATGCGAAAGAACTTTTAAAGCCAAGACTGGACTCATAAGCCACCAGAGAGCCCATAAATAGATAAATGGTACGAAGACCATCATCTTTGACCTTGAGGGATAGCCACAATGATGACAGAGCAACAGCCCTAATGCAACCATCACACACACCTTTATTTGATTCTTGGACTTCCTTTCTCTTGTTTTTGCCTTCCCCATTTTCACCACTGTTTCTGTCAGTAGTGGTAGGTACCATGTTATCAAGAGGTAAGTGCCCTGATTTGTAAACTTGGGCCAATGCAACTCCCTGCAATATTTTAGATTGCCTGCAGTATTTTAGATTGCTTAAAAAATTTGATGATGAATTTTCTAGATTTTGTTCTCTAATTGGATTAGGGTTTTAATCTGCTTGTTTCCTTATCCCAGGAGATTACATGGTTCCTGGTGGGATTCAAGCGTATGACTGCTTAGTTTTGCAAAGGCTAACCTAATCTCATAGACAGGTTGGATTGACTATTAAGACGTGATTTACTTCCAATTGATTAAAGTTGATGGCAAGTTTAAATTGTAAACCTGAGTCTTGATATTTGCTTACCATCAACCCCTCATGATGGATAGGAAAATTAGAATGGAAAATCTGCTGCATGTGCATCTTCTGCCATTTTAACAGTAGGTTTGTATTTTTGGAGATTCCTGCTGCAAGGCAGACACTCTTTAACTTAAAACAGGTTCCCACAGTGCAGTTGGGAGTCTGAAATAAATTTAACAGTTACGATATGGGCATCCCAGTTCTCAGGAAACCCATGAGCGAAATGGAGGCAGAGATGGTGGCTGCAGATGGTAAATGTTCTATATGAGTGGTCCTTTATGACTCATTGAGGAATCTTTTTGTCTCCCTTTTTCCAAGCTCTCCTTTCCTAATCAATTGGCAAATGTCCCCCAAAAGTTTTGATTGCTGTCCTTTTACCCTCCTGTAACATTCTCTCTAAATATCAAAAAGAATTAGTGGAAGCTGAATTATGTGTATTATCGTGTATTAAATGAAGAGAGGGAGGATAAACCACTGGTAGGAATTTTCTGTAGATCTCCAGATCACTGAGTTGGTAATGTTCAAATGTTTTTGGAAGTAAGAAAAACAATAGTCAATTAAGCACTTTAATAAGATTAAAATTTTAAAAATATATCTTGTCCTCAGCCAAATAAGACATTATAACAAGAGCTGAGGTGAGGCAATGGCTGGTGTATGGTTTTTTCATGGCTATGGCAATTAGGATAAGAATAAAAAGAATTAGATTACTTACAGTGTGGAAACAGGCCCTTCGGCCCAACAAGTCCACACCAACCCGCCGAAGCGCAAATCACCCAGACCCATTCCCCTACATTTACCCTTTCACCTTACACTACAGGCAATTTAGCCTCGCCAATCCACCTGACCTGCACATTTTTGGATTGTGGGAGGAAACCGGAGCACCCGGAGGAAACCCACGCAGACACGGGGAGAATGTGCAAACTCCACACAGAGAGTCGCCTGAGGCGGGGATTGAACCCGGGTCTCTGGCAATTAGATGATTAAACTTTAGAAGGGCCAGTTTGAGGGACCCAGTGATGGATGCATAATGTTGAGATGTAGGAAGGAACATAAAAAACAAGATCGGGATGACAGCAATGATAATGATAACTATTAAAGATAGAAATTCCAAAATTTTAAGGTGCCTAGGACACAGGACCGTAATGATAAGTTTAAGAAAGACCTCTAAGCATGTAAAAGAACTGAGAGAAGAACAAAGCAATCAAGTGAAATTTGATTTATTGGGGAAAACAAATGCAAAATCTCTCTTTAAGTACTTCAGGTGAAATCTAAATAGTCACTTGGGGCAAAATCCTACAGGGTCTGAGCAATGTGGGCTGTGGCAGAATCAACCAAGACATCCAGTGAGGCCCATCTTGACATTGGGAGCATCGCACTTAATCTTTTATGCTTTTAATGATTCGGAGATGCCGGTGTTGGACTGGGGTGTACAAAGTTAAAAATCACACAACACCAGGTTATAGTCCAACAGGTTTAATTGGAAGCACACTAGCTTTCGGAGCGACGCTCCTTCATCAGGTGATTGTGGAGGGCTCGATCGTAACACAGAATTTATAGCAAAAATTTGCGATGTGATGTAACTGAAATTATACATTGAAGAATTGATTGTCTGTTAAGCCTTTCATCTGTTAGAATACAGTGATAGTTAGAAAGTGAGGACTGCAGATGCTGGAGATCAGAGCTGAAAATGTGTTGCTGGAAAAGCGCAGCAGGCCAGGCAGCATCCAAGGAACAGGAGAATCGATGCCTCGGGCACAAGCCCTTCCCCAGGAACGAGGAAAGTGTGTCCAGCAGGCCAATGCTATAAATTCTGTGTTACGATCGAGCCCTCCACAATCACCTGAAGGAGCGTCGCTCCGAAAGCTAATGTGCTTCCAATTAAACCTGTTGGACTATAACCTGGTGTTGTGTGATTTTTATGCTTTTAATGAGTGACATGGTGAGTTTCTCTTCAGGCAGTCGTGAGTTGCCAAGTAGCTCATTAAATGCCTCATTAATGCTGCAATTCACCTCATTAGTATTCAACTTCTTATTTTGCGAATGCATTGAACAAGCTACACATCAAGAATTTTTGACATGGAAGTCACAGCAAGTACCTTCAGCATGCCACATGCTTGAAAAGACCACCACCATAATTGATTGTGGGCACTAACACCTAAGGACATGCTCTATGAGCACTGGCCACAGCCACTCTGCTTTTATATACATTGATATCACCATGTACCATCTTCTAAGATCCTCATGCACATCTCCAATATACCTACATGACACTTATGCACTTCAATGATGGACTGGCAACTATCAATGTAATGCTGCTGCAGGGAAACTCTGAACTCAGGGACACATACCCACTTCATAGACTGAACCAGACTGCATCTCCAGGTTTTTCACTTGCTGTCATTAGCACTCACAGACTGTGACTCTGTCTTGATGCTCATAGCATCTTGCATTGCTTTGCCTCTTCTTATTTGTGTTTTGCCACCTCAGCCAAATCTACCAGGCTCATATTACATCTCTCCTGCCTGGCCATTTAGTGCAAATACAAAGCTAGGTTGTTAGCAGGCCTCAATCAAGTCAAGGCAGATAGCCTGTGTTCAGGTGGTCCCATCACGGTAAGTCTAGAACAGTCTCTGATACCAGTCCAGGGGTTTGGACACCATCAGTCAGCCACTCATGGTGGTCAAAGACACAATGCTGTCCACATAAGGGTTGAGGAACCAAATGCTGGGAAGCACAGCACCCTTCTCACCTCTTTCTGTCCTATTGTGAGGTTTATGTCCTGGAACAAGCGTGAGGTAGGTACACTAGAGATGAAAGTGTGTGGTCCTGATGGTACTTCTGGTGCAGGTGGGGAGTTGTCCTGAGTGAGTGAACAGAGGGCATGCAGGGTTAGTGATGTTAGTGGTAGTGATGTTAGTGAGAACAAGTAAGGGGAGATATTGCAGCACTAGTGAGAGTGGTAGAGCATGAGCCTAGTTAGGAGGTGGGTACTGTAGCAGATTTAGATTGAGTGCGAGGTGTTGGAGAGAAGATGGTAGCACTTATCCTGGTGGAGTGCAGGAGGACATTGATATTCCCCCTACAGTGCTGACTATTCCTTCTGACAACTACAACTATACTAATCCCGGTGCAACCTCAGACCAGGCTGGCGCTGTCTCATACAGTGTCCCTGTTGCTGGTCCTGGGGGCAGAGGAAGCCCCATGTCTGCACCACTCTGTCCAGCAGGACATCTAGATCTCAGCCCACAAAGCAAGGTGCCAATTTTCCCCTATCTATCAGTTTTAAGAACTGCCAGTCAGTGCTTGTTCAAATGCACAGCAGGCTTTTAAAGATGGTGCCGGTGCAAGGGATACTGGTCTGTGGCAGACATCCAAGGAGTATGTGTTGCTCTTGGTATGACATATGGTCAGGATGGGATAAAATCAGATGTGAGGGATGCCTTAAGGATGGGGTAGGTAGTTAATGAGGTGCATTTGGTAAGATATGGTGAGAAATCTCACTGGGCCTTGTAAAAATCCCTCCAAAACCATAATAACATACAATTCAACCCTCAGTGATATAGAACTTGAGTATTGCTGTAAAGATGAGAGGGTAAAAACAAGGACTGCAGATACTGGAAACCAGAGTCGAGATTAGAATGGTGCTGGAAAAGCACAGCAGTTCAGGCAGCATCCGAGGCCAGGAAAATCGACGTTTCGGGCAAAAGCCCTTCATCAGGAAACTGATTCATCATGATGAAGAGCTTTTGCCCGAAGCGTCGATTTTCCTGCTCCTCGGATGCTGCCTGACCTGCTGTGCTTTTCCAGCACCACTCTAATCTAGACTCTGTAAAAAAAGAGAGACCTGTTGTTAAAGCTTTTGGTCTTGTACCCATCATGTCAAATTTCAAAAGGTGAGGTAGTTTTTGCTGCATGAGAAAAGACTGTTAATTAGTTGGCAAGTCAGCTCTGATTGGTTGAGGCTTATGGAGATTGCACCATGAAGCTGTTGTTCCCTCATGCTTTTGAATAATTTTAAAAATGCACAATGCCTGGGCATGTTCCCTTTTCTTGCAGAGGACAGGTCCTTGCACATGAATATACCTAGCTTCTAACAAGCATTAGTGTGTTACATTGCGAGCTCAACTGATGACCTTAAATTGTTTGTTAGTACAATTCGTAGTACACTTAGGATTATTCAGCATGTGCTGTCCAATTGTGAAATCACACTTAATGTTAGAGATTTTGTTCTGAGTTTCGCAAGCAGCAGTTGGTTGAAACACTCAGTATTATATCTATTGCAAAGAGCCAAAGGGGCATGGTATTTAATGTGATCTGCAAGTCTTTGTTTAACCATGTCCCAGGCAGTTCACTTACACTGAAATTTGTATGCTTCGTTACTCACTTTTTATGGCAGGCAGAACATCATTTTGGCTTGACAGTGGCATCCTGTTAGTGGAAAATATCACTTGTGCAAACTACTGTTGCTCAGAGTTTTGGAGAAACCTCTCCTTTCCAAAATAGTTTATGGTAGACTGAGCACCTTTCAGATCCAAAGTGATAGTGTCAGGCTCATTTTTGAATGAGCATAATAAAACAACAAGCAATGATCTGACCGGTTTGGCACTATCTCACAGTGTAGCTTTGATGCACACTATTACATAATCATGTTTGCAGGGTGAGCAAATAGCTCTGACCTTACTTAAGGGATAGCTCATAAAATCCATCTTTAATGTGGGGAGCTGTAGAAATCCCAAAGTGTGTATTGATCAATGACAGTAGGTTTGTGTTAAAACAGTTGCTGAATACTTATTGGTGAATTTCTTGACAAAATTGTCGAGGAAAGGGAGCTTGTTGGACCCCTCTCTTTCAAAAGTGAATTTGAACAGAATGTGCTACCATCTGGAAGGTCCGGCAGGGATGCCTGAGACCAAATGGAACAGTGAACAGTTGATGGTTATACATTAATTAAGGGATAGTTAGGTGAATACTTGCTTGAGTACATAAGTATAGAGGGAACAAATAATGTGTTGTTTGCATTTTTAAAGAATGAGTACAAATAAAGTACATCATGAAAAGTATATGCCTGGCATAGTCAGGTGACCATGACCTCCAGGATTGTTACAGAAATGTTGACGCTTTGTTTCAGGGGCATGGTTAAAAACTCAAAAGGCAGAAGCCTAGTTTAAACCTAGCCAGCCTCTCAACTGGTAATTGCAGAGCTGGAACAGACAGTGCAGCCAGGCCTTGAACAATCAACTTCCAGTCAAAACCAGACAGTCCTGGAACTGCCTGACCAGGCGCTAATGGCCACATTGTTTCAGAACAAACCATTGTTTACACCTCCAGTGAGGCTGCTTTGTTAGAAGAATGATACACAGACTTGCTGGCACCTAGTTCAGTCAGACAGTGTGACAAGGACAGCACTTGACAGCTGAAGGTTCAAAACAATATTCTGCAACATTCAAATATGGAAAGTACCCATCTCATTAGATCTTCCTGTCCCCATCCAATGCTAGTATTGGACACAGGCCACAGAATCTTTGAGAAGGGCATGAAGGGAGGATGAAAGGGGCAAACCGAGCCCCCATCTCCCTCTGGTTTTTGCACCTTCTTCACCAATGTCTCCAGAGAACACCTACGACTGGCATCCGAACTGCACAAACCCTCCAGTTCCTTGTACCTTGTGACAAGTTGTGTTGCACCTTCCTGTGACTCATGTCTCTTTTGTCTATCTCACCACATAACGTGCTTGAGTTAAAAAGGGTAACTGTAAACTGATCAAGATTAGTCAGGGTACATTTACCCACCTTTTTCACTTTACAGCACTGACATCTCTGGGTAGGAGAAAGTGAGGTCTGCAGATGCTGGAGATCAGAGCTGGAAATGTGTTGCTGGAAAAGCGCAGCAGGTCAGGCAGCATCCAGGGAACAGGAGAATCGACGTTTCGGGCATAAGCCCTTCTTCAGGAATGGCATCTCTGGGTAGCCCTGGATAGCACCAAAAAGGGAATGTAACTGATCAGAAATTGAGCAGAACCAAGTACTTACATCATGAGATATATAAACCATAGATTTTGAAATGTGAGCCATAGAGGGGAGGGTAAAGTATATGCTATAGCTACTGCTATGAATTGGGAGAAAACCCTCATGAAATATTTAAATAAGAAGTGGCCTGAGTGGATAAAATTTTGCGATAAACTAGCATCAGGTCTGGAATCTGAGAGTCAGAATCCCTGGGAGGAAGCACAATGTGGTTTAGGGAAGCTGAAGTACTTCCAAAGTTGGAAAAAAGCCATAGCCACAGCTAGTTAATTGGACGAGCACCATAGTAAAGAAGAGGAGATCTTAAATTTAAAGAGTCATACAAAGAGTGAGAAAAAGAAATAGTTAGCACCACTTGAGAAATTAAGAAGGAATTGTGGGGGAGAGTGGGGGGTGGAGTGGAGAGAGAGAGATCCTCAGACTTAATGAGATGTTAGAGGGTGCGAGTTAGAATTAGAAAGAATAAATTTAAAGTTCCTGGAAGAGGAGCACCACAGCCCACATAAACTGACTGCATATGTGGCACTTTCAGGCTCATTTTGAAAAGGTGCAGTCGGCAGTCAGGTCGAAATGCTGACCAGAGAAACACAGCAGAGCTTGTAGAGCAGTGTAAAGATCTGCAAGTGGCAATCAGAGACCTGCACCAAGCAGGGGGAGAAAATGAAGCCCATTCTGCTGATCACTCAAAGTGCCAGAATGAGATTGACAGACTGAAATCATTATTATCTGTACAGAGGGGTACGATGTGCACTTTGACAATGTGGGAGCCTGGGGGATTGTGCCCACATTGCAGACTGGGAGGATATAATGGAGGGGACACACAGGTATGCTGTCCTGAACAGTGAGTGGGACATCCACCTTCCTTTTCAGAGCAACCTGAACCTCCCGCACACCCTACACCACTAACCACTGCTCCTCCAGCACGCACTCCCATCCCAGTACAGGCTCATGTAACCTCCCAAATCATGTAATTTAGAGTCATAGAGATGTACAAGCATGGAAACAGACCCTTCGGTCCAACCCGTCCATGCCGACCAGATATCCCAACCCAATCTAGACCCACCTGCCAGCACCCAGCCCATATCCCTCCAAACCCTTCCTATTCATATACCCATCCAAATGCCTCTTCAATGTTGCAATTGTATCAGCCTCCACCACTTCCTCTGGCAGCTCATTCCATACACGTACCATCGTCTGCGTGAAAAAGTTGCCCCTGAGGTCTTTTTTATATCTTTCCCCTCTCACCCTAAACCTATGCCCTCTAGTTCTGGACACCCCGACTCCAGGGAAAAGACTTTGTCTATTTACCCTATCCATGCACCTCATGATTTTGTAAACCTCTATAAGGTCACCCCTCAACCTCCGAAGCTCCAGGGAAAACTGTCCCAACCTGTTCAGTCTCTCCCTATAGCTCAAATCCTCCAACCCTGGCAACATCCTTGTAAATCTTTTCTGAACCCTTTCACGTTTCACAACGCATTTCTGATAGGAAGGAGACCAAAATTGCACGCAATATTCCAACAGTGGCCTAACCAATGTCCTGTACAGCCGCAACATGACCTCCCAACTCCTGTACTCAATACTCTGACCAATAAAGGAAAGCATACCAAATGCCTTCTTCACTATCCTATCTACCTGCGACTCCACTTTCAAGGAGTTATGAACCTGCACTCCAAGGTCTCTTTGTTCAGCAACACTCCCTGGGACCTTACCATTAAGTGTATAAGTCCTGCTAAGATTTGCTTTCCCAAAATGCAGCACCTCGCATTTATCTGAATTAAACTCCATCTGCCACCTCAGCCCATTGGCCCATCTGGTTCAGATCCTGTTGTAATCGGAGGTAACCCTCTTCGCTGTCCACTACACCTCCAATTTTGGTGTCATCTGAAAACTTACTAACTGTACCTCTTATGCTCGCATCCAAATCATTTATGTCAATGACAAAAAGTAGAGGTGAAAATGTGTTGCTGGAAAAGCATAGCAGGTCAGGCAGCATCCAGGGAACAGGAGAATCGACGTTTCGGGCATAAGCCCTTCTTCAGGCTTATGCCCGAAACATCGATTCTCCTGTTCCCTGGATGCTGCCTGACCTGCTGCGCTTTTCCAGCAACACATTTTCAGCTCTGATCTCCAGCATCTGCAGTCCTCACTTTCTCCTCAAAGACAAAAAGTAGAGGGCCCAGCACCGATCCTTGTGGCACTCCACTGGTCACAGGCCTCCAGTTTGAAAAACAACCCCACCACCACCGTCTGTCTTCTACCTTTGAGCCAGTTCTATATCCAAATGGCTAGTTCTCCCTGTATTCCATGAGATCTAACCTTGCTAATCAGTCTCCCATAGGGAACCTTGTCGAACACCTAACTGAAGTCCATACAGATCACATCAACTGCTCTCCCCTCATCAATCTTCTTTGTTACTTCTTCAAAACACTCAATCAAGTTTGTGAGACATGATTTCCCACGCACAAAGCCATGTTGACTACCCCGAATCAGTCCTTGCCTTTCCAAATACCATGTATATCCTATCCCTCAGGATTCCCTTACCAAATCCCAGCTCATGTTTTTTATTTATGCTTATTTACTCCAAATATAAAGATCTGCTTAAGATTATTTATTTATCTCAACTAACGTCAGGCAACACACTTTGCAAAACAATCATTTAAAATGTTCAGTATCTGGGATTTCCTGCCAAATTTATTGAGTAATTCTATACTTCCAGCCCTTACCCCTCCAACATCGAAACTGAATGGTGAGAACGTCAAGAGCTGAGGGTCTGAGGTACTTGCTTCACATTCATGGTGTGTAGCTGGAGTAATAAATAGGAAAATGCTGACCATCATCACTAGTCCAGAGTTTGTAATCTATAATCTGCTATGATTGTCATTTGATTAACTTCAAAACTTTAATCTGCATTTGCCTTACATAACTTTACTTAATTTTGATGGTTTTTGAATTAATTATCAGCAAAACATTCCAAAAATGGTGAATGAGACTTTTGTCTATTTTATGTTATACAGTTTTGAATTAATCAATGTTAAAGTGAATGCTGTCTTATCAAAGTTGAATTGTTTAATCAACTCACCACAGAAAAAAATGCCAGTTGATTAAACTGATAACTACATTGATAAAGGGCCTTTGTTCCAGAAGTTCAAAATATACATTGTTAAAAGCTCTCAGGTTCTGGGTGTGTGTGCCTTTTCTGGTATATGTGTGTGGTGCAGGTGTGTGCGTGTGTGGCGCATGTGCTTGTGTGTGACATATGTGCACTATTTATGGTGTGTGTGTGTATGTGGTATCTGTGTAGATGGCATGTATGTGTGGCATGGTTAATGTGTGTGACTTGTATCTGTGGTATGGCGTGTGTGTGGGGCATGGGCGTATGATGTCTGTTATGTTTGAGGTGTATATGCATGGTGTGTGTGAAGCATGAATGCATGTACTGTGTGGCTGGCTGTGGCGCATGTGTGAATGTGTGTGATATGTTTGGTGCATGCGTGTGTGGTGTGTGCATGTGTCCTTAGCATATATATGCATCTATAATTTCAGCCTTGGCTCAGTCGGTAACACTTTCTCCAAGCTGCACCAACATGCAGTTGGGTATCATCCTAGCTGTTCTTTGTCAGGAAGAAGTCAGTCCCTTTAACTGACTGCTACTTAAACAAATAGGTAAACAAGCAGGAGGCTGGAAGAACACAGCAAGCCAGACAGCATCAGGAGGTGGAGAACTTGTTTCAGGTGTAAATCTTCTTCAGGGCTGTGGAGCTGCAAATAAAGTGGGTGGAGGGGCATGGTGGTGAAGTGGGGATAGGTGAAGACAGGTAGAGGGTAATCTAGTTGGACAATTGGAGGAATGAATATGGTTGGTGGCTGGAATAGAAGGATCGATGAGAGGAATGGAAGGGAGAGGGAGGGGCTGGGAAGGGAGTCATGTGATGGGAAGGGAGGTTATTTGAAATTGGAGAACTCAATTTTGAGTCCTCTGGGCTATAGGTTTCCCAGACAGAACATGAGGTGTTGTTCCTCCAATTTGCGATCTGATTCATTGGGGCAATGGAGGAGGCCAAGGATGGTCATTTCAGAAAGGGTTTGGGAAGGGGAATTACAATGGGCAGTGCCTGGGAGGTCAGGTTGGCCCCTGCGAGCCCAGCTGCGAAGTTCGGTGAAGCGTTCCCTTAGTTTACGTTTGGTCTCCCCGATGTAGAGAAGACCACATTGGGAGCACTGGATGCAATTAACTAGGTTGGAGGAGAGGCAGGTGAACCTCTGCCTTACCTGGAAGGACTGTTTGGGGCTCTTGATGGAGGTGAGGGGGGTGGTATGCTGGCAGGTTTTGCACTTCTTCCGATTGGGGTTCGGAGTGTGTTGATGGGGAGGGTGGCCGGAACTAAGAATTGGCGAAGGGAACAGTCCTTGTGGAAGGCAGAGAGGGGTGGGAAGGGGAAGATGTGGTGGGGTCTAGTTGGAGTTGGCGAAAGTGTTTAAGAATGGGGGGTTGGATGCGGAGACTGGTGGGCGGTAGGTGAGGACAAGGGGGACCCTGCCTTTATTGCATTTAGAGATGCATTTTAGAGCAGCGGAATGTGGAATGAAGGTGGTGTGGTGGAGGGTTGCTGGATGACAGAGGGGGAAATGCACTTCATTTGAAATAGGAGAACATCTGGAATGCTTGGGAGTGGAATGTCTCCTTGTTAATTTTACATCTTGCTCCCAAGTTGACCTTTCTGCCCATGGCTTGCTATTGTGTTTTATTGAAACTCAATACAAGGTCAAGGGACAGCAGTTTACTCTTTGACCTTCCATTCCAAATCCTACTGAATTCAATATTGAGTTCAACAATTTTCTTCACATCCATCTTGTTGTGTGTAAATGGTTTTTAAGTAGCAATTCATACCTTATTTTTTAAACAAACATTACTTTTCACTGTTTCTGAAGTTCTGAAGAAGAGTATCTCAGACTTGAATCATTAACTCTGCTTCTCTCTCCACAGGTGCTGCCAGACATGCAGAGTTTCTCCAGCACTTTCTGTTTTTATTTTGCTTTTCACAGAGACAAAGTCAGCGAACACAGGGTCAGAGAAAGAAACCTACACCGCTGTCTTACACAGCTACTGCCTTTGCTGTTTGGGTTCAAATATCTCTGGACATCAGAGCGCATGTAAAAAAAATTAGCAAATAGTGAAATTCATAGCTGACCTTAGAGGAATCTATGTGGGAGAGCTCACAGCACAGGAGAAGCTAAGTGCATAGTTAAGTATAATCTTGCTGTAAATCTGCAGTGGTGATTAGAGTGGGTTCCTTTTTGCTTACATGTTTTATTGAGACCTGTCTCATGATTAAATTTTAAATATATGCAATGTAAAACTAAGTTAGCCTGGAGCAAGTTTTTTTTTAAGTGTAGTAAGATGGTGCTATTATTCTAGGTCTGTAGATTGTTCAGGTGCAAAGATTGCCTTTAGTGGAGTAATGTGCTCTTCTGGTTGGAGGTGGGAGATTAGGGAGAGTTTCCATGTTACTGATGGTTATGTCTACAGGAAGTGTCTTTGGTTGCAAGGAAAGGAAATGCAAAATCTGACTTTCACTTTGATCCTGTTCACTGCCTAAAGTCCAATAGACCAGATATCCTAAACTGATCTAGTCCCATTTGCTAGCATTTGGCCCATCATCCCTCTAATCCCTACATGTACCCATCAAGATGCCTTTTAAATGTTGTAATTGTACCAGCCTCCACCACTTCCTCTGGCAGCTCATCCCACACACACGCCATCCTCTGCATAAAAAGTTGCCCCTTAGGTCCCTTTTAAATCCTTCCCTTCTCACTTAAACCTACGGCCTCTAGTTTTCGATTCCCCTACCTCTTTAGATCATTTATTGGGAAAAGGATTGCAGTGGAACACCTGTGTATCCGGACACACATGGACATAACTATACAAACTGAAACAGAAAGTTTTAATTACAGATTCGTCTAATGGGTGAGAAAGAAATTGGAAGCCAAATCTTAATTCATTTTGAGTTGTGTTGAGAATTCATGCAACACTGGAAATACATTGGAGATCCATTGTATTGATCAGTGAGTTAGGTGTATCGGTCAAAACCTCACATTGTGGAATGAAAGAACAACATCCTTCCCCATTTTGAATGTACATCTCAGAGCTGTAAACAAAATCTAGTAAATTTTCAATGCGTAAATTGAATGTACTTTCAGATCTTCCTAAATCTGAAATTAGTTTTGAATCTTAAGATGGGCAATAGTTTTTAACCTGTTCATAACATTGCATTACAAGTCATCAAACTGTCAAATTTTAATCTCATAGCATATTTTCCTCCAGCAATGGGAAAAAAACAATATAGATTTTAAATTATTCTGTCTCAATCAAGTCCAACAGAAAATTTTACAGCTACCACTTAAACGGCTCATATAATCTATGCTGACTGTGCCTTAAATATCCAATTTCTACATCCTGAGAAATGAAAGAATCATACCAGCAGTTAATACAGCCTTCTGTAAATTTAGAAACCAAAGTTGTTCACTGCCACTAGCTACCTTGTAACATCTGGACATTAATCAAGTAGATTTGTTTCATAGTTTGAAAAGCAGATTGTCTCCACGGGAACGATGGACATAAATGAAGCTGAACACAATGTCTGACCTTCCTGCCATGTTCGGAATTCTGTGTTTTTTTCTGTTTCTGGTGAAGTGGGCAGCAAAAATATCTGATGTCACTTGCTTACTGAATTGGGACTGTACAACCCTGGGGCTTTATAAAGGATTTACAAACTAGAACGTGATCTGAAACAGTACATGGAAGCAAACAGTGGCTAGAAAATGGACTAGGTGCCAGCTATAATGAGTAATTAACTTTTGACATTTTGTCAACCTTAAGCAGATGGAATTAGTTTGGGTAGAAAATAATAATTATTTTATTTATGTGAAATGATATTTATATATATTGACTAATTCATCTAAGAATTCAATAGAATGGAGCAGTGCACTGTATTTTGAGTCCTCACCTGAGATTCATCATATGTCGAGGTCCTGAAGTGGATTTATATTTCTGTGTCATCAATTCAGTTCCATTTTATGACCCTTCTGCTGTATATGTCAAATTTTCAAATGCTGATTGGCGCAAGGATTGGTTCCATATGCATTTGCTGATACTAAACATGGCATAAAGAAGAAACAGTGCAGCAACAAGCTTGAAGAAAGTGGAGTTTTTCAGTGATCACATGTGAATCTTCCACATGACACCTAATTATAAGAAATTTATAGTATTAGCTTGAAAAAGGAAGTGGAGCATTATTTCCTTGCAAATTCAGAAGAATAACAGCTATTTTGAGCATAGCAAATTAAACTAGCAGAAATTCTTCAACAGGGATTGGCACAATGGACTGCAGTGATATCATCTTCCAAATTAACATCCCCAGTAACTTTTAATAAATCTCAAATTTCCTGGCAAAGTACTCAATTCCTGTTGGGTTGGCATGTCAACTTCTTGTTGAAAACTTAATCTTTTACACTTCTGTAGCCCATAATAATCACAAATAAAATACAATATATTTTCACTTAAGTGGCATCTGTCACAAACTCAGTATATCCCAAAGTGCTTTACATCTCATTAAATATTTTTGAAGAATAGCCACCATTGTCATGTAGGAAACAATAGCAATAGTTTGTGTGCAGTAAATTCTTACAAACAGCAAGTTGTTATTGACCAAGCAATATGTTACAATCAGGTTGACTGAGGTGTAAATATTGCTCAAGCTGCTTACAGAACTTTCCTGTTTATCTTTAAAATAGTACCTTGGGTTCTTTTTTGACCACCTGAGAGGATAGCTGGGGTCTTGTGCAATCCGATGAAGTCTACACATTTTTTATAATAACAGTGAACATCCCTTATCATGCTAGAAAGTAATAGGTTGAAATCAAATTCCAGTGATTATGGGCTGGATTTTTAGCTGCTGCTGGAAAGGAGTAGGAATAGGATTTCATGCCACTGGTTAACATGCCAGCTCTAAAGCTTCTTTCTTCTGCTGGGCAATCATTTCCAGAGCCAGGTAGCAGTGTCTGAGAACTACCTACTGCAAATGGTGGGAATAATAACAGACTCAGGCTCCAGTCCATGTGATCTGATGTCACTATGACATGACTCCTTTTGCAAATGCTTAGTGATTAATAATATAATTGACCCTTTAAGGCGCAGCTTTGTTTAATATCTCATCACTAAGATGACACTTCCAACAATGAAGCATTACAGTTCAATCTAGATTTTGTGTTCAAGGACATGATTTCCCTGTAGGCTTCTGAACACTATCACCAGGCTCAAGTGGGTGTTAGAACCTTGAACTGAGTGCGGAATAGTCACTCAATCAGATTTTCTGTGCAGTAGTCAATTGAGAGTAAGAGGCTAGGCTTGCCATCTAATCGAGAATGAGGGAGGATTAATCATTGGCCTTCCAGCTTGAAACCTGCAGAAGGTGTCAGGGCAGGTAAGTGAGCATGAAATCTCCCAAAACAGAAGTTCACCTTCAAACAGGAAATTAAAAGTTACCTTTGTATCCAGACAACTGCTGTTGGGAATGAGGGCAGAGGGCAGGAGAAATTCAGGCAAGGAGAAGCACTAAGTCTGACTAGAACACTGACTTCCAATCTGCTCTAGGAGGCTAACTCACATATTGATTCTTCGGATGACAGAACTGACTAAGGAAGAGAGACTGGATCAGTTAGGAGTATATTCAGTGGAGTTTTGAAAATATGGGGAGATTCTCATAGAAGTCTATAAGCTTCGAACAGGACCAGTGAGGGAAAATACAGGAAGGATGTTCTTGATGACTGGGAAGTCCAGAACTAAGTTCACCATCAAAGGCTATGGAATAAGCCATTTAAGACTGAGATTTGGAGAAATTTGTTCACCAAGAAAGTAGTGAGCCTGTGGAATTCTCTGCCACAGAAAGTGGTTGTGGCGAAAACATTAAATATTTGCAATAAGGGGATTAATATAGTTCTTAGGATTAAAAGGATGAAAGGGTATGGGTGAAAGTGGGAACAGGGTACTGAATAGGATGATCAGCCATGATCTTGGAGCTGGCTCAAAGAGCTGAATGGCCTACACCCATTCCTATTCCCACCATTTGCAGTAGGTAGTTCTCAGACACTGCTACCCAGCTCTGGAAATGATTGCCCAGCAGAAGAAAGAAGCTTGAGAGCTGGCATGTTAACCAGTGGCATGAAATCCTACTCCTACTCCTTTCCAGCAGCAGCTAAAAATCCAGCCCATAATCACTGGAATTTGATTTCAACCTATTACTTTCTAAGGGAGTAGCAAGAATACTACTAAATGAATCACAATGTCCTATGCCATAATACCCAGTCTGCTTTGTGTGATCTGACCTAATTAGAGTACAAGAAGAAATACTATGAGCCTTGTTGACAACTGTTAAAGACATTTGGCTTGACTTCTACTGAGACACAAAAACCTGCTTCCTTCCCTTTCAAGTAAAAATCTCCTCAACTTCCTATCACCTACTCTGCCAGTATGTTTAATATTAAAATGAGGAGATTAAGTCAAATCACACCTTTCTCCAAATCATACACAATTACTCTTCACTTCCCTGTCCCTTCAGGTTGGCACCATACTGCCCTTTTACAAATTCCTTCCAAGGCTGACAGCTGCTTAGGATTCCAGCCCAATAATGGCACAACAAGCTGACATATGTATTACAATATCCTGAGCATTGTCACTAAAATACAAACTTGTCACAATTCATAAAAAAAACTTCCACTGATTAAAAAAAATTCTGTTCCCACTACCCCTATAAAATAAAACTTTCTGTATCCAACTGACATTTGCTTTGACCTGTCTCTTTAAGTTCCAGGGAGTGTTGTGACTTCCCTTAGATTACTTCACTACATCAATTGACTGCTTCTGTAACTCTATCCACATTATTCCTGGTCATTGCTGTGAAAAGAAGGTCAACCCTGTGAAATTTACTCTTCCCAATAATTCAGATACAGAATTCACCAATTTGCTATAATTAGACTCTCAGTCCAGGTTTCACAAGCCATCAAATGTACTTGGGCCTACTGAGAGAGTTTCCATAGCTGCTTATCAACCTGTTTGAGTGCGTGCTATGTAGATGTGAGCTGCTATGTCTCAGTTTGAGAAGTGAGAGAAATTTAGTGTTTGAAGCAGTTTGTGCTGGTTGTTTATGCAGAAACACTGAGGGAAACTGTGAAAATGACAACAGTCACGCTCTCTTCGTACCTGAAGGCAAAGGGGCATATGAGGTATTTGGAAGAAGCTGTCATACCCTGAAGAAGAAAAACATCTGCTTACTTTTTAAAACAAACGCGTTTGGATAAATATGGCAACTGGGAGCTAGGGAAATGACCTTTCCACCCTTTCCATGATGTCTGCCCAGTGACCATATGATTCATAAAAGATCCCCAATTGTCTTACTGAGAAACATGTAACCCTTATTTAATCTCTCCTCACAGTATGGTTAAGTACTCATAGGACAGGTCTTAATCCAGATGATGTTGTTCTCACTTAGGGAGCCAGTGAGAGCCATTTTCCTCAGGGAAGATCCACTGTATTAAGTGCCCAGCATCAGGCCAACCCAGCATTATGAACCCAGAAGAGAAATCCAGCCTCCTTGCACCACCCCAAAAGCAGCTGATCCCAGCAGCTCCATTATAGGCAGAGCCAACAGGAATATTGATAACTGCTAGAAATGCAGCCAGTGGAGATTTGGATCACTGAGGGACCTGATGGAATAGGAGTGACAAACTAGGAATGGTGCCAAGGTTGGAAGAAAGTGCAAAGGAGTGGCTCTCAGCTAAGTATCTGATAACAAGGAGCACTCTGGGAGCCAGAAAGGAAAACCAATAGAAAGGTGGTGACCTTACCTCTAAACCAGGAGGCTTGGCCTATTGCACAGGAATGTGATATCTGAACATGTTGATTTGAAAAAGAGAGCAAACCACATAAGGATTTTCAAGCTCTCTATATGGTGAGGAGGGATAAGTACCATAAGTAAGCATTTGGTCTGTTAAGAACCTCAGTTGGTGTCAGAGCAGGAAGACCACCTGAACTTACCCATCCTAGATTTAACTGGAGCAGAGGTAGGAAGGCTTCTTCTAAGCCAATTGATTACTCCCCACCTCCAAACTTACCTTGGGGGAGGGGATAATGCTCCACCCATTGTATGGAAATTTCAACTCTGAACCCATGTCCATGAATAATACAGTATGTATACTTGGGGGAAAGGATGGTGTGGTGGTAATGTCAGTGGGTGAGGAATCCAGAGGCCATAAACAGAGATTTTAATCCCGCAGGGACAACAGCTGGAATTTAAATACAATTAATAATTCTGGAATTAGATGTTTGTCTCAATAACTACTGTTGGGCAGCACAGTAGCTCAGTGGTGAGCACTGCTGCCTCACAGCACCAGGGTCCCAGGTTTGATGCCAGCCTTGGGCAACTGTCTGTGTGGAGTTTGCACGTTCTCCCCGTGTCTGCGTGGGTTTCCTCTGGGTGCTCCAGTTTCCTCACACAATCCAAAGATTTGCAGGTCAGGTGAATTGGCCGTGCTAAATTGCCCATAGTGTTAGGTGCATTAGTCAGAGGGAGATGGGTTTGGGTGGGTTATGCTTCAGAGGGTCGGTGTGGACTAGTAGGGCTGAGGGGCCTGTTTCCACACTGTAGGGAATCTAATCTAAATTTTAAAAAACTGTCATCAATGCTTGTAAAAAGCCATCTGGCTCACTGATGCCGTTTTAGGAAGGAAATAATCTGTCATCCTTCCTGATGAAGGGCTTATATTCGAAACATCGATTCTCCTGCTCCTCAGATGCTGCCTGACTGGCTGTGCTTTTCCAGCACCATACTCTCAACTCTGATTTCCAGCATCTGCAGTCCTCACTTTCTCCCTGTCATCCTAACCCAATCGGGCTTACATGTGACTTGAGACCCACAGCAATGTACCCCTATGAAAAGTCCTGCCAAGCTACTCAGTTCAAGAGCAATTATAGATGGGCAAGAAATGTTAGATCTTAGCATTTGCCAGTGACTCCCACATCCCACAAAAGGATAAAGGAGAAAAAGACTTCTGTAAAATCAAGACACACCCCATTCAGCAGTTGCTTTAGGTAAGTTTTGTTAAACAATTTGTACAAATTGTTCCGAGTACAGAAGTCCAGATGCCAATCCATTTGGCAAGAGATTGACTCACTCATATCTCAGCATCAATTTACATAAATAACTGTGGGGTCTTTTGCTGTTTGGCAATGAGAACAGGTTGTTTTTCAGAATGACTATGGATTGCGATCTTGGCACAGTCAAGCTGTTTTTTAAAGCAGTTGAAAGCATTGTGTGTTGTTGAGTCAATGCAGCCACAGATGGAATGCAAGTCAATCTGTTTCCGGCTGACAGTCTAAACTTTCTCTTTTAATTTCAGAGACACAAATGTTCATGTAACACAAGTTTTTGAGAACTGAGAAATTAGAATATTTTGATTATGTTGTCCCTTAAGCAAGAGGCCTAGCCAGTCAAAATAATTTCTTTTGTAAACTCCAAAGAAAACACAACTGGACCCTTTGTGATTCAGGGCACTATTATAAAGGAAGTTAAAAAAATCTAAAATAACTTATGGATATTGTTTACATCAAAATCTGTAATCACCTGGAGGATGGTATAACCACATACCTGTGCACCTTTCTATGATAAATAAATGACAAAACATCTTCTCTATAATTTTATAAGTTTATGCTAGTTATATCCTGCACAATGTTGAACGTAATACAAACAGTCACTACAGTTAATAGATTTAATAAGTGTTTTTGGGAGCCATCCAGATTAAACATTACACTTAAGCAGGCAACAAAGACCTAGTAAGTTTTGTATAAATAAACAAGATTTTCTTGCATAAAGTCCTTATTCACCAGTGTAATGTAAACCTTTTAAAATTAGTGGTATGTTAAGGAGTGTATGATACAAACTGATAAAGTGAATGTCCTTATCATTCCACTCTACAGGCCATGAACACATAATGGGTTCTACCTCATTCCATAAAGAAGTATTGTACTTTATGCTAAGATACATTTCATGATTTTTTTATTAGAATTGTTTATTATGTGAAAGTGCTTTTCTGTTGACACAGAGCCATATGAACCAAGAATACTCTGTTTTGATCCAACACCACCTGAAACTGAGGAAGGAAAAGATCCCACTTTGCAGAACTCGTTATGAAATTCTGCTAGACAGTTTATTGCTGGGAATTGCCTCAGAGCTTCTCCCACTTCTCAGTTATAATTCCTGTAGAACCTCATGAAAGTAATATTAATATAGGCAAGTGAAGCTCCTACCAGACCTCCATTCAAATTATGAACTAGGTGAAGGAGAAAAAGCCCTGAGCAAATACCCAGCATTCAATTGTGGATGTTGAGTAAGTATAGGGACAGACTTTAAGGGCTCTTGTGGCGGACTGGTATTGTCACTGGATCTGAGCCAACCTGGATCAAGTCTACCTGCTCTAGAGATGTGTAATAACACCTCTGAACCAGCTTGTTTGAAGGGAATATTTGGGATCAGAATTTAATGTAGCCAATTTACCAGTTGGCAAGTGCCTTTTTGGGAAGGCCCGCCACATTAAATGTCACTCAAGCACGTAAAAGGGCTTTGCTGCCCTTCCCAAAGATCATGGATCCCACTAATGCCCCCCTGCTGAGAACTTTCAGCTAAACAGAGACTGTCCGATGTACATAGTTTAACACTGCCACCAAGGAAGAGATTGGCTCCTGCTGTGGCCAAGACCAAGGTCAGCAATCACAGGATAAGGCATCACAGAAATGAGATTGGTAGTAAAAGCAGGTAATAAGTTTTAGTGGGTCTACCTGCTTGCCAATGCCGACTCTTTTGATCAGGTACTGAGTACCTTAAGCTAAGAATTCCCCTACACCCACTACCCTCTTGCCTGAGTGAATGTACCCCAGCTACCCAACTCAAATTGTAGAACTTGTTTTGTAGAATCCCTATAGTGTGGAAACAGGCCATTTGGCCTAACAAGTCCACACGGACCCTCTGAAGAGCATCCCACCCAGACCCATCCCTCTACTCTATCCCTGTAAACCTGCATTTCCCATGGCTAATCCACTTTTTCTACACATCTGTGAACACTATGGGTAATGTAACATGGCCAATCCATCTAACTTGCACATCTTTGGACTGTGGGAGGGAACCAGGTGTTGGATAATAACTATAAACAATAATCAGTTGAATTATTTTTAATTAATCATTTTTAATTTTTAGTATTGAATTATTTTTGGAGTTCAAACAAGAATCATATTGAATTGTGCACTTTGGTTATGTCTGTTTCTTCACTGACAGGAAATTCTTATGGTTCAAATTTTCTAAAACATATCTCATATAATTTTAGGAATTAGTGCTAGTGCTACTGTAAGAAGCCTTAATCCAAAGGGACAGAGGTACAATGTTTATTTCCATGCTGGCCTTTTGGGGAAGGTGAGCTTGTCTTCACTATGTAATTAGTGACCTGATGCAAGACCTGATTTATAGAATGCACTCACTTTCCATTTCATTGATTTTTGCTCCAATGGTGAAATGAAAATAAAAAAATTACCCTATTGTGTCTTACATTAACAACAGCCCCTTTTTGATCTCTGAAAGAGAGTTTTCCATTTTTTAATCAGTATCCCTCTTAATTGTATTCACAACAGTAGTGTGTGGGTGATGCTTGAATAGGAACAATACAGATGTTAAGTCCTTGAGTTACACACTTCTAAGTTTTCCTTTCCTGTATTTAAGTTTCCAGAGTGTTTGGGTTAACAATAGCTGCCAAAATATTTGGAAAAGAGTGCTGGACAATAGCCTTGACCCATACCCTGAACCATCATTGTAATGTGCTGCCTCACAACTGCTTTAACATAATGTATAAGCAGGCCAACCAGGATGATACAAATGAAGGTCTGTTAGGAAGGTAATCCTGGACAGATGAAGGCTAACACTGGGATAGTGGAATATATTGTACTTATGGAGCCCAGAGGATCACTTGTTGTTCCCTCGGTTCTGCAATGATAATTTCAAAGTTAACTCTTTAAGGCATCTTCTTTTTGATCATCAGATTTTGCTGAAGACCCATTGCCAAGTAGGTTGGTTGAACAGCATTGAGTCTTATACAGCTCAATAGACAAATCATTGGCTTGTTTAGGAGATTGCTTACACAAAAGAGGTTAGAGCGTAGGGATAATGGATCTGTCCCTGCGTGATTGGTGGTAACTTTCAAGGTTCTATGCTGGGGTTTCAACTGCTTCTTAATGACTTGGATAATGAAGTAGAGTGCCATCTGTAAAAATTGTTGATGGTACAAAGATTAGTGGCCTAAGTAGATGGGAATAAAAAAATTACAATGGAACAGCAGGCAAAGCTGTTGTAAATTTATTTCAATTCAGGTAAATTTGTGCACATCAATTTTGGACCAGAACAGGATACTTGCAAATATTTTGTAAATGGCTTTTGGAAATCCAGTGTTTAGAAGTCCACATACACTTATAATGAAAATGTGGTAGCTAGGTACAAAAAAAGATGGCTGATGCTGTGTTTGCTTTTTTAACTAGAGGGCTAAAATGTAAAGAAAGGATGTCTTGCTGTAGCCATGCAATGCCCTCGTTAGACTACAGCTGAAGCACTGTGTGCAGTTGATTTATTTTATTCTTTCATGGAAAATAGGCATGACAGGATAGGCCCATCCTTAATTGCTCTGGAGAAGGTTGCTGTCTTGAACCACGCAGCCCCTGTGGTGTAGGTGAACCAGTAATCTGATCACAAGGAAGTTCCAGGATTTTGACCCAGTGACAATAAAGGAATGGTGATGTAGTTTAATATCAGAGTTATGTAGATTTGAAGGTCTGCTTGCAGATAGTGATATCCCTGTGTTTATGAACTTTTTTCCTTCTATGTGGCAGAGGTCCCAGGTTTAAGAGGGAGGGAATGTTGATGATGGTCATTGAGGGGCCAAGCACTGATGTTGCTTTATTCTATTTAGTGTTGAGCTCCTTGAGTGTTGCTGGAGCTGCACTTCCAGGCAAGTGAAGAGTATTCCATCAAGTTCCTAACTTGTGCCTAATTGATGGTGGATAGACTTTGGGGAGTAAGGAGGATCACAGACTCTAACTTGCTGTTGTAGCCACTGTATTTATATGGGTAGTCTAATGCAGTTTCACCCCCTAGTATAGTGGCAATTCAGCAATGGAAATGTCAAGAGATAATTAGATTCTCTCTTGTTGGAGAAAGTCATTGCTTGACATATGTGTCATATATATTTTATTTGTCATTTATCGGTCCAAGCCTGAATATAGGCCTGAACTTGTCACATTTGGACACAAGCTGCTTCAGTATCTGAGGAATTTTGAATGGTGCTGAACATTATACAATCATGAGCAAATATCCTATTTCTGACCTCATGATGGAGGGAGGGTCATTACTGAAGCAGCTGAAGATGATTAGACCAAGGACACCACCCTAAGGAATTCCTGCTGAGATGTCCTAGATCTGAAATGACTGATCTCTGACAACCACAACCATCTTCCTATGTGCCAGATATGATTCCAACCGTTCCTTCATGCTATCCTCAGTCCTTCCTTTTATGTACAGGCCATATCTGGATGTTTCTTTACACTGCAAAATAGATGCCAATGTTGTAGCTGTTTTGAAACAGCTTGTCTAGAGTAGTGGCTGGGTTAGGAGTGCAAGTTTTCAGTACTTATTGCTGGAATGCTGTCAGACCTCATAATCTTTGCAATATCCATTGTAATTAGTTGTTTGTTCTTAAACTGAATTGATTGAAGACTGGCATCTATGATGTTGGGGTCCTCAAGAAGAATGAGAGGGATCATAGGGTAGGGGAATGGGTCTGGGTGGGTTTCTCTTCAGAGGGGCAATGTGGATTTGTTGGGCCGAAGGATCTGTTTCCACACTGTAGAGAACCTAACCTAATCTAATCTAATCATCATGAACTTTGTATTTCTGGTTGAAGGTGTTTGCAAATGCCTTGTTTTTATCATTGATTTACTGAGCTCTTTCTACATTGAGGAAAGGGCCATCTGTTGATATCTTATCTTCAAGTTATTTGTAAATTATCTATCACCATTCATGACAGGATATGACAGAATTGAAGAGTTTAGATACGATTCGTTGTTCATGGATTCCTTGGCCCTGTCCATCAATGCAGCTTCCGTTGCTTGGTCTGAAAGTTGTCCTGTCTTGTAGCTTTACCAAGTTGACACTTCATTTTTAGGTATGTCTGCTGATGGTCCTGGTATCTCACTCTGCTTGATGGTAACGGTAGATTGGGCTGTTTGTCTGGTCATAGGGTTACAGATTGTGGCTGAATGTTCTTCTGTTGCTGCTGATAGCCCACATCATGAACAGCCAGTTTTCAGTTGCTATATCTGCTCAAAATCAATCACATTTAGTGATCTGGTGGTGCAATATGATGAAGCAGGACTGTGCAGTGGTCACTCCTAGTGATTACTGTCATGGATGGACACATCTATAACATGTAGGTTGGTTAAATGAGGTCAAGTAGGTTTTTCACTCTTCCTTTTCCCTCACTCCTACCACATGTCCTGTTTAGCCCCTATTTCCTTTTGGACTTGGTTAGCTCTGTCCATAACGATACTACCAAGCCTGTTCTGGTGATGAACATTGAAATATTCCACCGAGCGTACATTCTATAGTTTTGCTGCCCTCTGTTTCTTCCACGTGTTTTTCAATATGGAGGAGAACTGATTCCTCAAATGAAGAGAAGCAGTAAGCAGTAATAAACAGGTGGCACCCTTATCCATGTTTGACTTGATGCTGTGCAGTTTCAGAGGGTTCAGAGCCAATGTTCAGGACACCAGGGCAACTTTCTCCTGATTGTATACTACTGTGCTGTCACATCTGGTAGGTGTGAGCTGTTGATGGGACAGAACAAATGCAAGGATGATAATGCTGCTACTGCTGTTTAGGACATGGTCATGTGTAATTCCATGAGTATAATTATGTCAGGCTGTTGATAGACTAGTATGGAGATAGGTTTTCATATTTGGTGCAGACTTTGCAGATTCAACAGAACTGAGTGTGCCAATGTTATAGAGTCATAGAGATGTACAGCACGGAAACAGACCCTTCGCTCTAATTCGTCCATGTCAACCAGATATCCCAACCCAATCTAGTCCCACCTGCCAGCACACGGCCCATATCCCTCCAAACCCTTCCTATTCATATAGCCATCCAGATGCCTTTTAAATGTTGCAATTGTACCAGCTTCCACCACATCCTCTGGCAGCCCATTCCATACATGTCCACCCTCTGTGTGAAAAAGTTGCCCTTTAGGTCTCTTGTATATCTTTTCCCTCTCACCCTAAACCTATGCCCTCTAGTTCTGGACTCCCCGACCCCAGGGAAAAGACTTTGTCTATTTATCCTATCTGTGCCCCTCATAATTTTATAAACCTCTATAAGGTCACCCCTCAGCCTCCGACACTCCAGGGAAAACAGCCCAGCCTAGTCAACCTCTCCCGATAACTCAAATTCTCCAAGTCTGGCAACATCCTTGTAAACCTTTTCTGAACCCACAACATCTTTCTGATAGGAATGTTGTTTTTGGTGCCTTGACAATGCAATGTTTTCACTTTGTACCCCTTCCCTATCCCAAACATGTGGGAGCAGTTTGATGTAAACTATAGGTGTTTGGAGCAACTTAACCCCATTCCTGCACATTTAAATTTAGTGCATAAAATCAAGTCATGGCCTAATGACTTGGGAGAAAACCAGTTGATACAAAGCTCACCAGCATAGTTCATATTTCAGACTCCTTGTGGAGCAGGAGTGCTACCCTATGCCCCACTTCTAACAGCACCACCTTCCCCCCAACTCAACCCTAATCTCTCATGTCATGTCTTCAGGCTCCCTTAAGTTTATTTTTTATCATTTATTTAGGGCCTGGCTGGTTCAAAATCTCTTGTCCATTCCTAATTTTCCTTGAGGTGACGGTGAGCTGTCTTCTTGAACTGCAGAAGTTCATTTGAGGGTATGTACATCCGTAATGCTGTTTGGTAAGGAGTTTCAGGATTTTGACCCAGTGACAGTAAAGGAACAGCAATATATTTCCAAGTCAGGATGGTGAGTGGCTTGGAAGGAAACTTGCAGGTGGTGCTATTCCATTATAGGATGCCCTTGTCATTCTAGGTGGTAGTGACTGTGGGTTTGGAAGCTACTGTCTAAGGATCTTTGGTGAATTTCTGCAGTGCATCTTGTAGATAGTACGCACTGCTGCTATTGGGTGTGGAAAAAAGGAGTGTTTGTGGATGTGACACCAATTATACTGAGTACTTGTCCTTGAAACTTGGATGGTTTCAAGTATCTTGAGTGTTATTGGAGGTACACTCATTCAGGCAAGTAAGGAGTGTTCTACCACACTCTTGATCTTGACTTGTTCCTTGTAGATGGTGTACAAACTTTGGGCATTCAGGATGTGAGTTACTCACTACAGGATTCCTGGCACTTGACCTGCTCTTGTAGCCACAGTACTTGCGTGGTATATCAAGTTTAGTTTCTGGCCAATAGGCATTGTGTACCCAACCTTGCTTTAATTAATAACTTCCAAAGTGCCAGACAACCTGTGAAGCTAAAGTTAAAGTCACAATTCCATGTCAATTTCATTCCAATTGAATGACTAACACACCAACCTCCCTTCCCTGAGGAGTTGCTTGCACGCACTAAGACTGTAACAGTGCAAATGACATTTAGTGGTTGTTGATTTTAAAAATGCAATTTAAAAATAGCATTAGATTGGCTCATGCTGACAGGATGATGTATCTCACACTGAATAGCTTTGGGTGGCTCCAATTCCTACGCAAGGAAATTCACACACATTAAACTACAACTTAGTATGACATTTTTTATGTGTGGGAACAGGTATGGTTTGTGGTTTGCTCCACAATTGTCAGAATCCAGCTATAATGATATGTGAAATATGAAAGGTCTTAAGAGAAAGTATGAGGAAGTTATGTTCCTAAATGCTATTGTGGAAATATTAATAAGGAAATGATAACTGTCACATAAATTCAGAGTATGAGTAAGGGTGCCAAGAGTGATGACATTTGCATCTACACTGTAAGTTCAAAAAGCAACACTGAGAATTAGATTCATACTCTACTGTTGTCGAGGGAGCAGGGTGGGATGTGGGAATGAAGTGAATTGTGGTCTTTTCACTAACCGACCAAGGGCTGATCTTAACATAGCCTGCCTGTGCAGCAGAAATTAGGTTCCTGTGAAATCAAAATAAGATGATTGACTTCCTATTCTGTTCTCCCTATGCCACCATTTTAACTTAACATTATTTCAGGAAAGCTCAGGCACATGCCGACATCAGAGTGAAGTCTCATAAAAAATTCAGGCTTCTATGAAATGTATGAAAGTGCAATGTCACTTACAGAGTTACTGAGCACACTGTTCTTTTGGTCATGCCCTGCCCTTTGTCAGTCAAGAGGAAGAGCCAATGAACTTCAGAGGGATAACATTCGGGTCATAGAGCTTTGTTGCGGCATGACAATGTGACCTGACCTTCAAACTAGATTTGTATTCCTATGAGTGGGTTCCAGCAGCTAATCGCCTGCTAACATTATCTCTCTATAACCCTGAAGAGTAGAAGAAAAATGAAAGTGTCTATATAACCAAAACTAGTCAAAATTACGTCAGTCAGAGGTTCAAACTTATTTTGACTCTCTTTAATACAGCCAGGGATTTATTGCTTGCATTGTAAGTAAAGGGAATATTGTAAGAGGCTGGGTATGTAAGAAGCAGTTGTTCATCAAATTCAGGTATTCTGCAAACTAGTTTGGATCAATTTAAACTCTCAGGATGGAGACCTCACCAACAATAAATAATTTCACTTAAGGAGAATCAAGTAACCCTGCTGTCACTTTAAAAAATTTTTGACGTATGGGATAATAATTTTTAACTCTATGACTCTATGTGCATTTTAATCTTGTAGAACAGATTGCCTGTCAGCTGGGAACTCACTTGAGATCAACGGGATAAAAATCGGGTCGGTTCTTTAATATGTGGGTGATCTGCTCCATTGATTCTGGCCCATTAGATGAAGCTGCAGATTTACTTCATTATGTCGAAGCATTATTCACATGACCATTTGATACCATAACACATCCATGAGAAAGCTGGTCGTTTTTCACACTGTGTTGAAGGTTCGCCCACATTTGTTGTATGCTTGTTCAGTGCCCATCTGTTTCAAACAATGTGTGAAGTGCACATGTACTTTAATTATTGCTAAAATATTCATATAAATGACCTTGTTGACAAAGAACCAAGAAAATTCTCAAACTCAAATTTCAGCCTCTGTGAATTAGTTACTAACAGAAAGTGGAGCCAATCATTGGATATCTTTGTTAAGATAATATTAATGGTTATTTTGTAGTAATGTGAGATTTGTACTCGGTTGAGTGTACAGCAACAGGCATCATTGAACATAAGCGTACACAGAGTATCATAAAAGCTGACTTGTTTGTGGAATCCTACAGATTCAGGTTCCACAATCACAGAATTACAGAATTGTTGTAGCACACTGTATCTGCACTGGTTCTTCAACAGGCATTACAATTTAATTCCATTTACTTGCCTTTTCTCCACACCCTTGCACATATTTTCTATCCACTGTCACTGGTATCATTTTTGCAAAACCTCTTCTGTAGTGTCTCCAATGTGTTCATTACAGTGTGGGAAATTGTACACAATGTTCCAGCTGAGGTCTCACAAGTATCTTAGGAAAGTTCAACACTTCCTTCTTGCTCTTGGACTCTGTGCTCCTGTTAATGAAGCTTTATTACCTGCAATCTCCAACAGCCATGCTCTTTGCATTTTTACATCCAGGTCCCTCCATTCCTACTCCCTCCTAAGAATTATGTTCCTTTTTTATGTTGTCAGTCCATGTTCTTCCTATCAAAATGCAACACTTTGCACCTCTCCATATTGAACTTCATCTGCCTCCAGTTGCCCTCTCCACTAACTTGTCCATGTGCTTTTGGATTTCACATTGTTCTCACATTTATATTGCTTCCAAGTTTTGTATCATCCGCAAACTTTGAAATTCTCTGCTGTCCATGAAGCTATTAATCATTCAAATATATCACGAAAGGCAAGGGTAACAATACTGACCCCTTGCAATCTGCGCTACTAACCTTGTTCCAGCCTGAAAAATACCCATTGACCGCTATTCTCTGTTTCCTATCACTCATCCAATATTATATCCACATTGCTACAATTCCTTTCATTCCATTCGGTATACCTTTTCTCATATATCTGTTGTGTGATATTACACTGTTTACCACATAAATAGCATTACCCTCATTGACCCTTCCTGTTACCATTTCAAACAAATATAGCAAGTTAGTCAAACATGAGTTACTCTTTACAAATCCATGTTGACTGTTTCTAAACAGCCCATTTTTGTCCATGTTACTACCAATTCTACCCCAAAAATTAGTTCCTAGATGTTTCCTCACCACTGAAGTTGAACTGACTGATCTGGGATTATCCTTCCAGTTTTTTTTTTGAAGGAGGACATAATGTCTACAATTTCCCAGTGCTCTAGCACCTTCCTGGGTCTAGGGACAATTGAAAGAATGTGGCCAATGCCACTACAATTTTCACTCTCACTTCCTTCAATATCTTGTGATACATCTCATCTGGCCTCAGTGTTAACTTACAAGTATTAATAGTCTATCTAACTTCCTCTAATACAATTTCGAATATGTCTCATGACACTACTTGCTCCTCTGTCACAATAGCTTGGGAAACACCTTCCACTTTGGTAAAGATACAAAGGACTCATTTAACCACTCAACCTTGACTTTCATAAATTAACTTTACCTGAATTTAGATTACTTACCTTACTTTATTATATTAGCCATCACCATCCCTTATTCCTGATGACTCTGAGCTACTTCTTTAAAAAAGAAGCTTTTATAATTTGCAGCAATTTAAAGACAAATCTTAAAAACAATCTTTTCCCAACCAATGACATTATAAATTTTTTATCATACTTCAGTCGATTCTGATATAACTCGATAGTTCCATTCTCGTGCGATCTCACGTTATAAGAAAATCACACAATAGCAGTGCCATTTAAACCAATGGGGCTGGAATCATGTTATAGCCAATATGGATTAGAAAAGTTCGCAATCTACAAATAATGGAGTGAAATGGCAGTTTGTAATAATACCTGGTCTCAGGCCTGTGATGTACACAAAAACTTGGATGTATCACCAATCTAGAAAATAAATCTGATGCAAAGAAGTAGTCTTCAACAATCATAACCTCTTGAAAATAAAACTGACATGTGAAATGTTCACTCTCTCTTCTATTTGCTGTGCTTTCTGATTTCGGGATAAATGTAAAAGAAGTGTCTTGGAGAGGAAGTGAAGACTTCTCCACTACATCTAGGACAGGAATCATTCTTCCTCTTAGCAGTGCTATTATCACGATACTTGGCATCTGGCTACTGAGGTGCAGTAAAGAACATTTCAGGAATTGTGCAAGAATGTATGACTGTACTATTAGACAAAAGAAGGAACTGTCAAAGCAGGAATACTAGTAAGTTCTTATGTTGTACTCTGGGCTGCAGAGCTATTTGAAAGAGATCCTCCTTCCACAAATGATCTGTCATTAATAAAAGAATTAAGATTCTTATTCCCTCTCATCTTTTTTGAAAGACTAGATCATTACTCATTAACTGTAGCACAGAGCTTTATTTAGCCAATCATTCAGTGTGATCTAGGAGTTTTGAAAATTTCTCAACAAAGAGGCTTTTACCTCCCATCAATCAACCGCTCTGTCACTTCCATGAGAATGCTGATTGTCTGAGCAAAGGATTTTTAAAAACTTCAGCAAGCTTCTTGTTTTCAGCTTGCAAGGCTTGATTGTGCTGTTCAGCTGCTAACAACTCGGCATTTTGTTCAGTCGTTTCATAGAAATGCTTTGGCAATAATAATTCTTGTTGAATTTTTAGCTGTTCAAGCTTGTTATAATATTTGGGTGGCATGGTGGCTCAGTGGTTAGCACTGCTGCCTCACAGCACCAGGATCCCAGGTTTAATTCCAGCCATGGGTGACTGTCTGTGTGGAGTTTGCACATTCTCCCCATGTCAGCGTGGGTTTCCTCACACAGTCCAAAGATGTGCAGGTCAGGTGAATTGGCCATGCTAAATTGCCCATAGTGTTAGGTGCATTAGTCAGAGGGAAATGGGTCTGGGTGGGTTACTCTTCGGAAGGTCAGTGTGGACTGGTTAAGCTGAAGGGCCTGTTTCCACACTGTAGAGAACCTACTCAAATCTGTTCAACTTTAAACATTACACGGCTGTTCTGTGTTTCCAATAGCTTGATAGTCTTGTGGTTTTGGCAGCAAGAAAACTTCTCGTGCTTCTATGCATTTATGCATAACACCACTTTCTGAACATTGAGTATTAATCTGATCCACTTTGGGCTTAAGGAACTTATTCTTTCTATCTGTGGGCTTGCCACATTACCCAGGAAGAGTGTATTATGCTCCTTTGCATCCCCTAATGCTGGGACTCTCGCAGACTGTTGTGGTCTGTGTTTAATTTTCCTTGCCGCTGCTGCAACATTACCGTAACCTCTTCCTTTGCTTTCACAGCTCCCTATTAAACAGGCTGGTTTGCCACTGCTGGAGTTCCTTTGTTGGTCAGACTGCAGCTCTTACTGCCACTTTATTTCAGTATGCTTTTTTTTCACCATTTCTATACATTAAATTTCTGTAAAAATTACTTACTAATTCTTCCTGTTGCTAACCACATATTCCGCTGCAAATGCACAATTCCCTTTACTCTACAGTGTTTACATCTGAAGAATGAAAACATCCCAATGGGTAAAAACAGAAGGGTCATGCACGTTACTATGTTGGCCTGTTGCCATTAACTGAACTTTAATTTAGAATTAGTGGGAAAAAAAACAGAGCAGATAAAAAGTACAAGAATAGTCTCTTGTGCTCTTGAGTGAGTGGCACCTCAACTCTGGAGATGACTGGAAAGGCAACTCTCTCCAGATAGAGCCCAATGATTTGATAAAGGGCTTTAAGGAACTACAAATGGAAACTGTCATCACAACTGAAAGAAAGGGGAAGAAAGATAATTAGATAGGTGGAGTATCCTGTGCTCAGTACTTAGATGAACCATTTGGGACTGTAATGTAGTGTTATGTAAATATTGAAGAATGAACTGAGGAGGAATATGAAAAAAGTAATAGAAAATAATTTAAATCTTATTAAGTGCAGAGATTTTGTGCTGGTATTTACATGCCACTGTAGGGTGTGTAGCAGCTCAATGAGCAGGTAAAACAGTTTGAGTGGCAAACCCACTATCTTCCAATACACTCACACTTAACTTAAGCTCACAATATGTTAGATGATGGATGCCATAATAAAGCTTGAAAGGGCAATCATACAGATGTCAACAAGACATTATTAAGTCTTGTTCACATAAACATAAACAAAGGCATAAAGAAAGACATGGAATACCCTTCTTGTATTGAGGGTATATCCCCCAGATGACAGACTTCCTTGCTTCCACTCCACTTGTTTGACAGAACCTGAGTTTGGAGAGAGTCAGCTGTATTATGATATGGGTTTCTTATTATAAAGATTAATTAACTTGTTAACATGTCTAGTTGATCTTTAATTATTTATCTAAGTAGGGTGAATTGTGAACTTTGGTTCACGCACCTGTAAATGGAAAATTCTCTTTATTAAAAATGATGTACTGATGCATTTAACAAGAATATCCTGGTTAACTGAAAATGGGTTCATCCCCAATAAAAGCATTCATAATGTGTATTCAGTCCATGATTTGTGAGTAACCTAACTTAAAATAACTGGAAATGATTTTTAAATATTATACTGAACCATTTATTACTTTAACTTGTATACAATAAGTTATTTAAAAGCATATGTTGAAAAACATGCCTATTACTGTCAATGTACCTGAGAAAATTATGCAATTTGAAGAGCCTTTCTATATCTGTACAATCAGTAGAACATCGATCCGAGTGTGTGGCCAGTTTTGTGATTGGAGCCTGGCTGAGTCAATCTTGAGGAGAAAGTGAGGTCTGCAGATGCTGGAGATCAGAGCTGGAAATGTGTTGCTGGAAAAGCGCAGCAGGTCAGGCAGCATCCAGGGAACAGGAGAATCGACGTTTCGGGCATAAGCCCTTCTTCAGGAATGAGGAAAGTTTGTCCAGCAGGCTAAGATAAAAGGTAGGGAGGAGGGACTTGGGGGAGGGGCGTCGGAAATGTGATAGGTGGAAAGAGGTCAAGGTGAGGGTGGTAGGTCAGACTGGGGTGGGGGCGGAGAGGTCGGGAAGAAGATCGCAGGTTAGGAAGGCGGTGCTGAATTCAATGGATTTGACTGAGACAGGGTGGGGGGAGGGGAAATGAGGAAACTGGTGAAATCCGAGTTCATCCCTTGTGGTTGGAGGGTTTCTAGGCGGAAGATGAGGCGTTCTTCCTCCAACCGTCGTTTTGTTGTGGTCTGACGATGGAGGAGTCCAAAGACCTGCATATCCTTGGTGGAGTGGGAGGGGGAATTGAAATGTTGAGCCACAGGGTGGTTGGGTTGGTTGGCCTCCTCTATATTGGGGAGACAGGCCGGCTACTTGCGGAGCATTTCAGAGAACACCTCTGGGACACCCGGACCAACCAACCCAACCACCCTGTGGCTCAACATTTCAATTCCCCCTCCCACTCCACCAAGGATATGCAGGTCTTTGGACTCCTCCATCGTCAGACCACAACAAAACGACGGTTGGAGGAAGAACGCCTCATCTTCCGCCTAGGAACCCTCCAACCACAAGGGATGAACTTGGATTTCACCAGTTTCCTCATTTCCCCTCCCCCCACCCTGTCTCAGTCAAATCCATCGAATTCAGCACCGCCTTCCTAACCTGCGATCTTCTTCCCGACCTCTCCACCCCCACCCCAGTCTGACCTATCACCCTCACCTTGACCTCTTTCCACCTATCACATTTCCGACGCCCCTCTCCCAAGTCCCTCCTCCCTACCTTTTATCTTAGCCTGCTGGACAAACTTTCCTCATTCCTGAAGAAGGGCTTATGCCCGAAACGTCGATTCTCCTGTTCCCTGGATGCTGCCTGACCTGCTGCGCTTTTCCAGCAACACATTTCCAGCTCTGAGTCAATCTTGAACCAGCTTAATAAATTTTAGAATTTCCACTGTGAATGGCTAAACATTTTAAATGATTGCACATTTTAAATTCCCCACTTTTTGGTTCAGTTGATTCTACCTGTACTGTGTGGATATAACTGATTCAAGCAGTAAGTAAAGGGGATATCTGAGGTGGTTCGACCACTACACAATGATTCCTTGAAACTCAAATTTCTAATCCTGGGAAGTCAAACTGGAAAGCCGTCTCCTCTTTCTGACACCTGTATGGTGTCAATTGGAAGTAGTTCAATGAGCTTATCTTGGAATCACCAAATGCTGAAGCACACTGCCCGAGCGACTGCACTGATCTCATCACAGGAAAGTAAAATGAAGTGATATGACTGACACAATTTGTGTCAGTATTATCCTTGATACATTTGTGGGCTGAGGATTAAGAGATCCCACAAAGTCTCCAGAGGGTCTTTGGAAGGAGGCAGTTTACAGTGCAGCTGTCACCTTAGTGGTCACCTGGGTAGATGGCTACTGGAAATTGCTCCAGCAGATGGCATGGTTCTGTGTCAGTGCCAGGACAGCCCCTTAAAGGTACTACTTTGCCTTAGTACACTGTTAGTGTGATCTTTGAGTGTTGCAGCACTTTGTGACTCAGCTGATTCTTATACACACTTTCAGGTATCAATGCAACCACTGCTCCAATGTCAACCTCCATTCCTACCAGTTTGTCATTCAGTAAAGGAGTGACCCAACGGGATCTTGATCAGATGGGCCAATGGGTTCAGAAGTGGCAGATGGAGTTTAATTCAGATAAATATGAGGTGCTGCATTTTGGGAAAACAAATCTTAGCAGGACTTATACACATAATGGTAAGGTCCTAGGCAGTGTTGCTGAACAAAGAGAGCTTGGAGTGCAGGTTCATAGCTCCTTGAAAGTAGAATCGCAGGTAGATAGGATAGTGAAGAAGGCGTTTGGTATGCTTTCCTTTATTGGTCAGAGTATTGAGCACAGGAGTTGGGAGGTCATGTTGCAGCTGTACAGGACATAGGTTAGACCGCTGTTGGAATATTGTGTGCAATTCTGGTCGCCTTACTATCAGAAAGATGTTGTGAAACTTGAAAGGGTTCAGAAAAGATTTACAAGGATGTTGCCAGGGTTGGAGGATTTGATCTGTAGGGAGAGGCTGAACAGGCGGGAGCTGTTTTTCCTGGAGCGTTGGAGGCTGAGGGATGACCTTATTGAGGTTTACAAAATTATGAGGGGCATGGATAGGATAAACAAAGTCTTTTCCCTGTGGTGGGGGAGTCCAGAACTAGAGGGCATAGGTTTAGAGTGAGAGAGGAAAGATATAAAAGAAACCTAAGGGGCAACTTTTTTATGCAGAGGGTGGTACATGTATGGAATGAGCTGCCAGAGGAAGTGGTGGAGGGTGGTACAATTGCAACATTGAAGAGGCATTTGGATGGGTGTATGAATAGGAAGGGTTTGGAGGGATATGGGCTGCACATCTCAATGACTCTATGACCCATTAATATTGGTTGGTGTCACCAGAAATGTCCAATATGTTTAATAAAGGCTTCTCTTAGACTGTAGGTCTGGCATTTTCGCAAGCTTTTATGTATGGTTCAGACTTTCCTATTAATCTTCCATACTTTGGCTTTGTATTGTTTATGTTCCTTCCTTGAGCATGTTCAGTGCGCCCTTTTTTGCCAGTTTCTGCACGCAGTTTCTTTATATCAGCAATTTGCTGGCACATGACCTGTTTTTCCACACCAATGGCAGTTTTGAGTTTGTTCATCTCCAAGCCAACATTTTGTGAACTCTCATGTTTGAGCTTAGTTGTTGAGCTTAATGGCTGCTCATTCCATTGAGATTACTGTTTCCAGAGCTTTCTTTATGTCTCTGTTCCTTTCCATCAGTGATCTCTTCTGGAATGATTCACATCTTAAACCCCACACCAGTCTGTCTCTAATAGCATCATTTAAGTTGTCTCCGAATTCGCAAAACTCTATTAACTTTTTTTAAATTGTTATGACTGGGAGATGGATTCACCATCATAGTGGTTTCATATGTAGAATCTGAATCTTTCAGCAGTCATTTTTGATTTTGGTGAAAAATATTTCTTTAGGATTTCTGTTATTTTTTCACAAGTTTTGGAACTCAGCTTCACAGGTTAAAGGTTTCCCCCCCTCCCCCAGTAACACTTGAATGCAGGATAGCAATATTTACTTCAGTTTTGTCAGCTTGAACCAAGTTATGGAAATGCTGTGTGTAGGATTTTGAGCTTTCTATATTTCCATCATACGGTCCTAAATGAGCTAAAATTTCTAGCTTTTTTTAGTTTATTTTTTAGCATGATGTACCATGAAAACTTTGGCTCTCCCTCAGTCTTTCCTGTTTAATACAAAATATTCCCGAGGCTGCCTGTTTTTTCTTCAAGAACAAAACATTAGCTCAAAACATTACCCTCTATATATGGCACACATTGCTCACAGTGTTCATTCAGGGTGGAACATGTGGCAATCTTCATTTGCACAGTTCATTTCCTTTCTGGGGTGAATTAATTTTGTTTTACTGACTATACCTGCTTCAGTGCGGTGATGGTGTCTTTTAGATTTCTTTTTTGATCCAAGTGAAGACCAATTATTTTTTTCCCCAGTGTAACAGAGCATTGACCCGACCAATCTTGAAGCAGTTTTTATCCTCATGGCTGGTTTTTCATCTGGTGTCATGTTTCAAGAAAGATAGGAGGCTGCAGTGTTTTAACAACAGCATGAGCTTTATGATGAAAATGGTCACTCTACAAGGTATATTGAGCTGTGTTCCCTCTAAAATGGCCAAGAATGTCATCATGACATCACGTGATCAGAGTCTTAAAGTGTCAGTCTAAGATACTTACACAAATGTACAACACCAATAGCCCCTCTTGACTTTCATTCAGCTGACACCTCGGACTGATAGTGGCACATACCACCCTGACAGACTTGGATAGACAGCCTATCAGATTACTAAATAGGCCTCTGACTGACCTCTATGCAACTCCCAGGCTGACTTACTGCAAATTGCTTGGACTTGCACTGAACTTGCAGGACTTGCTCTGAACTTGCAGAACTGTCAATGACCCATTTCCTGGAATATGGTGTAATGGACCCCCTAAACCTACCTGCTTGAGGTAGGAAACTGATCATATCCAAGCTCTATATGAAGATCAGACAATGTGAATCAGTTATCGTTCTCTGATGGAAGCCCCTTTGAAGCGACTGAGGACTACCCCACTAGACATCGAGACATGACCATTTGATTAAAACATTTGCAATATATTTGTGGCATAAGCTACTGCACAATTTGTCGGCGTGAGATTAACATGCCACTGTCCTGTGCAGCAACCTGTCATTCCTTGACTGATAACTGCTGACAAACATGAGAAGCTGCCTGGCTTTATGTCTGTGCTGAACATCAATGCAAGATGGAAGGCCTGTGAGCCTTTAAGGTCTGGCTGAAGGGACAAAGTGTCAAGAGGCATTGCAAGGCAAGGATGTTGTGAGCATTAGAGTTAGAGAGCACAGGCACAGAGAGTGTAAACAAACAGACCTGAGATGCAGCCTGGTCCAATGCATGAGATGGATGCTTGTCCCTGAGTACAAAGTGTCTTTGCAACAGCGTTACAATAGAAGATGCCAGGCAAAAGTGAGGACTGCAGATGCTGGAAATCAGACTCTAGATTAGCAGGTCAGGCAGCATCCGACGAGCAGGAAAATCAACGTTTCGGGCAAAAGCCGTCTCATCAAGTTTAAAAAATCCAACACAACAAGCTGGTTTAAAAATCCAACACAACAAGCTGGCTTAAAAAGGCTGGTAGCGAGGCTGAGTGGTCTAAGGCGCCACCATGATAATGCTGTCAGAAACCAATGGGGCCATACGTCGTTGTTGCTTTTGGAAAGTGCCCTGAGGTGTTTGTACCTGTTGTCGAAGATGGAGGCATAAGTGATGAATTGACTTAAATGTTAGGAATTTTCACTATTTACTTTCCAGCCCAACTTGTGGGAACCTGCATGTTAATGAGGAAAGATTTGGAATTAATAAGATGTTAATACATGTATGTTGGTGAGATATTACAAAAATATCCATATTTTCAAGCAAGAACCCTTGAGTTCTGGGTCCCACTGTTCTGAGCTGGTGATACTTTGCAGGATTGTGAAGACAAAAGGAGAATGTATTCAGTCAGTAACTCAGTGCTGGCAATATGCTGCCAACGTCCCCATCTCCCTTAGCAAAAATACATTAATTCCTTACTAGTTCCATTGTTTTCTTATCACTGGGCACAAGAACTCAAAGGTGAGGATGACTCAACATGTGGTCTATCTCTGAATATCATAGATCATTTCTCCTGCAAATACATTGAGTTATTCATGGATTCACGTGTGCATCCATAGAGAGCCACAGTAAGAGATATGAGGGAATTAGCACTTAAAAGAGAGGAAGGTGTTTTAGGATTAGTGCATTAATAATTTAAAGGTTATTTGGGAAGCCATTGTGCAGGATCCTACTTGTTAAGTGTCAGCTGTTAAAATCCATCATTCCACTGAAAGTGAAGAATATACCAGTGCAGAGAGTTAAGAAATTATAAAAGATCCAGTGTGTTTCCTTGGTGAAATCATTGAACTTCTGTCAGCATTGTTTTGTAATCTTAGGACAGGGAGGTTCGTACTTATTATAATCAACACCTCTTTTCCGGTGGTGTGAACAACATTTTATCTGCAGCAAACATGTGTAAAGCTGCCATATGCTGTTTCAGTAATAAATCATTTTTAAAAAATGAAATATGTAGTCAATTGCAGCTTGAAATTGACTTCCTTGTAGACAAGCTGCAAAGTTGATCTCTGTGGACTGCAGTGGAACAATAAACAATCATTCTTACACCCACTCCACACACCAAAGAGGTTAATCAAGTGATACACACCTAAAATTTTCCTTTCCATTTATTTCTGCCTGAATCTTTTTAGGTTCTTGTCCTTTCATCTTTGGTAATGGCTGCCAATGTATACAAATGTCTTCAAAGGCTTCTCCTGTCATGAAACATACTTTTAATTGTCTGCATTTCTCTAAGTTTAACAACTGTACAACTTTCTGTTCCCAGCACAGTACTCCCTGAACCTGTTTAAACCAGTAACTGCTAATATACTCATAGAACAACAGAACACTTTGTGCGACTATTTTGGGTTCAACTTTTCTCAATTACAAGTTATGGATAGAGCTTGAAAAGAAATATCTATCAGAGAGTTCACATGCTGTTTATGACCCTTCAGTTTTAGTTAATAGAAGGAAAATATAGTGGGTTTTGTAACTGTGTCTGTGTTCCTTTGTGAGAACAATTCTCTGATTCTGTCACTCTCTGCAACTGAGAATTCCACTCTGTTGTAGCATTCTGCATAAAATTGACTCCTGCTAATCCTTCCTGAATGAGAATTTTAAATTGGTGTCTCATTCATAGAATCCATACAATGTAAAAGCAGGCCATTCAACCCATTAGGTCCACACCGCCCCTCTGAAGAGCAGCCCACCCAGACCCACATCCCTACCCTATAATCCTGCATTTCCCATGGCTAATCCACCTAGCCTCCACATCCTGGACATCATGGGAAATTTAGCATGGCCAATCAACCTAATCTGCACATCTTTGGAGGAAATCGGAGCACCTTGAGAAAATTTGCAGGCATGAGAATGTTTGAATTTCACACAGACAGTTGCCCGAAGCTGAAAGCAAACCCGGGTCCCTGGTGCGGTGAGGCAGCAGTGCTAACCATTGAGCCAACATGCCACCAACATTGTCACACTCTTGCCAACCAGAATAAATATTCTTTCCCCAAACTTCTTAAATTACCTCATAAGCAGTTTCCATTCTTGGCATCATCTTGGTGAATCTATGGTTCTTCTTTCAACGGCTTTTACGTCTAATATAAGATTCCCAAATCTACAGATGGCATTCCAATATTAGCTAAACCAGTATTTTGTGCAAAAGCATTAACTTTTTTTCCATGTGTATTCTTTGGGTATGAGCAATGCATTTTCAATGGAAACAAAAACAGAAATTTCTCGAGAAACCAAACTTATCTGGAAGCATTTGTGGAGAGAAAGCAGATTTAATGTTTTAGGTCTGGTGACCATTCTTCAGAACTTTCATTTGAGCCTGTTTAAAACTATGGATAACCAGCCTGGTGCAAGCTATGTTTAATACAGACAAAAAACAAAATGATTATTTTTTGATGACAATTTAATAGATGTAACTTTTCTTTAATCTTGTGTGGAGAACAAGACACAGTCCACAAAGTTTACAACCAATGATAGAAACATGTGTCATAAAAATTAAAATTATTTTAAATTCAAGTTTTTCTTGCTTGCTTACTACATTTGGTTGTTTTAATCATTAAAGAAACCTTAGCAGTAACTGCTTGTCAGATTCAACTCTCCGGATTAACGAATCTGAGTCACAAAAGCATTATACGACTTTCAGATGCCAAAACTAACATCACTATTTGTAGGAGTGCACATAGACATCAGTCTGGTGCTCCAGTGCTGAGTTCAGGTACTCTTTCACAAAGCAGCTTTGACCTGGACTTATTTATAAGTGTCGAAACATTTGTGACTCAAAAACCTAAACCACAATGATTTAATTATCCTTCATGATTTTTAGGGAAATTACACCTGACAGAAATGTAGCATTAAAGCATGTAATCACTTCACAGTTGGACAAGGCCTGTTTTTGTTGGCAGTGCAATAAGTGACTGTGGGACTCAAAAGAAACACATTATATTACACTGTATGGTAATAATTTCTAGAAATATTAAATAGCTTGAGCTAGCCATTTGGATACAAAATTGGCTTGAAGGTAGAAGACAGAGGGTGGTGTTAGAGGGTTGTTTACTAGACTGAAGGCCTGTGACCAGTGGAGTGCCACAAGGATCGGTGCTGGGTCCAGTACTTTTCATCATTTATATAAATGATTTGGATGTGAGGTATCGTTCATACGTTTACAGATGACATCAACTTGGACAGTGAAGAAGGTTATTTCAGAGTATAACAAGACCTTGAACAGATGAACCAATGAGACGAGGAGTAGCAGATGGTGTTTAATTTAAATTAATATTTGTTTTAGATAAATGTGAGGTATTGCATTTTGGTAAGGCAAACCAGGGCAAGACTTATATGGTTAATGGTAGGGCGCTGATGAGCATTGCTGGACAAAGAGATCTTGGGGTAGAGGTGCATAGTTTCTTGCAAGTGAAGTGGCAGGTATTCAGGGTGGTGAGAAAAGCGTTTGACACGCTTGCCTTCATTGGTCAGTGTATTGAGGATAGGGGTTGAGACGTCATGTTGCGGCTGAGCAAGGCATTGGTGAGACCATTTTTTGAAATACTGCATTCAATTCTGTTCTCCCTGCTTTAGGAAAGATGTTGTTAAACTTGAAAGGGTTCAGAAAAAATTGACAAGGATGTTGTTGGGACTAGAGGATTTACTTTATAGGGAGAGGTGGAATAGGCTAGGGTTTTTTCCCCTGAAGCATCAAAGGCTGAGCGGTGACCTTATAGAAGTTTATAAAATCATGAGGGGCATCAATAGGGTAAATAGCCAAGGCCTTTTTCCCATGGTTGGGGAGTCCAGAACTGGAGGGAATAGGCTTAATGAGAGGGGAGCTATTTAAAAGGAACCTGAGAGGCAAGTTTGTCACACAGAGGGTGGTGTATGCAATGAGCGAGCTACTGGAGGATGTAATGGATACAAGCACAGTTACAATATTTTAAAGGCATCTGGATGGGTACATGAATAGGAAGGATTTAGAAGGGTATGGACTAAATGCTGGCAAATGGGAATAGGTCAGTTTAAGATATTTGTTGGCACAGACAATTTGGACTGAAGGGTCTGTTTTCATGCTGTCTAACTCTATGTCTCTCTGACTACTTTTTTTACCTACAATCAATAGACTCCTATCAGCATTTCAGGTATATGGTATTGTGCAAGAATTGAGTAAACATAGGTAATTTGATTCCCTGACAGATGTGAGCTATGTTGTAAAGACTGTCTAACAGCAATATATTAAATGCGTAGGTGGTATCACCCAGGAAGCATCCTGTAACCATAATTTCTAGTCATGTGTTATGTAAAGTGCAGAATTACTGGTATTGCCAGTAATGAGAATGCATTTCTTTAATCATGCTTACACCTGCCACAACAATTTTTAAACATTTATATTCTGAATCTATGTTGGGCAAATATTTAAAACTGTGCACTGGAAGGGTTGTATTGCCTTGAATCCAGAGAGAGATTGATCTTGACTTTGTGTAAGAGTTGTAAAAGTGAGAGGCAATCAGGTGCAGGCTGGGCATTTTAAAGCCCCAGTAAGTGGCATTGGGCAGGAAACCCAATACGATCCCACTCACTTCTGAGTTTAACTTGAACAGTTTGCTAGTGAGGGGGATGGGGGCATCCACATGGAGTTGACTGATAAATATTCAAAGAGGAAATTCAGGTAGAAATTAATGTGAGATTCTGATTTAAAGTTGTTTTCCAAGCTGTGTGGAACCTGCAGGGTCAACTAGGAGGCAGCGCAGTGTGAAATTCTTTAAACGATAAAATGAATGAGTTGGAACCTTGTTAGTTGAGCGGCTGCTGATAATCGCACTTGCTTTGAGAATGTACTCTTACAGCTTGACAATGATTTCTAACTTCATATAAGTTAGTTCAGCCTTTCTGGGACTTAACTCAGTTTGATTTGCACTTTCCTGTTGTGACCCTTAAATTTGACCTGAGAGTAAATTTTTGTAGCTCCACCTTGTACCTCAAATGAGGTATAATAATATCATAATATCAATAATACTTCTATAGTAACAAAACTTAATCTTCTCTTGAGAAATAAGGCAGGGCAAGTGACTGAGGTGTAAGTGGGAAGCACTTTAGGGTCAGTGTTCATAGTTCTATTTGTTTTAATTTATGGAACATGATAAACCTGATCTAAAAGTTCAAGTTTTAAGTTGGAGTAAGGCCCATTTGATGGTCTTAGGCAAGAATTTTCAATTATTGATTGGGAGGCCATTCACAGGAAAGTGGAAGGTCTCAAAAATTAGATAATGAGAGTTCAGAGACAGCATGTTCCTGTTAAGAGTGAAAGGCAAGGCTAGGCAAAAGTGAGGACTGCAGATGCTGGAGAATAGAGTTGAGAGTGTGCTGCTGGAAAAGCACAGCAGGCAGCATTGAATCAGCAGGAGAATCGACGTTTTGGGCAAAAGCTCTTCATTAATTTAAAACTTGAACTTTTGGATCAGGTTTATCATGTTCCATAAATTAAAACTGATAGAATTATGATCACTGGCCCCAAAGTGTTCCCCACTGACACCTTAGTCACTTGCCCTATCTTCCTGATGAAAGGCTTTTGCCTGAAACGTCAATTCTCCTGCTCCTCGGATTCTGCCTGAAGGGCAAGACTGGCAGATGCTGGATGACTGAAGAAATTGAGGCTCTGGTCAAGAAAAAGAAGGAGGCATATGTCAAGTATTGGTAGCTGTGTTGGAGTATTATGTGCAATTCTGGTCTTCTTCCTATCGGAAAGATGTTGTGAAAATTGAAAAGGTCCAGAAAAGATTTACAAGGATGTTGCCAGGGTTGGAGGATTTGAACTATAGGAAGAGGTTGAATAGGCTGAGGCTGTTTTCCCTGGAGCATCGGAGGCTGAAATATATAAACCTTATAGAGGTTTATAAAATCATGAGGGGCATAGATAGGATAAGTAGACAAAGTCTTTTCCCTGAGTGGGGGAGTCCAGAACTAGAGGGCATAGTTTTAGGGTGAGAGGGGAAAGATATAAAAGAGACCTAAGAGGCAACCTTTTTACGCAGAGGGTGGTACATGTATGGAATGAGCTGCCAGAGGAAGTGGTGGAGGCTGGTACAATTGCAACATTTAAAAGGCATCTGGATAGGTATTTGAATAGGAAGGGTTTAGAGGGATATGCACCACGTGCTGGTAGGTGGGACTATATTGGGTTGGGATATCTGATTGGCATGGATGGGTTGGACCGAAGGGTCTGTTTCCGTGCTGTACATCTCTATGACTATAAGTGAATCACTCGAGGAGCAAAGGGCAGTAGGAATATATTCAAAAGAGAAATCAGGAGAGCAAAAAAGGGACATGAGATAGCTTTGGCAAATAGGGTTAAGGAGAATCCAAGGAGATTCAACAATACATTAAGGGCAAAACAGCAATTACGAAGAGGATATGTCCCCTTAAAGATTAGCAAGGTTTTCTATGTGTGCAAATGCAGGGGATTGGTGAGGTATTAAACAAGTCTTTTGTGTCAGTATTTATTGTGGAGAAGGGTATGGAAGCTAGAGAATTTGGAGAAATAAGTAGTGATATTTGAATAGTGTCCATAATACTGAAAAGGAGCTGCTGTACATCTTAAAACACATAAAGGTGGAAAAATCTGGTGTATCCCGCAACTTCTTGGGAAGCTCAGGAAGGTGATTGCTGGGCCCTGTGCTGAGATATTTGATTAATTGATAGCCACAGATGAGGTGCCGGAAGACTGGAGGGTGGCTAATATGTTGCCATTACTTAAGAAAGGTAGTAAGGAAAAGCCAGGGAGCTATGGAACACTGAGCCTGATGTGAATCATGGGTTGTAGGGGATTCTGAGGGACAGGTTCTGCATGCGTTTGGAAAGGTAAGGACTGATTAGGGGTTATCAACATTGCTTAGTGCATGGGAAATTGTGTCTGACTAACTTGATTGAGATTTTTGAAGAATGAATAGAATAGAATCCCTACAGTGTAGAAACAGGCCATTCAACCCAACAGATTTACACCAACCCTCCTAAAATCATCCCATCCAGGCACACCTCCAGTACCCTATCCTGTAATCCTGCATTTCCTGTGGCTAATTCATCTACATATCCCTGGACACTGTGGCCCATTTAGCATGGCCAATCCACCTAACCTGCACATATTTGAACTGTGGGAGGAAACCTGCACAGACATGAGGAGAATGTGCAAACTCCACACAGTCACCCGAGGCTAGAATTGAACCTGGGTCCCTGGTGCTGTGAGGCAGCAGTGCTAAGCTCTGAGCTACTGTGCTGTCTGAAGTGACAAAGAAGATTGATGAAGGCAGAGTGATGGATATTGTCTATATGGACTTCAGCATGGCAGACTGATTACCAAGGTTAGATCACATGGAATCCAGGGAGAACTCGCTATTCGGATACAAAATTAGGTTAAGGATAGAAGACAGAGGATGGTGGTCAAGGATTGTCTTTCAGACTGGAGGCCTGTAACCAGCAGTGTGCCATAAGGATTGGTGCCAATCCTTTTTTTTAATTTATTAAATGATTTGGATGTGAATATAGCAGGAATGGTTAGTAAGTTTGCAGTCGACACCAAAATTGTGGTGTAGTGGACAGTGAAGAAAGTTAACTCAGAGTTAAATGGGACCTTGATCAGATGGGCCAATGGGCCGAGGGGTGGCAGGTAGAGTTTAATTTAGACAATTGTGAGGTGTTGACAAACCAAGGCAGAACTTATACAGTTAATGGTAGGGCCCTGGGCAATTTTGCTGAACAGAGACCTTGGAATGCAGGTTCATAGTTCCTTGAATCACAAGTAGACAGGATGATGAAGAAAGTGTTTTGTACACTTGTCTTTATTGGTCAGTGTATTGAGTATAGTCGTTGTGGCCTTACAGGACATTGGTGAGACCACTTTTGGAATATTGCATTCAATTCTGGTCTCCATGCTAACAGAAAGAAATTTTTCAACTTGAAAGGGTGCAGAAAAGATTTACAAGGATTTTGATGGAGTTGGAAGATTTGAGGTATCAGGAAAGGCTGAAGAGACTGGGACTATTTTCCATGGATCTTTGGAGGTTAAGGGGTGACCTTATAGAGATTTCTAAAAATCTTAAGGGGCATGGATGGGGTGAAAAGCCAGGGTCTTTTTCCGAGGATAAGGAAGTCCAAAACTAGAGGGCATTAGTTTAAGGTGAGACGGGAAAGATGTAAAATGACCTACAGATCAATGTTTTCATGCAGAGGGTGATGTGTGTATGGAATGAGCTGCCAGAGGATGTGGTGGAGGCTGGTACAATGATGTTTAGAAAGCATCTGGACATGTACATGAACAGAAAGTGTTTAGAGGGATATGGGCCAAATGCTGGCAAATGGAAGTAGACCAGTTTAAGATATCTGGTCAGCATGGACGAGTTGGACCGAAGGGTCTATTTCCATTCTATGGTCTATGGCCCTCTGACTCTTGAACAGGAGAAATATAAACAATATCATATGGACTGCAATATATTTTACCACTGCCTTCTTAAGGGCAGCTAGGGATAGGCAATAAATGTTGGCTTGGCCAGTAATACCCATGTCCCATGAGAAAAAGCCTGCACCATCTCCCTTTTCCTCAGTTGCATGCCATTTCATGGGACAGAGGAAATGTCACAGAGATGCACTTCAAAAGAGTCAAGATCTGGGCAGAGGACTACTTCTACCAAAATGTGACACCAGACCCCAGCATAGCAGCTCATTGCTGAAATCTACTGCCTCCTTGGAAAAAAGAATGTTCTCTTCTCAATTGACTCTCCAGGTGGCCCTCAAGGAGACCACCACAAAATCCTTCCCACTAATTGCCCACAGCACCCATCTTCTCTGACTCCCTATCTGTCCTGTGGTGGTAAGAGGGGTTCTGCACTTCTTTCTTTTGCAGACAATTGTGAGTATTAGAAATAAATTGTGTGAGGAGGAGTGAAGGAGTTTTCTGGAGTGCCTGTGGGGGATAGATATGAAACTGCACAAAGATGGATGTGAGAGTTTGTAAGGATGTTCAAATGAGTCTGAAGAATGAGTGCACTGCATACAATGTGTTGGTCTAAGGATGCTGGGAATGTCACAGCATTCAGCTTGGCACCTGAATGTGTTCCACCACTCGCCTTTTGCATTCTTCTGAGGTGCTGGAACTTTGTTGGGAACTTTGTTCAGGTTGGATGGGCCACAATCATTCCATCCACTTCCTTAGCTGCTTCCATCCATTCCTGCCTGGGTTGAGGACTTGATCTGTTCCTCTCTTTCGAGGGAAGCATCCTCTGACTTTAGTCCCTCACATCCCACGGTAGTCTGTGATCAAGATTTGGGAAGGTTGCCTTCCCAGGTCTCCTTTATTGTTTTGTGGTAAGTGAAGTCATAGGAATTAATGTACTGATCAGCCAGTCTAATCTCAGCCAGGATTTAATTAACTAGAAATCTTCCTTTGGAAGATTTGGCACATCATCCCACCTGAAAATGTGTTCCTGGTAAAGCGCAGCAGGTCAGGCAGCATCCAAGGAACAGGAGAATCGACGTTTCGGGCATAAGCCCTTCTTCAGGAATGAGGAAAGTGTGTCCAGCAGGCTAAGATAAAAGGTAGGGAGGAGGGACTTGGGGGAGGGGCGTTGGGAATGCGATAGGTGGAAGGAGGTCAAGGTGAGGGTGATAGGCCGGAGTGGGGTGGGGACGGAGAGGTCAGGAAGAAGATTGCAGGTTAGGAAGGCGGTGCTGAGTTCAAGGGATTTGACTGAGACAAGGTGGGGGGGGGGGAAATGAGGAAACTGGAGAAATCTGAGTTCATCCCTTGTGGTTGGAGGGTTCCTAGGCGGAAGATGAGGCGCTCTTCCTCCAACCGTTGTGTTGCTATGGTCTGGCGATGGAGGAGTCCAAGGACCTGCATGTTCTTGGTGGAGTGGGAGGGGGAGTTGAAGTGTTGAGCCACGGGGTGGTTGGGTTGATTGGTCTCAACCACCCACTCTGATGGATCTCGATGCTAATGTCATCACTAAAAATATTACGCTGGAGAAATACAGCAAGTCTGGAAACATCTGTAGGCATGATGTGGAGGTGCCGGTGTTGGACTGGGGTGGGCAAAGTCAAAAATCACACGACACTGGGTTATAGTCCAACAGGTTTATTTGAAACCACAGGCTTTCGGAGCCCCGCTCCTTCCTCAGGCAGCTGTAAAGACAGAAACAAGGTTGATATTTTGAGTCCATTATGAATCAAGAGTCTTCAAGAGACTAGAATTCGATGAACACAGAAATCTGAGAGGATTTCAGACTTGGAGAACAATACAGAAATAGTAGGGTGGGGGTGGTGAAGGCCATGAATAGATTTGAAAACAAAGATGGAAGTTTTTAAATTGATGCTATTGCTTGACTGGGAGTTAATGTGTGCCTGCAAGTACAAGAGCCGATGGATGAATGGGATTCGGTGTGAACTAAAACATGCTGAGTTTTGAATGTCCTTGAGACTTTGGAGGTAAAATGTGGGAAGCTGCCAGGATTGCATTACAAAAGTTAAGTCTAGAGGTAACAAAGGGATTATTGACATTTCAGCAGCACATCAGGTGAGACAAGGCAAAGCTGGCACAGTCAGACAGGATGGTGACAGAGTGGTAATGTCACTCGTAAGCCAGAGGTTCAGGCCAAAACTTTGGGGAAATGGTTTCCAATCCTGCCATTTAAAATCCGGCAGATTTTAAATTCAATTAATTAAAGATCTGAAATATAAAGCTAGTCTCTATTTTGTCCTGTGGTTTGATGTCATACTACAAGTGTGAGTTTGAGACAGATTGGTCAAGATTAAGGCATAATGAAGAACTGGAATCAGGTTTACACTTAGATTAGATTACCTACAGTGTGGAAACAGGCCCTTCAGCCAAACAAGTCGACACTGACCCTCTAAAGAGCAACCCACCCAGACCCCTATATTTACCCCTGACTAGGCACCCAACACTATGGGGAGAAAGTGAGGTCTGCAGATGCTGGAGATCAGAGCTGGAAATGTGTTGCTGGAAAAGCGCAGCAGGTCAGGCAGCATCCAGGGAACAGGAGAATCGACGTTTCGGGCATAAGCCCTTCTTCAGGATTATATTAATCATATAAATTCAAGATTCCTGAAGAAGGGCTTATGCCCGAAACGTCAATTCTCCTGTTCCCTGGATGCTGCCTGACCTGCTGTGCTTTTCCAGCAACACATTTCCAACCCAACACTATGGGCAATTTAGCATGGCCAATTCACCTGACCTGCACATCTTTGGATTGTGGGAGGAAACTGGAGCACCCAGAAGAAACCCACGCAGACACAGGGAAAATGTGCAAACGCCACACAGACAGTTGCCCGAGGTGGGAATTGAAACCAGGTCCCTGGCACTGTGAGGCAGCAGTGCTAACCACTGAGTCACTGTGCCACCCCCTTCAAAGTAGCTATTTATTATACATGAATGCAAAATACTGCCATACATGGTAATCATATAAATACAAGGTCCTCGTCTTCTTCATTTGTTCTTGTGCACGTGCTCTCAATATTCTTTAAAGTTCTAGTCGTAGAGTCATGGAGATGTACAGCACGGAAACAGACCCTTCGGTCGAACCCATTCATGCTGACCAGGTATTCCAACCCAATCTAGTCCCACCTGCCAGCACCTGGCCCACATCCTTCCAAACCCTTCCTATTCATATACCCATCCAAATCCTTTTTAAATGTTGCAATTGTACCAGCCTCCACCACATCCTCTGGCAGCTCATTCCACCTTCTGCATGAAAAAGTTGCCCCTTAAGTCTCTTATATCTTTCCCCTCTCACCCTAAACCTATGCTCTCTAGTTCTGAACTCCCCGACCCCATTTATCTTTTCCATGTCCCTCATGATTTGTAAATCTCTATAAGGTCATCCCTCAGCCTCCAACGCTCCAGGGAAAACAGCCTTAGCCTATTCAACCTCTCCCTATAGCTCAAATCCTCCAACTCTGGCAACATCCTTGTAAATCTTTTCTCAACCCTTTCAAGTTTCACAACATCTTTCCAATAGCAAGGAAACCAGGTTTGCATGCAATATTCCAACAGTGGCCTGACCCAATGTCCTGTACAAATGCAACATGACCTCCCAACTCCTCTGCTCAATACTCTGACCAATAAAGGAAAGCATACCAAATGCCTTCTTCACGATCCTAACTATCTGTAATATGGTTTGGTGTAGTATCTTATAAGTCTACCTACACTGCTTAATGTATTCCTTGTGATGTGCAGTTGTGGATGTATTGGTTTTGGACTGGGGTGGACAAAGTCAGAAGTCACACAACACCGTGTTATAGCAGTAGGTTTATTTGACATCACAAGCTTTCTGAGCACTGCTCCTTCATCAGGTAAAGTATCAGGGACCTCAGCTGACGAAGGAGCAGCGCTCTGAAAGCTTATTATTTTACATGTTGGACCATAACCTGATATTGTGTGACTTCTGACACAGTTCAATATTACCCTTGCAATGTTGCTTCAGGGTCCTTAGCACTTCTAACTTGGCTCAATAATAGTGATTATGATGCTGTTGTCATTTGTTGTTCAAGCCCTCAAATTCACTGATGTAATGTAGTGAAGGAAATCTGCCATCCTTACCTGTCTAGCCTACACATGACACAAGCAATGTTGTTGACTCTTAACTGCCCTCTGAAATGGCCGAAGAGATCAAGGCAATTAGAAATTGACAAAAAGTGCCAGCCTTGACAGGAACACCCACAGTCCATGCAAGAATAAATACTAAAAATGTTATTGAGTTAGAAATGAGTGGTCTTAGTGATGTTGCGAAAATGTGATTGGAAGCTCATGTTGAGATCAAATATGATGCCTAGGTTATAAATAAATTTGCCTACGGTTTAGTTCAAGCTGTTGCCAAGGAGTGGGATGGAAAGAATGAGGAAGAAGTAAGCATCTAAGTAATAAAGAAAAGACACACCTAAACTGTTGATTAATAAATTCTTATTGTAACTTGATCACTGTACTATTTGTACCATTTCACTGCAGATCGACAGGAAAAACAAGAATGGGTGTTAACACACAACGATTAGGACAAGGCTGTTGTAAGGTGGAAGGTTGATTGCTACCTTTGAATTAAGTCATTGCTAATAGCTCTGGAGAGCATCAGGAGAGGATCTTCACCAACTGCCATTGAGGCATGTATAGTTGTTCTTTGAGGAAAATGCTGATGACATTAGATTCTAGAGGTGTATAAAGTCATGGGGGCATAGATAAGGTGAATAGCAAAGGTTTTTTCCCCAGGATTGGAGAGTTCAAAAATGGAGGATATAATTTGAAGGTGAGAGGATTAAGATCTAAAAAAGGGTCAGGGATGTGTAGGTTAAGTGCAGGGGTGGATATAGGATAATAGGGTAGGGGCATAGATCTGGATGGGTTACTCTTTGGAGGGTCGGTGTGGACTTGTTGGGCTGAATGGCCTGTATCCACACTGTAGGAATTCTATGATTAGGCAGATCAGTCAAAAACAATGTGACAGCGATGTCCTTGCCCACTAACTGGAAGTCAAGGAAGGGCCTGTCTCTGTGACCTGGGAAGCCACAACACACAAAGCTTGGTGTTATTTCCTGAGGTTGTGGCTTTCATCCTCATGAAGGGAAAGGCGTCCCTCCAAGACGCTCAGGTACCTTTCAGACACACCAGCACCGCAGGGAATCATGGCCACTTCTGGAACTGCACACAGCTCCAGAACCAGCCAGTAACGGAGATCTGGAGTTTAGTTCAGTGGAATGCGCATGGCAGAATCAATCAGACAGGTCCTAGCAATGTGGGAGTGTAGTTTGGTTGCAATTGGGACGCGAGGGATTGGAAGGGGACTAATATACTGGCAGGGAAATTTGCTAGAGCTTCTTGGGAGGATTTAAATTAGTAAGGTGCGGGGGTGGGACCCAGGGAGATAGTGAGGAAAGAGATCGATATGAGATGGGTACAGCTGAGAACAGAAGTGAGTCAGTCAGGGCAGGCAGGGGGGACAAGGTCGGACTAATAAATTAAACTGCATTTATTTCAATGCAAGGGGCCTAATAGGGAAGGCAGACGAACTCAGGGCATGGTTAGGAACATGGGACTGGTCGATGAGTAGCTGAAGAGATGAGGTCTATTTTGTCTGAGGTATTGAGAACTGATATTTGTTCTTATTGAAATGTACAAGATTCTGACAAGACTTAAACAAAACAGACATTCTCCCCAGGCTGGGGAACCTAGAGACAAAAACAGAAATTGCTGGAAAAATTCAGCAGGTCTGGCAGCATCTGTGAAGAGAAAGCAAAAGTGTATGAAACAACAGCATCATAATCACTATTATTGAGACCAACTATATAAGTACTTCAGGACTTTGAAACAACATAGCAATGGTATTACTGAACTGTGTCACACAACAGGTGAGATCCCTGATACTTTACCTGACAAAGGAGCAGTGCTCAGAAAGCTTGTGATTTCAAATAAACCTATTGGACTACAACCTGGTGTTGTGTGACTTCTGACTTTTGGGACCAGTGACTCTTCTTCAGAACAGAAATCTAGGACATGAAGCTTATACTTAGGATAACAGACTGGTCATTTACGACTGAGATGAGAAGAAATGTTTTCAATCAAAGGCTTGTGAATATATGGAATTTTCTGCGCCAGAAGATTGTATACGCCCCATCAGTGAATTTAATTTAAATGGAGGAGATATTCGTCTGTTTTGGAATCAAGCATTGTCGGAAGCAGGTGGGAAAGTGAAATCAAGGCAGAAAATCAGCCATGATCATAATGAATGGCAAAATTGGCGTAATGGGCTGTTTGGGCCACTTCTATTTGTATTTCTTATGCGCTTACCAAAGTCAGGTAGCTGCCACTGGTAAGACACTAGCAAAGCAAGTAGACAGCACAAATGGTCCTCCTAACCATCTCACCCATTTACATGTCCATCTCTATGTCTGCTGGCCCCTGTCAATCAGATGTGGGGAGTGTTGTAAAATTCTGGCCTTGGTTTGATCCCAACTGGAGCACTAAATTTAGTTTTGGAATTGTGTCTCAGACAAGATATCAAGATCATAGGAGTAATGTAGCACAAATTCAGCAAAATTACACCTGACCTTAAAGGGTTGAGACCAGGTTGCATAAGCTTGGTTTGAATCACCTTAAGTTTGACAGGATGAGAGATGATGTAGTTATGGAAATCTTTTCCCACCAATATGGGAATTCAGAATTAAAAATTATTACATCAGCATGAGAGTGTGACTATTCAGAAATGACATCATCAAACACATTTTCATACTAAGGTTAGTTGTAATTGGAATTTCCTCTTTAAAATATAATGAATATTGGGTTAATTGCAACATTAAAAATAAAATTGACATTTTTGGGATTTTCTTTAGGTAGTATCATTAAGTAAGGTTGGCATACAGATAATTAATAGCAGAACAGGGCTCAATAGGGTAAATGGTCTACTTCCGCTCTTATGTTCCTACCCATATACCTAATTGGTAGATAGGGAATTAAAACAGTTATGAGGCCTTGATCGTTATATGCAAAGGGCTTAACTCCTGTTTCTGATAGTGCTTCAGAAAATGAGTACAACATTAAACAACTTGTGTGCCACAGAGACGCTGTTTCACTGCTGGAGTGAGTGGAGCAGAATGACCTCAATGACGATACAGAATTTAAAAAAACAGATCCACTCAATAGGCACCTACTTTAGTACACGCACATCTCAGGCTCTTGCTACAGAAGAGGACCAGGAAATGAGACATGGATAACTCTCAAAAATCCAGGGTTGTTTACTGAATTGTCTCTGAGATCGAATGAAATTTCACTTGCTACATTTTTCCATCACTTCAGTTGAGACACCACTGGTTCTGCTCATTTAATGACCTGAATGCCACATTGTTCTTCACTTCCAGGCTGCAGGACATTAGAGAGGGCATTTTGAAGTTAATACCAGTGTGAAAAAAGATGTTTTTCAAATCTTGCTTCCTCTGATATCATGCGCTATGTTTGGGTGGGGGAAAGTTCCGGTTACCAGAGACGCCAATCTAAAATTGTGGGGCTGGGCTGACTCCAAACATGTCGAAAGCCTGTCCGAACTTCCCATCATTAAACTATGCTTGCCGATTTGGGAGTGCAACTCTGGCTCTATTTCTGTATTGGTGATTGTGGGATCTGCAGAGCTTGCCAAATTTTGTTTAATGCAGATATGTTTTTCACAAAATTATCTTATCTTTTTAAGATTACCACATTCCAGCTGTAATATTCTAATGAGAATGTTTATTTAGTGCAACATTGCCATCTACTGATGGATCATATGACAATGATATCAGAATGGATAGCTGGAAAAGTTATGAAAGGATTTTGAAGGATCTTAGAGTCATAGAGTCATAGGGATGTACAGTATGGAAACAGACCCTTCAGTCCAACCCGTTCATGCCGATCAGATATCCCAACCCAATCTAGTCCCACCTGTCAGCACCTGGCCCATATCCCTCCAAACCCTTCCTATTCATATACCCATCCAAATGCCTCTTCAATGTTGCAATTGTATCAGCCTCCACCACTTCCTCTGGCAGCTCATTCCATACATGTACTACGCTCTGTGTGAAAAAGTTGCCCCTTAGGTCACTTTTATATCTTTCCCCTCTCAACCTAAACCTATGCCCTCTAGTTCTGGACTCCCTGACCCCAGGGAAAAGACTTTGTCTATTTACCCTATCCATGCCCCTCATAATTGTGTAAACCTCTATAAGGTCACCCCTCAGCCTCAGACGCTCCAGGGAAAACAGCCCCAGCCTGTTCAGCCTCTCCCTCCAGCTGAAATCCTCCAACCCTGGCAACATCCTTGTAAATCTTTTCTGAACCCTTTCAAGTTTCACAACATCTTTCCGATAGGAAGGAGACCAGAATTGCAAGCAATATTCCAACAGTGGCCTAACCAATGTCGCAACATGACCTCCCAACTCCTGTACTCAAGACTCTGACCAATAAAGGAAAGCATACTAAACATCTTCTTCGCTATCCTATCTACCTGCAACTCCACATTCAAGGAGCTATGAACCTGCACTCCAAGGTCTCTTTGTTCAGCAACACTCCCTAGGACCTTACCGTTAAGTGTATAAGTCCTGCTAAGATTTGCTTTCCCAAAAGCAGCACCTCGCGTTTATCTAAATTAAACTCCATATGCCACTTAGCCCATTGGCCCATCTGGTCAAGATCCTATTGTAACCTGAGGAAACCTTCTTCGCTGTCCACTACACCTCCAATTTTGGTGTCATCTGCAAACTTACTAACTGTACCTCTTCTGCTCTCATCCAAATCATTTATGTCAATGACAAAAAGTAGAAGACCCAGCAGTGATCCTTGTGGCACACCACTGGTCACAGGCATCCAGTCTGGAAAACAACCCTCCACCACCACCCTCTGTCTTCTACCTTTGAGCTAGTTCTGTATCCAAATGGCTAGTTCTCCCTGTATTCCATGAGATCTAACCTTGCTAATCAGTCTCCCATGGGAAACCTTGTCGAACACCTTACTGAAGTCTATATAGATTACATTTACTGCTCTGCCCTCATCAATCCTCTTTGTTACTTCTTCAAAAAGCTCAATCAAGTTTTTGAGACATGATCTCCCATGCACAAAGCATGTTGACTATCCCTAATCAGTCCTTGACTTTCCAAATACATGTACATCCTGTTCCTCAGGATTCCCTCCAACAACTTGCCCACCACAGACATCAGGCTCCCTGGTCTATAGTTCCCTGGCTTGTCCTTACCACCCTTCTTAAACAGTGACACCACGTTTGCCAACGTCCAGTCTTCCGGCACCTTGCCTGTGACAATTGATGATACAAGTATCTCAGCAAGAGGCCCAGCTATCACTTCCCTAGCTTCCCACAGAGTTCTTGGATACACCTGATCAGGTCCTGGGGATTTATCCACCTTTACGCGTTTCAAGACATCCAGCACTTCCTCCTCTGCAATATGGACATTTTGCAAGATGTCACCATCTATTTCCCTACAGTCTATATCTTCCATATCGTTTTCCACAGTAAATACTGATGCAAAATACTCGTTTAGTATCTCCCCCATTTTCTGCGGCTCCACACAAAGGCCACCTTGCTGATCTTTGAGGGGCCCTATTCTCTCCCAAGTTACCCTTTTGTCCTTAATGTATTTGTAAAAACTCTTTAGATTCTCCTTAATTCTATTTGCCAAAGCTATCTCATGTCCCCTTCTTGCCCTCCTGATTTCCCTCTTAAGTATATTCCTACTTCCTTTATACTCTTCTAAGGATCTATTCCATCTATCCTGTCTATACCTTACATATGCTTCCTTCTTCTTTTTAACCAAACCCTCAATTTCTTTAGTCATCCAGCATTCCCTATATCTACCAGCCTTTCCTTTGACCCTAACTGGAATATATTTTCTCTGGATTCTCGTTATCTCATTTCTGAAGGCTTCCCATTTTCCAGCCGTCCCTTTACCTGTAAACATCTGCCTCCAATCAGCTTTTGAAAGTTCTTGCCTAATACCGTCAAAATTGGCCTTTCTCCAATTTAGAACCTCAACTCTTTGATCTGGTCTATCCTTTTCCATCACTATTTTAAAAAGAATTGAATTATGGTCGCTGGCCCCAAAGTGCTCCCCCACTGACACCTCAGTCACTTGCTCTGCCTTATTTCCCAAGAATAGGTCAAGTTTTGCACCTTCTCGAATAGGTACATCCACATACTGAATCAGAAAATTGTCTTGTACACACTTAACAAATTCCTCTCCTTCTAAACCCTTAACACTATGGCAGTCCCAGTCTATGTTTGGAAAGTTAAAATCCCCTACCATTACCACCCTATTATTCTTACAGATAGCTGAGATCTCCTTACAAGTTTGTTTCTCAATTTCCATCTGACTATTGGGGGGTCTATCATACAATTCCAATCAGGTGGCCATCCCTTTCTTATTTCTCAGTTCTACCCAAATTACTTCCCTGGATGTATTTCCAGGAATATCCTCCCTCAGCACAACTATAATGCTATCCCTTATCAAAAATGCCACTCCCCCTCCTCTCTTGCCTCCTTTTCTATCCTTCCTGTAGCATTTGTAGCCTGGAACATTCAGCTGCCAGTCCTGCCCATCCCTGAGCCATGTTTCTGTACTTGCTATGATATCCCAGTCCCATGTTCCTAACCATGCCCTGAGTTGATCTGCCTTCCCTGTTAGGCCCCTTGCATTGAAATAAATACAATTTAATTTATTCGTCCAACCTTGTCCATGCCTGCCCTGACTGTTTGACTCGCTTCTGTTCTCAACTGTACCTGTCTCAGATTGATCTCTTTCCTCACTATCTCCCTGGGTCCCACCACCTTGCTAGTTTAAATCCTCCTGAGCAGCTCTAGAAAATCTCCCTGCCAGTATATTAATCCTCTTCCAATTTAGGTGCAATCCGTCCTTCTTGTGCAGGTCACTTCTACCCCAAAAGAGATTCCTATGATCCAAAAATGTGAATCTTTCTCCCATACTCCAGCTTCTCAGCCAGGCATTCATCTGCTCTATCCTCCTATTCCTACCCTCACTAGCTTGTAGCACTGGGAGTAATCAAGATATTACTACTCTCGAGGACCTCCTTTTTAATTTTCTGCCTAACTTTCTGTATTCTCTCTCCAGAATCTCAACCTTTTCCCTTCCTATGTCGTTGGTTACAATGTGGACAATGACCTCCTGCTGGCTCTTCTCCCCCTTGAGAACATTCTGCACCCTCTCTGAGATATCCTTGATCCTGGCACCAGGGAAGCAACACACCATTCTGCTTTTTCACTGCTGGCCACAGAAACGTCTGTCTGTACCTCGGACTAGAGAATCCCCTAACACAATTGATCTCTTGGAACCTGACATTGCATTAGCGCCAGTCTCAATACCAGAAACTTGGCTGTTTGTGCTACTTTCCCCTGAGAATTCATCAACCCCTAACATTTTCCAAAACAACATACCTGTTTGAAATGGGTATATCCACAAAAGGCTCCTGCACCAGCTGCCTACCTCTCTTACCTTTCCTGGAGTTAACCAATCTATGTGACTGTATCTGTGACTTTCCCCCCCTTCCTATAACTGCCATCCATTACATACTGTTGCTGTTGCGAATTCCTCATTGTTTCTAACTGTGTCTCCAACCCACCCATTCAATCTGATAAGATTCGCAACCAACAGCATTTATGGCAAATATAATCCGCAGTAACCCTTAAATGCTCTTTAAACTCCCGCATCTGACAAGAATATCACTCTACTAAAGGCCATTTTTGTTCCTTCACAATCTACAATCTACAGACCCAGAAAATAACACCGTCTTATTCCTCTACAAACACTGCCCCAGGTTAAATTAATAGTTATGGCTTATATTTTAAGTTTAATCAAGAGACATATCTTCAAAAACATATAAGAACCCACTCTACTCACTACTGCAGACTTTCTGTTGAACACACTTAAAACAACAATTAACTTATCTGATTCTGTGCTGTGAACTTCGCCCAACAGTTCCACCAAGATCAGTTGTGAATTTCACTGTATGTTAATTTTCCCAGATGCACTCCAATGTCCAGCAATACATGAATTCAAAAACACCAAAGGCAGTGGTCAGTTTCTCTCTCTCTCTCTCTCTCCTGCACTGACCTCACTATGTGCTTCCTTTGTCTGTTCTTCTCCCTTTTAAAACTGCTGTTGTTTTGACAGTTTTTTTCCAAAGTTCCAAAACAATGAAACAGCATATGAAACAGCATATGAAACAGTATTTGCAGCTCCTGGAATTTGAGGAAGTCACCTCCAGCACCTAAAATACCTCAAAAATGGAGCAGCTGTTACAGTCAGAAAGTTTTCCCGTCCTCCATCTTGGATTACCCAGAATCTTGTGGTCTATTGATAAGGGAAACCCCAAAAGGTTGTTTTGTTCTGCTTGCAGATCTACAACATGGTACATAGTCTCATGACAATGATACGACTGAGAGAGGATCAGGAGAAATGTCTTCATTCAAAGTGTTACGAACATGTGGAATCCTATACCCCAGAGGGTTGTGGATGCTCCAATGTTGAATATGGTTAACAACAACAAGTTACATTTATGTAGTGCCTTTAATGTAATTAAATGTGCCAAGACACTCCACAGGACCATTATAAAACAAATTACAGGGCATAAGGCACATCACATGATCAAGAGCTTTTTCAAAAAGCAAAGTCTTTAGAAGTGTTTTAAAGGAGAAGAGTGAGTTAAAGAGGTGGAGAAGTGAAGAGAGAGAATTTCAAATCATTACTATCTAGGCAATGAAGACTTGGCCAGCAATGGTGCAGTAATTATAATTGGAAATTAATGCAAAAGAGGCCAGAATTTGAAAATTGCTTAGAGGGCTGTGGGACTGGAAGAGATTACAGAAATAGGCAAGAGCAAGGATTTGCAAGCAAAAATGAGAATTTTAATGTTAAGGTGTTGCTTGATTGGGTGGTGATGTATGTCAGTGAACACAGTGATGGTAGGGAACAAGATCTATTTTTAAGTTTAGATATAAGAAGTTTTGGGTAACCTCAAGTTTACAGACATAGAATATGAGAGATCAGTCATAAGTATGTTGGAGTAATCAAGGTTAGAGGTAACAAAGGACCTTAAACAAAGGATCAAGAACAAGTGGGCTCATCTTTAAAATGAAAGAAGTTTACAGAAGATTTGAAGAATTTAAAATGCACTGTCTGGGAGGGTAGTTGGGGCAGGTAACCTTTCAAAGGTACCTTGGATAAACATTTGAGGTTTCAGAACATTCAAGGCTATTGGCCTAGTGTGGCCAAGTGAGACTCACATAGGTAGTTGGACTGAAGAGCCTTTTCTATACTGCATGATTCTCTGAGAGGCATAGATGAGGGTTTACGGCTAACAGGATAGAGTTTGCTCTCTTTGGGAATCAAGGAATATGGAGAGAGGATGGGACAATGGAGTTGATGACAGAGATCAGTCAAGATCATGTTGACTGGTGGAGCAGGCTTGATGGTAAACATTGTCTACTACTACCGCTATTTTTGTGCTTATGCTTTTATCTGATTATATTTGTCTAAGTGTGTGAAAATGAACATCTTTCAGTAATTGTTTGGTATACTGTGCTGTGATAAAACCTCATACGTCCCTACTCTCACCTTAAAGCAATAATCACAGTTCCTAGCATTGAGTTGCTGCAGGGCAACTGCTCAGTTTATGGCTCGGCTCCCCCTACATTTTATCTGAGGTGAATGAGACCAGAATACCCTGCAGACTTGCTTGATTTTATTGGTGATATTTATAAAATCAACAAATTAATTAATCTATTGCATCTTAACTAATAAAGTTAGTAAGTTTGCAGATGACACCAAAATTGGAGGTGTAGTGGACAGCGAAGAAGGTTGTCTCAGAGTACAACGGGATCTTGTACCTTGGGCCAATGGGCTGAGGAGTGGCAAACGGAGTTTAATTTAGATAAATGCACGGTGTTGCATTTTGGAAAAAACAAATCAGAGTAGGATATATACACTTAATGGTAAGGTCCTAGGGAGTGTTGCTGAACAAAGAGACCTTGGAGTGCAGGTTCATAGCTCCTTGAAAGTAGAGTCGCAGATAGATACAATAGTGAAGAAGGTGTTTGGTATGCTTTCCTTTATTGGTAAGAGCATTGAGAATAGGAATTGGGAGGTCATGTTGTGGCTGTAAGGACATTGGTTGGGCCACTTTAGGAGTATTGCATGCAATTCTGGTCTCCTTCCCATTGCAAAGATGTTGTGAAACTTGAAAGGGTTCAGAAAAGACTTACAAGGATGTTGCCAGGGCTGGAGCATTTGAGCTGTAGGGGGAGGCTGAATAGGCTAGGGCCGTTTTCTCTGGAGCATCGGAGGCTATGGGGCAACCTTATAGAGGCTTATAAAATCATGAATGGCATGGATAGGGTAAATAGACAAGATCTTTCCCTGGGATGGGGAAGTCCAGAACTAGACGACATAGGTTTAGGATGAGAGGGGAAAGATATAAAAGAGACCTAAGGGGCAACCTTTTCACAAAATAGGTGGTGCATGTATGGAATGAGCTGCTAGAACAAGTGGTGGAAGCTGGTGCAATTACAGCATTTAAAAGGCATCTGAATGGATAAGTTAATTGGGAGGGTTTAGAGTGATATGAGCCAAGTGCTGGCAAATAAGACTAGATTAGGTTGGGTATCTGGTTGGCATGGTCGAGTTGGACTGAAGGGTCTGTTCCTGTGCTGTACATCTCTATGACTCTATAATTTGACTTAATCTACTTCATCAATCTCACTCTTATCAGGAATGCAGCAGAGTGTACCTCTTAGGAAAGCTCTTCTTTCTTTTAAGTTTGCCACATTTGTCAGAACCATCTCCTTCTCTAGGAAAAGTGCATCGATCATTTCTTTGGCCTCATTGGTACATTGTCCTAAGACTGAATGGGGTATCTCAGACTGAATAGCTCTAAAATAATTTCTTATTGTTATGTCTTGAATGAGTAATTGTGCATTTTTTTCCACGATTTCATCACTCTGTCGGGTAGGAGTTGGAGAGGTATTGGACATTGTTGTCATATCCCCTCTAGCCAGCCTGTCGACATATTGTCACATGTTTATATATTCATTTCATTCTTTCGGAAAATATCTTATTATCCTTTTCACCTTTGTCTCAGCAAAATGTGTGGTGACCAGTTTTTCCTCCTGATTTTGTTTAAACCATCTTGGGTCACGATTGCATGATTGATGTTTGATTATCTAGTAAATGAGTTGGAGACAGGAGGGAACTAGACGAACTTTATTCCCTGTCCATACTACCCATCATCCCTCCATGAACCCCAACTTCTGGATTCACCAGGTGGGTAATGAATGGTCAGATGTTCTTCAGGAAGGCTAATCAGTGGGAGATGGAATTTAATCCCTGAAAATTGTGAGGTGATGCAGTTTTGAAGAATTAAACATGACGAGAGAGGACTCAATAAATGGCAGGACACTAGGAAGCCCAGAGGAACAGAGGGATCTTGGAGTGCTTGTCAACAGATCCCTGAAAGTGGTAGCACAGGTTAAGAGGATAGTAAAGAAGGAGTATCATATACTTGGCTTTATAAGTCATGGCATAGATTATAAGAGCAGGAGGGTATGCTGGAGCTGTACAGGATTTTGGTTAGGCCACTGCTGGAATACTGTGTGCATTTCTGTTCCCCACACTATAGGAAGAATGTGATTGCACTGGAAGGGATGCTGAGTAAATTCACCAGAATGTTGCTTGGTTTGGAGCAGTTTAGTCATAAAGAGAGGCTGGATAAGCTCAGGTTGGTTTCTTTAGAGCAGAGAAAGCTGAAGGGAGACTTGATAAAGATGTATAAGATGATAAATGACGTGGACAGGAAGCAGCTATTTTGCTTAGTTGAGGGGGCATTAACAACAGGCATTAATTTTAAGTTGAAAAGCCAAGAGGTTTAGAGGGGATTTGAGGAATAATGTTTTCACAAGGATGGTGATGGGAATCTGAAGTACACTTCTTGAAAGGGTAGTAAGGCAGAAAGCCTCACAACCTTTAAAAAGTACTTGGATGCACACTTGAAATGTCATAACATTCAAGGCCATAGGCCAAATGCTGTAAAGTGCAGATAGGTGATACATTTTTTTTGTCAGTGTAGACTCAATGGGCCGAAAGACCTCTTTTGTACTGTCTGACTGTATGACTCTAGGGCTCTAATCGGGCGGCACGGTGGCACAGTGGTTAGCACTGCTGCCTCACAGCACCAGAGACCTGGGTTCAATTCCCGCCTCAGGCAACTGTCTGTGTGGAGTTTGCACATTCTCCCCATGTCTGGGTGCTCCGGTTTCCTATAGTCCAAAAATGTGCAAGCTGGTGAATTGGCCATGCTAAATTGCCTGTAGAGTTAAGTGAAGGGGTAAATGTATGGGTCTGGGTGGGTTGATCTTTGGCCGAAGGGCCTGTTTCCACACTGTAAGTAATCTAAATCTAAATCTCTAGACTCTAAAGAAAGACAGATCAAGCAGTTAGACCTTGAACCATTAAATCTTTCCCTCATTCCTATGACTATTCCACCCAATTTCAGGCAGGATCACATCTTAGAATACAATCCTAGATGGAGGATAGACTCAGTTGATAATCTTCAGTATTTTATCTCTAATACTTAAAACAGCTAATTTCTTATTGTGATCCTCTAGGTAACTATGGCCCTTTGGCTAACAGGTGAAGCTCCAGAGCACAGTGGGAAATTGTGGACCTTTTCTTGGGGTTGAACTTGGGTGACCATCATCTTGCCAATGGGACAAGGGCCCTGATGTCACACACCACTGAAGGAGGTAGGAAAGCGTGTGCAAATTTCAATCCCACAGACACCACACACACACAGGCAAGAGTTTTAGGTAGGAGCCTGAGAAAAGGAGGTTCAGAAAATTGAGAAATCAAAAAACCAAAAGAGGGCCATTGAGCCCAGTTAAAAGCCTGAGTTCAGGTCTGGCGAGGAGAAATGGAATGAAAGGGAGAGAATGACGAAATATTAAACTTTGGATTCCACCACACTTTTGGGCCAACCATGGGTAGGTGACTGGGTGCAACAACAGGTGGACCCCAGACAGCAAGCCAAATGGAATAATTGTGGTTGTCTGGGCCATTATGCTGGAGAATGTTCCCTGTGCCCTGCATATGCTTGAAATGGCAGGGGTCAAGTCAAAAGAACACAGATATTTGCAGCTGAAAGACCCAATCAGGAAAACAGAAATGTGTCCTGTGCTTTCAGCTCCCAGACCCAGGTCTGTGGGCATAATGGTATCAAGCCTCTTCAATGTGGGTGTATGGCACCAAATGGGATGCTGTTGGATGACCTCTAGTGGAAGACAAGATAGGAGGCTGCCCCATTAAGTTTTTGTGGGATATAGGGAGGGTTCCCGCACTACCCTTAACACGTCCAAAAGAATAGATTCATCATGATTCACTAGACAGACTATTAATTTGAGTAGTTTTACTTGCCACTCATAAGAAGGATCAGAAACTGACTTGTTAGTATTTATATTGGGAGATTTGGTTTGCAACATTCGGATAATGTCTACCCAGAAGTGGAGCACAACTGTAGCTTTGGTTTAATAATGAAATATTACCTGTCATTTAACCCCATGAATTCTTATATTTGGCAGATGGGCAAAATGGGTGAGGTACCAATGAAGGTTTCAACTGAGATCCACATCAACTGAGAAATCCTAAGTTAAACCCACAGACATGTCCGATGATGTAAATGCACAAGAAATCATTGCCAAACACATATCAGCATTTGCAATGCATAAACATGATTGTAACCAAATAAGGGGTGAAGTGGATCTGACTCACGATGCTGACTCTTGACCACAAAAACAACATCATTTTCTCAAACAAGACAAAAGTGAAATTTGGAAGGTAATCAAAGCTTATTATAACAAGGAGTATAATACCTGGTGGAGTTGACAAAAAAATTAACCTATTTGGCTAATTAAAAAGCCCAGGAGTGGCATGGTGGCTCAATGGTTAGCACTGCTGCCTCACAGCACCAGAGTCCCAGGTTCAATTCCAGCCTTGGGTGACTGTCTGTGTGGAGTTTGCACATTCTCCCCGTGTCTGCGTGGGTTTCCTCCGGGTGCTCCGGTTTCCTCCCACAGTTCAAAGATGTGCAGGTCAGGTGAATTGGCCATGCTAAATTGCCCATGGTGTTAGGTGCATTAGTCAGGGGTAAATGTAGGGGAATGGGTCTGGGTGGGTTACTCTTCTGAGGGTCAGTGTGGACTAGACTAGATTAGATTAGATAGATTAGATTAGATTAGATTAGATTACTTACAGTGTGGAAACAGGCCCTTCGGGCCAACAAGTCCACACCGACGCGCCGAAGCGAAACCCACCCATACCCCTACCTTTACCCCTTACCTAACACTACAGGCAATTTAGTATAGCCAATTCACCTGGCCCTGCACATCTTTGGACTATGGGAGGAAACCGGAGGACCCGGAGGAAACCCACGCAGACACGGGGAGAACGTGCAAACTCCACACAGTCAGTCGCTTGAGGCGGGAATTGAACCCGGGTCTCTGGCGCTGTGAGGCAGCAGTGCTAACCACTGTGCCACCATGCCGCCCACATGGTTGGGCTGGTTGGGCCAAAGGGCCTGTTTCTGCACTGTAAGGAATTTAATCTAATGGCTCTTGGCAATTAACAATTGATTACTGGGAATTAAATAAAACCGCTCCACTAATTGTACCAGTGGTGGTAACTAGTCCAGAGACTATGATGAAAAAAGCCCCACAAGCAAAATGCTTTGCCAACTGAGATATTAGCATATTTTCTGATCAATTCCCATGAAACAAGAGTGCCAATATAAATTTGCTTTCATATTCCAGGGGCAACTGTACACGTGGACTTGTTTACCTCAAAGGTTCCACAATACCCCTTCCATTTTCCACCAGTGACTAGCGAAAGGTCTCACAGCCTAAATGTCTGAGCCAATAAGTTAATGATCTGCTCCTTCGACTAACACTAGGAAAGAACATCTCCAATTCCTTTGTGAACTATTAGCTCACCTCACTTTCTTAGGATTAGAGGTTGATTCTAAAAAATCTTGAAGCCTCAAGTTATGCATTTAGGAACTATAGTAATCCACAGTAAGTGAGAAATTGAGAGGAAACATACTCAGTCAAAATTACAATGAGCTGTCCCAAGGGACGTGACAGCCCTTCAATCCTTTCCAGGACTAATGGGATACTGATGGAACTATATTGATGATTTTTCCATCAAAGTCTCTCTGCAATCTGATCTGAAAAAGAATGTCCTGTGACAGTGAACCGAGCAGCACATTCAGGTGTTTCAGAATTAAAACAAGCGCTGGCCAAAGCTCTGGCCCTGTAGGTGCCAGACCTAGAACTCCCCTTTGATCTGGACGTCACTGCAATAGACTCAACTATCTCAGCAGTCATTTTCCTGGAGCACTTGGTCCAGATGCCAATGCCACTTGGCTCTTAACCCATGTAGAGTGGGGATTTCCAGCATATGAGTGGCACCCCACAGCAGTCTTTTGGGCAGTACAGCATTTTACATTTATAATTAGCTTAAGTCCTCCAACAGTCCTGACAGAATGCACACCCATCTAAATAATATTGGACAGGCAGTTCAAGGATGGTACTGTTAGCCAAAGTAGCACAGCTTATTGGACTGTAATGTTACAAGGTTGAGATATTGCAGTTAAACAGAGTGCCCACTTTTCTCCATGATAATCTCAACTCTTGTGGCAAGCCACATGAATGTCAGATAGTGGTAGCGTATGATCACAAGCAATCATTCGTGCCAAAACAAAAAGGTGGATGGAAACCTAGGCAAACGTCTGGCAAAGGGATGAAATTGTTGAAACCATAAAACACCTAAAATGTTTTGTTGCTGGACCTTCTGCAGTGGAGGACAGAAGTAGAAAAGCAGGGTGTGGTAGCTACACAAAGAACACTCAAGCAAAGTCGTGGCAGAAATAGCTTTAAAAATGCCAGTTGCAATGAGTGCTTAGGCTGCAGAGCTAGTAGTAGCAGTATATGTGGTTAACCATGCTGACAAAGATCCCCCCCACCAGTAGATATCTATTGAGACAGTATGTACGTATGCAGCAGTCTGACTAAGTTCCTGCCACCATAGGAAACAAGACGATTCTTGTCAGTGGACAGGGGGCCCCTGCCATCTGTGCCCCTCTTAGAACATACAATTGGATGAATTAACAAAACAAGGTGCCTGAGAGGGGGAACCATGTCAACCCCCAATAGGTGATACAGTAAATGCCATCACCTTCGATCAGACTTTGGGTCTGATCTCATACTAATCCAAGGCATTGAAACTTACTTAAAACATATCTCAGAGGGAATATACCCTGCATTTTGCAACGTGGAAGAATAATATACAACTCAAAGCTGGACTTGTCTTTAAGGATGGATGGTATATGATTGAACCCAAACCATAGCCAAATAATATATCAACACTATGATACCTTGGATCACCAAGGAGTGAAAACAACCACTTGAGCAAATTAGAAGGCTATATTGATGGGGCAATGCAGGAAACTATCTGAAACATTATGTGAACAATTGTTTGCTATGTGCGTAGAGTAACACAAATCATTACACTAACAAAGGCGAATTAAGACACACAAGATCAGTAAATGGACCCTGGACAAATTTGCAAATAGACTATATCGGACCTCTACCACCATGCAAAGGGGAATATGAAGATATCCTGGTGGTCATTGATACCTTTTTAAATGAGCTGACACGTTTCCCACTAGCATAATGACTGATGTTGGTATGGCAAGTATTCACTAGGTGGGGACTCCCACACATCATTCTGTCTGATCAAGGCATCCAGTTTACTACCCAAGTCATGTAAAATATAATGATTTTGTTGAGAATAAATCTGAAGTTTTACATGGCTTAACCTGTAAAACTAGTGGAAAGAATGAACCGAACACTAAAGGGCATGATTCGGAAAACTATATAACAAAATAATTCCACATGGAATGTAGTTATAAGACCATAAGACTATAAGGCATAAGAGCAACAATTTGGCAATTCAGACCACCGACTCTGCTGCACCATTCAAACATGACTGATAAGTTTCTCAACGCCATTCTCCCACTTTTTCCCTGTAATCCTTGATCCCCTTGATACTCAACAACCTATCTATCTCTAACTTAAATATATTCAATGACCTGGCCCCCACAGCCTTATGTGGCAATGGAATCTATAGATTCACCACTCTCTGGCTGAAGAAGTTTCTCCTTATCTCTGTTCTGAAAGGCTTTTCCTTTCCTCTAAGGCTATGCCCTTGGGTCTTAGTCTCTCCTACCAATGGAAACCTCTTCCCAACATCTACTATGTCCCAACATACAGTATGCTGTATGTTTCAATTAGATCCCCCCTCATCCTTCTAAATTCCATTGAGTATAAACCCAGAGTTCTTAAACGTTCCTCATCTGTTAAGCTTTTCATTCCTGGGACCATTCCCATGAACATCCTCTGAACACCTTGCAGAGCCAGCACATCCCTCCAGAGATATAGGGCCCAAAACTGTGCACAATACTCCAAATGACATCTGACCAGAGCCTTGTAGAGCCTCAAAAATACATCCCTAATTTTATATTTAAGTCCTCCCAAAATAAATGACATTATCTTCCTAAATACTGACTCAACCTGCAAGTTTACCTTGAGAGAATCCTGGACTAGAACTCTCAAGTCTCTTTGCACTTTAAACGTCTGAATGGGAACATATGTGATTGTTGGAAGATATTACTGTATTATCAGATTTTAGCTGTATTAAATATTATGGACTTATTGACTGCCTGTGCAGGGTGACATGGCCAATATTTGAGGCCTAACTCACTAAATTCTCAATGAATGAAAAGGAAGGGCTGTGATCTTGTGGGTAATTGTAGCCCTATGGTTATGGCTAACAGTCGAAGCGCCAGAGCATGATGATTAAATATGCTGACTTTACATAAGATCAACTTACAATGCAAAGAAGAAGTAAAGCTAGAGTGCTGACTAGGCAAATGGCTGATGCTAAAAGTTATTTGGCCTGTATGGTTGAAAAAAGGATAAAGTAAGACTGAAAAAAGGAGCAGATGTCTTCTGTTTACATGACCTTTAGACAAATGAGCTCAGAACTATGAGGATCTTGTGCAAGAGTGGCGTGACATTGAACAGTCTGGAGAATACATGAAGAAGGCACATCAGAGACATCAACAGTGACAACTTGAGACCAGTTGTCATGAAGGGAATTAAATTGAGTTGAATTGAATTGAATTCGCTTTATTGTCACATGTACTCAAAGTTTACAGTGAAAAGTTTACAGTCAGCGCATTGCAATGCCATCTTAGGGTACAAAAATACCTCGGTATGGATACGTAAGCTTAAACATCTATTGCTGGAAAAGCGCAGCAGGTCAGGCAGCATCAAAGGAGAAGGAGAATCGACGTTTCGGGCATAAGCCCTTCTTCAGGAATGAGGAGGGTGTGCCAAGCAGGCTAAGATAAAAGGTAGGGAGGAGGGACTTGGGGGAGGGGCGTTGGGAATGCGATAGGTGGAAGGAGGTTAAGGTGAGGGTGATAGGCCGGAGAGGGGGTGGGGGCGGAGAGGTCGGGAAGAAGATTGCAGGTCAAGAAGGCGATGCTGAGTCTGAGGGTTGGGACTGAGAAAAGGTGGGGGGAGGGGAAATGAGGAGCTCTCCACCCTTCAGGCACTCTGCCTGTATTCCTGACGAAGGGTTTTTGCCCAAAACGTCGATTTGCCTGCTCCTCGGATGCTGCCTGAACTGCTGTGCTTTTCCAGCACCACTCTACTCCAGAGTGGGAATAACAAGCTTGTCCATATCAGGGTTAATGGTTCCCCTTAAGTGTTAGGGGTGCTGCAGTCTGATAATTAATGAAACTTTTTGATGCAATCTGGTATATATCATTCAGAAATATGTAAATGTGCTAAGCTGCCTATATTCTGCGTTTAGCCTCTTTCTACTATTGATTTAAGCATCTCACTCAAAAGGGCACTTTAATATTCATTCTTTTCATAATCTAATAATTGTGAGAAGGTTCCCTTGATTTAGAGCCAACTCCCAATCTTATTCTCCTTGGCTAGGCCAGAGTTGCTTGTATGGGAACTAACAACTTTTATTAAATGTTTGACTGGCAAATTAGTGTCAGTTAGTACCTGTAATTCTGGTCATAACATTGTATCTGGACATAACTAGATGTCAGCTCTGAAAATGTGTTGCTGGAAAAGCGCAGCAGGTCAGGCAGCATCCGAGGAGCAGGAGAATCGACGTTTCGGGCATGAGTCCTTCTTCAGGAATGAGGGCAACACATTTTCAGCTCTGAACTCCAGCATCTGCAGTCCTCACTTTCTCCTATAACTAGATGTCAGCCAGCTTAAAGGTATGTATGTAACAAATTCACGTTGATAAACACGCCACAATCGTTTTCATGTTTTTTGTATTAAGTACAATATTTATAGCATGTCAATTTTTTAAAAAAAATTCATAATGACTGTAACGTCTACTTTGTATATCATGCATGCTTTGAATAGACTGAAACTTAAAACTCTATTAATGGCTGATAAACAATGCTAGGTTACATACACAGGCAAAGGTTGTGGCCTGACTGTATGGCAGTATGAGAAAAGGCTGAAGTATGAAAAAAGGCTTGTATTTGTTGATTTAATACATTGCAGGAATCATCTTGCAGGCACTTTAGCAGTAGCCATATGAAAATAATGGACAGATTAACTTTCTATAAATTTGTCACATTCATAGTAATTTACCTAATGTAGTATCCTCATGTGGTAATTGCTGCCAGTAGTACCTCAAACCTCTGAATGATAAATTCAATGAAATTTTTTGTTTTATCACTTTATCAATCTGAATTGAAGCACCTCTTAAATACTTCAGACACAGAGGAGCAATTGTTTGATAAATTTCATGAGAACTGTTGAATGATTTTAAAGAAAGTTGGTAAGGCAATGTGATAAATTGGGGGGAGCATAAGAGAATGAAATGTATTCAATTTTCACCCAATATTGAGTGGTAGAGAGACTGAGAGAATAAGGGCAACGTGATGGGAATGATTTCTACTAAAAATATTCACCAGGACTTTTCTCTGGCTTGTCAATAGATGAAAGGTTGCCTTAGCTTTTGTGAGTCTTTTTCAGTTCTTAACCGGTCCGATTAACATTCAGTCATTTGACAGCAGAGAACTTGAGTAATGCTAAAAAATTGCACATTTTAATGAAGCTTTTCATCTTACATTCATCAGGACATTTCACAAGAATGTCAATTCAACACTTACAGAGGAACCTCAATTATCTGAAGGACACGAGTGGCTGAGTATTTTGTTCAGTTAACTGAATTCCAGATAATCGAATGCTGGATAACACAGTTTAGCCAAGCATTGGGACCTTGTGATCTTGCCGGATAATCCGATATTCGGATAATCGAATGTCAGATAATTGAGGTTCCTGTGTATAATGTAGGAGAGGACAGTACTGATTTGTTGGCAAGTGGACATTAATCAGTAAAGGCATTGGCATTGAGAGTATACCCATTAATGCTGATGGACTGTTAATTACCAGACTTTGTTTATATTTTAAACCTGTCAAGTTGACTGTGTTAGGTCAGGGCTTTGCCATGCAAAATGAACCAGCAAATGGTTGTCATCTGTTTGAATTGATTTATTACTGCCACATGTACCTAGATACAGTGAAAAGTTTTGTTTTGCGTGCAGTACAGGCAGGTCCCATCATATAAATATCATAGGATGACTGAACAGAGTGAGGAAGACAATGATATAGCTACACAAAAAAACAAGATCAACATTAGATTTGAAATTTGAGAGGTCCATTCATAAGTCTAATAACAGCGGGGAAGAAGCTGTTATTGTACATATTGGTACGTGTGTTTAAGCTTTGGATTTTCTGCCTGATGGAAGTGGTCAGAAAAGATTACAAAGATGATGTTGCCTGCCTTTCCATGACAACAAGAAGTGTAAATGGAATCAATGGATGGACAGTTGGCTTGTGTGATGGTCTGGGCTGTGTTCACGACTTTCTGTAGTTTCGTACGGTCCTGGGCAGAACAGTTGCCATACCAAGCCAGTGATGCATCCAGGTAGAATGTCTTCCGTGGAGAATCTGTAAATGTTGGTGAGGGCCCTTATGGACATGCTGAATTTCCTTAGCCTCCTGATGAAGTAGAAGTGTTGTTGTGCGTTCTTGACAGTTGCATAAATGTGGGTGGTCCAGGACAGATTGTTGGTTATTATCACTCTTAGGAACTTGACGTTCTCGACCATCTTCATCTCAGTTCCACTAACGTAGATAGGGTGCGCCTGCTTCTTTTTTAGATTAGATTTCTTACAGTGTGGAAACAGGCCCTTCGGCCCAACAAGTCCACACTGACCCTCCGAAGAGCAACCCACCCAGACCCATTCTCCTACATTTACCCCTTCACCTAACACTACGGGCAATTTAGCATGGCCAATTCACCTAACCTGCACATCTTTGGACTGTGGGAGGAAACCGGAACACCCGGAGGAAACCCACGCAGACATGGGGAGAATGTGCAAACTCCACACACACAGTCGCCCTAGGCGGGAACTGAACCCAGATCTCTGGCGCTGTGAGGCAGCAGTGCTAACCACTGTGCCACCGTTTTATTGACTTTCAAGAAGTATACTGCATATACATACTTTTCAGTCTGCAAAGGACAGGGCCCTGTGTACTCATATATGTGGCTTGTAATTTGATTAAAAATATCAACAGCAAGTTCAATTTGCACATCTCTAATATAGAAACATGTCTCAACACATTTGACTGAAGTGCATAAAAAATTGGATGCTAAGTCAAAGAAGAAAGTATCAAAAGATTTGACCGAAACCTTATTTAAAGGAATGTGTTTTAAGATGAGGCGTAATGGAGAAGTGGTACAATGGGCTGTCAACTCCATTATAGTGTGCCAAAAGCAGGTGAGGTGAGTGGAAGTTATTATATTTATAACTTCTGGAGCTGTGAGCAAGCGTTGTTGCTTCTAGGCATAAACACTTCAGAGATACCTACGACTCTGAAGGATTTCTCTCCAGGAAAATTCTGTTACCGTACTTAAAATTCTTAGCAACTTTGATAAGCTATAGACTTCTTATTCTGAATTCCCATCTTCCTTTGTTAAAAAAAACAGGATGGTGTGGGCCAGGAGGACAAGGCCAGCATCTTAGATACTATCATGCCCATGGTTACATCTTTGCTGTAATGCAGTGCTCCAGCTATGGCTTAACTAGTGCTTTAAACAGTTTGAACATAATTGCTTGCTCTTAAATTCTGTGCCTTATTTACTAAAATTATTATAGCTAGTTTATTTATCCATCTTTGTGGATCTGTGCACATGCACCCCAAGGTCCCCCGTGCTCTATTCTTTATTAGTATCCTACCATGTATAGCATTTTCCCCTTTCTTGATTAACTTTCCAAATGCATTAAATTACATTTGATGGATTGAACTCTATTTCATGTTTTTTTGCCCATCTGATCAGTTCATTAATGTCTTTCAACAATCTCCAACTTTCTTCCTTACTATTGATCATATGGCCAATTTATCAAAGATTGATAAATTCTTGATCTCGCAAGGAATTAAGGACTATGGGGAGAGTGTGGGTAAGTGGAGTTGAAATGCCCATCAGCCATGATTAAATAGCGAAGTGGACTCGATGGACTGAATAGCTTTACTTCCACTCCTATGTCTTATGGTCTGCTGTATCATCTGCAAACTTCTGAATCATACCCTCTTAACTTTGAGTCTGTATCATTGATATATCAAAAAAAAAACAGGTGACTGAGAGCCCAATGAGACCACACAAAAACCATTTGCCCTCGGAATCCATAAATTTTAATTTTTCTGATCAGACTGATATGTGGCATCTTGACAAAAACATTGATAATATCTTTGGACACTCATAAAATCTGAAACGCCATCAACCTTCCTGCTTATCTCTATATTCATGTGAGATACATACTCTTGTGAGTAAACAACAACATATTATTGAACATAATGACCTATAAAGGATGGAATGAGAAGACATTAACATGGAACCTTACAGATACAGGCTCCAGTTCCATTTGATCTGACATCACTGTGACATTGTTCCTTTCACACATTCTCAATAATTGCATATAAAATATAATTTCTTTTTTCCCTTTACATCTCTCCTAAAATTTCTTTTATCCTTTTTAACATTTAACCTAAATATCTAAACATGGCTCTCTCCACAACTCATTTGTGTTTGAGGGATTAACCTCCAACATCATGCTTGGTTCTCTTGAGAATATCTGGTAATTATGTGTTTTCCAGTTGCTTCCTTGGGGGGCATTGGTGAACGGAATGACTGCTTTGGATGGCATCTGGCCTTTGGGCTGTGACCCATATGAAGATTTTGTTGTATCACCCTCCAGGTTCTTCTTCAAAAACCAAGTCTTTCATTACTCATTAACTATAACACATAGTTTTCTTTAGCTAGTCATTTACCATGATCTTGGTGTTCTGAACATCTCTGGAACAATGAGACTATTTTCTTCATCAAAACACCTCTCTGTTTTGCCAAGTAGATCAGGACACTAATGGTGTGAGATTTTTGCAAATCCTTTGCAGGCTTTTTGTTTACAATGTGCAAGGTTTAGTTGTGTTCTTTGTTTGCTAAGAGCTACACTATTAACTGAAAGTAGCTAGACTGTGCAAATACTTGTTGAGTTCTGAGCTGTTTAAGCTTGTTTGTGTGTTTAAATGTAAACACAAAAGCATTTGATGAATTTATGATCTCAATAATCTGGTATTGTACATTTTGGCTTAAAGAAAAAGCTCTTGAGTGGTTTCATTGCTCAATAATGGGTTTCTTTTGCTGCCAACAGCAGTCATTTGTGCAGATTAACAGTTTCTGCATATTAATATTAGAATATTCCGCTCTGGACTTCAGGTGGAAAAGTAAGTGGAAAGGCAGGTTGTGTAGAGGATAAGAACCGTTCACAGACATATATTGATAGGCTAAGTAGATAAAACATTGGCAAATAGAGTATAATATGGGAAAATGCAAATCTGTTCATTTTGGAAGGGAGAACAAAAGATCAGAATGTTATTTAAATGGAGAAAAACTGTAGAAAGCTGCAACATAAAGGGACTTGGAGCTATTTGTATGCAAACCACGGAAAGCTAGCACACAAGTGTAGCAGGTAAACAGGAAGGCCAGTGGAATATTGGCTCTTGTTTCAAGGCGGTTACAATATAAGAGTAGGGATGTCTTCCTGCAACTGTACAAGATGCTGGTGAGACCAATCTGGAGTGCTGTGAGCAGTTTTGGTCCCCTTATTTAAGGAAAGATATAATTTCATTGGAGGCAGTTCAGTGAAAGTTGAGTAGGATGATTCTTGGTATAGAGGGATTGTCTTATGAGCAAAGACCAAACAGTTTAGGATCCTGCTCCCTGGAGTTTAGAAGAACGAGAGGTGATCTCATTGAAATATTTTGGATTCTTAGGGCCTTCATAGGGTGAATGCTGAGAGGATGTTTCCTGTCATAGCACCAGAGTGCATAGTCTTAGAATAAAGTGGTGCTAGTTTAAGATTGAGATGGGGAGGAATTTCTTCTCTCGAGGGTTGAGAGTTTATTGTGAGGGTGAAGTCCTTTTGTATATTTAAGGCTAGATAGATAGATTCTTAATCAGTCGGGGAATCAAGGGTTTCAGGGAAAGAGTAGAAATGTAGGCATGAGAAATGGTGGATCAGCCATGATCCTATTGAATGGCCTACTCCTGTTCCTAATTCTTATGATCTTATGGGATATTTTTCTTTCGAGATAACTTCTTATTGGCTGCTGGGAGTTGTTGTGCTTCTTCTTTGTCTCCCTTTTCTGAGGATTGAAATTTTTACTGCAAATATGACAAGCAACTATGCCAATTCACTGTGAATGATTACAAAACATTATTGCAAACAATTGGCTTCTGCTTGTGCATGGTCCCATTGACCCTGTTTTCAATTTTCACAACATCTTTGGAAACACTGAGACCACTTCCTTGCATGATTGCAGATCTCTTTCGAATTGTGTAATTTGTGGTGTCTCAGATTTTACAGTTATTTTACTATCTAGATTTTAAAAATTCTCATGTTTTCATTAGTAATTGCGTTGCTTCAAGATTATTTTCTTGCATTGCAAAGTGGTCAAGCTTTCATACAACTGTAATTGGCTTTGTGGGTTTACTGTCGCCGGTCTGCACTTCAGGCTCTAAGCTTCCACCTCCTGATCTGTGGGTCTGTTCACCATTGCTAACATGTAGTTATGTGTTATCTACACTCTAGTGAGTAAACAGCGTACACAGAGGATAGTGTTGGTGAAATTTAGATTTTAGACTGTAAGTGATATGATGCCTTCATACTGAAAGCAACCTAGAGGCTAGTGTCAGCAGGATCTCTGTAGCACCTGTGTAAACGAGAGACAATGTTAATGAGAACATTTCAAGAAGGTCTTGGGAGAAGAGAACGTCTTTCTGCACAAGCACAACAACTATAACCACTGTAAAGAAATAATTCTCTTTACTAACTGTTAAGTGAGTATCAGGCTGCCTCATGGGGACAGAGGCCCAAACTCTCAGTGCCTGCTGGATATATACATAGACCTGCACTCTACTGCACTACCTGTTCGTGCTGAACACCAACAGCAAGGCAACGGTGGGGGGGGGGGGGGGGTGGGGGCTGAGAAATTGGCCTCACTCCAGATGCCTGTACCTTACATGGAGCCAGAATAGAGTGGTACCACATATAGACAAGTCCAGAAGTCTCTGCTCACAAGCTCCAGAGGTAGCCAGGCCTTCCACCATCACCTTACCTGCCAATCTCAACCCTTTGGGAATTCAAACCAAGTGGTGTGAATCTGAAGTAGGTCACTGGGTAGGTCTGGGCCTTCTAGCCACAAATTCCCCTGGCATCTTCCAAACAAAACTCCAAGGCCAGTAGGCTCCACTGTAGGCCAAGCTGCCATCACCTCAATGGCAAACCCTGGAAATGCACTCAAGATAGATGACAGTGGATTGTAAATGAGTTACCACATTTGTAAATGTATGTTGATTTGTCATCTTCAGCTGTGTGAGAGAATATCATTTCAGCTGCAACTACAAAAATGAAGGGAAAGAGGTTAGCCATCTTTAGAGCTGCAAAATGTTCTAACCCAGTCTGAGAGGTAACTATTCTTTCCAGGGTGTCATACTGGCATGAAATTTAGGCAGGATTGAAGGAGGATTAGCAAAAGTTGTGAAGGCTTCCACCTATATATAACCTTAAATTTTATTGAAAAGGATGAACTTCATAGAATGATCAAAATGTTAAATTGTACTTGAAGTTGGAATTACACCAGGAATTCTGTCCTCAATAACATCACAATATTTGCGATGACTTCCCATAATGTCGATCCATTGAACAACATTCACAAGGAATACCCATGTGTGTGGCTTTGGCCAATGCTGGTGTGCTCTAGAATGCTGATGGTGCAGTTCTGTTTGACGAACGTCTTCATTATCACAATGCTGGAGCTTTCGTGATCCCTAATGTCAATCCCATAGCTTCGGGCATCCTTCAAATGATTGGAGCAGAGATTTTGAGCGTCAAGCAGGGGTTTTCTGTCTGAGCAACACTGTTACAAAGCCCAGCTATAATCTGCATAGAAATCGGATGCGGAGGGGCCATCCTCTAGCCCTTGGTGACCCCAGTGGAATGAGGTGTTACAAGGCTGGACATCATGCAGTATTCCTGAGAGCCTGTTTGACCAACTTAGAAGTCTAGGTGGCTACCATGCCATGAAGTCACAAAATCCAACCGCCAGATGTCAATCAGCATGATAGGTCCCTACCTGGAAAGAACAGACCAATTCCCCCTTGACTCTTGTTCAAAGCGAGCCAAGAAAATCTTGGCAAGTTATGATGATTCCAGTTGCAATTAAAGAACAGTGACTGAGGCCAAAATACTGGAATTTTCAAGAATGGGTTAGGTTTGGTTAAGGATATGGGAGAAAGTTGGAACAGGGTACTGAGTTGGATGGCCAGCCATGATCATTGTGAGTAGCAGAGCAGGATCGAAGGATGGCATGGTGTCGGAGAAATCTGCCCAGTAGGTTAGAGATCACAAAACACAGCTCAAAGTGAAATTGACAAATAGTTTATTGCAAGCAATATCGCTGGAGGAGAAAACAGACCAGCTGACACAGAACTGACAGTCTGCACAGAGAATTTGATTTCTCCTCCCAGAGCTGAGGATGAGACCACTTTTATAGTAATGCTGCACAATGACACTGATTAAGAAATGGGAAACTACAATGTTTCTAGAAATGGAGTAATTTAGTTGCAAGGATGCTAACTGGAAAACAGTTTATCGGATGAATACCCTGTTCCTTCACACGATGCAACATCCTGACAGTATCATGGTTCCATTCATCTGCACAGGTAGGTGTTAAAGTCTTTTCTGAAGTGGTGAGGTGCTTCCATTGTCCTGTGGTGCCTGTCTGTCTGTCCTGCTCTTTGTGTGGCTTTGGTGTTGCTGGGTTATGAAACTGCCCTTAAGGCTTTGAGATCTCTCGTCGTGTCCATGGGAGCTTAAAGCGTATTCCATTGTCTGTGTGCCGACTGACCCAGTTCATAAGCTGCTCGGGAATTCTGGGTGTCCTGGTACAATTTGGCCAATTTGCTTTTGTGCGCCTATCATGGGTTAGCATATCTTTTCCCACACATGGCCTACTCCAGTTCCTATTTTCTCTGTTTCTCTGTTTCTTAAGGTTGGCTCTGTTTCCTCCATAGGCAAGCTAGTATGCTCAATCTCAGTTGGTGCACCAGTCTGCGGTGCAACCAGCCTGTCAATGCTAACCAGTCAAAGAAGGTAAGAATTTCCTGGAAACCCCCTTCCACTACCAAGGCCCTACCAAAGCTATGTGGAAACTGGCAAGGAAGTCAGGAATCCAACATATTCAAATACTAGTTCAATTTTCAAACCTTCTGCTGGAATTGTGGTAAGGGTACACTGGAACTGTTGGGATCTATTGTGTATGCTTCAGTTTATCTTTTAGTGCTGTCTCAAAATCATTTTAATCCATCATATTCTTTCTTCATTCTGTTAATTTTTATGTTGTATGTGGTTGACAGAAAATTTAAAATTTGATATTCTGAGAAGTAGAATATTGTGCTCATGGTAATGTTGAAACTAAAATAAAGCTTTTAGAACAAATCTTTGGGGTGGCACAGTGGCTCAGTGGTTAGCACTGCTGCCTCACAGCACCAGGGTCCCAGGTTTGATTCCAGCCTCGGGTGATTGTCTGTGTGGCGTTTGCACATTCTCCCTGTGTCTGCGTGGGCTTCCTGCAGGTGCTCCGGTTTCCTCCCACATTCCAAAGGTGTGCAAGTCAGGTGAATTGGCCATGCTAAATTGCCCCATAGTGTTAGGTCAATTAGTCAGAGGGAAATGGGTCTGGGTGGGTTACTCTTCGGAAGGTCGGTGTGAACTAGTTGGGCCAAAGTGCCTGTTTCCACACTGTAGGGAATCTAATCTAAAAAACAAATCTTAAAGCATTGGTTAGGAAATACAGTGTGGCAAATTATAAATCAAAGCATGACAATTTGAAAAGCCACTGCTTTATAACATAGCAGTTGAAATATTAAACTTCCAATACCGTAGTGATCTCGACTCAATTTCCTCCAGTGTGGAGATTATGTTTCTGAGTTCTGGACATGTTTTACATAAAAAGCAACTCAAAAGAACGAAATGGAATTTAAGAACAATAACAAAAATGAGAAAAAGACCTGGGAAATGTATTATGAATTTGAATGAGAATTTGCATAGGTCATATAATGGAAAGAAGAACATGATCATTTTCAGGATGCTACAAGAGAATTCTGTGTAAATTCTACAAAATGGATGAATATTTTGAAGGAATATGTATTCATTACGAGTGAAGCCAGATGAACTTTGAAATACTCTGGTGTCTTCATTTTCTGGTTTCTATTCCCTTGGAGAACCTAACATCATTATTCTGATAGCTTTCTTTCTGCTGCAAAACATTGCTTGAAAACTCAATCAGTTTTCAAAATAATGATGTCTATATCCAGGGAAAACCAGATTTTCAGAGTATGATGAGCTGACTCTTTTTATAAGGGTTTGCTTTTCATCTGAATTTCAGATTTCAGTGACCATCAAATATTATGATAATGTTTGACATTGCACCAAAGTAAAACTCTCAGAGACTTTTTTATTTAAATTAATCCTTTAATAATTTCCTCCAATTTCAGTCAATTTCCTTTTTATTATTTACAATTATATTTCAATCTTGCAATTCAACAAAAAAAAACAAGCATGCAATATTTCAGATAGAAAAAAGATTCTGATCTTTTCTTTCAAAACTATAAGTATTGTTAGAGGTTAAGTACAACAGTGACATACATGTTCTTGTTGGAAAAATTAACAGCTATTTTATACCAAGAAAAATAATAACTAGTATTCATCTAGCACTTTTCATGTAATGAAATGTCCTGAAGTCCTTCACAGGATCATTACAAATAAATTGTATATGAAAAGAGCACTGTTCAGGATCATTTTGATCTCCGGATGTAACATGTGTAGAACAGCAAAACCCTGAGAACTATCTTAAAGCTTATTTCACCTCTCTGCCTACCACCACCACACACTCCCAACCTTGCTGCAGTTATATAAGGCCTTGGTGAGGCCACACTTTTGAATATTGTGTGCAGTTTTGGTCTCCTAGTCTGAGGAAGGACATTCTTGCTATTGAGGGAGTCCAGACTGATTCCCAGGAATGGCAGGATTGACAAATGAGGAAAGACTGAATCAACTGGGCTTGTACTTGCTGGAATTTAGAAGAATGATGGGAAATCGAATAGAAACATATAAAATCTTTATAGAACTGGATAGTCTAGATGTGGGAAAATTGTTCCTGACATTGAGGAAGTCCAGATGAGGAGTCAAGTCTAAGAATAAGGGGTAAGCAATTCAGAACGGAGATAAGAAAGAATTTCTTCACTCACTGAGTTGTGAACCTTTGGAATTCTGTCCCACTGAAAGCTATTGGGGCCAGTTCATTAGGTACATTTAAGAGGAAGCTGGAAATGCCCCTTGCTGCTAAAGGGCCCAAGGGTTATGGGGAGAGGGCAGGAATGGGATACTGTGATTGCATGATCAACCATGATTATATTGAATGGTGATGCAGGTCTAAAGGGTGCAATGGCCTACTCCTGCACTTATTTCTATGTCTTTATGTTTCTATATCCTGTCGAGATCATTAATATATATATGAATATAAAAAAAGAGCAGTTGCATAAATATCAACTGCTGTGGGAATATTTGCATCAACATCATGTCTAATTCAAAATTGTTCACTGCTATCCTCTGCTTTCTATCTCTCAATTAATTTCTTATGCATTCTATCACTACCCCTGGGTAATCCAAGATGGAGGAGACCTTGGAGCACAGGTTCATAGTTCCTTGAAAGTAGAGTCACAGGTAGATAGGATAGTGAAGAAGGTGTTTGTTATGCTTTCCTTTATTGGTCAGAGTATTGAGTACAGGTGTTGTAAGGTCATGTTGTGGCTGTACAGGACATTGGTTAGGCCACTTTTGAAATATTGCATGCAATTCTGGTCTCCTTACTATTGGAAAGATATTGTGAAACTTGAAAGGGTTCAGAAAAGATTTACAAGGCTGTTGCAGGGTTGGAGTGTTTGAGCTATCGGTGAGGTTGAGTAGGCTGGGGCTGATTTCTCTGGAGCGTCAGAGGCTGAGGAGTGACTTTATAGAGGTTTATAAAATCATTTGGGGCCATGGATAGGATAAATAGACAAAGTCTCTTCCCTGGGTGGGGGAGTCCCGAACTAGAGGGCATAGGTTTAGGGTGAGAGAGGAAAGACATAAAAGTGACCTAAGGGGCAACTTTTTCACGGAGAGGGTAGTGTGTGTATGGAATAAGCTGCCAGAGAAAGTGGTGGAGGCTGGTACAAATACAGCATTTAAAAGGCATCTGGATGGGTACATGAATAGGAAGGGTTTATAGGGATATAGGCCAAGTGCTGGCAAATGGGACTAGATTAGGTTAGGATATCTGGTCGGCATGGACGAGTTGGACTGAAGGGTCTGTTTCCATGCTGTGTTTCTCCTTGTGACTACTTGGACTTGGGGTGCCCTCAAAGAAAGACCTCTCACCACTTCCCAGCTTGCTGCAGTGAGGGAAGAATGCAGCTGCCACCATGTAGCAAATACAACACTCAATGATCCCTGCCAGCTCATACTTCATTTTTATTCATTCACGGATTGCGGGCATGGCTGGGCCAAATGGAAGGAAATTGGACTGGATTAGTTTGGGAAATCTGTTTGGCATAGTTAGTTAATCATTTAGAAACAATCAAAGTTCAGGAAACGAGAGGGTAAGCTACCATTGCAAGCTATCCTGTACCAACCTTCTCAGTCACTTGATCAATCATGCCACCATTCTGCCTATCATCATTTCTGGCCCCATCCCAGTTGGAGCAATTTCATGATCTTCTGCTGTTCATCCATACAGCACATATACACTTCAAGCTGAACCCCCTTGCCATAGAATGCAGGTAACCCTGTCTCTTAATTACTTAGCCATGTGTTAGTCTCTCTTGCAGCCAATCTAAAAAGCCATCCTGAACTCTGGTATCTTCCTAAGGATCAGTTACCAACACCATAACAAATTGCTGATCAGACACAACCTTGAAATACATATTTTCTCCTATCATAGAGTCATAGAAATGGACAGCACAGAAACAAACCCTTCTGTTCAACTCGTCCATGCTGACCAGATATCATAGATTAATCTAGTCCCATTTGCCAGCACTTGGTACATATTCCTCTAAACCTTTCCTATTTGTGTACCTGTCCAGATGTCTTTTAAATGTTGCAATTGTACCAGCCTCCACCACTTCCACTGGCAGTTCATTCCATACACGCACCACCCTCTGTGTCAAAATGTTGCCCCTTAGGTCCCTTTTATATCTTTCCCTTCTTACCCTAAACCTATGTCCTCCAGCTCTGGACTCCCCACCCCAGGGAAAAGACCTTGTCTATTTACTTAGTTAAAAATCACACAACACCAGATTATAGATGAACAGGTTTATTTGGAAGCACTGTGACACTGTGGGCGGCACGGTGGCACAGTGGTTAGCACTGCTGCCTCACAGCGCCAGAGACCCGGGTTCAATTCCCGCCTCAGGCGACTGACTGTGTGGAGTTTGCACGTTCTCCCCGTGTCTGCGTGGGTTTCCTCCGGGTGCTCCGGTTTCCTCCCACAGTCCAAAAATGTGCAGGTCAGGTGAATTGGCCATGCTAAATTGCCCATAGTGTTAGGTAGGGGGTAAATGTAGGGGTATGGGTGGGTTTCGCTTCAGCGGGTCGGTGTGGACTTGTTGGGCCGAAGGGCCTGTTTCCACACTGTAAGTAATCTAATCTAACTACCTGATGAAGAAGCAGCATGCCGAAAGCTAGTGCTTCCAAATAAGGGGGCACAGTGGCTCAGTGGTGCGCACTGCTGCCTCAAGCAGCAGGGACCGGGCTTCGATTCCAGCCTCAGGTGACTAGCTGTGTGGAGTTTGCATATTCTCCCAGTGTCTGCATGGGTTTCCTCCAGGTGCTCAGGTTTCCTCTCACAGTCCAAAGATGTACAGGTTAGGTGAATTGGCCATGCTAAATTGCCCATAGTGTTCAGGGATGTGTAGGTTAGGTGCATTGGTCAGGAGGAAATGTAGAGTAATAGGGGAATGGGTCTGGGTAGGTTACTCTTCGGAGGGTCAGTGTGGACTTGCTGGGCCGAAGGACCTGTTTCCACACTGTAGGGATTTTAATTCTAAAAAACATGTTCGACTATAACCTGGTGTTGCATGATTTTAACTTTGTACACCCCAGTCCAATACCGGTACCTCCAAATCTTGTCTATTTACCCTAACCATGCCCTTCATGATTTTATAAACCTCAATAAGGTCACCCCTCAGCCTCCAATGCTCCAGGCAAAACAGCCCAGCCTATTCAGCCTTTCCCTTTGCTCAAACCCTCTAACCCTGCAATATCCTTGTAAATCTTTTCTAAACCCTTTCAAGTTTCACATAATTCTTCTTATAGAAGGGAGACCAGAATTGGGTCAATATTCCAAAAGTGGCCTAACCAATGTCCTGTACAGCTGCAACATGATCTCCTGACTCCTATACTCAATGCTCTGACCATAAAAGGAAAGCATACTAAATGCCTTCTTCACTATCCTATCTACTTGAGACTCTCTTTCAAGGGACTACAAACCTGCACTCCAAGGTCTCTTTGTTCAGCAATACTCCCCAGCACCTTACCATTCAGTGTATAGGTCCTGCCATGATTTGCTTTTTCAAATTGCAGCAATTCACATTTATCTAAATTAACTCCATCTGCCACTCCTCAACCCATTGGCCCATCTGATCAAGATCCTGTTGTACTCTGAGGTAACCTTCTTCACTGTCCACTACACCTCCAATTTTGGTGTCATCTGCAAATGTACTAACTACACCTCCTACGTTCACATCCAAACTATTTTTTTGGACCCAGCACTGATCCTGTGGCACTCCACTGGTCACGGGCCTCCAGTCTGAAAAGCAACCCTCCACCACCACCTTTGGTCTTCTACATTTGAGCTAGTTCTGTATCCAAACGGCTAGTTCTCTCTATTTTCCATATGACCTAACCTTGCTAACCAGTCTACCATGAGGAACCTTGTTGAACACCTCACTGAAATCCATATAGAGCACATGCCCTGCTCTGCCCTCATCAATCCTCTTTGTTTCTTCTTCAAAAAACTCATTCAAGTTAGTGAAACATGATTTCACATGCACAAAGCCATGTTGACTTTGCCTAATCAGTCCTTGACTTTCCAAATCCATGTAAATCCTATTCCTGAGGATTCCCTCCAACAACATGCCCACCAGTGATGTCAGAGACAAAGAAATTGCTGAAGTCCAAAATAGACAAGGAGGAGGCAGGAAAAACACAACAAGCCAGGCAGCATCAGGAGGTGGAGATGTTGACGTTTCGGGTGTAACCCTTCTTCTCCACCATTCTCTGGTTTTTCCTACCACCTTTCTTAAACAGTGGCATCACGTTAGCCAGCCTCCAGTCTTCTGGCACCTCACCTGTGACTATCGATGATCCAAATATCTCAGCAAGAGGCCCAGCAATCACTTCCCTAGCTTCTCACAGAGTTCTAGGGTACACTTGATCAGATTCTGGGGATTTATCCACCTTTATGCATTTGAAGACATCTAGCAACTCCTCCTCTGTAATATAGACATCCCTTGAAAATAACATTAAATTAAGTGTCTTTTCTTGATTTTCTTGCATCCCTTTTAATTTCCAAGTATATAATTTCATCATTGGTGGCTACTTTGATAGAGTGTGACAAGGAAATATCAAAGTAAAGTTTATAAGGATAGTGTTCTTGTCTTCTCATAAATGATTCTCCAGTAATGTTTTACATTTGAATATCCTTTACTGGCAGACTAACACATCAAAAATTAATCTACACAAGCTGCTTGTTATCCTCTGCAGCCCTTTCTTTTAGTCATGTGGTATTGCAGCATGATGCCATACACATCCTGTTAAACCATATTATTCCAAAATTCTCAGAAATCACTGGGTTAGTCTTTATGGCAATTCAACGACTCAATTCAATCTTGTCCAGACATGCTTCTGAGGTTGATGGTATCCCTTTGATCTGCATGAGTGTGAATTTGTTGGTCTGTGTACAGCTTCCAGTCATTCCTCTCTCCCCCTCAGGATTGAATTAGTACGGTCATATTTACACTGGTTCTTTGTTCAAAGATGTTAAAGCTCTTCGATTTGTCTTCATAATACCTCCTGATGTTTTCACCAAATACGATCTCAGTTGTTCTGCTTCCTCAGCAACAATTTCCCTCTTGCTGTCTGTTTCAAATCTATACACCTTTACCTGGCTGAAGAATTTACAATTCTCTTGCTTGATGCCAATGTTTCTCTTTTTGAACTCCTTCACGTTGTCTCTTTCCCTCATTTTTTCCTACAGTAATATGCAGTTTTAAGTTCTTGTGAAGAAAGCTGTGTTTGCTAGTGATAGTCCATTCTGTAATGGTGATGATCTATAATTTAATAAAGACAAATCAAATTCATGATTTCTCTTTGGGAGTTTGTTTGGGGTTCTTACTCCTCATTGTGTTTTAGCATTTACTTATGGCTCATGAACTGACTTTGCAATATGCATGAATCTACTTTCTCTGGAAAACTTTGTAAATGACTCATTTGTGAACTGTGGAGAAAGTGAGGACTGCAGATGCTGGAGATCAGAGTAGAAGAGCATGGCGCTGGAAAAGCACAGCCGGTCAGGCAGAATCCAAGGAACACGAAATTTGATGTTTCGCACATAAGCTCTTCATCAGGAGTGAGGGGTTGGTCCAAGGGGACTGAGACATAAATGAGAGGGGGGGGGGTGGTTTGGGGGTGGGGGGTAAGGTAGCTGGAAATACGATAGGTAGATGAAGGTGATAGGTTGGAGAGGAGGGTGGAGTGGATAGGTGGGAACTAAGATGGACAGGTAGAACAGTTTAAGAAGGCGGTGCTGAGTTGGAAGATTGGATCTGGAATAAGGTGGGGAAGGGGAAATGAAGAAACTGGTGAAATCCACATTGATCCCATGTGGTTGGAAGGTCCCAAGGTGGAAGATGAGGCATTCTTCCTCCAGGCGTTGGGTGGCTACAGTTTGGCAGTGGAGGAGGCCCAGAACTTGCTTATCCTCGGCAGAGTGGGGGGGGGAGTTAAAGTGTTCGGCCACAGGGCGGTGAGGTTGTTTGGTGCGTGTGTCCCAGAGATGTTCTCTGAAATATTCCGCAAGTGGGCGTCCTGTCTCCACAATGTAGAGGAGACCATCGAGAGCAACGAACACGATAGATGGAAGTACAAGTAAATCTCACTTGGGCAAAGATTGTGGGAGTGGGGTGGGGGGGAACATGTGGATGCAAGTTTTACACCTCTTGCGGTGGCAGGTTTCCAGGATGATATCTCTTTGCCAGTAAAAGTATGCAGCAGGATATCACAATCTGAGAAACTTTAGCTGGATTGTGGGATGATGTCAGATCTGTCCATTCATCTAAATCAGTATTTTACCAAATCATGGATTTGCTCAATAATGAGTTGGGTAAATGAGTGCACCTCATTATTCCTCTGTTCAGCTGATGCCCTGGGATATTCTGGAGTTATTTTTAGAAATCGCTCCAGAGGATTGCTACCCAGGAGACATTCCCCAACTTGGTAGGATCTTAGGCTGTCTTAAAATTAATGAAACAGGTGCCTGTGCAATGGCCATTGAATTGCAGAATTTATTGCTGATTTTTTTCAATTGAGCTGAGTGTTCAGAAAGTGAAATCCTTTCTAATAGTGGCATTCAGCAGTGGAGTTTGTAACTCAATATGGATGGAATTTATACCCCCTCCCCTTCAGATCTTTGAAAATTCTGACATTCAGAAACATTGCATAACTCCCATATGTTATTGCCAGTTGTCCATATGAGGAGGATGAAAATGGTGTTGGGATGTCTATCATTTCTTTATGAATATGTATACTATCAGTTGGCCAATGTGAGTAATGTTATCAATGCAAGCTGGAATGATCTGCAGGCCTGTATGCTAAAAGTTATGGTCTTCATAGTCACTGGCAGCAACATGTTTGGAAATGGGTTTGGCAACAGAGTTTCCAATTCTGTATTCAGTCATAATCTGTGCCAACTAGTTTATCACAAGTCAGTATATCTAGATTAAAATCTTTTTTTCTCTGGAGGAAGATCCAATCTTAGCACAATTTGAAAACAAGGGAATGAAAAAATAAGTTAATTAAAAATAGAAGTAGATTCTGAGGTATACAGTTGATAAGTAATAAAAAATGTGACTTGTGTTCCATAAATAAAGTTTTAAGTAAAGTGTTCAGGGTAATATATATGTGGTATGGAATGTTTGAAGGGGCAGAAATGGCCTGAAACAAGTTCTCTAAATATGCCTATATATAGAGCCTGAGAGATAGCTGAGAGAGAGTTATATGGCTGCAATCCAATATTCAAGCTTTGGTAACTTGAACAGCAAGAGCAAAGGTTAAATTGTCTGTGATTATTTTTGACGCACAAGAGCAGCTTACAGCCTTTAGCTCCCTCTCTGACGTTGAAATCCCGTGCAGTTCTAAGAATCTCCTGCTGTAGCCCTGGCATTACCACTGAGAAAATAGCAGGAGTAATTGCAGGAGTAGTTAAATGCATGTCTTAGGCGCTTCCCCAGCAGATGTTTCGCCTGGTTGCGGAGTCTAGAACCAGGGGTATCAGTTTAAAAATAAGGAGGAAATGCCACTTAGGTCTGAAATGAGAATACTTTTCTTTTACTTAGTTGGTCGTGAACCTTTGAAATTATCTATCACAGTGGGCTGTGGAACTCAAACGTTTAAGGTAGAGATGGATAGATTTCTGATTACCAGTGCCATACATTTCCATTATGGGGTTAGGGTGAGTAAAAGCCAGTGAACTGTTTGATCAGCCGTGATTGCATTGAATGGTGGTAAAAGTTTGGCCGGCTGAATGGCCTATTTCTATTTCTACGTCTTGTTAGTCTGTTCCTAGATTTACAGTCATGTTTTGCAGATGCCGGTGTTGGACTGGGGTGTACAAAGTTAACAATAACACAACACCAGGTTATAGTCCAACAGGTTTATTTGGAAGCACTAGCTTTTGGAGCGCTGCTCCTTCATCAACCACCTGATGAAGGAGCAGTGTTCTGAAAGCTCGTGCTTCCAAATAAACCTGTTGGACTATAACCTGGTGTTGTGTGATTGTTAACTAGATTTACAGTAAGACACTGGTAGAATTCAGTTGAATGGATATGTGTTCCATCCGTTTTTCAGGTAGAAAGTAAAACAGACCTTAGAACATAGTAAGTTGAGGCTATTTAGCCGCTTGGGTATGGTCTGCCATTTAATAAACTGATGGTTGATCTGTGACCTAACATCATGATCCTGCCATTGCTCCATTTATCTTTGAAGTCCTTTGCGTAACAAGAATCAATCTATTTCAGATTTGTGGAAAATACCTTAAAACTTTTAGCACCCTTCCTGAAAGGCCTGGCTGTAAATTTTAGTCTATGCCACTTACTCCTAAACTCTTGAATCAAGGGAAATAGTTTCTTTCTATCTACATTGTCAGTTCCTCTTAATTTCCATTGAAACGTCCTGAGCCTTCTAAAGTCTTTGAAATACAACCCTCATTAATGTAATCTCTCCCCCTTGGATTCCAAGTAATATTCATGACTGAATTTTTCAAAGAGGTGACCAGGTGTGTAGATAACGACAATGTTTTTAATGTAGTCGACTTTGACTTCAGCAAGTCTGTAGCGAAAAAGCAGGGTTAACATTTTGGGTCCAGTGACACTTCTTCAGAACTGGACCCGAAACGTTAACTCTGCTTTCTCTCCACAGATGCAACATGCTGAGTTTTCCCAGTAGTTTCTGTTTTTGTTTCTGATTTACAGCATCTGCAGTTCTTCAGTTTTCCTGCTTTGATAAGATCCCATAGTTGATACTGATGGTGAAGGTAAGAGCCTATGGGATTCAAGGAAGATTGGCTAATTATATCCACTAATGGCTGAGTGGCAGGAAGTAGAGACTGATGGTCAAGGAGTGTTTTTCTGACTGGATATCTGTGTGCAATGGGGTCCCACAAGCATCAGTCTTGGGACCCTTGCTGTTTGTGGTTTACATAGATGACTTAGACTTGAATGTAGGTGAGTTGATCAATAAGTTTGCGAATGATATGAAAATTGGTGGGGTGGTAAATGATGAGGAGGATAACCTTAGATTACAAGAGGATATACACAAGCTGGTCAGATGAGCTGATCAGTGGCAGATGGAATTCAATTCAGATAAGTGTGAGGTGATGCATGGGGCAGGGTAAGCAAGGCAAGGGAATCCATGATGAATAGTAGGACACTGGGAACCACCAAGAATCAGAGGGATCTTGGCGTGGATGGCGATGTGTGGTGTTTTCCCTCTGACTAAAGCACCTAACACTATGGGCAATTTAGCATGGCCAATTGACCTAACCTGCACATCTTTTGGACTGTGGGAGGAAACCGGAGTAAACCCACGCAGACACGGGGAGAATGTGCAAACTCCACACAGACAGTCGCCCGAGGCTGGAATCGAACCTGGGACCCTGGTGCTATGAGGCAGCAGTGCTAACCACTGAACCACCATGCCACCCTCTGCATAACTGTAATAGCTGGAGTATTGTATGGAGTTCTGGAATCTACATTATAGGAGGGGCGTGATAGCATTAGAGAGGGTCCAAAAGAGATTTACTAGGATGTTGCTTGGGTTGGAGTGTTTCAGTTATGAAAAGAGATTGGACAGACTGAGGTTGTTTACTTCAGACCAGAGGAGACTGAGAGGGAATATGACTGAGATATAATCAAATTAAATTGAGAGTGGCATAGATAGAGTAAACAGAAAGAAACTTTTCCCCTTGATGGAAGAATCAATAACCAGGAGCATAGGGTTAAAGTAAGGGGCAGAAAGTTTCATGCAGATATGAAGAAAAGCTTTTTCACACAGAGGGTGGTGGGAATCTGGAATTCTGCCTGTAAGAGTGGTGGAGGCAGAAACCCTGATAACATTGAAGAAGTATTTAGATGTGTGTTTGCAATGCCAAGACATACAAATCTTATGCCAAGTGCTAGAAAATGTGATTAGAATAGTTAGGTTTGTTTTTCAGAGTGGATGTGATGGCCAAATGGCCTTTTTTTATGCTGTAGACCTCTATGACTCAATACACTAGATTTCATGGACAATGTATCTTTTCTAAAGTATGGTGCCCAGAGCTGCTAACCTTTCTCTAAATTTTGTCTAATTGTTTGTACAGTAGAGCACACATTCTACCCTTTTGTATTCTAGTCCTTTAGATATAATGGCTATCATTTCATTACACTTTTAATTTTACACTTGTCCATCACATTTTAATAGTTGATATGAATATGCATCTCTTAGTTTCTATGGATCTCTACTGGTTCTGGTTTTGATCATTTAGAAAGTACTCCAATTTATAATTTTTAAGTCCAAGATAGACAACCTCACATTTGCATAATTTGAAATCCATTTGCCACAACTATACCCATTCTGTTAATCACTTATTCTTTGTAATTTTATAATTCTATTTACACTGCTTACTACATTGTCTATCTTTGTGTCATTTGTGAATTTGGGGTACATATCTCTCTAGGCGAAAGTGAGGACTGCAGATGCTGGAGATCAGAGTCTAGATTAGAGTCGTGCTGGAAAAGCATAGCAGGTTAGGCAACATCTGAGGAACAGGAAAATCGATGTTTCGGGCAAAAGCCCTTCATCATTCCTGAATAAGGAAGGGCTTTTGAGCGAAACGTCGATTTTCCTGTTCCTCGGATACTGCCTGACCTGCTGTGTTTTTCCAGCACCACTCTATCCTATCCTATCTAATAGGATAGGATAACTCTCTATCCTATCATGTAAATCATTATGAATAGTGAATCTTTGAACTTTCAACATAGATTCATGAAGGAAGCCCCTAGCCATATCCTGCCAACTGGAGTACTTGCCCAATACCGGTGCTTTCCTGTTGCTCAGAAATTTTCCTATTTAAGTCAATGATTTGGCTTCAATTCTGAGTGTTTCAAATTTAGCCAATAGTGGTCTTGTAGGAGATTTTATTAATTCTTTCTAAAAGTCCATGTAAATAACATGAAAAGACTACATTAGTAAATGCTTAAAAAGTTCAACAAGGTTTGTGAGGTATTATCTTTGATCAGTTGAAAGCCTTCAAGGTGTTCAGCCATTCTGCGTTTAACAAAAGACTCCAGTAATTTTCCTGAAACAAATGTTAGATTAACTGGCATCACTATCCTGGCTTTGTACACTAAACTATCTTAAATAGCAGAGCAACATGCACACATTTCCAATCAAGAGGAGCAAGTCTTGAATTGAGAAATCTTTGAAATATTATAATTAAGGATCTACAATGACTACATCAAATTCCTTTAAAAGTCTGGATGGGAAGCTTCAGGTTGTGGGATTCTGTCATTCTGTGTCATTTTCATTAGTATTATTTTGCTTTTGTTAATTTTGCTGAGACCTGCTCCCTGATTCAATATTTGTTTCCTTGGTATGCCTGGTATGCTACCTTATCTAGCCCTACCTACTCCAGAGATGTGATATAACATCTCTGCACAGGCTAATAAGAAACTGCCTACCGTCTTACCAGCCTATGCCAGTGTTGATGCTATTGCTAAGTTCATTTTATCTCAGAGGGTTATGAGTCTTTGGAATTCCTTTCCTCAAAAGGCAGTGGAACCAGAATCTTTAAATACTTTTATGGCAAAAGTATGTAGATTGATGACTACTCAAGGGATGAAAGATTATTGGAGACATGCAGGAATATACAGTTTAGATTAAAATTGGACCAGCCATGATCTCAATGAATGGTGGAACAGGCTGGAAGAATCAAGTAGCTTTCTCTTGTTCCTTGTTCATATGTTTGTTCATATGGAGGCATCTGCTGCCCCTTGGTGAAGCAATTTGAGACACATCCCTGTTATAGAAGCTTGTTTCATTACCTATTGCAAACGCCAGGCTGGTCCAGTTTAGGCTCTTTCTGTGGCTCCTCCAATCAGCTACGGTTTTACTGGAGGAACATGGTGTTCTCCCATGGTGCATTCATCTTCTCTCGCTACAAATTACCTGAGGACTGACGCCAACCTTATCAAAGTTGAACGTTAAGGTCCAGTTCACCACTGAGCTGTCTGTGGTAATGTACTAGGTATCTGCCACTTGAAGCTTTTATTTAACTGAGGCTTTAGGGACAGTTTCTCTCAAATCCTGGGCCCACTTTTTCTGGCACTCAGTATTGTTGGGCCAACACTTTGCAATTTCAAGGCTTGAAAGTTTTTGCTTGCGTGGAGTTGTAAAGTGCAAGGAAGAGGTAATATAGCTCATTTGTATGTTCAGTATAATAGATTGTGATGAGAATTGGCATCATGAGTGGAAATAGATGTCCAACACCAGTCACTGAAATGGAACATCGTGATTCCACCAAGGGTAACATTATATAGAACACCATTTTTAGGTTATATCTAAAAAGCAGCTTTAAAACTGGGATAGCATTGAATTATTTTCATTCATTCTCAGAATGTGTGCTGGCTTAGAGGGTTAGCATGAACTGTTTATCCCTAACTGCTCATAAAATGGTATTGATGGGCTTTCTTCATGATCTGCTGTAGTCCATGTGGATGTAGGTGCACCAAGGCAATTTGGGATTTTGATCCAGTGTCACCAAAGAATGGTGGTTTAATTCCAAGTCAGCATAGTATGGCTTGCAGGACAATGTTGAGGTGGTGGTGTTCTCATTCATCTATTGCCCATATCCTTCTCAGTGTGGTCACTGATTTAGGAAGTGCTTAAAAAACCCTTGGCACATTGTTGCTGTGCAGCAGATGGGTAGTACATATTGCAATTCTGGGGTGCCAGTCTTAGCAGGCTGCTTTCTCCTTGATGATGTTGAGCTTTGTGTTGTTGGGGCTGCATTCCTCAAAGCAAGTGGAAAGTATGCCATAGCGCTACTGACTCGCGGCTTCCAAATTGTGGAAAGGCTTTGGTAAGTCAGGGGATGAGAGATGAGTCAGACATTGCAGAATACCTGTATACAGGATTTGACCTTTCCAGTACCTGTATCAATTACCTGTCTGGCTTGGATTTCTTTCTGCTCAATCGTAATGCCTAGGATACTGAAGTGAAGGATTTGCTAACGGCATTGTTATTAAATTCTCTCTTGTTGGAAATGGTTATTGTTTGTCACTTATAGGATACAACGTTATACACCATTCATCAGCTCAGACCTGGATGTTTTCCAGGTCTGCTGCATGTGGGTGTAGATTACTTAATTATCTGAATACTGCAAATGCAGGTGAATACTGGACAATCATCAGTGAACAGCCCTAGATCTAAACCTATGGTGGGGAAAGGATTATGAATGAAGCAGAGAATAATAATGGTCTTCGGATGCTACCTTGAACAATTCCAAAGTTAAAAATCACACAACTCCAGGTTATAGTCCAACAGGTTTAATTGGAAATACACTAGCTTTCACCTGATGAAGGAGCGTCGCTCCGAAAGCTAGTGCTTCCAATTAAACCTGTTGGACTATAACCTGGTGTTGTGTGATTTTTAACTTTGTACACCCCAGTCCAACACCAGCATCTCCAAATCTTGAACAATTCCTGCAGTGATGTCTTAGAGCTTTCATATGAACATAAGTATATACAAATCAAGAGCAAGAATAGGCTTCAGCCCCTCAAACTTCAAGGTGATTGCAAGACAATGTACATCCAATTGTCATCATTGTAATTACTTGATATCTGTCAATTTACTGGAACATGCTTTCCATTTAAATATGTCCGTGGTGCAAAAATGCCATGTTAAATCACCTTGCCCAATGACACAATTATCATGATTTTTTGGGGGGGGGAAATGAGAACAATAGAGGTGTCTTGTTGCTGACATACTTGGAAGCTCAGGCTCATAATCTAGTCTAGTCACTGATTTCTGAAGAGTCCAAAAAAGAGATATTCTGATGTGTAACGTTAAACAACTTTAAACAACCAAAACACCAAATGAAGCAGAAGTTTTGATATCTTTTGAATTAAGTATCCTTGTATTCTGTTTGTCACGGTTATTCTTTAGCAAGCCTTAAAATATTTTTGAATCTGTCCGAATTCTATGGAAAAGTGGGAATGGTAAAAGACAGTATTTGTTTAGCCTGAGGTCACAACAGTAACAAATTTGATTCTACCTTTCATGCCTTCTCCCTAACTCTACACGATAGCAATTGTGGGAAATGTTTTCTTCCTATTATTTAACTCATTGTTGACCTTACAAATGAACATGATCATTTGTAAATTTCATCAGTGCTAGTTGATTCAATTGATCATCAGCTACTAGCTCAAGGATTATAACCTTGCCAATCGTCCTTGGGATTGGCAGAGACAGCAAGAAGGGGGAGACTTGTATGACTTTGTCTCAACATTGGACAACATTGAGCTCTCCAGTTTCAAATAACCTCCCTCCCCATCCCCTGACTCCCTTCCCAGCCCCTCCCTCTCCCTTCCACTGCTCCCTGCCACCTACCAGATTCATTCCTCCAATTCACCAACCAGGTCATACCCTCTACCTGTCTTCACTTATCCCCACTTCACCACTCTGCCCCCGCTCCCTCCTTTATATGCAGCTTCCCCCACACCCGCCCCCAGTCCTGAAGAAGAGTTACACTTGAAATGTTGACTTCTGCACCTCCTGATGCTGCCTGGCCTACTGTGTTCTTCCAGCCTCCTGCCTGTCTACTTTGTCTCCTCACTGACATTTACATGTGCACACTAATCATTGATTGTCAGAAAAATGTAGCTGGTTCACGAATACCCTTAGGGAAGGAAAATCTGCCAGCCCCACCTGGTCTGGCCAACATATGACACCACATCCACAGAAATGTGATAGACCCTTAAGTTGTTTTCTGAAATGGCCTAACAAACCATTCAGCTCGATCAAACTGCTATGAAATTTGATAAAAGGAACTAAACCAGATGGACCACCTGGCACTGGAAAAGACCAATGGCTCACACAACTCTGTCAATCCTTCCAAGTGGGTCTAAGAGCTAGTGTTGAAATTGGGAGAGCTGTTCCACAACATAAGCAAGGAACAGCTTGACATAGCACATTCACAGAATCATATCTTACATACAATGCCCCAGCCACCATCACCAAAAGGACTGACCCAGCAAAAACGGTAGTATAGTAGTATTCAGGCAGGAGCGAATTGCCCTAGTGATCCACAACATTGACTCTGGCCCCGTGAAAGCTCAGGGTATTACGTGAAACATGGGCAAGGGAGTCTCCTGTTGAATGCCACTGCATTCCTTCACAGCTGATCAGCAACATTTCTGCTCCATGTTGAACATCACTTGGAGGAAGCCCTGACAGTAGAAAGAATGTACTTTGGATTAAGGACTACAATGTCAATATCAAGAATGTTTCATAGCACCACTTCTGGGCAAGCTAAATTAGTTCTAAAGGACATAGCTGCTAGACTAGATCTGTGGCAGATGGTGAGAAAACCAACAAGAAGAATAAATATGTTTGACCTTGTCCTCACTAATTTATCGATTGCAGATGCATCTGTCCATTGACAGTATTGGTTCGGGTTATCACCATGCTTTTCCTGCTTTTATCAACAGATTTTTACCCCCTTTCTGCCATCATCTTATGTAATTTCAGGCAAAATAACAGAGGAAAATTCAGCCAAAGGTTTTTATTACTTAATTCAAACATGTATTCATTTAGTCTGTATGTTATGAGAGAGCTAATCGTTGTGAAATACATAGTGTTAAAAGATTGGTGAGTTAACGCAATGAGAACAGTTAACAGCTGTTCATTCTACTCATGGAAACTTTCTAGGCTGAAAAGGTCAACTGCATTTTGTAAATGGGCCTATAATAAATTCATTAGAGCCATTTCCAAGTAAGATTCCCGTTTCCCTGATTGATTTTATTAGCTAAATGTCATAGGACGCAGATGATGAAAGGTCACCTTGTTATAAATGTGGACGGCGATCTTTGATACTGGCACCTGAATAAGAAATGGGACTCATCATTGAACGTATTATTCCATTAGGTTGCAAATTTTAATGATAGCAAAGGATCACAAGTGCATGAAGGATATCAAGTGACATACAAATGGAATGCTAACAGCCTGCGTTCCTGCATACACTCTTTGATCCCAACTTGTATTGGATCTTCTTAGCTCTACGGTGACTGTGTTGATGTGCTTTATTCCTGAAGTCTGATTTTAATGCAGAGCAGAGGAAAGCAAGTGAGTCAACGAGGAAAGGCCAGTGTTAGCGATTTAACATCTGGGCCTTGTGTTTGTGGGTAACTATCTATCAAAGTGTTAGGTCATCAAAGGATAGGTCACTATTCCAGAACTGAAGAAATGGTTCAGAAGAAACTTACACTGAAGAAAATGAGGTGAAAGCTTTTCTGAATGATCTCAAGGTTAGCGAGAAGAGTACTTGAAATGGTATAGACTAAACCATTCCTTGTTAGTTCCAGAAGTGCACACAACTGTAAGAAGTACAAAGGCATTCCTTTGTACTCCAGATCCTCTTCCTGCTCGCTTCACCTGGGGGGAGAGCAACAATGGAATCTCTGCTCAGGCCATCACTTAACATTACAGTCAAAGTCCAAAAACATCATTGGAACCCCATCAGCGTATTGTATGAAGAATCCATTCACTTTCAGATGGATATCTTTGTCACCTGTTCAGAAGTGCATTCATGTAGCACTTTTCATGATGAGCAGATATCACAAACTGCTTTACAGGCAATTAAAATATTTTGAAGTGTAGTGGTCGTCACTGTCATAATGGAAAAGCTAGAGCAGTCAATATGCATACAGCAAAATAACACAGTTTCCCAGATGCAATCAGGTCTGAAGAAGAGTCACTGGACTCAAAACATTAACTCCACTGTCTCTCCACAAATGCTGCCAGACCTGCTGAGTTTCTCCAGCAATTTCTGTTCTTGTTGCAGATCTCCACATTCTCAGTTCTTTGTTTTATCTATCCCAAAAACAGAAATGTGATAATGAATAAATAATACTTCTGTGAAAACCAAAAGGACTGCAGATGCTGTAAATCAGCAACAAAACCAGAAGTTGCTGGAAAAGCTCAACAGGTCTGGCAGCATCTGTGAAGAGAAATCAGAGTTAACATTTTGGGTCCGGATTCTGAGGAAGGATCATTGGACCAGAAACGTGATCTCTGATCTTTCTTCCTAGATGCTGCCAGATCTGCTGAGCTTTTGTTCTTGTTCCTAATATTTTTATGATATTGATTAGCGATAAATATTGTTTGGGAGATCAGCATTGACTCCTTGCCCTCCTGCACGATAGTGCCAGAAAATCTTTCTCTCCACCTGAGCAGGCATGTAAGGTTTTAGGTTAACGTTTCATGTGAAAAATGGCACCTCTGACAGTATAGCACAGCTTCGAGTCTGTAGTAATATTTTAACTTTGATTTTTGTGCTTATGCTCTGGAATGGGACTTGAATCCAGAAATTTGGAATTCAGAAGTGAGAGTACAGCCAACATTCCCACAGCCAACATGCTTCAATAAGCTCATGAAAATGGTAGATGCCAGGAATAATGTGAGACACTGGTGAATAAGTCTCCTGATCCATTTGATTTGCCTGTTCACCTGAAGAAAATGATTTAACATTTATTTTGTACAATAACTGAAATTTAACAAAAGTAAAATCATGTGGATTTTGTTCATGTTGAGATGTCTACCGAATCAGTTCTCAAAAATTAAAACAAAGAATTATTGGCTGCAATACTTAGGATGGGAGAGACTGGATCCTCCACAGTGTGCTAGAAATTCGGGTGGGATCAGGATCAGGATTTGTAGCCACCTCACAGCCTCCAAGTCCGAAGACCACTCAGGCTATATGTGGGAATCTCTGAGGAACCCCTGTGTACAGACTATGCCACTTTTTGACCCGGGTAAGTCAGATGGGACTTGCATGTAATGCCTCCTGTGAATTGAGCTGCCTGCTGCAGCAGTTGGAGAGGCTGGGAAGAAATGGTGATGGTGAGTGATGGAGAGAAAAGAAGATGGAGCTAGAGGTGGAAGGCTCAAGAAATATCAATAGTGCTACCATTAATGAATCCCCACTGTCAACATCCTGGTGGTTGACCAACATTGACAACATCTGAACTGAACTTGGCATAAAAATTCAATGACAACAACAGTTGATCAGAGACTCAGAATCCTGCAGAGAGTAACTCACTTCCTGACCACCCGCCAAACCCTGCTCACCATCTACAAGGCACAAGACAGGAATGTGATGGAATACTCCCTGCTTACCTTGATGAGCGCAGCTCTGACAAGACTCAAGAAGCCTGATGCCATCCAGGATAAAGCAGCCGACTTGATTGGCACCATATCAACAAGGATCCACTCCCTCCCCTACTGCCATTCAGTAGCAGCAGTGTGTACTATCTACAAGATACACTACAGTAATCCACCAAGGCTCCTTAGACAGCACCTTCTAAACCAAAGACCATTTCCATCTAAAAGGGCAATGGCAGCAGATACATGGGAGCATCACCACCTGAAAATTCCCCTCCAAGCCACTCACTATTCTGACTTGGAAATATATTGCTGTTCCTTCGCTGTCACTGTGTTATAATCCTGGAATCCCCTCCCTAATAGCATTGTGGGTCTACCTACAGCACATGGACTTCAGCAGTTCAAGAAGCCAGCTCAGCACCACCTTCTCAAGGACACCCAGCGATGGGCAATGAATGCTGGCTCAGCCAGTGATACCCACATCCCACAAGTGGATAAAAGAACACATCTGCTGCTTAATCATTCCAGGATGAGCTATGGCTTAAGTGGCAAATCTGCAGAAATACAGTAAGAAGGAAGTTGTACTTACTTCCCACTTTCTGTGTATCAGAGGAACCACTGGAGTGAAATGTCAGTGTTGCCACTGTGAGACAAAGGATCTTAGAGGAAAATATCACCAACTCGCTTCTAAGACATTCCTTTTGCAGGGTATGCAGTCAGTGGCAAGTCTACAGCTTTCAATGTGTCAATATCAGGAACACTCTTTTATCGTTATTGGTATTATTGAACCATGCAGAAACTGCACTGGAGTCTGAAACCCCCTCTCCCCTTTACAAATGTTCCCCAGGACAAGTTGCTGCCTCCAAATCTATTCTCGAGACACAAAAACTGCAAATGCTGGAATCCAAAGTAGACAAGCACGAGGCTGGAAGAGCACAGCAAGCCAGGCAGCATCAGGAGGTGGAAAAGTCTGACGTTTCAGTCATAACCCTTCTTCAGGAATCGGGGTGAGAGTAGGGGGAGTTGCAGATAAGGGTGGGATAGAGGGTTATTGGTGGGGAGAGGGGCAGAGTGGTGAGGTGGGGATAGGTAAATGCAGATGGCTGGTATGACCTGGTATGTTGACAGGAGGAATGAATCCAGTTGGTAGCTGGAAGGAAGTGTTGGGTCGGACGGATGGAAGGAAGGAAGGGAGGCAGGGCTGGAAAGGGAGTCGGGCAATGGGAACGGATGTCATTTGAAATTGGAGAGCTCAATGTTGAGTCCTCTGGGCTGCCCAAGTGGAAGTTGAGGTGTTGTTCTTCCAATTTGTGGTCCAGTTCACTGTGGCAAGGAAGGAGGTCGAGGGTCGGCATGTCAGAGAGGGAGTGGCAAGGGGAATTAAAATGGGCGGTGCCTGGAGGTCAGGCTTGCCCTGTGGGCCCAGCTGAGATACTTGGTGAAATGTGACCTTAGTTTATGTTTGGTCCCACTGATGTAGAAAGAACACTTCCACCAACTCTAACGAGATCCCACCACCAAGAACATCTTTCCCTCCCCAGTCCTCTCTGCCTTCTGCAAGGACCATTCTGTTCACCAATCCTTGGTTCACACCACTCTCCCCACCAACACCCCCCGAACTCCCCCCTGAGTACCTTCCCCTGCAACCATAAAAGTTGCAAAACGTGCCAGCACACCATTTCCCTCACCTCCATTCAAGTCCCCAATCTGTCCTTCCAGGTGAGACAAAGGTTCACCTGCCTCTCCTCCAACCTAGTTTACTGCATCAGGTGCTCCCAATGTGATCTCCTTACATCGGTGAGATCAAGTCTATGCTCAGGTCACATTTCACTGAGCATCTCAGCTGAGCCCACAGGGTAAGCCTGGCCTCCCAGTCACCACCCACTTCAATTCCCCTTGCTACTCCCTCTCCGACATGTTCACCCTTGGCCTCCTTCCTTGCCACTTTGAATCAGACTGCAAATTGGAGGAACAACACCTCATCTTTCACCTGGTCAGCCTACAGCCCAGAGGACTCAACACTGAGTTCTCCAATTTCAAATGACGTCCCTTCCTATCCCCCGAATCCTTGTCCAGCCCCACCTCCTCCCTTCCATCCGTCCGACCAACCCTTCCTTCCACCAACTGGATTAATTCCTCCTGTCAACATACCAGGTCATACCAGCCGTCTGCATTTACCTATCACCACCTCACCCCTCTGCCCCTCTCCCCATCCATAACCCTCTATCCCACCCTTATCTGCAACTCTCCCCCCTCACCCCGATTCCTGAAGAAGGGTTATGACTGAAACATCAGACTTCTCCACCTCCTGATGCTGCCTGGCTTGCTGTGCTCTTCCAACCTCGTGCTTGTCTACTTTTGATTCCAGCATTTGCAATTTTTGTGTTTCTGAATAGATTTGGAGGTAACAACTTGTCCTGGGGAATATTTGTAAAGGGGAAGAGGGGGTTTCAGACTCCATTGCAGTTGTTGCATGGTCCAGTAATACCAATAATGATAAAAGAATGTACCTGATATTGACACATTGAAAGCTGTAGACTTGCCATTGACTGCATGTCCAGCAAGAGGAATGTCTTAGAAGCAAGTTGGTGATATTTTCCTCTAAGGTCCTTTGTCTCAGGTCCTTTACCTGCAACCCGTTCTAAAAGATGAAAGACTTAACAGCAGTCTAGTTTTGTTCAATATAGCATTTCAGTTGCATGACACTGTAACCTTTTGCTATAAATTCTGTGTCTTATGTTCCTGTCCCACAGCTACCGGATGAAGGAGCAGCACTCCGAAAGCTAGTGCTTTGATGTAATCCTGTTGGACTATAACATAGTGTTGTGTGATTTTTAACAGTGTTAATGGAGACAGCAGTGGTAAGCAGAGAAACTAATGTCAAGGCAGGAATATAGATAGTAGAGGAAATGTTTCTCTGGGCTCAGAATTCACAGCACCTCCTGTGTCACAGTTATGGATAGCAGGCATTCTGATAATCCTTTCATCAGATGTTGCACCATTGGGGCACTATATATGGAGTTATTCAGAGAAGCAGCATGTATTGACCCTTCAATGTATAAAAATGTCACAAATAACAACTAAATATGTTCTTAACATTAAAGGCCTACGGCTCAATGGTTTGGAAACACCTCTAACCCAAATCTAAATCTTACGAGGCATTGCTTTTGATTAGAACATAGCAATGCCATGTCCTTTCCCAGGGATTGTTGCAACTGGCTGGGAAAAGTTCCACAGCAAATTCAGACAGCTATTTCATGATATTGTTTTCCAGATGAATAGCTCCACCTTGTGGAGGAGGGAAGAATACAGGCCTTACCATTATGTTGCTGTGTTCCACTTTCATTTTATTACACAAGGGGCATTACAACTTTGCCAACGAGAATATTAGATATTCCTTTTTCCCATTGATTTGTTACACAGAAATCTGTATTAGACTGTGTAATGTCTAGGCTCAACATCTTAAGACTAACACCGGAGGCCAAATGATTACATTCCCTTCAGCCCAACAAGTCCACAGCAACCCTCCAAAGAGTAACCCACCCAGACCCATTCCCCTGCCCAATATTTACCTAATACGATGGGCAACTTAGCATGGCCATTTCACCTGACCTGCACACCTTTGGATTATTGAAGGACATTAGAGCACCCAGAGGAAACCCACACAGACACAGGGAGAATGTGCAAACTCCACACAGACAGTCACCCAAGACTGGAATTGAACCTGGGTCCCTGGTGCTGTGAGGCAGTAGTGCTAACTACTGAGCCACTGGCTACATATGAGTCACATAGAGTAGTTTGGAGGGTTTTGCTGCAAAGTGTAGTACGTTCTCTCGTTGTATCGAAATTTGCTGAATTAACTACCAACGTCACCCTCTATAGCGTCCCTCAAGTCTGATTCCAGTCCCATCTTACCATGTATTGTTCCCAAACAGCTCAGCACTCAGCTGATATCAACTGAAACACCAGCTTCCCTGGCAGCTGCTCCATTTTAAAAGGCACTGGGATGAGCACTGGTGGGCAGGGTGGGGGGAGGAGCAAAGGAGGGGCATCCCCTTCCCAGAGGACAGCCAGAGGAGGCCATGCCACCAGACCCTGACAACCTGATCCCTGGCCCCACCACGTTGGTCAGTGCTGTCTTCATGGTCTGGACAATGTTATTTACCTTCTCTGCTGTGTCAGGATGTGTGTCATAATCTCTTCAGTTCTCATACTCATTCTAGCTTTGCTATTGTACCCACCTCCAACCAAGCCTCATGTTCTGCCACTCTCACTAAGGCTTTTGACATCTTCAATTCTCTGGCCTCACCCAGCACACACCATAAACCCATGTGCACACACACTCAAATACTGGCAAGTACTTCAGTGTGGACAATGTGTACAGGAGCACAGAGTGGTGAGCACCTCACGGCGACAGCACTGCAACTGGCTGAGGAAGGAATATCCCAGGCTGCTGGCACTGGGAGATCTACCTGAAACCAAGAGCCTGCTCAAGATCAGGAGCGGGAGGACCCAGTGATGTTGGAAATCAGGCACTTCATCCAAATGCATAGAGAGGGACAGGAGCAGCTGGCAGGAGTGTGGTGCATTGCCAAAAGCTGCAGCAGGGAATCCTGCCCCCACAGGTTGGCAGCTGCCATGGATGGTCAGGTCCAGCATCTTCAGGGTCTGATTGACAGGGGGCATAGACCCGCATTCCAGAACTCCAGTTGTTGGTCCTCGGGCCTGAAGGTCTGGTGATGGGTGACGGGATACTGGCACACACTTGGGTGCCCATACCCTATGATGATGCTTGGAGGCAGCCAGTGGAGGAGGAACCATACCATGGCCCCTCAGGGCATTGCAGAGGTGGCTGGACTCCCCATGTCCATCCACCCTGTATGCATTCTTCCTCCAAACCTCAATTGTCCATTCCAAGGAGGGTCCACTTGCCTTTGGCAAGAAGACACTCATCATGTCAGGGCCATCCAATCCTGAGGTCCTGGGGGTGAGCGAACCAAACCTCCAGGGCTGACAGATTCCATTGACAAGCAGGTTCACTCCAGCCTAGCTGTGGAATCAGGGAGGACACCCAAACGCAGTGGGAGGAGAGGAAGAAGACCTACTGAGGGCACTTTGGTAGCCTGGCTGACTCTGGGTTGTAAATGATTTTGCACTTTTGTTTCAATTTCAGTGCTCTAACCATACAGCTGGCTGTTTGTGTCTTTGTGTAGGGCTGAATGACTTGGTCACTATATCAGGCATCTCTTCATGGCTGTGAGTTCTGTGCTCCATCATCCGAAAGCAGGAGGAGCAGTATCATGGCATTGGCTCGTGTTGACAGCATTGACCGCCCTCATACGACATCCCCGCTCTTTGACAGCCTCAGTGTTTGGAGTTATCCGGCAGTGTCTGTGGCAGGGAGGTGGCAACACACTGAGGGAGGTGGCAACACATTCTGTGTCCTGTACATGACACGAGTGTCTATGTTTCTTATCACTAAAAACCCTCCCTGACCAGTCGAGTTACCTACCCTGACCATTCTGATAGTGCTCAAAAACATTTTCTTTCCCCTTTCTCTTTCCCTGCAATTTTTATTTTCAGCAGGATGGAAGGTGACAGTGAGCACTCCTCAGCCAGTGGCTTGCAGACTCTATCCCTGGAACATCCAGAACCCCTCCTTTCCATGAACACCCTGGGCGTCACACCAGTCCAGGTCCCCACTAAACCCATCTACATGCCCACCTTTCCCACCCACTCCTGATATATGAGGTGACCATGGTGAAAGTGAGGGCTGCAGATGCTGGAGATTAGAGTCAAGATTAGAGTGGTGCTGGAAAAGCACAGCAGTTCAGGCAGCATCCGAGGAGCAGGAAAATCGACGTTTCGGGCAGGAGCCCTTCATCGATTTTCTTGACCCTGATATGAGGTGACCATGCCAAGTGTGGTTCTTCACCACCCCTAACCCAAATGCCAAGATGCTCCTTGCCATGGATGAATCTTCCCCCCCACCATGACTCCATCACCAGGAATGATTTACCCTAGCTCCTCCTCGTAGATACTGTTCACCTCATTCACAATTGCCATCCACCCTTTCCCGCATCCTGCAGCCCCGCTCCCAAAGGCTAACTCATGTCTCGTTCCCACAACAACAGTCACCCCCCGTTCTTTTACTTTAGGTTCCATAGTGATCTGAGTGGACAGCCTTGGACGGGAAGTATCCAGACTGTTGATCGGTGCCTGTATATTTTGTTGTCTGTGTTAGCGCTGCCCTCCCGCCTAGAGCAGGACTGACTGTGACCACTTCCACAGACTGTAGAGGCATGGACCTCCTGACTGAGCAGACGCCTGAATGTGATCAATCCCCTGGCCTGGATGCGAGCCGACATTGTACTGACGGTTGCCTGTCTGGACTCCGGCGAGGACTACTCCCCTCAGATTTAGAGGCGTGGCTGCCTGCTGGTTGCACATGCAATGTGTTTGTTAAAACCTGCTAGCACATGGTGCAGCTGGGAGATTGATGTGGCACACTGCCATACATGTTCTGTGCTTTGGTTTGATCTTCGGTTTGAGGTCATATGGAGCAAGCAACAAGCACTCCCTCTAATTTCCATATCTGGTTTTCTTGGTATCTAACTTGCCTGATGAATTTAGTTAGATAGGAAATTGAATATTGATGAGACAAGTCAGGCTGTCAACAAATCCTTATCAAGCAATAATCCTCCTTAATTCACAATTTACTGCTACCTGGTGAGACTCACCGTGTTGCTTGTGGGGAAAGCAAATTGGTGTCCTTCAAGCGTGCCCTGAAACAGCTGACTGAGCAGTAGGTCTTTTGTGCAAGAAATACCTGAGCAAAATAAGGCTCAGCCAACATAGTTAAAAAATCGCACAACAACGGGTTATAGTCCAACAGGTTTATTTGGAAGTACACGCTTTCGGAAAGCTGCTCATAGCTACCTGATGCAGGAGCAGAGCTCCAAAAGCTCATGCTTCCACTTAAACCTGTTGGCCTATAACCTGATGTTGTGTGATTTTTGACTTTGTCCACCCCAGTTCAACACCGGCACCTCCACGTCATGTCAACCAACATAGGCAGTGCGGGTGCTGGAGCATCTTGTGTCTGTACCTTGGATAAAGTTGATGAAAATGATGGATTCTTTCTGCGGTTTAGAATTCATTTGAGAAGTGTTTAGTAACTTTAAAGAGCATTTTGATTGGGTATTTGTGCATAGTCTTTTTCGTAAAATCACCAGGGGCTAAATATTCTACAAACGCAAGACAAGAAAAGACATATGTTTCCTAGTAGGGGTCAAGAAAATGATTACGCCTGTAGGAGCTCAGCCTGGTAGGAAGTCGCACAGACAATCAGTGTTGTTGTTTATGTAAATAAAGGAATATTACAACAAGAGTGGCTCGTTCAACTCATCCAACTAGCTGCACCACGCAGTTGGATCATGGCTGGTTATCTACGAGATACCACTTTTTCTGTCGCAATCCTCCACATCCCTTGATTTCATTCATAACCAGAAATTTATCAATTTCTGACCTGAACATGCTCAGTGATTGGGCTTCCTAACAACTAACCATTCTTTGAATGAATAAATTCCTCATCTCAATTTTAAATGGCCCAACTCATAATTTGAAACTATATCCCTTTGTTCTAAACTCACCAGCAAATTCAAATGGATGCTGCCTGACTTGTTGTGCTTTTCCAGCACCACATTCTCGAGCAAAAGGAAACATCCTATCCACGATCACCTTTTAACACTGAGAGTTTTGTTAACAATAGAATTTTGTGAAATTGCAATCCGCTCTCATTCTTTAAAATTCTAGAGAATATAGGCCCAGTTCCACATTCTCTCCTCATATCACAATTTTTGGCATTAGTCTGGTGAACCTCTGATTCATAGACTTTAAGCCAAGCAAGGGCCAAAATGTGCTTTCTTTTTCAAGGGCTTCTCTTGAGGTTTTCTGAAGGGCTACTTTTAGTTTCCTGGGAGCTTCTTTTTCTTTGTCACTGAATCATTTATTAGCTGATTCCGTCATGTAGTAACAATACCTTCTATCTTTGTTAACACATTGGTGATTTCAACTCACAAACCAAGCAGAATTAAAATAATTCACCAATATCCTCAATAATTAGCAACCCTGCATTAAATGTAAAGCCACTGCACATAATGAAAGCACAAAATTCATACACACCACAGTATTTAAATTAGCACAAGATAACAGGCGTAAATTAACAAAAGTTTTTTGTGAAAATAACTGAAACCTCTGTTCATGAAAGGTCATCTTCCTAAATACACCTTCTGCAGACTGGTGAGGTCCTAACTGATGTGTTTCATTACATATATGTAAAGCTGGAACATTTTAGACAGTTGCAACCTATTCACTGCAACTCAGATCTCAATCTCAGATTTACATTTCACAAGTGACATCATTGATTACAATAGGATCTATTGCATTTTTCCAAATATGAATTTATGTAGCCCTAAACCAGACATTCAGTTGCGAGATTTCAGGCGGTCAATTCATTCAGTTGGCTGAACAGATGATCTGTGATGCAGAGTGACACCAAGAGCCTGGGCTCAATTCCTGCATTGGCTGAAGTTACCATGAAGGATTCCACTTCTCAACTTTCTCCCTTGCCTGAGATGTTAGGGAGAGAATTCCAGGATTTTGATCCAAGGACATTAAAAGAATGCAGATATTTAGAAAGTCTGGATGGTGAGTGACTTGGAGAGGAAATTGGAAGTGGCGGAGTTCCCACATTTCTACTGTTGTTTATCCTTGTAGGTAGTAGAGGCATTGGTTGGGAAGGTGCTGTCAAGGAGTCTTAGGGAATTTCTGCAGTGCAATTTGAACATGGTGCACATTGCTGTACTGAGTGTCGATGGTGGAGGAAATGGATGTTTATGGACATAGTGACAATCAAGCAAAGTTCTGGATGGTGTCAACCTTTTTGAGTGTTGTTGGAGCTCTCCTTACCCAAGCAAGTAGAAAGTATTCTATCATATTCTTATACTGTGCCTTGCAGATGGTGGACAGGCTTTGTGGAGTCAGGAGGTGAGTTATATGCTGCAGGATTTCTATTTTCTAACCTGCTCTTGTATTTTTTCTTATTTCAAATATATATTTTATTAATTTATACATGCACATACATAGTCACAGATGTAGTTTGGTTCTGTACAATACCTTTAAGAAGAAAACAAGCAAACATTGGAATTTGACTCCATCCAAAAAAAAATGAAAGGGCACTTCTTACTTGTAAAAGACTACATTTACATGTGTTTGAAGCAACAAGAGGGTCTGATTTAACTACAGTCTGATCTGCTCTTGTAGCCACAACTTTTATATGGCCAATCCAGGTCAATTTATAGTCCATGTTCAGTTCACTCAGCTGCAGAACCTATCCTGAGTTTTGCCTGTTCAGCATAAGTGACCATCTCTGGATAATTCTCCAAGAAAACCTTCAGCTGCCCACAGTAGATCAAGGCTGTGATGTGCTTGGCTCTGCCATGGTGAGCAAGGCTGTCGTGTCTCATCACAAGTCCCATACGTGCTGCCGAAAAGGAGCTAATGAGCAGCAAGCACAGGAGCGGCCCAGTCTGTGATTGGAGAGTTTCTTCATTATTTTCTTCCCTTCTGTTTATGGGATTGACTGTTCTGCCATTGTTCACCCCCATGAGATCATTTTTGGTGTTTATTTGGGGACTTTTAGGATTGAATTCACCTGCTGCCACTGTGTATTTTGAACCACGATATCATCTGTGTCCTTCTTTAGATGAGAACACCAAAACTGTACACAGTACTTCAGATAACAACTCACCAAGGCTATATACAACTGCAGCAAGACATCTCCACTATTATACTTCAATCCCTTTGTGATGAAGCCCAGCATTTGTCTTTCTATGTTTTCTGCACCTGTATATTTTAGTGACTCCTGAACAAAAGCATCCTGGTCCCATTGGACATCAACTCTTCCCACTCTTACCATTTGAGAACTACGCTGTCTTTCTGTTTTTTTCTACAAAAGTATATAATTACACACTTATTCACGTCATATTCCATGTGCCATGTTTTGCATATTCACTTGACCTGTCCAAATCACCTTGAAGCTATTTTGTATCCTCCTCACAACTTGCATTCCCACCTAGTTTCTGTCACCAGCACTTTTGGAAATTGCCAAAAAAGAAACATTTTGTTGAAATCTATTATCTTGAATTCATCACAACACTGGAAAAGAGAACATTTTTTAAATTGCATGAAAAGAGCATGCTAATTCGTTGACAAATGACCCTGATTGGTAGACATGATGTGGAAGTTCCGGTTTTGAACTGGGGTGGGCAAAGTTAAAAATCACACAACACCAGTACGCGTTTTCAGAGCTATCTGACAAAGAAGCAACACTCTGAAAGCTTGTACTTCCAAATAAATGTGTTGGACTATAACCTGGTGTTGTGTGATTTCTAACTGATTGGAAGAGGCATTGTCATGGACAATGCACCAATCATATTGACATAGTGGCTGGAACATGGTCCTGAAGAATGACAGAACAGCTCTTGTCAATTGTATTAAATTCTAACAGTGCAGTAGATGTTGATGTTCCTTCTGTCTGCAGAGAACAGGCCCTGTCTTTTCATATGCAGTATGTAGCCTCCAGTACATGCAAGTAAACAAACATGTACACGCAACACATTGTGAGCCCAACTGACAATCTTAAATTGGTGTCAGCATAATTCCTAGTACACTTGGGATTATTTTGTTAATGTTGACTAATTGCAAAGTCACATCTAATATTGGACACTGCGTGCAAATTTGGCAAGTACAGCAAGTGGCCCACCGACCAACCTATCAGCACGAGGTTCCGAAATAGTATAAAATTGTTGTTTACCATGAAGATGGTTTTCTTGGAAATGTCCTGATGAATGCAAGATGAAAACTTTGACAAAATCTGTCTATTTTCATTAGGACTCAAGTTCACGACCACCAAATGACTAATTTGGAAATACAGGGGAACCTCGATTTTCCAAACGAGATGGGCAGGCACTATTTTGTTCGGATAATTGATTATTCGGTTAATCGGTTAGATGTCTTTCATCCGGGGCTCGGAGTTTTTAAAGTCTGCTCCCCGTTCCGGAGACTGCAGCAGCACACAGCGCGTGAGACCCGGCCACCCAACACTGCACCCCCCACCCACCGCCCCCAGCCCAATTCTGCCCCCCACCCTCCTAAAACCGTCCAACACAACACCCCAGCCCCCAAAACCATCCAACAATAACCCCCACCCGCCCCCCAACACCGTCCAAACATTCCCCTGCCCCGAAAGCCCTCCAAATCCATCCCCGCCTGTCCCCCAATACTGTCCAACTCTGCCCCCAGCCCCCCCCCCCCAACAACCATCCAATACAACCCCCCGGCCCCCAACACCGTCCAACACTGATCCGTCCCCGAAAGCCATCCAACTCCACCCCTGCCCGCCCCCAACACCGTCCAACTCCGCCCCCAGCCCACCCCCCCTAAAACCATCTAACACAACCCCTGGACCCCAAAACCATCCAACACTGCCCTCTACTCCCCAACACCATCCATCACCGCCCCCTGCCTCCCACCCCAAAACCATACAACACCATCTACTGCTGCCCCCCTCTCTGGGGCAACTGGACTGGACACCAACAACAAGAACGCTGCTGCCTTTGTGGGGTGAGTCTCCAAATAGCACACACAGCTATATGCACGCGTGCGTGCACACACACAATCTTTTACTGCAACTTTTTGACAGGTTCCACGTTTGCCCTGTACAGGACAATGTTGGAGAGATTATCTGGGGAAGGGGGATTTAGCGTACACCCATCTGTAGAACTCCAGGGAAAGTGTAGGGGGAGAGAGAGGATGGGAGGTCAGTCATTTGGAGATGGTGCCTGTATCACAAAATACTTGATCAGTGTTGGACACACATCTTTGATATAATGTTTCTGTAGGGACCTCGAGATATTCTTCGGATAATTCGATTTTTGGATAATTGGTATTCGGATAATCGAGGTTCCTCTATATTACATTTAGTTCCCACGTTCAAGATATTTGGGAACAGGAGTCTGTAAATAGGAAAGGGAAAAATGTTGACAATGGAAGCATAATAAAATTAAAAGAGCCATCACTCCATTGGAAGAAATTATGCAAATGCTTAATTGCTGTCCAATTGTCACCCTCAACGCATCCTACCATCACCCTCATCATCCATCGAATACCAACAAAGCTATTCCAGGAGCAATGGTAGTTAGCTTCAGGGTAGCATTGAAGATGAAGTAGTGAGCGTGATTGGAAAAGAGGAACCTCCATAGTGCTGGCAACAGAAGTCCAGATCTGCAGGTTAGCCTGCTGCTATTGACCATTGCCTTATTTGATTCACTTTCCACTGCTGGCAACAAATCTGGAGATGCAGGCAGGACCTCATCCCTCACTATTCCTGCAATCTTTTTAGCAGCAATTTTCTGGGCCCAGCAATGCCTTAGGCGACTGACTGTGTGGAGTTTGCACGTTCTCCCCGTGTCTGCGTGGGTTTCCTCCGGGTGCTCCGGTTTCCTCCCACCATCCAAAAAAGATGTGCAGGGTCAGGTGAATTGGCCATACTAAATTGCCCGTAGTGTTAGGTAAGGGGTAAATGAAGGGGTATGGGTGGGTTTTGCTTCGGCGGGTCGGTGTGGACTTGTTGGGCTGAAGGGCCTGTTTCCACACTGTAATCTAATCTAATCTAATGTAATGCCAATGAGAGTGGTGGCCACTGCTGAAACTACACTGTAAACCAGGGGAGGAGGTGAGGCCCCGGAGGAAATCATGTTGTAAAAGCCACAGAGGGAGGGAATGAGAATCTGGGGGTGATGGGAAAGACTTTGATGGAGGTAGTTGGGGGAGAGGTGGGGATCAGCGATGGAGACACTGACCCTCGTCACCCCCCATCCACTTCCTTTCTGACTTGAAAAGGTTAAATTACTGGGGTTCACCCCCACCATTGAACGCAAAATTGCAGTCTGGTAGAAAATTACATAGTTCGTAACTTGTCTGCTTTCGGGTGAGAATGGGCAGGCTAGACCAAGCCTCGCTTACCTGCTCACAAAAAAACCTGTCAGGTCAGAGGCTGGCAGTTAAGTGGCCAGGAGACTTTCAAGTGAATTTTATGCCGCTCTCAACCTGCAAACCTGTCAACTCCAGTGCTGGAGGAAGACCTGTAGCCTGAAGGGGGCTCATTTGGAGTTCATCGTGTTTGTGGAGCTGTGGCAAGACTTCCTCACCTTTCCTCTCCAATCCCCCTTGGTCATCACTCCATTTGTCATGATTTGTATGGTAGCTACATACTAACTTCTTGTAATTCATGTACAAGGACATCCAAATATATCAAAGCATTCTGTAATTTCTCTCCATTTAGATAATATTCTGTTTTTTTAATCCCCATGCCATAAAGGACAACCTCACATTTTTTCATGTTATACTCCATCTGCCAAGTTTTTATAACATATGAATTAGGAGCAAGAGTAGACCATTCTGCCCTCGAATAAGATCATGTCTAATCTTCAACTTCACTTTCCTGCTGACTGCCACTACGCTGTCAGTTCCATGTTCACCGGTTATCCTGTGCATTTGTATACTCTTTGTATCGTCCTCACAATTCATTTTCCTAACAATTTCTAACAATGTTTTCAAACACCATTTCCCTATAACAAAATCATTTGACTCTGCCTGATTTTGTAATGATTTAATGGATGTTGCTCGACTACCTCCTTTGAAAGAGTTTTAGCATTTCCCAATAACAAATGTTAGATTAATTAGAGTCATAAAGATGTACAGCACAGAAACAGATCCTTAAGTCCAACTCGTCCATGCTGACCAGATTTCCCAACCCAATCTAGTCCCAAGTGTCAGCACCTGGCCCATGTTCCTCCAAACCCTTCTTATTCATATACCCATCCAGATGTCTTTAAATGTACAATTGTACCAGCTTCCACCACTTCCTCTGGCAGCTCATTCCATACACGCATCACCCTCTGCGTGAAAAAGTTGCCCCTTAGGTCTCTTTTATTTCTTTCCCCTCTCATCCTAAACCTATGCCCTCTAGTTCTGGACTCCCCCACCCCAGGGTAAAGACTTTGTCTATTTATCCTATCCATGCCCCTTATTTTATAAACCTCTATAAGGTCACTCCTCAGCCTCTGACACTCCAGGGAAAACAGCCCTAGCCTATTTAACCTCTCCATATAGCTCAAATCCTCCAACCCTGGCAACATCCTTATAAACCTTTTCTGAACCCTTTCAAGTTTCACAACATCCTTCCGATAGGAAGGAGACCAGAATTGCACGCAATATTCCAATATTGGCCTAACCAATGTAGTGTACAGCTGCAACATGACCTCCCAACTCCTGTACTCAATATTCTGACCAATAAAGGAAAGCATACCAAACGCCTTCTTCACTATCCTATCTACCTGTGACTCCACTTTCAAGGAGCTATGAACCTGCACTCCAAGGTCTCTTTGTTTAGCAATACTCCCTAGGACCTTACCATTACGTGTATAAGTCCTGCTAAGATATGCTTTCCCAAAATGCAGCACCTCACATTTATCTAAATTAAACTCCATCTGCCCCTCCACAGCCCATTGGCCCATCTGATCAAGATCCCATTGTGATCTGAGGTAACTTTCTTTGTTGTCCACTACACTACCAATTTTGGTGCCAGCTGCAAATTTACTAACTATACTTCTTATGCTCACATCCAAATCATTTATATATATAATGAAAAGTAGTGGACCCAGCACCAATCTTTATGGCACTCCACTGGTTACAGGCCTCCAGTCTGAAAAACAACCCTCCACACCACTCTCTGTCTTCTACCTTTGGTCTGTACATTTTACCCAGAAATTGGCTTTTGACAAGTTCTGCAGCTTGACACAAATGCAGGACATTTTCTTTGATTGTGAACGAACAGTTATCCATGGCTCCTGCATATCCTTTTTTCTGAGTATTATGCATTCTTTCAATGCTGTTTTGTTGCATCAGCCTCCACCCCTTTCTCTTATCTTAGCTAACCACTGAGCCACTGTGCCACCAGCTGAGAAAAGAAGTTCACATGGTCTTTCGGATCATGAAAGAGATTAAAGGTAGGTGCACCCATACATAAATATGAAGCTTAAGATTGATGTCTGGAATAAAAAGTAACGCTCAGGTGATATCAAAACATTTTCCCTGAAAATTTGAAAGAAAATGGTTGTTCATGTTGACTTAAAGAGATCAAATTGTTTGCGCCTCCATGAGTACTTTAAGGTTACTGAACAGCCACCAAATTTGCAATGAACATTGCATATGGTATTAAGCAAGGTATTCGAACACTTGCCTTCTGCTATAGCTTTGCTATCTCTTTGTCAAATGCAGTTACCATTCTTGAAAAGATTTGATTCACTCTGAGTCGTGGAATCATACAGCATGGAAACAGATCCTTCGGTCCAACCAGTCCATGCTGAACATAATCCCAAGCTAAAAAATCTCACCTGCCTGCTCCTGGCCCATATCCCTCCAAGCCTTTCCTATTCATGTACATATCTTTAAAATGTTGTAACTGTGACATATCTACCACTTCCTCAGGATGTTCAATCCACAGGAAGGGCCCCTTAAAGATCAAAGAGGTCACCTTTGTGTTGAAACCCAGGAGATGGATTAGATTAGATTTAGATTAGATTACTTACAGTGTGGAAACAGGCCCTTCGGCCCAACAAGTCCACACCGACCCGCCGAAGCGTAACCCACCCAAACCCATTCTCCTACATTTACCCCTTCACCTAACACTACGGGCAATTTAGCATGGCCAATTCACCTAACCCCTGCACATTTTTGGATTGTGGGAGGAAACCGGAGCACCCGGAGGAAACCCCACGCAGACACGGGGAGAACGTGCAAACTCCACACAGTCAGTCGCCTGAGGCGGGAATTGAACCCGGGTCTCTGGCGCTGTGAAGCAGCAGTGCTAACCACTGTGCTACCGTGCCGCCCACTTTTTAAATCTCGGGGAGTGTAGGGATCTCAGGAAGTTTAGGGAATCTCGGGGAGTGTAGGGATTAGATTAGATTAGAAGGGAGAGATACTAAATGGATATTTTGTATGGAGAAAGAAATGGAGACTAAAGAACTCAGGGAAATAAATATTGACTTTTTAAAAAAAATTCAAATTACAAAAGAGCAAGTTCTGAAAGTCTTAGAGAATATAAAGGTGGATAAATCTCCTGGACCTGATCTAATGTATCGCAGAACACTGTGGCAAATAAGGGAGGAAATTGCAAGGCCCCTTGCAGACATATTTGCATCGTTTAGAACTATGGGTGAGATGCCTGATGACTGGAGGGTGCCTAATGTTGTGCCTTTGTTGAAGAAGGATTGTATGGAGAAATCAGGGAACAATACACTTGTGAGTCTGACTTCTAGTGTGGGTAAATTGTTGGATTTGATTCTGAAAGGTAGGATTTAAAGACATTTATAGAGGCAAGAATTGATTAGGGGTAGTCAGCATGGTTTTGCGCAAGGAAAATCATGTCTCACAAATTTGATTGAGTTCTTTGAGGAAGTTATTGAAAAGATTAATGAGGCAGAGCAGTAGATGTTATTTACTTGTACTTTAGTAAAACTTTCGACAAGGTTCCACATGGTAAACTAATTAATAAAGTTAGGTCTCATGGGAGTCAGGGTGAGCTTGCCAATTGGATACACAATTGGCTTAACGGCAGGAGACAGAGAGTAGTGGTGAAGAATTGATTTTCACACTAGAGGCCTATTACTAGTGGTATTTCACAGAGATCGGTACAGTGTCTACGTTTATTTGTCATTTGTGTAAATGATTTGAATGAGAATATAGAAGGCATGGTTAGTAAGTTTGTGGATGATACCAAAATGGGTGGCATAGAGAACAGTGAAAAAGGTATTCTAAAATTACAAAGGGATCTTGATCAAATGGGTCAACGGGCTGAAAAATGGCAAATGGAGTTCAATCTGGATAAATGGGAGGTATTGCATTTTGGTACAACAAACAGGGACAGGACTTATACAATAAATGGTAGGGCCTTGGGTAGTATTGTAGAGTGAGGGCTCAAGGGTTTAGGTATATAACTCTTTGAAATTTGCATCACATATTGACAGGGTGATTAAAAGCAAAATTTCCTACATTGCTCAGTCCTTTGAATGTAAGAGTTGGGAAGTCATATTGAGTTTGTATGGGACATTGATGAGGCGTCTTCTGGAGTCCAGTTCTGGTCACTCAGTTATTGGAAGGATATTATTAAGCTAGAGAGAGTTCAGAAGAGATTTATCAGGATGTTGCTGAATATGGAAGGTTTGAGTTATAAGGAAAGGCTGGATAGGCTGGGAGTTTTTTCACTGGAGCGTAGAAGGTTGAAAGGTGACCTCATAGAGGTTTATAAAATCATGAGGCATATGAGTAGGGTTAATGATAGGTATCTTTTCCCTAGAATGGGTGATTTCAAGGTGAGGGGGCATTTTCTTAAGGCGAGAGGAAAAAGATTTTTAAAAGACATGAGAGGCAAACTTTTTTAAACTGACGGTGTTTCGCATACTCATTGTAAGGAAGAGATTGCCCAATTTTGTCTCTTTCAAATACATAACATGCACAGCAGAAACCTCAAGCTCTTTTTTCCATGATTACAACAAATTTGAAGATATTATTTTATACATAGTGGGTGAAATGAAGCAGTCAGGGTGAACAAACTATCAGCTGCCCTGTGAGGCACTGAGGGCGGAATGGGAAAGACGAGGCCATGGGGGCAAAAGGCTGAGGTTGTAATAAAAAAAACTGAAAACTGTGTAATAGAAAAAACGCAGTGAATATGAAAAGGGGGAAACAACACAAATTAAGTCACATATCCTGGTACAAGTAGAAGATAGAAGAAAATAGTTTCCTGAAAAAGATTGATCAAAGTATTTTCTAAACTTTTAACATCTAGAAACAATGGCCATCTAAAGAGGTCTAGTGATAAGGCCCAGATTTTCTGATTATCATCTAAACTGATCCAATCAACGGTAATCCTGTTAAAGATTTTCCAGTTTCCTGTCGGTAATGTATACAGCTGGACTTCTAAGATTAGCCTGATCTGGATGCTTCCATCCTGAGAAACCAACTAGAAGTTCACTCAGTGCAGGATCAGCATTGGAGCCAACAGGGCTCAATCTCTTTTTCAGACAAAGGCTACAGTATTCCAGTAAATAAAATGCTTAAAGTTCCCAAAGCCACTTTGACAGTGGGAGAGGGAATAGGTTGGCAGGTGGATAATGATGTAGGGTGCCAAGAGGATGAGGGAGTAGGGTGACTGGTGGGCAAGGGATAGGATGTTCAGGAGATAGGGTGCCAGGTGACTGAGGGATTAGGGTGGAAAGTACATTGGGAAACTATTATGGAAAATACATTGGAACCCTCTAAAGTATCAGATTTGTACTCCTAATTTGGGTCATTTTCAGACAGTTCCAGACATTTCATAATTGCCAGTTGGAAATGTCAAGATCCTAGGCAATTACCACATAGTCATTACATTGGGACATTCTAGAGGTCCAGATGCACATCTTTCAGGATATTGTTGCAATCATACTGAAAATGGTCCATCAAAATTCAATTTTTATTATTTGGCTTTAATACAGAGACTTTCATGGACTAAAAAATGTTTTTAATAAAGACATTACTTATCTAAAATGGGTGCTGTGTTCACCTGACAAACCCAGGCAGCCTACCTGGAATATGTGAAACACACAGTTGCAGAATTGACATTTTTAAGAAAGAAGCTCTGAAACTAAGTGAGGGATCAAGACACACATTTCTGGTTTTATACAACCATGCATGATAAACTCAAACATTCCCATATGAGGGGGGAGGTGGGAGGAGTGAGGATATGATAAGAAGATGAGGTAAAGAGGGGGTCTGAGAATGGGAGAGGTGGAAGTGAGGACTTAGGGGGATTGGATAATGAAGTCATCGGGGAGGGGAGTGAGGCAAGGACGGGAACAGGAGGAGGAAGTGAGGATGGGGTGTGGAGTGAGGCAGTGGGGACAGAGGAGATGAGGATGGAGGAAGGGAGGGTGAGGGTGTGGTTGAGAGAAGGGCATTGGGTCGTAGAGGGAAGTGAGGACTGGGGTAGAGGGGAATGAGGATGGGGGAGGGGAAAGTGAGAACAGGCACAGAGGAGTAGTCATATGGGCAGTGCTGAGGGGAGAATGGGAGCATGCATTGATGTAGGAGGAGGGGTTGTGATGGGGAGAGTAGCCCCACTGTCCTCCACCACCTCCCTCACTCATCCTCCTCTACACTCTTCCCTTCCCTTCCATCCCTCGCCCCCTCCCACTCCCCTCATCCCTCTCTCCCTCTCCTCTCATCTCTCTCCTCTTTCCCTTTACTCCTCAGAGCCCCCTCATCGCAGTTGCCTCTCTGCCCATCTTCACAGTCCTCCTTATAGCTAAACCCTTTCAAAATATGTATGTGGGAATTTAAAGCTGTGCATAGTGAGTAGGCGCAGTGTGTCAATAGACATGGCCTTGATTAAAGTTTTTATGGAAACTGATACTGTTCATAAAAATAAACTATTTTTGCTGGTTGAAGAATCTTCGTAGAATTTGGAACATTTTGTTCAATAATTGATTCTAGATCAATTGTGAATTTCAAATCTAGGATTTTTAGGGATATGGACCAAATGTGGGCACATGGAGACAGGTCACAGAGAAGCCATGATCACCTTGAATAGTGGAACAGGCTCAAAAAAACTAAATTGATTAGTCCGGCTTCACGTTGTATGACACTATCACACACAAAACATATGACAACTGAAGGTGTAGTCTGATGCACATCCCACTTATGACCACTTGGTGTCAGATATTTCCCAAAAATCAAACTGTCGTTCCAATGAGAAAAGGTTGCAGTATACAGTATATTTGACTTTATATAAAGCTCAAAGTTTGTGAGAAGATTTGTAGCTCGGGTGCTCGTTGTTGTGGTTCTGTTTGCCGAGCTGGAAATTTGTGTTGCAGATGTTTTGTCCCCTGCTTTCACAATAGATTAAGGAAAATGGAAATGTGTAAACATCTAGGTCACTTATAATGTAGTTTGTATTCTTTTGCTGGCCAGTGGAAATGCCAACTATTTCCTGTTGTCTCAATAAATTAAAAACTTAAAGACTTATTATTTTTTATTTATTCATGGATTGTGAGAGCTACAGACTAGACCAGCATTTCTTGTCTATCCCTAATTGCCCTGGAAAGGGTAGTGACGAGCTGCATTCTTAAACTGCAAGAATCCTTGAAGTGTAGGGACTTCCTGAAGATAGCTCCAGGATTTTGACCCATAGCCGTATATTTCCAAATCAGACAATTGGTGTTCCCGTGCATCCAGTGCCCTTGACCTAGGCAAGAAAGATCATGGAACCATAAGAGAAAATGCTGGAAAATCTCAGCAGGTCTGGCAGCATCTGTAAGGAGAGAAAAGAGATGACGTATCGAGTCTAACTGACCCTTTGTCAAAGCTTTTTTTTTATTGGGACAATGGCTTGATGCTCAGTGGTGTGGTCATGCTCCAGGGAGAGTTAGGAGGAGGAATCTGAGAATTGGCGCTCAGCCTCTGCGAGGTAGAGGTCAGTACGCCAGACAACAACAGCACCCCCTTTGTCAGCAGGTTTGATGACAAGATTGGGGTTGGACCTAAGGGAGCGAAGGGCAGAAAGTTCAGATGGAGAGAGGTTGGAATGGGTAAGAGGGGCAGAGAAATTAAAGCGGCCAATGTCCCGCCAACAATTGTCAATGAAAAGATCGAGGGCAAGATATTGTCCTGGCGGGGGTATCCTATTAGAGATGGAATGTTGGAGGGATATGAAAGGATCTGTGGAGCGGGGGGAGGACTCTTGCCCAAAGAAGTGAGCACGAAGGCAAAGGCGACGGAAGAAGAGCTCAGCATCATGTCGAGCCCGGAATTCATTGAGGTGGGGACGTAAGGGTACAAAGCTGAGTCCTTTGCTGAGAACAGCACACTCAGCCTCAAAGAGGGGAAGGTCAGAGGGTATGGTGAACACGTGGCAAGGGCTGGGGCTGGAAGAGATGGGGTTCGAGGGATTGGGACTGTTGGAAGGTGGAGGGTGGGCAGGGGTGTGGATGAGAAGTTGAAGCTTGCATTGGGTTTTTTTATGGAGACAATGGCTTGATGCTCAGTGGTGTGGTCATGCTCCAGGGGGATGTAGGAGGAGGAATCTGAGAGTTGGCGCTCAGCCTCTGCAAGGTAGAGGTAGAGTTGGCGTTCAGCCTCTGCGAGGTAGAGGTTGCTGCCAGACCTGCTGAGATTTTCCAGCATTTTCTCTTTTGGTTTCAGATTCCAGCATCTGCAATAATTTGCTTTTATTTAATAAAGATCATGGGAAAGGTATGTCTGAGGAGCTTTGGTGAGTTGTTGTTGTACATCTTGTCAGTGGTACACACTGCTGACATTGTGCGTTGGTGGTGATTGTTAAAGGTGGTTTGATTAGAATCCCTACAGTGTGGAAACAGGTCATTTGGCACAACAACTCCACACCAGCCCTCTGAAGAGCAACCCATCCCCCTAACCTACACTGTACTTACTCCTGACTAATGCACTATGGGCAATTTAGCATGGCCAATTCATGTGACCTGCACATTTTTGGATTGTGGAAGGAAACACATGCAGGCATGTGGAGAATGTGCAAACTCCACACAGATAGTTGCCCGAGGCAGGGATTGATCCCAGATCACTGGCACTGTGAGACAACAGTGCTAGCCACTGTGCCACCCCTGGTGGACAGATGCCAATCAAGCAGACTGTTTAGTCCTGGATGGTGTTCCTACAGCACTCTGTTCACCTGGTGGTTACTGGTTATGTTAGGAGAACTAGTTCCATTACTGGAATACCAGTTAGTTCTAAGGAACGAGACATATACTGCTGATACTTGCAACCTGGACGTTAGGGGCCTGGTGTCAGTATTTATGTTTGCTGCCAGTCATATCACACCCAGCAAATGGCTCTGTAAAATCTCTTAAGGCAAGTTTGCACCATTGCAAAGGCAGCAGGAAATTCATTTGTGCAGCAGTGGGGCCGCAATCGATGTCACTGCTGCTCTAGTCAATAAATGAAGAGACCAAAGTAAACTGAGTGGTTTCACATTCAGGAGGAAATGCCTGATTGACATCAGATTCCTGAGCAATGAGCTAATCAGTTTCTTTTTGAATAAATGCTACAATTTAGATTTCCATGTTATGCTAAATACTTAGTGGTTAGAGGGCCTTCACTGAACATCTCACTATGATATGTGTCTTTAGCACATCCTCTTTAAGCATTAGCAAAACAATAGTCAGTATTGTTCCCTTGTTTTGCGATTAGCAAATGTTTGGAAATGTTAATTTGACACTGCTTTTGGACTATTAAAACTGCAGTCAAACTGAGATTAGATAAAACAAAAAGATAACTAGTACTTACATGTAGACATTTACAAGATACTTATTTACTTCTTTAATAAAAGGATTTTTAAGGGGGAGGAAAAGAGCTGAAGTAAGAGAAAATAACAAAGTGATAAAGCAATTACGAGTCATCATTGTTTCACCCTCTTTCCCTCCCCCAATGTTTCCCACTGACTAACCTGAGCAGCCATTCATTTCCTAGTTATCTATTTGTGGCCAGAGCATAAAGTTGCAATTCATCTTAGGCTGAACGATTTCACCTAGAATTTAATTTAAACTGTGGTTTAAATTTGACACCATTTCATTGCCATTAGACACTTAAACTTCCCAATATTTCTTCTTTCAGATTGATTCTCACCAAAATGCAGGAGTATAATTTTTTTTATTCAGATCACAGAAAACTGGGTTTGTGTTAAAGGCAGCAATCACACAACTCATTCCAATATACTGTGGAAGTGCATTTACCACATATTAGTGAGAATGATGTTCTAGCACACAGTATTATCAGCTCAAACTACTGTCAAATTGCTTTCCGCTAATTTCCCAACATTCAGGGAAGGGTGGTGAAAGCAACATTGTAATTATGATCCATAGTTTTGGGATTTTGTTTTCTATTTCTTGCATATTGAACCCTTTTTAAATAGTTCCATCAGTTCACACTTCACCCTTCTATTGTTCTGCAACGAGTCCAAATCTGTTTAGAATTAGAATTAGCCTTTACTGTCACATACTCAGTGAGTATCATGAAAAGTTTATATGTGGTCACTTACAGCACAACTTCGATAAAAAGGTATAAAGATACAGCTTCTTTAGTTACAAGATCTCAGCAAGTAGAGAAATAGAGTGTCCAGCATTGCAGAAACAGACATTTAGAACAATGGTCTTCCAACCCAGACCATGCTGGCACCCAGCTCCAGTCCACACTGGGCCCTGGTTCCAGACCGCAGTGGGTTTCACCTTGAGGATCATGAGGCTGGGAGATCCCTGGAGACTGCCACTCTAGGTTGAGGACACTGCACCAGGCTGAGAGGACGCTCTGCCAGGGGGCCTTTCCAGTTGTTATAATCTCTCAGTTTTTGTATCATCTTTCTAAATCTGTTTTGTACCATCGTGGACATTCAAACTCCATCGTCTGAGAAATTAAGAGTTCCATTTTTCAAACTCTTCAGTGCAAAATCATGAATGACTTTTTTTCCCCAAAAGTAAATAAGTGTAGATTGACAGTTCCTTTCTAAATATCATTGGTAGTTTCTTTAATCTTGAACAGGTCAGAACTATTTATAAAATAGGCGAATGGCTCTACCTGAGGATGAAGGATCCAATATACCACGTGCTCTTTTTAGAGGGCAATGAACCCACAACAAAAGGCTTGCAGGCCTCACAGTTACTGGATGCCAGGTAGGGAGAGGAGCGGAATATTTCCTCCCAGCTGTGTGGCTGTGTGTGGGCGGAGCTGCCCCGAGGGTCCATTGGTGTACTGATGCTGATAGCAGCAACCGATTGACATCGGTTCTGGAAGTCAACATGGACCTCAGAGATCCACAAAGAAGAAAAAGAGATTAGCAGGAACAAAAAGAGAGGGAATCATTATGGCAATTAGGGTTGGGCAAAAATTGCGGCTTACCCAGCGACACTCACATCTCGTGCAAATTAAAAGAAAGCACAATTTTCTGATTATTAACTCTAAAGATTGTACAATGACGTTGCCGTTCCTGTACTTCCAATATTTTTGTGTCTGGCAGCTCAGGCTTCAATGAAGATTGTGAAGTTGAATGATAACTTTGGTCATATCTTGCAGTGAAGGTGCACTGTATATGGAGTCTGCATTCTCATATATAATCATTTCTTGTTACTGCAGGCTTGAATGAGCAACCCTCACAGTCCTACCATGGTTAGTAAAACAAGTCCTGGCAATTTCTAGGACTCTGGGTAACATTTACAGACACCAGAACAATAGCACCTATATCTTATGACGTCATAGAGATGTACAGCACTGAAACTGACGCTTCGGTCCAAGTTGTCCAAGCCAAATAGATATCCCAACCTAACCTAGTCCCACCTGCCAGCACCCGGCCCATATCCCTCCAAAACCCTTCCTATTCATATACCCATCCAGATGCCTTTTAAATGTTGCAATTGTACTAGCTTCCACCACTTCCTCTGGCAGCTCATTCCATACACGTACCACTCTGTGCATGAAGATATTGCCCCTTAGGTCTCTTTTATATCTTTCCGCTCTCACCCTGAACCCATGCCCTTTAGTTCTGGACTCCCCCACCCCAGGGAATAAACCTTGTCTATTTAGTCTATCCATGCCACACATGTTTCTATAAACCTCTATAAGGTCACCCCTCTGCTTCCAATGCTTCAGTCAAAACAGCCCCAGCCTATTCACCCTCTCCCTAGAGCTCAAATCCTCCAACCCTGGCAACATCCTTGTAAATCTTTTCTGAACACTTACAAGTTTCACAACATCCTTCCGATAGGAAGGAGACCAGAACTGCATGCAGTATTCCAACAGTGGCCTAACCAATGTCCTGTATAGCCTCAACATGACCTCCCAACCCCTGTACTCAATACTCTGACCAATAAAGGAAAGCATACCAAATGCCTTTTTCACTATCCTATCTACCTGCGACTCTACTTTCAAGGAGCTATGAACCTGTACTCCAAAGTCTGTTTGTTCAGCAACACTCCCTAGCACCTTACCATTAAGTGCATAAATCCTGCTAAGATTTGCTTTCCCGAAATGCACCACCTCGCATTTATCTAAATTAAACTCTATCTGCCACTCCTCCTCCCATTGGTCATCTGATAAAGATCCATTTGTAATCCGAGGTAACCTTCTTTGCTATCCAGTACACTTCCAATTTTGGTGTTATCTGCAAGCTTACTAACTTATACCTCTTATACTCACATCCAAATCATTTATATAAATGATGGAAAGTAGTGGATCCAGGACTGATCCTTGTGGCACTCCATTGGTCACAGGCCTCCAGTCTGAAAAGCAATCCTCCACCACCACCCTCTATCTTCTAGCTTCGAGCCAGTTCTGTATCCAAATGATTAGATTAGATCCCCTACAGTGTGGAAACAGGCCCTTCAGCCCAACAAGTCCACACTGACTCTCTGAAGAGTACCCATCCATACCCATTTCCCTCTAACTAATGCACCTAACACTATGGGCAATTTAGAATGGCCAATTCCCCTGAACAGCATATCTTTGAACTGTGGGAGGAAACCGGAGCACCCGGAGGAAACCCACGCTGACACGGGGAGAATGTGCAAACTCCACACAGACAGTCGCCCAAGGCTGGAATTGAACCTAGGTCCGTGGTGCTGTGAGGCAGCAGTGCTAACCACTGAGCCACCATGTCACCCCTTGTTCTCCCTGTATTCCATGAGATCTAACCTTGCTAACCAGTGTCCCGTGGGGAACCTTGTTGAATGCCTTACTGAAGTCCATATAGATCACATCTACCACTCTGCCCTGATCAATCCTCTTTGTTACTTGTTAAAAAAGCTCAATCAAGTTTGTGAGACATGATTTCCCATGCACAAAGCCATGTTGACTATCCCTAATCAGTCCCTGCCTTTCCAAATACATGTACATCCTGTCCCTCAGGATTACCTCCAACAACTTGCCAACTACTGACGTCAGGCTCACTGGTCTATAGTTCCCTGGCTTGTCCTTACCTCATCTCTTAAATAATGGCACTATGTTAGGCAACCTCCAGTCTTCTGGCACCTCACCTGTGACTATCGATGATACAATTACCTCAGCAAGGGCCCCAGCAATCACTTCCCTGGCTTCCCACAGAGTTCTAGGGTACACCTGATCAGGTCGTGGGGATTTATCCACTTTTGTGCATTTTAAGACATCCAGCACTTCCTCTTCTGTAATATGGACATTTTTCAAAATGTCACCATCTATTTCCCTACATTCTATATCTTTCATGTCCTTTTCCACAGTAAACACTGATGCAAAATACTCGTTTAGTATCTCCCCCATCTTCTGCAGCTCCATACAAAGGTCGTCTTGCTGATCTTTGAGGGGCCCTATTATCTCCCTAGTTACCCTTTTGTCCTTAATGTATTTGTAAAAACTCTTTGGATTCTCCTTAACTGTATTTGCCAAAACTATCTCATGTCCCCTTTTTGCCCTCCTGATTCCCTCTTAAGTATTCTCCTACTGTCTTTATACTCTAAGGATTCACTCAATCTATCCCGTCTATACCCGACATATGCTTCCTTCCTTTTCTTGACCAAACCCTCAATTTCTTTAGTCATCCAGCATTCTCTGTACTTACCAGCATTTCCTTTCACCCGAACAGGAAAACACTGTCTCTGGATTCTCATTATCTCATTTCTGAAGGCTTCCCATTTTCCAGCCGTCCCTTTACCTGTGAACATCTGCCCCAAGTCAGCTTTTGAAAGTTCTTCCCTAATACTGTCAAAATTGGTCTTTCTCAAGTTTAGAACTTCAAGTCTTAGATCTGCTCTATCCTTTTCCATCATTATTATAAAACTAATAGAATTATGGTTGCTGGCCCCAAAGTACTCCCCCACTGACACCTCAGTCACCTGCGCTGCCTTATTTCCCAAGAAAAGGTGAAGTTTTGCACCTTCTCTAGTCGGTACATCCACATACTGAAACAGAAAATTTCCTGTACATGCTTAACAAATTCCTCTCCATCCAACCCCTAAACATTAGGCAGTCCCAGTCGATGTTTGGAAAGTTAAAATCCCCTACCATAACCACCTTATTATTCTGACAGATAGCTGAGACCTCCTTACAAATCTGTTTCTCAATTTCCCACTGACTATTAGGGGGTCTATAATACAGTCCCAATAAGGTGATCATCCCTTTCTTATTTCTCAATTCCACACAAATAACTTCCCTGGATGTATTTCAGGGAATATTCTCCCTCAATACAGCAGTAATGCTATCCCTTATCAAAAATGCCAGTCCTCCTTCTCTCTTGCTTCCCTTTCTGTCCTTCCTGTAGCATTTGTATCCTGGGACATTAAGCTGCCAGACCTGCCCATCCCTGAGCCCGTTTCTGTAATTGCTATGATATCTCAGTCCAATGTTCCTAACAATGCCCTGAGTTCATCTGCCTTCCCTGTTAGGCCTCTTGCATTGAAATAATTGCAGTTTATTTATCAGTCCTATCTTGTTCTCTACCTTGTCCCTGCCTGCCCTGACTGTTTGGCTCGCTTCTGTTCTCAACAGTACCCGTCTCAGATTGATCTCTTTCCTCACTATCTCCCTGGGTCCCACCACCTTGCTAGTTTAAATCCTCCTGAGCAGCTCTAGAAAATCTCTCTGCCAGTATATTAATCCTCTTCCGACTTAGGTGCAATCCGTCCTTCTTGTACAGGTCACTTCTATCCCAGAAGAAATTCCAATGATCCAAAAATGTGAATCTTTCTCCCATACACCAGCTCCTCAGCCATGCATTCATCTGCTCTATCCTCCTATTCCTACCCTCACTAGCTCGCAGCTTCAGAATCACATCCTTTTCCCTTCCTATGTCATTGGTTCCAATGTTTACAATGACCTCCTACTGGTCCCTCTCCCTCTTGTGAACATTCTGTACCCTCTCTGAGACATCCTTGATCCTGGCACCAGGGAAGCAATACACAATTCTGAATTTTCACTGCTGGCCACAGAAACGTCTGTCTGTACCTCAGACTAGAGAGTCCCCAAACACAATTGATCTCTTGGAAGCCTTTGTTGCATTAGAGCCAGTCTCAATACCAGAAACTTGGTTGTTCGTGCTACATTCCCCTGAGAATCCATCACCCCCCACCCCCCACATTTTCCAAAATAGCACACTTGTTTGAAATGAGAATAGCCACAGAAGACTCCTGCACTACCTTTCTACCTCACTTACCTTTTCTGGAGTTAACCCATCTATGTGATTGTATCTGCAACTTTTCTCACTTCCTATAACTGCCATCCATAACATTCCCTTGCTCTTGTAAATTCCTCATTGTCTCTAACTGTACTTCCAACCATTCCAGTCGATCTGATAGGATTCGCAACCATCAGCATTTATTGCCGATATAATCCTCAGTAACACGCAAACTCTCCCTAAACTCCCACATCTGACAAGAAGAACATATCACTCTACTAAGGGCCATTTTTGCTTCTTTCAATCTACAGACCCAGAAAATAGCACTGTCAACTTAATACTTATGGCTAACGTTTTTAAGTTTAATCAAGAGACATATCTCAATAAAACATATAATCAAGAAAGAACCCTCTCTACTCACTACTGCAGATGTATACAAGGCCCCAAGGCAATACTTAAATCTGTTCACTTATCTGTCTCTGTGCTGTGACCTCTCCCGAACAGGTTCCTCCAAGATCAGTTGTGAATTTCACTGTTTGTTAATTTTCCCAGATGCACTCCGATGTCCGCGATACCTGAATTCAACAGCAAGTACAGTAATTGTGCAGGTTCACTGCTGTGTCAGTTAGCAGTGTGGATTTCATTCTGTAATTACAGTCATAGAGTCATAGAGATGTACAGCACATCGGTCCAACTCATCCATGCTGACCCAATATCCTAACCTAATCTAGTCCCATTTGCCAGCATCCGGCCCATATCCCTCTAAACTCTTCCTATCCGTATACCCATCCTGATGCCTTTCAAATGCTGTAATTGTACCAGTCTCCACCACTTCCTCTGGCAGCTCATTCCATACACATACCACCGTCAGTGTGAGAAAGTTGCCCCTTAGGTCCCTTTTATATCTTTCCCCTCTCACTCTAAACCTATGCCCTCAAGGTGTAGACTCCCCCACCCCAGGGAAAAGACTTTGTCTATTTATCCTATCCATGACTCTCATGATTTTATAAATCCCTCAGCCTCTGACGCTCCAAGGAAAACAGTCCCAGACTATTCAGCCTCTCCCTATTGCTCAAATCGTCCAAACCTGGCAACATCCTTATAAATCTTTTCTGAACCCTTTCAAATTTCACAACATCATTCCAAAAGGAAGCAGACAAGAATTGCACACAGTATTCCATAAGTGGCCTAACCAATGTCCTCATTACATGACCCCCCAGCTCCTACACTCAATACTCTGACCAATAAAGGAAAGCATACCAAACGCCTTCTTCACTAATCTATCTCCCTGCAACTCTACTTTCAAGGAACTATGAACCCACACTCCAAGATCTCTTTGTTCAGCAACACTCCCTAGGACCTTATCATTAAATGTATATGTCCTGCTCTGATTTGCTTTTCCAAAATGCAGCACCTCACATTTATTTAAATTAAACTCCATCTGCCCCTTCTCGGCCCATTGGCCCATCTTGTTGTAATCTGAGGTAACCTTCTTCGCTGTCCACTACGCCTCCAATTTTGGTGTCATCTTCAAACTCATTAACTATACTGTCTATATTCATATCCAAATCATTTACATAAATGAGAAAAAGTAGTGGACCCAGCACCGATCCTTGTGCACAGCACTGGTCACAGGCTTCCAGTCTGAAAAACAACCCTCCACCACCACCTTCTGTCTTCTACCTTCGAGCCAGTTCTGTACCCAAGTGGCTAGTTCTTCCTGTATTCCATAAGATCTAACCTTGCTAACCAATCTCCCATGAGGAACCTTGTCGAATGCCTTACTAAAGTCCAAATAGATCACGTGTACCTGTCTGCCCTCATCAATCCTTTTTGTTACTTCTTTAAAAAACTCAAGTTTGTGAGACATGATTTCCCATGCACAAAGCCATGCTGACTATCCCAAATAAGTCCTTGCCTTTCTAAATGCATGTAAATTCTGTCCCCCAGGATTCCCTCCAATAACCTGCCCACCACCGATGTCAGGCTTACTGGTCTATAGTTCTCTGGCTTGTCCTTACTACATTTCTTAAATAGTGGCACCACATTAGCCCGTCTCCAGTCTTCCGGCACCTCACCTGTGACTATTGATGATACACGTATCTCAGCAAGGGACCCAGCAATCACTTCCCTAGCTTCCTACAGAGTTCTAGGGTACACCTGATCAGGAACTGAGGATTTATCCACTTTTGTGCATTTTAAGACATCTAGCACTCTGTAATATGGACATTTTTTAAGATGTCACCATCTATTTCCCCACATTCTATATCTTCAATGTCCTTCTCCACAGTAAACACTGATGCGAAATTCTCGTTTAGTATCTCACCCATCTCCTGCGGCTCCATATATAAGCAGCCTTGCTGATCTTTGAGAGGTCCTATTCTCTCCCTCGTTACCCTTTTGTCCTCATTATATTTATAGAATCCCTTTGGAGTCTCCTTAACCCTATTTCCCAAAGCTATCTCATGTCCCCTTTTTGCCCTCCATGTACTCCTACTGCCTTTTTACATCTCTAAGGATTCACTCAATTTCTCCTGTTTATACCTGACATTTGCTTCCTTTTTCTTCATCAAAACCTCATTTTCACTCGTCATCCAGCATTCCCTACACTTACCAGCCTTTCCTTTCACCCTAACAGGAATATACTGCCTCTTGACTTTTGTCTGCCTTCCTCCTTTTAAAAATGCCGTTGTTTTGATTTTTTTCTCCCCAAGGTTCCAAAACAACGCAACAGCTTATAAAACAGTAACTGCTGCTCCTGGAATTCAAGGATGTCATCTCCAACACCTAGAATACCTCAAAAAATTGTGGGCGGCACGGTGGCACAGTGGTTAGCACTGCTGCCTCGCAGCGCCTGAGACCCGGGTTCAATTCCCGCCTCAGGCGACTGACTGTGTGGAGTTTGCACGTTCTCCCCGTGTCTGCGTGGGTTTCCTCCGGGTGCTCCGGTTTCCTCCCACAGTCCAAAGATGTGCAGGTCAGGTGAATTGGCCATGCTAAATTGCCCGTAGTGTTAGGTAAGGGGTAAATGTAGGGGTATGGGTGGGTTGCGCTTCGGCGGGGTGGTGTGGACTTGTTGGGCCGAAGGGCCTGTTTCCACACTGTAATGTAATCTAATCTAATCTAAAAAAAAGGAGTAGCCTGTTATAGCTAAATTTTTCCCCATCCTGCATCCTGGATTTTGCTGAGCTTTGCTACAGAAGTCACAATGCACAGGTGAGAAACAACAAGTTGGTGTTTAAAAGGAATAAGATGCTTGTGTGGTCATCAGATACATGGGTGGCTGCATGAAGGTTGGAATACCATCCCAGACTTCTGAATGATCACCTAATGCCCTGGATGACTACTGCCCAGATAACAAATTCCTGTCCAATGACCATTTGAAGCCTGAATGTTCTGGCATCAATGGCATGTTGTACTTTATAAGATGTAGCCCTGACATACCATTGGGCTGCTGTATGTTGGTGGTTTTGCCGTTGAGTGAGAAAGATGATGAAGTTATGAATTCAAACTTGATTGATGTAATTTGAACTCATATCCTCTAAATATTGGCCTGGATTACTAACTCAGTGACTTCCCCCATTGCTGAGGTTAAATTGTGTATCATGTCGCTGGATGCATATCACCTGTTTGATCTACCTGTGGTCAGCCTTGGGACTGATACTACAGTCAATTATTCTAACAGCTTGGGCTTTTCTTAACTGGCACAGGCAGTGAAAATCACCATAAGAAAAGTTTGTGGCAAATATTCTTGCAGTAGATAGAGTCATAGAGTTACAGAGATGCACAGCACAGAAACAGACCCTTCGGTCCAACTTGTCCATGCCATCCAGACATCCTAAATAAGTCTCATCCCATTTGCCAGCATTTGGCCCATATCCTTCTAAACTCTTCCTATTCAGATACACATCCAGATGCCGATTAAATGTTGTAATTGTACCAGCCTCCACCATTCCTCATTCCGTACACGTACCAACCTCTGCATGAAAATGTTGCCCCTTAGGTCCCTTTTAAAAACAGCAAAGAAAGCATTTGGTATGTTTGCCTTTATTGGTCAGCACATTGAGTACAGGAATTGGGATGTCTTGTGGCTGTACAGGACATAGGTTAGGCCACTTTTGGAATACTGCGTTCAGTTCTGGTATCCCTGCTGTAAGAAAAGTGTTGTTAAACTTGAAAGGGTACAGGAAAGATTTATAAGGATATTGCCAGGTTTGGAGGGTTTGAGCTATAGGGAGAGGCTGAATAAACTGGGGATGCTTTCCCTGGAGTGTCAGAGGTTGAGGGTGACCTTATAGAGGTTTATAAAATCTTGAGGGGCACAGATAGGGTGAATAGCCAAAGTCTTTTTCCCAGTGTAGGGGAGTCCAAAACTTGAGAGCATAGGTTTCAGATGAGAGGAGAAAGATATTAAAGGACCTAAGGTGCAACATTTTCATGCAGAGTGTGGTGTGTGTATGGAATAAACTGCCAGAGGAAGTGCTGAAGGCTAGTCCAATTGCAACATTTAAAAGGCATCAGGGCAGGTGTATAAATAGGAAGGGTTTAGAGGGATAAGGGCCAAATACTGGCGAATGGGACTACATTTATTTAGGAAACCTGGTCGGCATGGACAGGTTGGATTGAATGGTCTGTTACTATGCTGTATAACTCTGACTCTATAACCCATCTGGGTGTCTTAAATGCACTTAATGACTTTGCCTTCACAGCCCTCTTTGGTAATGAGTTCCTTAGATTCACCACCCTCATCTCAGTTCTAGACAGTCGACCCTTCACTCTGATGCTTTGCCCTTGGATTCTAGTCTCTCCTACTAGAACATAGAAAAGTACAGCACAGAACAGGTCCTTCGGCCCGCAATGTTGTGCCGAGGATTAGTGGAAAATCTCCATGTCCATTCTATCCAGGTCTTTCAATATTATGTAAGTATCAACAAGATTCCTCACCCCCCACTTCGTCTAAACTACAAAGAGACAGAGTCATCAACCACTTCTCATATGACAAGGGCTTCATTCCTGAGATCATTCTTGTAAACCTTGTCTGGACCTCGCCAACGTCAGCATATCCTTTCTTAGATACAGGTCCCAAAAATACTCACAATATCCTAAATAAGGTCTGACCAGAGCCACACGCAGCCTTAGCAATACATCCCTGATCTCGTATTCTAGCCCTCTTCAAATGAATGCTGAAATAACTCTACAGAGGCCAGTATCCCATTACCAAGTCACCCTTCATTTACAAAGCCAGCTCTCAGAGTGAACCTGACACTCCTGTTTATATCTGTCAGCTAGGGCTCTCTAATTGGATCAGATTAACAGTCACAATCAGGTAATTTATTTTTGATGAGGTCCACTTGGCTGACCTCATTACAATCGAGAGTGTGGTGCTGGAAAAACACAGCAGGTCAGGCAGCATCTGAGGAGCAGGACAATCGATGTTTCAGGCATAAGCCCTTCATCAAGAATGAGGCTTGTGGACCGGGGTGGGGTTGAAGGATAAATGGGAGGAGGTGGGGCTGGGGGAAAGGTAGTTGGGAATGTGATAGGTAGATGAAGGTGCGGTGAAAGTGATAGGTCGGAGGGGAGAGTGAATGAGAAGGAAGGAAGATGGACAGGTAGGACCATCAAGTGGGTGGTGCTGACTTGGAGGCTTGAGACTGGGATAAGGTTGGGGGAGGGGAAATGAGGAAACTGGTGAAATCCACATTAATCCTGTGTGGTTGCAGTGTCCCAAGGCAGAAGATGGAGTATCTTTCCTCTAGGCGTCGGGTGGTAGGATTTGGCGATGGAGGAGGCCCAGCACCTGTATGTCCTTGGTGGATTGGGAGGGGGGGGGGCAGTAGTTAACGTGTTCAGCAATGGGGTGGTGGGGCTGCCTGGTGCAGGTGTCCCAGAGATGATCTCAGAAACAATCCGCAAGTTGATGTCCTGTATCCCCGGTTCAACGAATACCGTAGATAAGTGCATGGAAGAATAGGCAAATTTCTGTCAAATGTGGAAAGATCCTTTGGTGCCTTGGATGGAGGTGAGGGGGGAGGTGTGGGCACAGGTTTCACACTTCCTATGGTGGCACCTCTTTACAAGTCAATACATCTCTTCTGAACTGAATCCAAGGAGATAAGCCTTTATTTTGTCGCTCCTTCTGGGACCTTTTAGCACCAGGTCAGCTTCCTGCCGCTCTGCCTCTGATACAGGCAACATGAAATGCTCAGTAACTCATCTGTTGTGCCCAGGGAGCCTTGGAAGAAATTCATTGTCCTCTTCAGGCAGCAAAAGCATGAAGGCAGCAACATCCGCCATGTCCATCTCAGACCCTAAGGTATCTTCAACGCTTGATAAACAGAGAGAGCCCACATGTTCTGGAAAAGCTGGAAAGGCAGTTGAAGATCCAGGGTCAAGAGTGTGCTGCTGGAAAAGCACAGCAGGTCAGGCAGCATCCGAGGAACAGGAGAATCGACGTTTCGGGCACAAGCCCTTCAAGACAAGCCCAGGCATGTTTTGCTCCTGCACTGTTTGTGAGTTTGCAGCATTCAGATGGTCCATATGCTTGTTCAAGACTGTTGCTCCTACCAAACTTTATATATCACTGACCCTGACTTCACATCAACCAAGCCTCTTATCCATGCAGGGTCATTGCCATGGTTCCTACAACAAACTCTATCCCCTGAAGTAAACTGTGTATCTCGCTTAGCAGAGTTTTGTGTCCAGTATTGGCTTCCTGATTCTATTTCACCCTCCTCCCAAGGTCTGGGAAGGACAGATTTAACCAGGTGCAGAATCCTCTCACATTAGCAACTCTGCTGGAGCTATCCCTGTAGTTGTATGATGGGTGATCTGATAATCATATAGGAATTGGGACAGTTTGGTACCGAGTGAATCTGTAAGCTGTTGCTTTAAGTCTGCCTTCAAAGTATTGAAAGTGATGTGTTCAGTTTTTTTTGATCATCGTCTCCATATTTGATAAGTGAACTCCATACACATTCAGCCATTCTGAGTGAACATCCATACTGACTAAGAGCATTGAACCCATGAAAAGACCTGCATGGTCGACATGTAATTGAGCCCAGGGTTTACGCAACCTTTCCCATAAATGTGGGGCAGGTGTTGGCAGTAATTTTGTCCTTGGCACTCTGGGCACTGCCCACCACCACAGCGATGTCTGCATCCAATCCTGGCCACCAGACTTCACTTCTTACCAACATCTTCATTTTGGAAACTCCTGGAAGACCCTGGTGGATTTCAGCAGTATCTAGCGGTGACCTTTGCTCCGGACAATCACTCTCGCTCCCCATAATAATATGGTGTCCGCTACAGTGATCTGGTCTCTCTGGGCCCAAAATGGTTTCAATTCCGGTTGTGGTGGTTCCCTTGATTTCCCCCATCACCACCAGCTGTTTCAGCTGATATAGATTCTCAGTCTAGCCGAGATCTTGCTCAAAATTAAGGGTTAGAGTCCAGAGTGAATTTTGTTAAAGACTGGTTCCTCAATCACTGAAACAGCCGTGTTAGTATCTGCCTCCATTAGAACTGGATGACCATTTGTTTCGATTGGTTCTGATTTGGATGTTGCTCAGCAATTTCAGTGTTCCAAACCAGATATAGGTTGACTTTCCAGGGCATGCACTCTTCTAGATACTAGACTATGAGTTCTCTTACTTAATTTAGGTCTAGTGGGATTCTTGCTGCTTTGAGTCTGCATGCTGGCAGCAACTACAATGGCTTGCTGACCTGGATTCTGAAGAAAATATTAACCATTTGGCCAGGACTTGGCTTTGTTTTGGGTTTTGCTGTGGGCTGACCTGGAGTCCCTCACTTCAGGAAATGTCCTGAGTGAGGCTATGCAATTGACTTTACTCAAGTTGTGTTCCCTAGCTCAGTCGGCCTAGTGAAGGTGTCCACTTCCATCAGAACACCCTGCAACACATATATTCCACTTGCCACATTTTCTAATGATAAAGCCAGCTATAGTGACTGTTTGAAATCTGGTTAGGCATCAGCTTGTAGGTGCTTTTGCATGGTTACATCATTAATCCCACTCTCGTTGTCACTGAAATAACTCCACAGAGGCCGGTATCCCATCACTATGTCACCCTTCATTCACACATGGCAAGTCATTGACATTGATTCAGCTCCCTCAGAGCCAGCTCTCAGAGTAACTAGGATGTTTGACACTCCTGTTTATATCTATTAGACAGGCTCCCTGATGGGACCAGATTAACAGCCCCAATCTGGGAACTCCTATTCCACGAGGTCCACCTAGCTGTTCCTCAACTGCCAAATGAAACTGCATGTTAACCTTAAGAGAATCCTGAACTAGAATTCCTAAGTTCCTTTGTGCTTCAGGTTGCTGAATCCTTTTCCCATTTAGAACATAGTCTACACCCCTATTCTTCCTATCAACATGCATAACCTCACACTTATCCACATTGTATTCCATTTGCCATTTCTTTGCCCAACCTCCTAGCCTGCCCAAGTCCACTTGCTCAACACTACATGCCCATCCACCTATCTTTGTGTCATCTGCAAACTTAGCAACAATGCCCTTAGTTAGTTGGTCTAGAAGATTATTTCATGGCGTGCAATGTCTGAAATGCACTAAATGAAAAAAAAAGTTCTGAAGAAGAGTCACCAGACCTGAAATGTTAACTCTGCTTTCTCTCCACAGATTCTGCCTGACTTGCTGAGATTTTCCAGCAATTTCAGATTTTGTAACATCTGAAGTACTGCAGACTTGGATGAGTAAGTGTGTTTTTTTGCTCGAGGATTATTTATTACAGTGTTGCTCTTTGTCATTTTGTGGCTCTGGCAGGTCTTTTATTATTCAGGATGCTTGTTGGAGTTGGTACTGCTTGTGGTCTAGGAGAAAGTGAGGACTGCAGATGCTAGAAATCAGAGTCTAGAGTGTGGTGCTGGAAATGAACAGCAGGTCAGGCAACATCCAAGGAGCAGGTGAATCGACGTTTCAGACATAAGCTCTTCATCAGGCATGATGAAGGGCTTATGCTCGAAACATCGACTCTCCTGCTCCTCAGATGCTGCCTAACCTGCTGTGCTTTTCCAGCACCACATTTGCAACACTGTTTGTGGTCTGTTGTACTGCCTGAAGAATCTGTAATTTCCTCAAAGGGTGTAATAGAAGAAAGATGTGAAAGAAGCAACCCTCTTCCTTTGACTCTGTCTCAAGGTGACAAACATCCATATGAAAACTTTCTCTTAGCTGAAGTCATCATTTTGTTTGTCTTCATTGTTGGCAGTGGCATTGGCTGTTCAGTATTGCCAATCTGTTCTCTGACTCATTGTAGTCTGTGAGCCAATTATATTCAAAGTTCTCCACTGCAAATCAAGTCTTGAAAATCTTTTCTTAAGATTGGTAACAAATAAATAGCTATTTCAGCCCTTTGAAATCAATAGCTTTTACTACATTGAAAGTGGGAAACAGTTCTCAATCCCATTGTAACTGATCTCAGTCAGTGCACACTTCTTTTTGGGTTTCGCCAGTATCCTTCTGAAGCAAATAAAGCCTTCTTGTTGCTGATGTAGATCAACTTAGTCAATGGTAGATATCTCCTTGAATGATTGGAATTTTTCATCAAATCCAAGATCTTTCAGGCAATACATGCCTTTTTTTCTCAAGGCAAAGCCCATGGTTCTGTGAATCATAATCATGTTCTGTGAACTAATGATCTTTATGTTTTAAAGAAACTTTAAAGATCCTCTTAATCTTAGGAGTTGTTCTACCTGCTCTGTGTAAGATTAGTAGATTGTAACTTGCTTTTTCATCCAAGGGGTTTTGTCAGTGATGCTCACTCCTGTATCAACCTTGAATTGATTTGGATGTCCAATAAGATTTTTGAGTCAAACGGGTCACTTATTTCTCCTAGGAATAGCTGTGATATTTCTTTTAAAGGAGATATTCATCATCTAAAAATTTATGTTCTGATCAATGTACATCTTGGACATCAGAAATATTTCCTGATTGTTTTTAGTATGAAGTATTAATGTCTATGAGGATATGACTGATATCCTTTCTGTTGTATAATAATTGTTCCTGATTTTTGCACAATTCTTTTGAAAATGTTCCACTTCCTTGCAAAAGTGACATTCTTGTCATAGATCTGGTCATTGTTTTGTGCATGTGGTTATTTTGTTACATATACTGAACAGTGATTCCTAGAATCAAAAGAATTAAAAGCCATTTTGTATTTGTTGTCTCGTGATTGTTTGAAGTACATGTACCTTATGAAGTTGATGTATTCTGATGGTCTTACACAATAAATTTACCTTTCTCGTCCTCAGATTTTTTCTGTTTTTTTCCAAATCTCAGTCTCTCACACAATCTAGATATTCTCTTCCAGTGTGTAATTGTCCTTTGATTGTAAGAGATTTAAAGAGATGAAGAGAAGTTCCTATAACAATTATGTCTCTAATTAGTTCTCATTGTGATGCTCCATATTCACAAAATTCAGACATTGTAAAAAGATAATTGATGAAGTTATCGACAGAGTCTCCTGGACACTTTTCTTTCAATCTTGCTCTTTCCATTATAAAATTGGTTCTGAAAGTAAGATAGTTTATAAATACTTTTAAGAAGCCATCAAAGGTATCAATGTGTTCTTTAACATTTTTGTTTGTCAAAAATATATTCTTTTAATCATCCCATTAAATAAGGCAATGTGTTAACGTGCTCTCCCTGTAGTCAGCATATACACCAAACCAATTCTGTATCTAATAAATTCTTTCTTTCTAACTGATCAATTCAATTCTCTGTCTGAAGTATTTGTGACATTGAATCTGCCTGGAAATGTGACAACTTGCTTCATTTCCTTGTTTAACTTAAATTGCTTACTTTAGGTTCTGAAAGCTTTTTCTGAAATAATTTTAAGTCTGTGGTATCTTCAGTTTTGACACCAGTATTCAAAATTGGCTTATGATGGGTGGCAACCTTAGTATTCTTTTTACATTAAATAGTCTATACTAAATTTACCATCATTTGTGGTTAAAGATCTTCACGCCAGAAAGAAAGACTGATACTTGCGTAGCTCTTTTTGTGATTCAGGATTCGGGTCTCAGCTTCGCTCTCTGCAACTGAATCCTCAGCTTTCTGACCCACAGAACACAATCAACGAGGATAGGTAACTACACCTCCTCCACAACAACACTCAACACTGGAGCACCCCCAAGGATGCGACCTCAGCTCCCTACTGTACTCCCTGTACACCCACTACTGTGTTGCCAAATTCCAAATGAACGCCATCTACAAGTTTGCTAATGACACCACCACTGTAAGATGGATATCTAACAATGTATTCCTGATGAAGGGCTTTTGCCTGAAACGTCAATTTTACTGCTCCTCGGATGCTGCCTGAACTGCTGTGCTTTTCCAGCACCACTCTACTCCAGAATCTGGTTTCCAGCATCTGCAGTCATTGTTTTTGCCTATCAAACAATAACGAGCCAAAATACAGAAGGGAGATAGAGGGCTTGGGGACGTAGTGCAATGAGAACAACCTTTCTGTCAATGTTGGCAAAACTAAAGAACTGATCATTGACTTCAGAAAGAAAAGAGTACACACCCCCATCTACATCAACGGAGCTGAGGTTGAGAGGATGGAGACAGTCAATTTGCTCAGAGTCATGATAACTGACAACCTGTCCTGGCCTTCCCACGTAGATGTGATGGTCAAGAAGGCACAACAACACCTCTTCTTCATCAGGCAGCTCAGGAAATTCAGCATGTCCATAAGGACCCTCACCAACTTCTACAGATGCACCATTGAAAGCATACTGTCCAGGTGCACAACGGCCTGGTAAGGCAACTGCTCTGCCCAGGACCGTAAGAAACTACAGATGGTGGTGTGCACAGCCCAGACCATCACAGACACCAACCTTTCATCCATGGACTTCATTTACATGGCTTGCTGCCGTGGAAAGGCTGCCATCATCAAAGACCCATTGGACCTTGGTACTGCTCTCCTACAGCCTTTTCAGTGAGGCAGAAGATACAGATGCCTGAACGCATGCACCAGCACGTTCAGGAACAGCTTCTTCCGGGCTGTTATTAGACTGATGAATGGACTCTCTAACCTCAAATAATGCTGATCTTGTTAACACTGATCTCACCTACTGCACACCCTGTGTAATGTAACCTATATGCCTCTGTCTAAGTTTTTTTACAACCTCTGTTCTGTACATCCTTGCTTACTGTGATCTGCCTGTACTGCTTGTAAACAAAGCTTTTCACTGTACTTCGGTACACATGACAATAAATTAATCAATCGATTCTCAAAAGCTTACAGCAAATGAAGTATTTTTAAAGCTCTTTTAGTCACTCTGTAGAAAAATGAGGGAGGCAATTTGGACTCAGTGAGGCCCTGCAAATCTAAATAAGATAATCGCTAAACAATGTTTCATTTAGTGTGGTTAACTGAGGAACAGTTATTGGCCAGCATATCCTTGCTCTTCCTTGAAACAGTATTATAGAATATTTTATATCAATCTCATGTGACTCACCCCAAAGAGGCATTTGAAACTCAGGAGAATCAAGATGAATTATGTGCATGAGACTCCAAACTTCACAACCTGTTACTCAGAGATATAAGTCCTACCAATGTTATGAAGGGCTTTGACAAAGAGATTTTCCATTAACAGGTTGACACTCAGAATCCAGTGTAGTCATAGAATCCCTACAGTGTGAAAACAGGCAATTTGGCCCAACAAGTCCACACCAACCCTCTGAAGAGTATACCACCCAGCCCTGTTCCCCTGTAAATTGTTCTACATTTACCCCGGACTAATGCACCTAACCTATGCATCCCTGAACACTACGGGCAATGTAACATGGCCAATCCACCTAACCTGCACATCTTTGGACAGTGGGAGGGAACCGGAGCACGCGGAGGAAACCCACGCAGACACGAGGAAAATGTGCAAACTCCACACAGACTGTCATCTGAAGATGGCATTGAACTCGGGTCCCTGGCACTGTGAGGCGGCAGTGCTAACCACTGAGCCACCTGAATCTAGGTGAGCAATGGAAATCCTTTACTGTTGACTAGAACTGTTTGGATACATGTCTTATACACCACAGGCTTAACTAGCATTGGGATTTCATTGTCATTGAAGTGAAATAAGAAGGAACAAATTTCTCTTTACACTTTCCTGCAAATTGTCAAAAAACTACATCCAAGCTATTGATGATATCCACTGGACCCCCAAGTGCCAACATAAATTAATGATTGGAACAGATCTCTCTTGTGTTTTCCATAAATAGCTTTTAGATCCCTCACTGAGCTATGTAGAAGCACAGCACTGTACTCAAAGGTGCCCACTACCACATCCCACTGATAAGCCCAAATTGCTTCTCAAATCTCATCTGAAATTTCCTTTGTATAGAGTATTCTAATAAATTAAGTGTACCTGCATAATCTCCCATCCATTTATTTTAATTAAAAATGTGGTAAATGAACTGAAAATGGCATGGGGTGCTCTAACCTTCACATTCCCATTGCAGATGAAGTTTGATTGGAAGCCCAGGACTACAACATATACCTTAAAATGTCTAATTAGATTTATAATTTAATTATTCACTAAGCTTGATCATAAACTTCACCTAAAATTTCACTAAATTGGGCAGCTCTTGGGTGTACTCAAGAAATCCGAAATATAGAGATTTTTTTTTAATATGTTCAGAAAATGTGTATTTTTGACAGGTTTGAACTATAGATAAGAACTAAAATAAAATGGTCTCCCCTGCAGGCAGGTGGGGCATCATGTGAGCACAGCACTGGCTTCATAACCAGATGGTCACAGGTTTGGATCCCAGAGCCGCTGGATACTTGAATTCACCTGCCACTGTTGTAATGAGTTTCATCAGCTTTTGGCCAGGCTGCTAGATGGGTGCCTCACAATAGCTGTGTATTCCACCTGAAGGGAGGAAACATTGGCATGGCCCATCTTGCCCTGTTACAAGAACATCTCCTGATATCCGTTAGAATTGGTGCAGCCAGTGTGAAGCTTGCAGTTCTAACTGTTTTAAGCTCCTGTTTAATATACCTGGACAAGCCATGGGAAACACAAGCTGGGCGCAACTAACTCTTGGGTTAAGAGCCAAGTTTGAGGTTGATGATTGTTTATTTTCCTTTCCCTCTTTATTGCTCAACCGCAAATGGCTACATTTTATTGCTTAGCTCATCTGTGGGATAGGTTTTTTTTTAATGCATTATTGTAGTTCAGTCATTAAGTTATTTCATCTGTACAATGTTCAATTTGGCTAGTTCCTTGAAAGTCTTTTTATATTAAATGTCTGCTCACAGTTTCCTGTTTTCTCCTCAAACCTCTATTGCTGTCACCACAGTTTCTATCCTGCATCAAAGCATTGGTGCTGCTGTTTGCAAACCTGCTGCCTTTGTATAAGGCCATATTGTTACTGCAGGTGGGCTACACCAGCTGTGCTGATTGAAGAGAAACATCTTGCTCGCAAATTCCTCTGACTGAGAAAAATTAGTCTAAAACAAAATTAAGTACAGTTTCGGCATCAGAGAGTGGAAGCAGAGAAAGAAGTCAAAGAACAAATTCATCGGAAATGCAAACTAAAAGATGAAAGACATAAAAATGTAAGAAACTGTGAAAGAAAGGTTAAAAAGGATCATGAGAGTAAAACATGAAAGAGAAATGAAGTAAAGGAAAACAATAAAAGAATATAGACTTGATAAGGTCAGGATGGAAAGGATGTTTCCTCGTCTGGTTGAGTCCAGAACTAGGGGGCACTGTTTTAAAGTTTGGGGTCACCCTTTCTGGACATAGATGAGGAGATTTTATTCCCCTCAGAGGGTTGTGGTATTTTAGAACTCTCAGCCTCAGAAGGTGGTCGACATGATCCCCGAGTATTTTTAAGTGGTGGATAGATTTTTGTTAAGCAGGGGAACCAAAGGTTATCAGGGGTAGATGGGAATGTGGAATTCGAACGCTAACAGATGAGCCATGTTCTCATTGAAAAGCAAAGCAGGCTGAAGTGGCTGAATTATCTCCTGCTGCTATTTCACATGGTTGCATGTATGTAATAAAAATAACATTAAAATGTGTGGAATGCAAATCTCCATTAATTTCATGGGCCAAATGCAAATAATCCAATGGATACCCATTTAAACTCTTGAAGAAAATATGTTTCTCTCTGTCCCCAAAGAGAAGCTAAGAAATACACCAGCATATCTGATCTTCTGCTGAAATGTTTTATTTTGAGGTGACATTAACTTGGAATGAACAGGACTCATTGTCGAACAAGTGAAAAAATTAGAGAAAAACGAATGAATTAACAAAATCAAAATGAATCGCCAAAATTTAAATGGAAATGAAGGAGTGGAATAAGGAAATGAATGTGTAGTTCTTTCAACTTGAATGGCTGAAATTGAACATTCTGATGCCATCCATGACACCATTAATAATGCTCTGGGCTCTGAGTCAGAAAGTTATAGGTTTAAGTCCCAATTCAGGGAATTTTCATTTCCCTTGAGGTGGACAGGCCTTTCAAATTCCTGAAGAAGGGCTCATGCCCGAAACGTCGATTCTCCTGCTCCTTGGATGCTGCCTGACCTGCTGCGCTTTTCCAGCAACACATTTTCAGCTCTGATCTCCAGCATCTGCAGTCCTCACTTTCTCCTCGGGCCTTTCAAATACTAACCATGGCTGGCAAGCAGATTTCCTGGTGCTGACCATTGTGCCAATGTCAGTTCAGACTAAGCAGGTTACCCACCATGCAAATACTCAGTCAGGCTATTTAAGAATATTGTTAACCAGAATCAAAGGCACCTTTCAGACTGTCTCTAGCATTCAAATGTGATGAAGGACAAAGTTAAATGTGTGGAGATAGACATCCAGCAACAGGCTAGTTGGATTTGGCAAGATTGGAGTTGTGGGACAATGCTCCAGGCAATTCTACAGACTTTTCCCACCTGCCTGGGTGGAGATGCAGCTGAAGGCTGCCCTTTCAAGGAATACTATTAACCCCCCCCCCCACCATCCCTCCACCCAATGTCCCCTCTAGAATGAATGCAGAAACTCCTATGGCATTATTTTGAAGACAAGCTGGGGTGATGTGCCCAGTTTGCTGTCTGATTCTTATTCCTCAATCAGTGAAGGACTTTTGCCCGAAACGTCGAGTTTCCTGCTCGTCGGATGCTGCCTGACCGGCTGTGCTTTTCCAGCACCACTCTAATTACAAAAATCAGGTTATGTGGTCATTATCTGATTATTGTGAAAGATTACTTCGTCTTGAGGCAGTCCCTCAGGATCAGGATGACTATGGTACGATGGTTCCTACAATGGCTGATCAGAATTCTGGAAGTTTGTGCATTCCCTCCAATATTACCTCTGCATACTCCCTACAAATCTCTCAAGGTGTTTAGTGCATTCCTGAATCTACCTTCTCCATATTGGTCAGTCACAAGCCAGGGTCTCACATGAGTTGGTTGCATGTTTGATATCCACAGGAATGCTTTACAAGCATCCCTAAAGGATTCTATTATTCTCTTGGGTGATTCCTGTTACAACTGCGTTCCGAGTAGAGCAGGAACTTCATGGGTCTAGTATCAGGCATAAGAACAATATGTCCTGACCAGTGGAACTGGTTTTGACTGATTTTCACCTTCATGTTGAGCAAATCGGTTTGAGAGAGACAATGTTGCTGTTTAGATTAGATTAGATTACATTACATTACAGTGTAGAAACAGGCCCTTTGGCCCAACAAGTCCACACCGACCCGCCGAAGTGAAACCCACCCATACCCCTACATTTACCCCTTACCTAACACTACGGGCAATTTAGCATGGCCATTTCACCTGACCTGCACATCTTTTGGACTGTGGGAGGAAACCGGAGCACCCGGAGGAAACCCACGCAGACACGGGGAGAACGTGCAAACTCCACACAGTCAGTCGCCTGAAGCGGGAATTGAACCCGGGTCTCAGGCGCTGTGAGGCAGCAGTGCTAACCACTGTGCCACCGTGCCGCCCACTGTTGGATTGTGTTTCTTGCCACTGGATTTGGAGGATCTTGTGAAGGCTTCACCATGACACCTTTTCAATTCTTTGAGGTGCCTGCTGCAGGTTGTCCAAATCTCTGAAGTGTATAGGAATAAGGAGATCCTTGTTGCCTGGTAAGCCATGGTCTTCGTCACAGGGTCGAGATTCAGATCCTCAAATATTTATTTCCTTAGTTGACCAAAGCAATGATGATTTTTTTTTTGTCATCTGTGTCTACCTTTATCAAAAGGAAGCTGTCAATTTATTTAAAAAGATATAAATTTTGCAGCAACTCACCATTCATCTCAATTCATGAAGAGGAATCTTGTACTCTGGCAGCTGGTTGGAAGAGGACATTGGTTTTCCCATGTGTTTAGTGGAAGGTCCGTGTGAACTTGCCATGTGAAAATTGGCTGCCGCAATTCTGTATTGCAATAGAGATTATACTTAATTTGCTATTAAATGCTTTGGGGAATGTTGGAAAGTGCTTTATATGTGTAAGTCTACCTTTCCTTTAGACCAATGCTCCACAGACTATTTTCCAATGTGGTATCATTTAATGCTTGAAAATTAATGTGCCTCCTTGCAGATGCCACAAAAACTAAATAAGATATTAACAATCAGTTTCACACATTATAGTTCAACACATAAATGTGAAAATCTGTGCTTTTAAAATACTTTATAAAAATGATATTATTTTGTTCACTCGCCAGTCTATTCCTTCATTTGATTGACTCAAGCTGAAAGACTCTGGCCAGGAGGGAGCAGATAACTACTGAGTTGCACAATTGCAGCAATCCTGATCTATAGCCATATCACACCAATGTTCCCTAAAGGCCAGCTTGACATCATTAATTTTAACATGGGTTGAATTAAATAAATTCCATACTTTCTCCTGAGGATTTCAGACACTCTTCCTGGCATCTTTTGTAACACCACCTCCCATCAATGTACACTACAACTCTGTTTACTTAAAATGTAGTAAGCCCCTCTCTCTCCCTTCACACTCACTGTAATCAGCCCCCTCCCTCCGTGTACACTCACTGTAATCAGCCTCTCTCCCTCCGTGTACACTCACTGTAATCAGCTCCCTCCCCCTCCGTACACACTCACTGTAATCAGCCCCACTCCCTCCGTGTACACTCACTGTAATCAGCCCCTCTCCCTCCGTACACACTCACTGTAATCAGCCCCACTCCCTCCGTGTACACTCACTGTAATCAGCTCCCTCCCCCTCCGTACACACTCACTGTAATCAGCCCCACTCCCTCCCTGTACACTCACTGTAATCAGCCTCTCTCCCTCCGTGTACACTCACTGTAATCAGCCCCCTCCCTCCGTGTACACTCACTGTAATCAGCCTCTCTCCCTCCGTGTACACTCACTGTAATCAGCCTCTCTCCCTCCGTGTACACTCACTGTAATCAGCCCCCTCCCTCCGTGTACACTCACTGTAATCAGCCTCTCTCCCTCCGTGTACACTCACTGTAATCAGCCCCACTCCCTCTGTACACACTCACTGTAATCAGCCCCACTCCCTCTGTACACACTCACTGTAATCAGCCCCACTCCCTCTGTACACACTCACTGTAATCAGCCCCACTCCCTCCGTGTACACTCACTGTAATCAGCCCCACTCCCTCCGTGTACACTCACTGTAATCAGCCCCACTCCCTCCATACACACTCACTGTAATCAGCCCCACTTCCTCTGTACACACTCACTGTAATCAGCCCCACTCCCTCTGTACACACTCACTGTAATCAGCCCCACTCCCTCTGTACACACTCACTGTAATCAGCCCCACTCCCTCTGTACACACTCACTGTAATCAGCCCCCTCCCTCCGTACACACTCACTGTAATCAGCCCCTCACCCTCCGTGTACACTCACTGTAATCAGCCCCACTCCCTCCTACACACTCACTGTAATCAGCCCCACACCCTCCGTACACACTCACTGTAATCAGCCCCACTCCCTCTGTACACACTCACTGTAATCAGCCCCACTCCCTCCGTACACACTCACTGTAATCAGCCCCACTCCCTCCTACACACTCACTGTAATCAGCCCCACACCCTCCGTACACACTCACTGTAATCAGCCCCACTCCCTCTGTACACACTCACTGTAATCAGCCCCACTCCCTCCGTACACACTCACTGTAATCAGCCCCTCTCCCTCCGTACACACTCACTGTAATCAGCCCCACTCCCTCCGTACACACTCACTGTAATCAGCCCCACTCCCTCCGTACACACTCACTGTAATCAGCCCCACTCCCTCCGTGTACACTCACTGTAATCAGCCCCACTCCCTCCGTACACACTCACTGTAATCAGCCCCACTCCCTCCGTACACACTCACTGTAATCAGCCCCACTCCCTCCGTACACACTCACTGTAATCAGCCCCACTCCCTCCGTACACACTCACTGTAATCAGCCCCACTCCCTCCGTGTACACTCACTGTAATCAGCCCCACTCCCTCCGTACACACTCACTGTAATCAGCCCCACTCCCTCCGTGTACACTCACTGTAATCAGCCCCACTCCCTCCGTACACACTCACTGTAATCAGCCTCTCTTCCTCCGTGTACACTCACTGTAATCAGCCCCCTCCCTCCGTGTACACTCACTGTAATCAGCCCCACTCCCTCCGTACACACTCACTGTAATCAGCCTCTCTTCCTCCGTGTACACTCACTGTAATCAGCCCCTCTCCCTCCGTGTACACTCACTGTAATCAGCCCCACTCCCTCCGTGTACACTCACTGTAATCAGCCCTTCTCCCTCCGTGTACACTCACTATAATCAGCCCCTCTCCCTCCGTACACACTCACTGTAATCAGCCCCCTCCCTCCGTGTACACTCACTGTAATCAGCCCTTCTCCCTCCGTGTACACTCACTATAATCAGCCCCACTCCCTCCGTACACACTCACTGTAATCAGCCCCCTCCCTCCGTGTACACTCACTGTAATCAGCCCCACTCCCTCCTACACACTCACTGTAATCAGCCCCCTCCCTCCGTGTACACTCACTGTAATCAGCCCCCTCCCCCCCGTACACACTCACTGTAATCAGCCTCTCTCCGTACACACTCACTGTAATCAGCCCCCTCCCTCCGTGTACACTCACTGTAATCAGCCCCCTCCCTCCGTGTACACTCACTGTAATCAGCCCTTCTCCCTCCGTGTACACTCACTATAATCAGCCCCTCTCCCTCCGTGTACACTCACTGTAATCAGCCCCCTCCCTCCGTACACACTCACTGTAATCAGCCCCACTCCCTCCGTGTACACTCACTGTAATCAGCCCCTCTCCCTCCGTACACACTCACTGTAATCAGCCCCACTCCCTCCGTGTACACTCACTGTAATCAGCCCCTCTCCCTCCGTACACACTCACTGTAATCAGCCCCACTCCCTCCGTGTACACTCACTGTAATCAGCCCCTCTCCCTCCGTGTACACTCACTGTAATCAGCCCCTCTCCCTCCGTGTACACTCACTGTAATCAGCCCCTCTCCCTCCATGTACACTCACTGTAATCAGCCCCACTCCCTCCATACACACTCACTGTAATCAGCCCCTCTCCCTCCATGTACACTCACTGTAATCAGCCCTTCTCCCTCCGTGTACACTCACTGTAATCAGCCTCTCTCCGTACACACTCACTGTAATCAGCCCCCTCCCTCCGTGTACACTCACTGTAATCAGCCCCCTCCCTCCGTGTACACTCACTGTAATCAGCCCTTCTCCCTCCGTGTACACTCACTATAATCAGCCCCTCTCCCTCCGTGTACACTCACTGTAATCAGCCCCCTCCCTCCGTACACACTCACTGTAATCAGCCCTTCTCCCTCCGTGTACACTCACTGTAATCAGCCCCTCTCCCTCCGTGTACACACACTGTAATCAGCCCTGATCCCTCTCTATATACAATCAGCCCAGCTCCCCTATTGCAATGGTTTCAGTGACAGGGAAATACTGCTGCTCTAAAAGCCAGACCCCAGCCCCAAATCAGGCCCATGTCAGCTGTGACGCTGCAGTTGACATTTCGAATTGATGTTGACAAGAGAGCTGCCAATTGCAAGATTAGATCCTGTAGAAAGTTTCAATGGGAGATGGAAATTTGTTTTCAATAGAAGTAACTCAATTCACATTAATAATGCAAAGTGCAAATCACAGCGATTTGACTCAGCGAGAACACAAACACAGGCAAGGCACAGTCATGGGACAGGGGCCCAGTCATGACGAGTGAAAGTTTGCAATTCTGTTAGCTGTTTCTGTGGCACAAATTGCAGTCAGGAGCCTCAGATTGGGAATTGCTGCCTCAATTTCCCTGTTAGGGCTATCTGTTTGAACCTTCTGTCTGCTTTTTCCTAGTCTGACTCACCTTGCTGTTACCCATTCTTCCATTTCCCCAAGTCCCATTCAATATCTTGAGACAATGAGTGCTGAGGGAGCAAAGACACCCTTGATCTATTTCCCACTTTTCCTCAAATTTCTCTTATTTCCTGAAATAGAGCATGTCTTTCTTAACTGGTTAACATACTGTGCTTTTTTTTTGTAAAGGTCAAATCATGAGAAAGCAATGAAGGGTCATTTAGAAGGATGAAGTGTGGCAATGGAGGAATGAATCATTTGGGAGGGAGGCTAACCCACTGGCAACCATGATACACTCAGTGCTTCAATTTTTAATTACAAAACTATCCTTTATTCACAAAATGGTTTTTATAAAATACGTTACTAGAGCAGTTCAGATCTGTACAGTCTTTGTGTATGGAGAGAAAAGAAAGGGGTTTGACATTCTCGATAGTTACAACAAACCCAATGGCATTCCTTAATTAAATAAGGTATTATTGACATGTATCTGAGGCAAACACAATACCTTCTGGGCTCCACCCTAAACCTGAGGTGTTGGCTGACCAGCCTGTTACCCAACTGAAAGGTCTCAGTCTCTGCAAACTAGAGAGTTAGAATCTCATTAACTGCTGGCTCCCCTTCCCCCGTCAATTGAAGCTGTCTTCTGGATGCGGCCTGTGTATTTTGGAAGCAGCTGCAGTATTTACAATAAAGGGCTATGTATGGAACAGAGATTTTCATTCCATGCTGCCCACAACTCTATTAATTGTATCCAAGAATTGAGTTGCTGGTCCTCCAATGATATTCTTTAAAGCTCTGTATGTAATCTGGATATACAATTTCAAATAGTATTTTATTTAAATGGCTACATATTGGCGTAGTCTTCCAGTCTCTTGGAAGTTTGTATGTCAGGCAAGCCATCACCCTCTCCCCAGAATCCTCCAAGGAAGTTTTCAGCTCTGAGTTTGATAGTTCCAGCTTACTGACCATGAGAGTTACTGAGGAAATGTTAGATGGAAAGGTTTAACTCCAGGGTAACTATACAAGTGAACTCTGATTCACCACTTGACACGCAACCCCTTCCCCCCATCCCTCCGACTGATCCCACAATCTCCCAACTACCTGCAGCTCCTTGCCTGACACCTGCCCCCCCCACCCCCCCAAGCTCCTGAGGCTCATTCCTGATCCTGGCCTTCTCCCAGTCCCTCAACCACCCTGCCCAATGTTCAAAGTTCAAGCTGAATCCCTCCTGACCCCCCAATCCACTTCACACCCTTTACCCCACCCCCCCATACATCTGACTCCCACCTAACATCTGACCCAACCAACACTTCATCTACCAACCACCCTAAACAGCTGTCACCCTACTCATAGAATCATAGAGGTGTACAGCACAGAAACAGATTCTTCGGTCCAACTCGCCCATGCTGACCAGATATCCTAAATTAATCTAATCCCATTTGCCAACATTTGGCCCAAATCCCTCAAATCCCTTCCTATTCATGTACCCATCCTGACGCCTTTCAAATGTGGTAATTGTACCAGCCTCCACCACTTCCTCTAGCAGTTTGTTCCATACATGCACCACCCTCTATGTGAAAACGTTGCCCCTTAGGTCCCTTTTAAATCTTTTCCCTCTCAACTTAAACCAATGCCCTCTAGTTCTGGAGTCTCCTACCTTGAGGAAAAGACCTTGACAATTCACCCTATCATGTCCCTCATGATTTTATAAACGTCTATGAGGTCACCCTCTCAACCTCCAATTCTCCAGGGAAAATAGCTGAAGCCTACTCAGCTGCTCCTTACACCTACCATCCACCCCAGTTCCACTGTACCCAGCTTACTCACTATACTCCTACCACTCTTTCCAGTTACAGTTTTACTTAGCTGACACTCTACAGCTCTGAAAATCAGACGTATTGGTCTGACCCATCTTGTATGCATCAAAATGGAAGCCCAATGCATTCTTTTTCAAGAATTACCTACTGACCTATTTACATACCTCAGCCCCTTATATAACCCACTCATGCATCTATTCACTCATTCATTGAAATGCTGTTGAAGTGTCCCAAAGCTTTTCAGTTTATTTGTGATTGAAAACTTGTCAGAATATAACAGCAATATTTATTCACAGTATTTACTGCCCAGAGGGCAGTTAAGAGTCAACCAAATTGGCATGGGTCTGGAGTCACATGCAGTCCAGACCCTTCCTAGAGGACATTTGTGAACCAGAAGGGCTTTTCCTCAACAACAGACAATGAACATGATTAGACCCTTAATATCAGATTTCTTTTTATTGGACTCAAGTTCCACCCTCTGGCATGGTGAGATTTGGGCCCAGGTTCCCAGAACCTTACTTCTGGATTAATAGTTCAGGTTGTCACCTCCCCTCAGATAGCATAGTAGAAATCAAAGGAATGCAGCTTTTCTTCCTGTGTTAGGAAGACACACTCTGATGGAAGAAAACTCTGGATTTCTGAAATGTCCATAGATGGAAGTCCTGGTCAGAAATGTAGAGAGCTGTTACTGCAGAGAAATTCCAAGTGCAGTGGCAACCTGAAGATTCCGGCCTGCATATTTTATTTTTTAATTTGTTGAATTTGTTAATCTGTTGAATTTGATTGCATTACTTGACATAAAGTCGCCCTTGTGCAATACCCCACTAGAGGGCACTCTTGTTACAAAATAACCTGTTGATCCATTTAAAAGATTTAAATTTGTTTTGTTCATATCAACTGAGAGACACAGGTACAACACATAGATAGTGACAGACACAGACAATATTGTCGGACTCAAAGACAGACACAAATGCAGAGGATGATACACAACAAATGTAGAACATGTCTCTTTCCTCCTCACTTCCTTTGTTCCTTCCATTCTATATGCAATAGTAGATTTCAAAATCTGAGACACACTATCCTTTTGTCACTGTAAAGTGGTTTAGATGTTTAGTCTTATGCAGACTATGTTGCTCATGACATGACCTGGGCATATATAGTAATATGGTATATCATGTCCCACGGCCAAAGGCCTCATGTGGTGACCAGCAAGCAGAAACTGACAGACCATTTCCTCGCTGAACCTGATCTTCTGTTGCAAGTTTACCCTCCTGTCTGTGCATTTCCCTCTTAGTTACACAGTGTATTTATTTATTTCATTTTGTCTACTTGGTTCTGAATGCTAGTTGCATTTAAATGTAGAGCCTTTACTTTTGTCTTTGTGTTATCTTTGAAATATCTAGTCTTGATTGTTGTTGTATTCTGTTTTTCTTTTCTTTCTAGCCCTTTCCTGCCACTTTCTAACTTTCATTTCTCACATTACTGTCTGTACTGTTTGATATCTTATATACTTCCACATGTAATTAGTTGCCCCGACACTAAATCAAGATGGCAGCGGCGAAGTGGGAAGCATCTGAGCTCCTCTGCCCAGGGCTCGTCCACTTTTCTTTTTTTTATTCATTTTTTCTCTTTCTTCTTTTTCTTTTTTTCTCATATCTTCCTAATTTTCTGACAGAAAGTGGCAGTGACTGGTGAGCCTGGAGTGGAGCTCTGATGGATGACTGTGAGGTGGAAGGGTAATCAGTGTTGGCTGCTACATCAGAGGTGGTGGAGGGGTGTTTTGGGCAGCTGTGGCATGGCAATGGCAACTTCCTTGTGGCCAATGCAGCCATATCTGGTGGTTGTCTGCTTCTTCGGCAGCACAGCCCGGGATTCCAATGGACAGGTTGGCGATGATGTTGATGGTGAGGTGGTTTCGGCCTGGCATCTGGCAGCCTGGATTTCTTTGGGTGGCTTTTGCGACATCTTCCTTCCTAGAATCAGATTTATTCTTGGTGTGCCTTCTGCAGAGTCTTGCTGCCTGCAATTCCAGTGGCCTGGCATGGATAGTGTGCTTTGGTGGCAACTTCCAGCCCAGTATTCCTACAAACCGGTATGGTGGTCTTGCAGTGGTACTGTCTTTTCCCGAACTCAGGAGCCGTGAATTTAACTAAGGTGGACTTTGTCTTCATTTGTTTAATTTTTGTCTTATCTATGCCTTCTGTTATTAATATAGGTGCCACAATATGGTGACTCAGACACTTTTCACTGCTCTTTTTTGTAAAATATACAAGTGACAATAAATGACCATTCTATTCTCTCCCTTAACAGCTGGCACTGCTCTTTCATGTGCCGCAGACCTACCAGAGTCATTCATAATAAATGAAGGTCCAATGTTATGAAGAAATTTTATTTTTAAAATTTATTTTTAAGCTTAAGTGTGCCAGAACATAGCCCCTGTATTAAAATTAGCTTGCAGTGTTTACCACCCCTGTAACTGTCATTGCTAACACCAAGGTGACAGCATTAACATCCAAATTTAAAAGTAAACTGAAAGCCCGTCAGAATAAACACACAGTCAATGCAGATTGTTTTTTTGTCTTAAAGAACAATTTATATTCATTTTAATTTTGACTCACCAGCACAGACAATGCTAGGCACGTGAAGGAAGTCCAACTGCTGGGTGAGAATGCTTGGAACATTCATATCCGTTTCAATGTGCCAGATTCATGAGCAGCTTTGCAAAAAGCATAGAAAATAACAGCAATGCAGATCATTTCTTTTACATTAGCTATTGAGCCCTAATTGAGCACTCTGCTCTGTTAATTCCAAGTGGAAGACAAGGAGGGTGAATATGAATAACTAATTAGCAATCATTTTAATCAACTTCGAAGTATTGTTTTCAATGCAATAACTATTAAAATACTTCCCTTTCCTTTTGTGAGGAAACTTTTTGAGTCAATTTAATAAAATAGGAAAATAATTAAATAAGTATTTATGAAATTCTTATATTTTTGGGCAGAATCTGATCACAAATTGACAAAGTGTCAAATTCGGCAAGTTTCATGGAGGGCCATGGTTTTGTCACACCATCCTCTCAAACCTCACATCATTAACTATGCACCATGCCCCTAGGGCACCCTGTTCATTCTATCCTCTCACTCCTATCACATCTCAGCATTTTGTGGACCCTGCCATCTTTAAAGGCCAGCCGTGCACCCAGTCAAGGGCTGGCAGTCCACATTGCCCCAAATGGTTCCTGTCAGTTGCCCCCAACATGTCGGCACATTGGCATCCTGCTTTACCAACAAGGAACGGGAGGTCCTGATGGGAGTGCAGCAGCAGCCCATGAAGTGTGCCCTGAGATGCTGGTGACTGATTGAGAGCCAGAGGAGCAAGCACCAAACTGGGGTCACCAGGTCACCTATCTGACTTACACTTTGAAAATTGTCTCCATCTAGTTTCAATCTGGCAGGTGGGAGAATGGGAAACTGAAGCTTAAAGCAGAAAGATGACAAAATAATAAGGATGTCAGTAGGTCTCTCACCATTCACTAATGAAAACGTCAACTCACTGACTTCTTGCTCTCGATATTGGGAAGCACCTCACTGGCAATTCTTCCACAATTCTTGCCATTGTCTGTGTGATTCAGCATGGAAAGATTCCATCCATCATTTTAACTTTACTTCCCTTCCTTTTTGAAAGCAGTGACTGGTGTTTGCACTGTCCTACAGACACTGGTAATCCTCTGGCATTTCACCCAGTCTTTATACATGATCCTAAAAAGAGTGTTAAAAGGTTATTCAGGCCATGAAGACATTGCAGCTGATCCTAGACATATCCTTTTGAATCAAAAACACCACCCTCTTGCCCCTCCATCTATTTGTGAGCTGGATAATAATCCATATTGGGAACATGACTAAATTTTTACCTCTTGAGACCAAATGCCCTAACTGCCTGTACAGCTAAGGCTGGCTAACCTATCTCAGATCAGAGATCAAACCTGTGAACTCCCGAGGCCTCTGTGACTTTGTGTTGCATTTACTTGCATAATTGAACCGAGAGCTCTGACTCTCCTTCTCACAACATCTTTATCCACTTGTTAGTTAGTTAAAACATAATTTTGAAATCAAATGCACAGTCCTAAACCACACATTTATTGAATTATAAAGTGAGACTAAACTATTAAGGCTTTCAATTATGTAATATTTATATTTGCTAGAGCAAATAGATAAATCTATAAAGCATGAAAAAATATAGATTGATTTATATGTTACATGTATGTTTTAAAGTGATTCATTTTCAACACACCTCTGTTTTAGCATACTTTTAATCTCATTAGGAATGTTTCATTAACTTGGAAAACTAAAAGTTTTACAATTTTAAATTGTTATTCATGTAAAATGGGTGTCCAGATATCATTGCCCTGAGATGAATGCTACAAGTAAAAACGTCCAGGCCAATTTCCATTTCAATACTTGAATTTTTGTTTTTTAAATTATTTCTTCAATTTTCAAACAAAAAATATTCTGAAAATTTATTTCCATCATATTCTTTCCTTTACAAGGTATACAGAGCATTTAATTAAAGTTTATTTCATGTTCTTATCATTTCCAAAGTGAGAAAAATATAGAGTAGGCACGGAACTATATAAACAAAATAAAACAAAGAACAAAGAAACTTCACAGCCCAGGAACAGGCCCTTCGGCCCTCCAAGCCTGAGCCGATCCAAATGTACTGTCTAAACTCGTCGGTCAATTCCTAAGCATCTGTATCCCTCTGCTCCCCACCTACTCATGCATTTGTCCAAACGTATCTTAAATGAATCTACCATGCCTGCCTCTACCACCTCTGCTGGCAACATGTTCCAAACGCCCACCACCCTCTGTGTGAAGTACTTACCACATGTATCCCCCTTAAACTTTCCACCTTTCACCTTGAAAGTGTGACCTCTCTTTATTGAATCCTTCACCCTGGGAAAAAACTTGTCTCTATCCACCCTGTCTATATCCTTCATAGTTAAAAATCACACAACACCAGGTTATAGTCCAAAAGGTTTAATTGGAAGCACACTAGCCTCCGAATCATATATCCTTCATGATTTTGTAAACCTCAATCAGGTCCCCCCTCAATCTCCTTTTTTCTAATGAAAACAAACCTAAACTACTCAACCTTTCTTCATAGCTAGCACTTTCCATACCAGGCAACATCCTCGTAAACCTTCTCTGCACCATCTCCAAAGAGTCCACATGCTTTTGGTAATGTGGCGACCAGAACTGTACACAGTATTCTAAATGCGACCAAACCAATGTCTTGTACAATTTTAACATGATTTGCCAGCTCTTATACTCAATACCCCATCCAATGAAGGCAAGCATACTATATGCCTTCTTGACCACTCTATCCACCTGTGCAGCAACCTTCAGGGTACAATGGACCTGCACTCCCAGACCTCTCTGCCCATCAACTTTTCCCAAGGCTCTTCCATTCATTGTATAATTCGCTCTAGAATTAGTCTTGCCTAAATGCATCACCTCACATTTTTCTGGATTGAAAACCATCTGCCACTTTTCCGCCCAACTCTCCAGTCTATCTATATAGAACATAGAACATAGAACAATACAGCACAGAACAGGCCCTTCAGCCCACGATGTTGTGCCGACCACTGATCCTCATGTATGCACCCTCAAATTTCTGTGTCCATATGCATGTCCAGGAGTCTCTTAAATGTCCCCAATGATCCTGCCTCCACAACTGCTGCTGGCAATGCATTCCATGCTGTGTAAAGAACCCGCCTCTGACATCCCCTCTATACTTTCCTCCAACCAGCTTAAAACTATGACCCCTCATGTTAGTCATTTCTGTCCTGGGAAATAGTCTCTGGCTATCGACTCTATCTATGCCTCACATTATCTTGTATACCTCAGTTAGGTCCCCTCTTCCCCTCCTTTTCTCTAATGAAAAAAGTCCGAGCTCAGTCAACCTCTGCTCATAAGACAAGCCCTCCAGTCCAGGCAGCATCCTGGTAAACCTCCTCTGAACCCTCTCCAAAGCATCCACATCTTTCTTATAATAGGGTGACCAGAACTGGACGCAGTATTCCAAGTGCGGTCTAACCAAAGTTTTATAGAGCTGCAACAAGATCTCACGACTCTTAAACTCAATCCCCCTGTTAATGAAAGCCAATACACCATATGCTTTCTTAACAACCCTGTCCACTTGGGTGGCCATTTTATGGGATCTATGTACCTGCGCACCAAGATCCCTCTGTTCCTCCACACTGCCAAGAATCCTATCCTTAATCCTGTACTCAGCTTTCAAATTCGACCTTCCAAAATGCATCACCTCGCATTTATCCAGGTTGAACTCCATCTGCCACCTCTCAGCCCATCTCTGCATCCTGTCAATGTCCCGCTGCAGCCTACAACAGCCCTCTATACTGTCAACGACACCTCCAACCTTTGTGTCATCTGCAAACTTGCTGACCCATCCTTCAATCCCCTCATCCGAGTCATTAATAAAAATTACAAACAATAGAGGCCCAAGAACAGACCCCTGTGGAACACCACTCACCACAGACTTCCAGGCAGAATATTTTCCTTCTACTACCACTTGCTGTCTTCTGTTGGCCAGCCAATTCTGTATCTAGACAGCTATATTCCCCTGAATCCCATTCCTCCTGACCTTCTGAATAAACCTACCATGGGGAATCTTATTAAATGCCTTGCTGAAGTCCATATACACCACATCCACAGCTCGACTCTCATCAACCTTTCTAGTCACATCCTCAAAGAACTCGATAAGGTTTGTGAGGCATGACCTGCCCCTCACAAAGCCGTGTTGACTGCATTTAATCAAGCCATGCTCTTCCAGATGGTCATAAATCCTATACCTCAGAATCCTTTCCAACACCTTGCAGACGACAGACGTGAGACTTACTGGTCTGTAATTGCCGGAGATTTTCCCTATTTCCTTTCTTGAAGAGAGGAATTACATTTGCCTCTCTCCAGTCCTCAGGTACGACTCCAGTGGAGAGCGAGGATGCAAAGATCTTCGTAAGTGGTGAAGCAATTGCATTTCTCGTTTCCCAAAGCAGCTGAGGACAAATCTGGTCCGGGCCTGGCGACTTGTCAATCTTAATGTTTGACAAAATTTTCAGCACATCAGCTTCCTCTATCTCTATCCATTTCAGCATGCACACCTGCTCTTCAAAGGTTTCATTCACTACAAAGTTTGTTTCTTTCGTAAAGACAGAAGCAAAAAACTCATTTCGGGCTTCCCCTACCACCTCAGACTCCACACACAGATTCCCTATGCTATCCCTGATCGGGCCTACTCTTTCTTTGACCATTCTCTTATTCCTCACATAAGTGTAAAATGCCTTTGTGTTCTCCCTAATCCGTTCTGCCAGGCCTTTCTCGTGCCCCCTCCTGGCTCTCCTCAGACCATTTTTAAGCTCCTTCCTTGCCTGCCTGTAATCCTCTAGAGCTGAGCATGACCCTAGCTTCCGCCATCTTACGTAAGCTACCTTCTTCCTTTTGACGAGAAGCTCCACCGCTCTCATCCTCCAAGGTTCCTTTATCTTACCACTTCTTGCCTGTCTCAGAGGGACATACTTATTCATCACTTGCAACAACTCTTCCTTAAAGAACTGGTTGAGCAACAGGAGACGGAGAGTAGTAGTTGAAGGGAGTGTCTATAGTGCCTTTACCATGGAACAATTGCTCCCAATCCATGCTTCCTAACGCATGTGTAATCGCATCATAGTTTCCTCTTCCCCAATTAAATATCCTCCTCCTTTGCCTAATCCTCTCCTTCTCCATAGCTATGTAGAATGTGAGGCAGTTGTGGTCACTATCACCAAAATGCTCTCCCACCACAAGATCTGATACCTGCCCCGGCTCGTTTCCGAGTACTAAGTCTAGAATGGCCTCTCCCCTCGTTGGCCTGTCAACGTATTGAGTTAGGAAACCCTCCTGAACACACCTTACAAAAACAGCTCCATTCAAATCTTTTGCTCGAAGGAGGTTCCAATCAATATTGGGAAAGTTAAAGTCACCCATTACAACAACCCTACTACGTCCACACTTTTCCAAAATCTGCCGACCTATGCTTTCTTCCATCTCCCTGCTGCTATTGGGGGGCCTGTAGTAAACCCCTAAAGAGGTGACTGCTCCCTTGCTGTTCCTAATTTCCACCCATACTGACTCGGTAGGCAGATCTTCCTCGACAATGGAAGCTTCTGTAGCTGTGATACCCTCTCTGATTAGTAGTGCTACACCCCCTCCTCTTTTTCCCCCCTCCCTATTCTTTTTAAATGTTCTAAACCCTGGAACATCCAGCAACCATTCCTGCCCCTGAGAAACCCATGTCTCTGTTATGGCCACAACATCATCCTGTATTCCTCCTGTATTCTCTGACAGTCCCTTATGCTTTCTGCTACTCCACCAATCTTCGTGTCATCTGCAAACTTGCTGATCATATCAACAGTGCCCTCTTCCAGATTATTTATGTATATTACAAACAACAGTGGCCCCAACACTGATCCCTGTGTAACACCACTGGTCACCTTTATCCATTTTGAGAAACTCCCTTCAACTACTACTCTCCGTCTCCTGTTGCTCAACCAGTTCTTTATCCACCTAGCTAGAACACCCTGCACACCATGTGACTTCACTTTCTCCGTTAGTATACCATGGGGAACCTTATCAAACGCCTTACTAAAGTCCATGTATATGACATCAACAGCCCCTCCTTCATCTATCAACTTGGTCACTTCCTAGAAGAACTCTATTAAGTTGGTAAGACACGATCTCCCCCGTGCAAAACCATGTTGCCTATCACTGATAAACCCATTCTTTTCTAAATATAAATAGAATCTATCCCTCAGTACCTTCTCCAGCAACTTTCCCACTACTGACGTCAGGCTCACTGGTCTGTAGTTACCCGGAATATCCCTACTACCCTTCTTGTACAGGGGGACAACATGAGCAACCCTCCAGTCCTCCGGCACCTCGCCTGTATTTAAGGATGCCACAAAGATATCTGTCAGGGCCACAGCTATTTCCTCTCTCGCCTCCCTCAGCAACCTGGGATAGATCCCAGCCGGTCCTGGGGATTTATCCACCATAGTAACCTCTAGCCTACACAACACATCTTCCCTATTCATGTCAACATGATTCAGACTAATCAAACTTCTATCTCTAATCTCAACATTCATCATGTTCCTCTCTTCAGTGAACACTGATACAAAGTAATCATTCAGAATCTCACCCATTCTTTCTGGTTCGACACACAGCCTTCCTTGGTTATCCTTTAGCGGACCATTCCTTTCTCTAGTTATCCGCTAGCTTCTTATATAAGTATTTGGGATTCTCCTTAATTCTCCTTAAACATGCTTTAATTTTTCTCATTAGTTACACATATGATGCTTTAGTCTCTTTGGAGTTTGATAACATCAATATATATTAAAGGTGCAAGTTATATTATTGCCATTAGGCTGGTATGTGAACGTATGGATTCTTTTTTCATTTCTACAAGTAAATGTAGTATATATGTGTATGTCGGTCACCAAATTAGCAAATTACACTTACTTTAACTTGTTCAAGCAGAAGCCTTAGGTTAACACCACTTTGAGCTATGATCGGATTTTCAAATTTGCATCAAATTATGGCTAAAACATAATTGTAAAATTGCAATGACAACACTTTTGAAACACACATTGTGACCTTACCATGCAAACAAGTCCCTGCATCGAAATCCAAATACAATAAAGATTTATTGTTATTAAATTAAAAGATGACTGAAATCTACTTCACTGAAGTTTTCTCCTTTCTGGCTAATTATATTACTCATCATAATATTGACTCTGTTCTACTTTGTGCTGGACACAATATTTTGCAGCAAGAGAACTTCAGTTGAGGCTACTTCACATCAAGCTATTGCTCGAAAGATCATGCAGCAATTGTAATTTTTGCATTTCTTTTATTTCAAAAGTATATTTTATTCATAAAAGATATCTTTATATGCATAGTCACTGTTTAGTTTGGTTCTGTACAGTAGCACATGAAGGAATAAACATTGGAGTTTGACTCTATCCAGCAAACAAACCAAAGGCATCTCTGATTTGTGCAAGATTTTTTTCACACATATACATTATTCAGAAAAATGTCTTTATTTACATCATAGTCACTAACACAGTTCAAGTCTGTACAGTAGCATATGAGGGAACAAATAAACACTAGAGTTTGACTATCCAACAAACAAATCCAGGACTTGTGCAAGACTATATTTACATGTATTTGAGGCACCTGGGTGTCCAGTAAATGAAGAGACCCCCTTTTAACTTTGGCAGAAAGACCTCAGATGGCAGTCTTTCCCCACTGTGCCTTGGCAGCAGCTGCCCCAACCTTTAGTGCATCCAAGAGCACATTGTCCTGGACCTTGAAATGTTTTCGAAGGGCTTTTGCCCGAAACATCAATTTTACTGCTCCTCGGATGCTGCCTGAACTGCTGTGCTTTTCCAGCACAACTCTACTCCAGAATCTGTTTTTTTTTTAGACCATAAGACATAGGAGTGGATGTAAGGCCATTCGGCCCATCAAGTCCACTCCGCCATTCAATCATGCCTGATGCTGGTTTCCAGCATCTGCAGTCATTGTTTTTACCTGGACCTTGAAATGTGCCAGTCTGCAAAACTCAGTTAAGCTCTGGAAGACCAATAAGTTTTGGGGAGACCAAGGAGCATCTTTCACCAAGTTGATGGTCCTCGAGATACAATTGAAGTTTATCTCAGTGCACATCCCAGGGAACAGACTATCGACACAGAAACCTGCATCATGGAGCTGCTCAGGACAAAAAGCATTGTATCTTTCTTCAGACTTCCTTTGCAAAGGCGCATTCCAGAAGGAGATGTGTGACAGTCTCTAGCCTTCCCCCCACCCACCCGCCCTCCGCAGCTGCTTTGAGGGCAGCATGTGGTGGCACAGACTGAAGAGGGAAAGGATCTCCCAGGTAATGCCTTTTTCACCACCAGCCAAGCATGGTCTTAGTGCTTGTTGGAAAGTTCTGGTGATGAGGCTACTTTATAGATTTTGTTTAAACAGATTGAATCATATCTTAAAATGCATTAAAAGGTGCAATTCTCCATGGATTGCTTTGCAAGTTCATCATTCACTATGATTTAATTGTTCTATGCAAATTGTTACCATTTCCGTCCAAAAGGTGTAATTTGGTCAGTTTCAACAGTTCATAAGTTCAATAATATTATAGAGTAAGATCTGATGCTTTGAAGTGGCATTCACAGTCTTATACCTCTGCTGTCATCATCACCAAGATGTGGAAATGCATGTGCATTGTCTAGGACTAAAGCAGCAATTGATCAGACTAGGTTTAGCAACAATAGAAACCTCACAGTCACTTGGCACTGTTAATTCACCCAATTTTTATAATTCAGCCCATTCCTTGATATGTGCTTTTGAGCTCAATGGATGTGTTTGTATGCTTAATGGGTCATTCATTTTATTTTCCAATGAGGCCTGAGATTATGATCTCCAACTGCATTTTGAATAATCCTGTATCTAAGTCTTACGCAACCTTCAGTTGCTCTGTGGGCAACTGGTGTTGCTCTTGTCACTGCCAATCACCAGTTTAGAAGGAACCACCAAGAAACGCAAATGTGTGTTCTAGATTTTACTAGATGTGATAGAGCTGTGGACAAACTGAGGAGACATGTCCAACTGGCATTGGTCAACTCCAATGTGGGTTATGACCTTAAGGCACAGCAGCAGAAATGGGCCATTTGGGTCCATTAAGGCTGCTCCGCCATTAAACATGATAATGGCTGATCTACTAATCCTCAACTTCACTTTCCCACCTTTTTCTCATAACTCTTGTTTCTTTTCATTCCCTTTAAAATCTATCCATCTCAGTCTTGAATGTAGTTCAGCCTCTATAGCTCTCTACGGTAAAGAATTTAGAGATTCACCATTATCTGCGAGGAAAAAGTCCTTCTAATCTGTCTCATAATAGGATGCCCCCTTATTCTATGATTATAATCTCTGGTCCTAGGCTCTCCCACAAGAGGAAACAATCTTTCTGCATCTATCATGTGAAGGCCCCTAAGAATCTTAAATATTTCTATAAGATCTCCTCTCATTCTTTTAATTCCAGTGATTACAGGCCCAATTTACTGAATCTCTCTTCATAAGAAAATCTCTCTATACCCAGAATCAACCTAGTGAACTTCTCTCTGGACTGCCTGCCATGCCAATATATTTTTCCTATGATGAGGGACCAAAACTACTCATAATATTCCAGCTCTGGTCTGATAAGTGCCTTGTGTCATTTTAGCTATATTTCCCTATTTTAATACTCCATTCCCTTTTGAAACAAAAACCAATATTCCATTTGCCTTCTCTGTTGCCCACTGAACATTGTGTGCTAACTTCTATGATTCGTGCAACAGGATCCTCAAATCCCTTTGTGCTGCAACTTTTAAAATAATATTCAACTCCTCTATTCTTCCTGCCGAAGTACATAACCTCACACTTTCCCACATTATTTTCCATGTGCCAAGTTGTTGCCCACTCACTTAACCTGTCTGTAATCTTCTACAGGCTCCTTGTGTTATTCTCACCATTTGCATTAACACTTATTTTTGTGTCATTTGCAAACTTGGCTACAATTCACTTCTGTCATCCAAGTCGTAAATATATTGAGTCATTTGGTTGAGTCATTAGTTGAGTAATCAGAGGTTCCCTTCTGTATTTTAATTATGAAAAGCAGTCACTGGTGGCTACCACTTCACACCAACCAGTTTTGTCAATTAAAAATACTACGTTACAGTAGAAGTCACAAAGCCCTGCGCTTCACTGAGCAGCATCGGAGAGTGCAGAATTAGGTACACTGCTCTTTTATTTATATTAAACTCTTCTGGAGTTTACTTTCTTTATCCTCTCAAATTAAGGTGCTTTTGAATTAATCTTTTCTCTTTGGGAAAGTGGGGAGTGACGTTGAAAATAGGTCATTGGGGACCTGCATTTTCTTTAATTGGCTCCAATAAGTTCACCTCTCTGTACACTTGACCTACGTGACAGGATATAACAGGTAGACCAATCTGCAAGTGTAGGCGATATTTCTCAAGCAGATACCATGCTGTTATTTCCAACCACACTCCTTGAAACAGTTGTGATAAGCCCAGTTGTAACACTCATACCACTAGTTGTATTCTCTGGGTGCACATCTGCTAAATCAACAGCAGCTAACTGCATAAATAAAGCACCTTTAATCTTGGAAAAACATCCTAAATCTTATCAAACAAAATTGGATACCTGACCACAGTATTGTTAGTAATGACCGCCTCAGAGTTCTTGTGCAGGTCAAGTTCTATCTTCATGCTGAGAACAAGGTCTATCATGTTGGGTGACACTGCTGCTGTGCTTAACAGGATAGAGCAGTACAGGCCAGGCAGCTCAAAGCTATGTATCCATCAGGCACTGAGGACCATCAGCTGCAGTAGAATTGTATTCAGCCATAATCTATAACCTCATGGCCCAGCATGTTCCTTACTTGACCATAACCAATAAGTCAAGGGCTGAACCCTGGTGCAATGATGAATGCAGGAAGGCATACCAGGTCTGTGGCACGAAGCATGCCTCAAAAAGAGGTGCCAACCTGACAAAATTACTATACAATACTGCATGCAAAGCAGTAGAAGCAGGTTGAAATAGACAAAGTGATGGTTGATCAGATGCAAGTTCTGCAGTCCTGTCACGTGTCATGGAAGCTGATGGACAATTAAACAACAAACCAGTGGAGAAAGATCCAAAAACAAACTTAATCTCAATGAGGGAGACCAGGGTGTCAATGTGAAAAAAAAACAAGATTGAATCGCTTACAACAGTCTTCAGTTCAAAATGCTGAGTAGAATTTTTGTCTCAGGATCTCATTATAGATGCCAGACAATTGGATTCAATCCACACCTTATCAATAAAAAACACAGCTGAAGGTACTGGATACAACGAAAGCTACAGACCTTGATTCTACCTGTAACACTGAAAGTTTATGCTCCAAAGCTACCCATGCCCTGGACCAAGATATTCAAGTACAGTTACAAGGCAAGGCACCTGACAACATGGAAAATCAAAATAAAAGTACAGGTCCTTTCCGCAATTATGTGTGTTTTGTCAATGCGAATGATGAATAGATGACAGCTGTTTGTAAAACGCAAACTTTCGCATACGTGCATTGGCTATTATGTGATTGCATCCTCCAACACTTTAAGTGTATTTTTATTGTGTGATTTCGCAAAAGAATGCAGCTCCCACATTATAGCAGAAAGGACTGTACTAGAGATACTGTAATGTGAAAAGTTGTTCAGTTATGTTTTGTCCACACAAAGCAGGACACATTCAAGCTGGCCATTATCACCCCACTCATCCCTTTCAAGCCTCAGCATTGTGATGGAGGTTGTGATTGATAGTGCTACCAAGAACAATTAATTCAGGAACAATATGCCTCTCCATCAAGGTCAGTTTAGATTTTTGCCAAGGGCACTCGGATCCAGATCTCATTCCAGCTTTGGTTTAAACATGGCCAAAGAGTCTGCATCCAGCATGAAGACAGATGAGCAGGCCCAGAAAGCATATAAGGGCAGATCTGCTGAGACCTTTAGTGGAAATTAATTGCTCACCTTAAGTGCTTCAATTGTCCCAGTTGCAGAACAGGTTGCCTATTAGATTTAATGAGGCCCCAACTCTTAATGTACCAACAAGGAGTGTTAAGTCAACTCCAAATGGCCACAGAGTTGTCTTCCATTCTATTTTTTTTTAGATTACATTACAGTGTGGAAACAAGCCCTTCGGCCCAACAAGTCCACACCGACCCGCCGAAGCGCAACTCACCCATACCCCTACGTTTACCCCTTACCTAACACTATGGGCAATTTAGCATGGCCAATTCACCTGACCTGCACATCTTTGGACTGTGGGAGGAAACCGGAGCACCCGGAGGAAACCCACGCAGACACGGGGAGAATGTGCAAACTCCACTCAGTCAGTCGCCTGAGGCGGGAATTGAACCCAGGTCTCTGGCGCTGTGAGGCAGCAGTGCTAACCACTGTGCCACCGTGCCGCGCATTTGTTGATCTCTATCTTGTAGAGAGGAGGGGCCTTACAGATGGCTTTATTGACTACGAGGAAGAAAAAAGCAATGAGCTCCTGATTTGTATGTAATGGCCATAGCTGTGCTGCACACCTGTATGCACAGTTTGAACAGAATTCTGGTAGTGCTGTCATTTCCCCACTGCCTCCAAAACCCAATCATTGCTGCAAGATGAATCTATCAAAAAATGCAGAATCTGTAAAATGATCTGTAATGAATTTCATTTGAATAATTTCCCACACCTTCCCTCCTGCATATTTAATTCTGCTGGACTCAGCTGTCAAGGGAAGAGATACAATACAGCATCCCATACAGAATTAAGGTATATGTTAATCAATTTCCAAGTGTCTGGATCATAACGAGAACGTTTTTTTCTCTTTCTTGAAGCTTTCAGTTTTTGCATGTCATTTCTAAGTTTATTGCATCATTTACAACTCAATTTTTATCCTTTATTTACTCCAACATTAGCCTCATTGTCTCAATTGACATCAGATAGAACTCTGCTTTCTCTTCCTGCTTGTCTAAATGCCACACAGACACTAATTTTCCTTTACTTCCCAAACGCTAATCTTTTTGTCAACTAATGGCTATACATAATGATGAAAAATCCCTACTTTATGAAACACAGGAAGCTGCTGACATCATAACAATTGTAACCCAGTTTGAGTCAGGTTGTGTATAAAGAGAAATGAGAAAAGAAACCTTCAAATGCTGTGACATAAAAGTGACACCTGCAAAATCGTGTTTTCCTGTTTAACAAAATTGGATTACAAGAAACTTGGTTTTGAAACTGAAGCTCAAATCACAGATAGCCTGTGTACAAATCCAAACAATGGCTGAGAAATTGGTTTCTAGTCACATAACCTGATAAGAAACATTCTCCTGTAAATTAAATTCTGGTATCAAGCATGATTTACCATAAAAAGAAAACTATCCAAAGATTGTGTGATTTTCATGGGTTGGAATAGTATGATTAATTCCAATTTGAGACATATTTAAAATTCTACAGTACCAATAGCATAATTATTGAAGTAGTCAGCAATATAGCTTTGGTACTGAGTCGCAACATCAAACACATGTAAATATAGACATATTCTGCATATAATGCATTTTTATTGGATAATTACTTAAGGATAGTAGTTTGAGGATTCAAAAGCTTCTAGAAAAGTGTCACACACAAAAAACTGCTGGGATTCTAAAGAATGCTTTTAGCTCGTGATCAATTCATTTTGATTCTTTATTAATAATTAAACAACCCTTCAATATTTTACACTCAAGACCAGGAGTCTCTAATCAAAAGTTAAGCTTTATTCAGGAAGCTTCTATAGAATATGAAAGAAGGGGGTTCCTTGCTCAACCTTAGTTCTGTACATGAATGGTTCAGGCATGGCAAGGTAGTGCATCAACTGTTCCTTCAGTTCTGATTGCTTACTTGTTAAGAGAAGGTCAATGAAAAAGATAATTAATTTAACAATTGACTTGATCTGGAGTCCATATTATATACCACCATGTGTGTGGGGAAACAGAGAGAAGAGATAGGAACAGAAACAAAAATAAAGGAAGAATTAAAAACAACTATTACCGTTCACTCAGCAGTAATACAACATTCAACATCTGCAGTGCAGACAATAATGTTCAATTCTCTGGCATGACCTTCAGTTGGATATATTGGGTGATTATTGGAGTTGTTAGGAAATTGCCGAATTGCGATGAATGATCAGATAAGGCAACAACACACAAACATATGAATTAATAGCAGGAACAGACCACTCGAGCCTGCACCATCATTCTATAAAATTGTGACTGATCTAATTACTCCATATTCCTGCATACCCTTTGTAACCTTTCATCCCTTTGCTTATCGAGATTCCATCTGCCTCTGCTTTAAAAATATTCAAAGATTCTGTTGTCACCATTTTCCAGGAAAAGAATTCCAAAGGTTTATGAGAGAAAAAGACTCTCCTTAATTCTGTCTAATTTTTAAACAGTGACGGCTAGTTTTAGGTCATCCCAAAAGAGGAAATATTCTTCCCACTTCAAGTCAGTCAGGGCCCCTCAGGATCATATATGTTTCAACCAAGTATCCAGCAGATACAAACTCAGCTTGTCCAACCTTTGCAGCATGACGCAACTTGCCCATTCCAGGTATGTGAAGGGTTTATGCCCAAAATATTGACTCTCCTGCTCCTCAGGTGCTGCCTGACCTGCTGTGCTTTTCATGCACCACACTTTTCAACTCATTTCATATGTTAGTCTCGTTAAAAATAAACAAAATATCCGCAGATGCTGGAAATCAAAAACAAAGACAGAAATTGTTGGAAAACCTCAGAACTTCAGAACAGGACTGGAAACATTAACTCTGATTTTTCTCCAATAGGTGCTGCCAGACTTGCTAATTGGCATGGAGTTTGCTGTTTTCTATCTGCCTTTCTCAATAACGGAAATATAATCACTATTTTCCAATCGAAAGGAACCTTGCCCAAATCTGTCTTCTGAGCCACTTTCTTTAATAACCTAAGGTCAAGTTCATAAGGATGCAAAGACCTGTGAGTCTGCAGCTCCAAGAATTTGCTCAGAGTCACTTCTTTGGTGATTGTAATTTTCTTCCATTCCTCCCTCATCTCAATTTTCTGATTGATAGCTACTTCTGGAATGTTACTTGAATCCTATATAGTGAATATCGATGCAAAATATCTGCCTAATTCATCTGCCAGCTCCTTATTTTCCCTTATTTCTTCTTCAGATTCACTTTTTAAAGAACAGGCACTCTGTTAATTATCCTCTTTTTTCACTATCAATATTCTTACTAGTATTTCCAGATAACTTCCTCTCAGACTTTTATCTTCATCTTTATTAATCTTTTAGTTGAACTTTGCTTTTTCTCACCTTCTGTCTAATTTTCTGACCTGTCACCTGTCTTTACACAAGTAATTGCTTTTCCTTATGTTTAATACAATCTTTAATTTTTTTTAAAAATTAGCCACAGATGGCGTGTCCTCCATTTAGAACTTTTCATTCTCATTGGAAATTAACCATTCTGTGTATTCTGAAATATCCCTTCAAACACCTACCATTGCATTTCTATTTACCTATCTCTTAACCTAACCTGCCAGTTCACTTCAGCTGGGTCATCTTTCAAGCCCTCACAAATGCTCTTATTTAAGTTTAAAAATATTAATATTGGACCAACTCTTCCCTCCCTCAAACAGAATGTAAAATGTGATTATATTATGCTCACTGATCTTAGGGGTGCTTTGACCATGAGATTATTAGTTAATGCTAACTAGTTGCAAAATACCAGATCTGCTACACATGCTCTCTGGTTGACTCCCGAATGTGTTGCAAGAAACTATTCCAAAGAATGTTGCCAGTGTTGGAGGATTTGAGCTATAGGGAGAGGCTGAATAGGCTTGGGCTGTTTTCTCTGGAGCGTCGGAGGCTGAGGGGTGACCTTATAGAAGTTTATAAAATCGTGAGGGGCATGGATAGGATGAATTGACAAAGTCTTTCCCCTGGGGTCAGGGAGTCCAGAATTAGAGGGTTTAGGGTGAGAGGGGAAAGATATAAAAGAGACCTAAGGGGCAACTTTTTCACTCAGAGGGTGATACGTGTATGGAATGAGCTGCCAGAGGAAGTGGTGGAGACTGGTACAATTACAACATTAAAAAGGCATCTGGATGGGTATATGAATAGGAAGAGTTTGGAGGGATATGGGCCGGGTACTGGCAGATGGAACTAGATTGGGTTGGGATATCTGGTCGGCATGGATGTGTTGGACCGAAGGGTCTGTTTCCGTGCTATGCATCTCTATGAGCTTATCTGCAGCCATGTCTCTGTAATAGCTATCAGATCATACTTAATGGACAGAATTTTACCAGTCTTTGAGTGGCGTGAGCAAAAATTAAAACGATCTGGTTTTTGACTTTGAAAAGCAAATGTCTGACTTTCTCTTTAGGTTTCAATGGTTAGATAAAAAACCTCCCTAGTAAGATGTAAGGGTTCAGAAAAGATTACAAGAATGTTGCCAGGGTTGGAGGATTTGAGCTACAGGGAGAGGCTGAACAGGCTGGGGCTGTTTTCCCTGGAGCGTCGGAGGCTGAGGGGTGACCTTATTGAGGTTTATAAAATTATGAGGGGCATGGATAGGGTAAATAGACAAAGTATTTTCCCTGGGGTCGGGGAGTCCAGAACTCGAGGGCATAGGTTTAGGGTGAGAGGAGAAAGATATAAAAAGAGACCTAAGGGGCAACTTTTTCACACAGAGGGAATGAGCTGCCAGAGGAAGTGGCGGAGGCTGGTCGACATAGACCGAAGAGTCTGTTTCCATGCTGTGCATCTCTATGACTCTATGACTCTGTGAGTGGCAGATGGAGTTTAATTTGGATAAATGTGAATTTGTGCATTTTGGTAAAACAAACCAGGGTAGAACTTATACAGTTAATGGTAGGGCCCTGGGTACTGTTGTTGAACTGAGAGACCTAGGGGTTTAAGTATGTAGTTCTTTGAAAGTTGCATCACAGATAAACAAGGTGGTTAAGTGATTTGGCATTTTTGCCTTCATTGCTCAGACTATTGAGTAGAAGAGTTGAGGTTGTACAGAACTTTGGTGAAGCCACTTTTGGATTATTATGTGCAGTCCTGGTTGCCTTGTTATTGGAAGGATATTATTAAATTGGAGAAGGTTCAGAGAAAAGACTTACAAGGATGTTACTGGACATAAGGATAGGCGGGATAGGCTGGGACATTTTTTTCACTGGAGTGTAGGGGGTTGAGGGGTGACCTTTTAGGGGTATATAAAATCATGAAGGGCACAGAGAAAGTGTGGTAGTGGAGTTCTAGGGTAGTGGAGTTCAAAACTAGAGGGCATATTTTAAAGGTGAGAGGAGAAAGATTTAAAAGGGACATGAGGGGCATTTTTTTTCACACAGAAGGTGGTCCATATGTGAAATGAACTGCCAGAGGATGTGATAGATGCAAGTACTCAAGATTGCTCATCCATGAGGCACTGTAGGCCATCAACAGCAGCAGAATTGTACACCACAATCAGCAAACTCATGGTCCTGTTTATCCCCTACTCAACCATTACCATCAAGCCCTGGTTCAATGGAGAGTGTAAGAGAGCATACCAGAGAATGGTTCACATGTGGAATAAACTGCCAGAGGTATATGCAGGGACAGTTACAGCATTCAAAAGATATTTAGATAGGTACATGAACAGGAAAGGTTAAGAGGGAAATGGGCCAAATGCAGGCAAGTGGGACCAATTTAGTTTGGGAAGTTTGGTTGGCATGGATAAGTTGGACTGAAGGGTCTGTTGCTATTTTTTGTGACTATATGTTTCTATAATATGGGTCCTTTTATTTAATATTGCAATAATGCAGCTGAATCATCTGCTGGAGCAGGACTTGCAGCCTGAAGGAATGGGTGGCCATCCCATCCTGATCATCATCAAAGTCACAGCACCACTTAATTTCTAAGCAAATGGATCAAGGATCTACTGAGGAACTGTGTGAAATCTCCCAATCCTCAATCCACAAATATATCAAGGATGTTACAAAGGCAATGATCATGCCATTTCAACTCATTTCTCTGTGATAAGATCAATACTACAGCCTGAACAATGGAATTCTCCAATGTGCATGGACTGTACAATGGGATACAGTTGACTTCGTTAACAAGCCACGGTTTCACTTGATCAATGTCCAACTCATCTGCAATCATCATTATCACAGCCCAGAAATCTGCATCAGGTACAGTCTGTTCTGCTATATCATGTGTTTCTTCAATGCAAATTGGCTTTAATGCAATTGAAGATTTTAGATTGTTATTTGTAGAACATGAGCTTTCCTTACCTATAATGGGTATAATGTGATTCCAGCCCCATTAGTTTAAATGGCATGGCTATTGCTCAATTTTCTTATAATGTGAGATTGCACGAGAATGGAACTACCACGTTATATCAGAACTGACTCTACCCTGGAAGATGCTATGATGCCTTTATGCTTAATGACTTCAAAGTTCCTTCCTCATTCCAAGGGCCAAATGCCATAGATGGATGGCTGCTGAGAGATCAGAGCTACACTCTCCAAACATGCTTGCTGACTCCTTTCCAGAACCTACTAACTGAGGCACAATGCAGATATATTGCAGCCCGCTCTTCAACCTGGTCTATCATGGAACAGATGGGAGGGGTCCTCAAAATGTGGTTTACATATTTGGATCACACTGACAGGGCCTTGCAGAACAGTCCAAATAGGATGGTTTGCAAAATATTGGTGCGTAGCACTCTGTTTAACTCAGGCAGGCAAAGATGAATTGTTAAGGATGCTGAGGGGGAACTGCAGCAGTCTTCCAAGGTTCAAGGTAAGGACATTAGCCAGGGGCAACATCACATTGAGCATGTTACAGCCTGTATCCTTGGGCACAAGAAGCCAGGCAAAACGTAACTGAGACCTACTTCCAAGGTACTTGAGTTGGATGAAGCCGTCATTCAAGTTAGTGATATCTTGTGGCTGCAAAAGCAAACAGCCCTTGTCTACTGTCAAAAAAACAAAGGTGACTTTTTTGTTTGGTATTTCTTCACCATTCCTGATGTGCAATAAAACACACTATAGCAACTGGATGAACAGTTTATAATATCTGCTGCTTCCACATTCAAGAACTATACATGTTCTGACCTGATGGACATGAGGGAAAGAGTTGCTGGGTGCCTGCTATCACCAGTCTGTTTCCTTGTTAGGGAAGGGACAATTGGGTGATGCTGAAGCCTTGCCTTGCCATTGAAACAGAGCATCAATGACTAAAGTACCGTATGCGGGTCTGTCTGCATCTCTTGCAGTCACTGAGCATTCTGCTGGGTTTAGATCTCCACCAGACACCAACTGGGCCATGGAAGCAGCTCATCACATGAATGCTGGAGCCAACATTGAACTGATAACACTGGGTGAACTCCTCCAACCTTGATTCCAGTTACCCTGAGTGATTCTGACAAACCTGCCCAATGTTCCTGTGACAATGCATTAGAACTAAGTTTTTAATGGTTGACACCATTGAGCTGAGATGGTGCCTGGTCTTTGGAAGGTCTCTGAGTGCAGCAATGTGGATTGTTACTTCCTCCACCAGCTGCAGCAAAATGTCAGCAATGTGCTAACTGGGTCCAAATCTAACCTGGAAAGAGAACCCATCAAAGTGAAAATATCTGAGTTGATGGATGGTGCAGGGGAAAACGTTGGCAGTGCATCCCTGAGGGATTTGTAGCTTCTTCCTCAGAAATGGAGGGGCAGCTGATGGGCTGAGAGGATGGCTGTTTTGAGGGATGCCAAAGAGGAGACAGGTTATTAATTGTGTGATAGGATAGAAGCTTAACCATCTTAAGAATATGTTAATGAAGGTGGGAGTGCTGCACAGCACAGCTCAATGAATCTTACTTGGTTGCAGTGAGATGCAGATGAACCCTTCTCATCACAGCAGGTGAGAAGATGAATGTTGGCCACCCCAGCTTCCACCTTCATCCTTTCTGCCTTGTTGTGCAAAACTTTCTCTTGCAATAATGAAAAAGAAGGTATTGAGTGAGATGAAAGCTACTGGAAGAACTGTTGGTGGTGGTTCAGGAACAGAAGACATGGTGAGATGTCCCGAGTGAGTAAGTAGGTGGCATAGAGGCTGGGAAGGTTAGTAGGATTAAAGGGATGACTGGATGAGAGCCGTAGAGTGGAGAAGTTCAACTCAATAGTGAGAACTGTAGACTTTGAGTCTCGGTGGGAGGTATTAGACAAAAGATAGTGCCATTTCTCCTTGCCAAGTGCAGAAGATGGTTAACATTTTGCAGCACTGTTGAACATTCCTCTTGGACTGCGAAATGGCACTGATGTGGTCCAGGCTGGCCATGTCTGGTGTTATGTCAGTGCACTGGAAAAAGGATGGTTCACTTCCCCACAAACTCTTTCAGCAGCACCTCCAGCTCCCTTCCTCCAAAGTGAGGTTCCAGGTTCCCCTTCAAGTACGTCTCTGCAGACATTTATTGGAGCAATAGCATGAAGGACAATTCCTGTCTTGAAATGTCTGAAGCAGTGTGCAGTTGATGGTTAAATATGGCACCAGTGGCATGAATGGTGCAAAGTGCTGGCAGCAGCAAGCACCTTCATCTCTGCTGATTACATGATCACTTGAGAACATGCTCTGTGGAACCCACCATTATTATTGAGATCAGCATGGGCAGTTTTGTAAGAAAGGTAGCCATTGGCCAAAGTGGGAAACCATCCGTGAAAATAAACTTGGCCAAAATATAGGAATATTCAGCCCATTAGTTCTACTTGTGTTCTTGGTTTATTTGTTATGTTTCAAATGCCATATGCATTCGTTTACAGAGTCCTTATTTTGCTCTTTTATTATTGTTGCAACCCCCAGCCTTATCTATTGATTTTGTGTTAGACTTTTATTGTCTCTCGCTTCATTTCTCAGTGATTTATAAATATATTACTCTTTTCCATTGTCTCCGATTTTTGATCCACCATATCTTCCCAAATTTGATCTCTTGCCCAACTATTTAGTTTAAAACCCTCTCTTCTTTCCTTGTTATGTGCTTGCTAAGACATTGGGCCAGTATGGATTGTCCCAACATTATCGATCCCACTTTGTCCAGTACCAGTGCCAGTGGCCCATGAATCAAACCCATTTCTCTCACTCCAGCTTTTTTAGAGTAGATTAGATTCCCTACAATGAAAACAGGCCCTTCGGCCCAACCAGTCCACACCGACCCTCCGAAGAGCAACCCACCCACACCCATTTCCCTCTGAATGATGCACCTAACACTATGGGTAATTCAGCATGGCCAATTCACCTAATCTGCACATCTTTGGATTGTGGGAGGAAACCGGAGCACCCGGAGGAAACCCCACAGACACGAGGAGAATGTGACACAGAGAGTCACCCAAGGCTGGAATAGAACCTGGGACCCTGGTGCTGTGAGGCAGCAATGCTAACCACTGAGCCACCGTGCCACCCATGAATCAGGCATTCATTTCTCAGATTCCTCAGATTCCTAATGAAGGGCATATGCCCAAAATGTCGACTCTCCTGCTCTCAGATGCTGCCTGACCAGCTGTGCTTTTCCAGCACCACACTCTTCAGTTCATTTCTCTGAGCTGATTTGGCCTGTGACAATTTGCACGTGGCTCAAGTAATGATTTGGAGAAAAATCTGAAGTTTTTCACTTTTGAGGTTCTGCTTCTCAATTGGGTGCTCGGGTCCTCGTACAGAGTATGCATTATCTCCTTCCTTGCCCTTTCAATGTCATTGGTAGGTACATGGAAAACAATGACTGAATCCTCTTCCTCCCAATGTGAGTTCCTCTCCAATTACCACCGCATTCTTTTTTGCTTCCCCTGTTTGAATGGCTTTCTGTAACAGAGTGTCATGGTCAGTTAGCTCATTCACCCCGCAGCCCTTGCTCTAATTCATCAAGCCAAAAACAAATCTCAAACCTGTTAGACAATTGCAAAGGCTGAGTTTCCTGGACCTCCTTAACTTCCTCACTCACAGTTCTACCCATTCTTTTTGTGATGAGTGACCAAATCAGAAGATCTTCCATTATGGGGTTTGACCATCTGCTGGAATATAAAGAGTTCAGGTAATTTTCCCCCTCTCTGATGCATTTCAGTATCTGTAGTTTGATCTCCAGCTTACTAACTCCAAACCAAAGCCATATACCTTGCAAATGCTGAACAACAGAGGTGTTGGGCTGATGTGTTGGCCCTGGATAACACTGGCATTTAGGAGCTCTCATATTCCACAATTGCAACACATCACCTGCTCTGTCATTTTTAATGCATTTTAATTGACTATTCAATTATTTATTTTCCTTTCTTTCTACATTTTATAACTTTGCCAACAATTCATGTTCTATTTTAAATCTTAGGACTAGAATAGATCTTAATTGCTTGCCATGTACTCACCAAAAAGCTAGTCTCTTCCCCTCTGGTAGAGTAAGGATGAATACCAGGTGGTTGAACTATTAGCAAGAGAAAAGCAGTAATTCTTTGTCCTCTCCAGCTAATTCCCTTACTCACCAGATATCTAGCACTCTGTTTGAACTTGCACTCTACAAGAAAAATGGCAAATTTTCAAGATTTATGAATTTAACATCGAAGTAACTGCACACATTCTAACTTCACACCCTGATAAGGGTCATGTTCACAACTTTGTTATGATATGGAACTTGCTCATAATCAATTTTTCACACCATACAAGTACCATATGTTTTACCATTGCTGATCTGAACATGTCAGTGAAGGTGTCTCAGGTATCAGACTAAAGGACAACAGATGCCAACATATATGTGGCACCGATGATGATTGTTTTCATCGTGGACACACAGAAAATCCACAAAAGATCCTTTGTGTTAACAATTGTCTTAGCGGTGTACTGAAAACAAAAGTGCTGAAGATCACAGTGGGTCAGGCAGCATCCATGGAGAGAGAGTAAGCTGACGTTTCGAGTCAAGGTGACGTCATCAGAGCTGATGTGAATTGTGAAGGGGGCAGCTTTAATGGGAGGGTGGAGTGCATGGCGAGAAAGGGTGTTGATAGTTCGGATGAAGTGATCGGAATGTGAGAATAGCAGAACAATGCTGTGTCTAACTACCAGACTGGAGAGAACAGACAGTCCCACTGGGGTGGGGGGAGGGGAGAGAGGAGACGGTGATGGACAATGTAACAAGTTCAGTAAAGCTAAAAGAAGGGGAAGGAATGAGTGTGGGTTCGCAATCTGAGGGTGTTGAACTCAATATGAGGTCCAGAAAGTTGTAACGTGCCTAGTCTGAAGATGAGACGTTGTTCCTCCAGTTTGCACTGTGATTCACTGGAGCATTGCAGCATGCCGAGGACAAATATGCGAGTAGGGCACTGTGTTAAACTGGGAGAAAGTGAGGTCTGCAGATGCTGGAGATCAAAGTTGAAACTTTATTGCTGGAACAGCACAGCAGGTCAGGCAGCATCCAGGGAACAGGAGATTCGACGTTTCGGGCACAGGCCCTTCTTCAGGAAATTCCTGAAGAAGGGCCTGTGCCCGAAACGTCGAATCTCCTGTTCCCTGGATGCTGCCTGACCTGCTGTGCTGTTCCAGCAATAAAGTTTCAACACTGTGTTAAACTGAACGGCTACAGGAAGGTCAGGGTCACGTTTGCACACAGACTGGAGGTGTTCTGCAAAGCAGCCACCCAGTCAGTATTTGGTGTCTCCAATGTGGAATAGGCCGATCTCATTCATTGAAAACTGTCAACATGGTATCGGCCATCTCAATCTCTCTGCTCCCCACACCCAGTCTAACCTGTCCCCTTCTGAAATTGCTGCATTCCAACCCTAACTTTGTCATCAAACCTTTGCCATCATATCATTTCTGCCAACTCACTATAGGCACCCTCACGGGTCCTAGTTATACCTGCCTTTTATGGGGTACATAGAACAATTTTTGTTCCAATCCCACACTAACCCCCTCCTACATCTCGTTGTTTGGTACATCCACAACTGTTTCGGTGGCATTTCATGCTCCTGCCTGGACGGTGAAAAATTTTGCCTCCAATTTCCACCCCTTTATAAATTTAACATGGTCCCTTTATGACACTTCCCTTCCTTTCCTTGACATCTCCGTCTCCATTTTGAGGAATGAACTGTCCACTGCCATCCATCACAAAGCCACTGACTCCCATATCTACTTCCATACAGCTCATCACACCCCATGTCCTGCAGGGACTCCATCCCATTCTCCCAATTCCTTTGCCGACATTATATCTGTTCGGATGATGCCACCTTCCAAAACAGCGCTGCTGACCTAACCGTGATTTCCCTCAATCGTATCCGATCTATCACCCGTGCTTCTACCCTTGCCCCTTCCCATCACTCACAACAGTGTGCTCAGGTCCACGTTGTCCTCACTTTTCAAGCCACCAGCCTCTGCATTCAAAAGATCATTCTCTGCCATTTCAGAAACTCCAGCAGAATGCCACTGTCAAACACATCTCCTCCTCCTCATTCCCCTATCTGCATTTCACAGGGATTGTTCCCTTCAGAACACCCCAGTCCATTTCACAACCACCAACACCATCTCCCCCCTCCCCCCCCCCCCCACCACCACTCCATGGCATCTTCTCATGTAACTGCAGAAGGTGCAATACTTGCCCTTTCACCTCCCCTCTGCTCACTATCCAAGGGCCTAAACAGTCTTTCCAGGTGAAGCAGGATTTCACCTGTACCTCCTCCACTCTGGTAGATTACATTTGCTGCCCCCAATGTGGCCTACTCTACATTGGAGAAACCAAACACAGACTGGGTGACCGCTTTGTAGAATGCCTCCAGTCCATGCCCAAGCAGGACCCAGACCTTCCCACAGCCAATTATTTTAACACAGTGTCCTGCTCGCATGTCTGTCCTTGACATGCTGCAATGCTCCAGTGAATCACAATGCAGACTGGAGGAGCAACATCTCAGCTTCAGACTAGGCACTTTACAACCTTCTAGACTCAATACCCCTGTACTGTATTGACTTCAACGCCTTCCCCTCCCCTTCCATCCCTTCCTTTTAGCTTTACTTGTTGCATTCTCTGTCACCATGTCCTCTCTTCCCTCCGGGAGAAAGTGAGGACTGCATATGCTGGAGATCAGAGCTGAAAAATGTGTTGCTGGAAAATCGCAGCAGGTCAGGCAGCATCCAAGGAGCAGGAGAATCGATGTTTCGAGCATAAGCCCTTCTTCAGGAATGAGGAAAGTGTGTCCAGCAGGCTAAGATTAAAGGTAGGGAGGAGGGACTTGGGGGAGGGGCGTTGGGAATGCGATAGGTGGAAGGAGGGTAAGGTGAGGGCGATAGGCCGGAGAGGGGGTGGGGGCGGAGAGGTCGGGAAGAAGATTGCAGGTCAAGAAGGCGGTGCTGAGTCCGAGGGTTGGGACTGAGATAAGGTGGGGGGAGGGGAAATGAGAAAGCTGGAGAAATCTGCATTCATCCCTTGTGGTTGGAGGGTTCCTAGATGGAAGATGAGGCGCTCTTCCTCCAGGCGTCCTGTTGCCATGGTCTGGCGATGGATGAGGCCAAGGACCTGCATGTCCTTGGTGGAGTGGGAGGGGGAGTTAAAGTGTTCAGCCACGGGGCGGTTGGGTTGGTTGGTGCGGGTGTCCCAGAGGTGTTCTCTGAAACGTTCCGCAAGGAGGCGACCTGTCTCCCCAATGTAGAGGAGGCCACATTGGGTGCAGCGGATGCAGTAAATAATGTGTGTGGAGGTGCAGGTCAATTTGTGATGGATATGGAAGGATCCCTTGGGGCCTTGGAGGGAAGTGAGGGAGGAGGTGTGGGCACAAGTTTTGCATTTCTTGCGGTTGCAGGGGAAGGTGCCGGGAGTGGAGGTTGTGTTGGTGGGGGGTGTGGACCTGATGAGGGAGTCGCAGAGGGAGTGGTCTTTCCAGAACGCTGATCGGGGAGGGGAGGGAAATATATCCTTGGTGGTGGGGTCTGTTTTCCGCCACCTCCAAAACATTAGCTTGCTCTCTCTCCATGGATGCTGCCTGACCCACTGTGATTTCCAGCATCTGCAGTAATTTGCTCCAAGAAAGGGAAAAGTGCAGCCAATTGGAGATCAATAAGACAACTTGTTAATGAAGTTGACAGGCATAGGAATGATTTAAGAATACTTTTATGTGTTTTCAAAAATAAAGTGAAGGAGGAAACATTGTTATTAAATATTGAATAGAATAAGCACAGTGAGGGCAGAAATGTTAAGCAGTTTAGCATTCTCTGATGTGATAAATCATGAGGTCCAGATGAAAGGTTAAAGAGTCATAGAGAGGTACAGCATGGAAACAGACCCTTTGGTCCAACCTGTCCATGCTGACCAGATATCCCAACCCAATCTAGTCCCGCCTGCCAGCACCCGGCTCATATCCCTCCAAACCCTTCCTATTCATATACCCATCCAAATGCCTTTTAAATGTTGCAATTCTACCAGCCTCCACCATTTCCTCTGGCAGCTCATTCCATACACGTACCACCTTCTGTGTGAAAAGGTTGCCCCTTAGGTCTTTTTTATATTGTTCTACTCTCACCCTAAACCTATGTCCTCTAGTTCTGGACCCTCGACGTCAGGGAAAAGACTTTGTCTATTTATCCTATCCATGTCCCCCTCATGATTTTGTGAACCTCTATAAGGTCACTCCTCAGCCTCCGAAACTTCAGGGAAAACAGCCCCAGCCAGTTCAGCCTCTCCCTGTAGCTCAGATTCCCCAACCCTGGCAACATCCTTGTGAATCTTTTCTAAACCCTTTCAAGGTTCACAACATCTTTCTGATAGGAAGGAGACCAGAATTGCACGCAATATTCCAACAGTGACCTAACCAATATCCTGTACAACTGCAACATGACCTCCCAACTCCTGTACTCAGTACTCTGACCAATAAAAGAAAGCATACCAAATGCCTTCTTCACTATCCTATCGACCTGCGACTCCACTTTCAACGAGTTATGAACCTGCACTCCAAGGTCTCTTTGTTCAGCAACACTCCCTAGGACCTTACCATTAAGTGTATAAGTCCTGCTAAGATTTACTTTCCCAAAATGCAGCACCGCGCATTTATCTGAATTAAACTCCATCTGCCACTTCTCAGCCCATTGGCCCATCTGGTCAAGATCCTGTTGTAATCTGAGGTAACCCTCTTCGCTGTCCACTACACCTCCAATTTTGGTGTCATCTGCAAGCTTACTAACTGTACCTCTTATGCTCACAGCCAAACCATTTATGTAAATGACAAAAGGTTGTGAACCCAGCACCGATCCTTGTGGCACACCACTGGTCACAGGCCTTCAGTCTGAAAAACAACTCTCCACCACCACCCTCTGTCTTCTACCTTTGAGCCAGTTCTGTATCCAAATGGCTAATTCTCCCTGTATTCTGTGAAATCTAATCTTGCTAACCAGTCTCCCATGGGGAACCTTGTCAAATGCCTTACTGAAGTCCATACAAATCACATCTACTGCTCTGCCCTCATCAATCCTCTTTGTTACTTCTTTAAAAAACTCAATCAAGTTTGTGAGACATGATTTCCCCTGCGCAAAGCCGTGTTGACTATCCCGAATCAGTCCTTGCCTTTCCAAATACATGTACATCCTGTCCCTCAGGATTCCCTCCAACAACTTGCCCACCACTGACGTCAGGCTCACTGGTCTATAGTTCCCTGGCTTGTCCTTACCACCCTTCTTAAACAGTGGCACCACATTAGCCAACCTCCAGTCTTCCGGCACCTCATCTGTGACTATTTTTGATAGAAGTATCTCAGCAAGAAGTATCCCAAACTGCTCAGAAAAACATAATTTGGAGATGCTGATGTCGGACTGGAGTGTACGATGTTAAAAATCACACAACACCAGGTTATAGTCCAACAGGTTTATATAGAAGTGCTGACAACCACCTGATGAAGGAGCAGGAGAAAGTGAGGACTGCAGATGCTGGAGATCAGAGCTGAAAATGTGTTGTTGGAAAAGCACAGCAGGTCAGGCAACATCCAAGGAACAGGAGAATCGACATTTCAGGCATAAGCCCTTCTTCAGGAATGAGGAGTTCTTGGACTAAGGGGGACAGGACCGTGTCAAGGTATGCAGAGATGAGTTCGGTGGGGCACTCCAAAAGCTAATGCTTCCAAATAAACCTGCTGGACTATAACCTGGTGTTGTGTGATTTTTTACAAAGAAAAACATAGAAACATAGAAGATGGGAGCAGAAATAAACCATTTGACCCTTTGAGCCTGCTCTGCCATTCAATATGATCATGGTTGATCGTCAAGCTAAATACTCTAATCCCCCTGCCTCCCCACATATCCCTTGATCCCTTTAGCCTTAACTATATCTAGCTCCTTCTCAAAAACACACAATGTTTTAGCCTCAACCACTTTCTGCGATTGTGAATTACGCAGACTCACCACTCTCTGACCTGTGGTTCCGGACTTCCCCGCCATCAGGAACATCGTTCCTGCATCTATCCTGTCTAGTCTTGTTAGAAAATTTTAAAGATTTCTATGAAATCACATCTCATTCCTCAAAACCCCAGTGAATACAAACCTAACTGTCCTCAAACAGCAGTGCTGAATCAACTTGTTAAAGGTTTGCTGCGCTCCCTCTATCACTAGGACATCCTTCTTCAAATAAGGCGACCAAACTGCTCACAGCATTCCACTGGTCTCAACAATGCCCTTATAATTGAGCAAAAAACAAAATAGTACCATAAAGGACCTGGCCTTTCGACCCGCCAAGCCTGTGCCAACACATGATGCCATTCTAAACTAAAAGCATTTAGCCTCTGCATGGTCTGTATTCCGCCGTACCCTTCCTATTCATGTATCTGTCGAGATGCCTCTTAAACATTGCTATTGCACCTGCTTCTACCTCCTCCTCTGGCAGCACATTCAAGACACTTACCACCCTTCGTTTAAAAATACTTTCTTCTCACATCTCTTTATCTTAAACCTGTGTCCCTTAGTAATTGATATTTCTATGGCGGGGAAAAGACTCCAATGATCTGTTCCATCCATTTCTCTCATAATTATTTAAATCATCTGTCAGGTCGTCTCACAGCCTCCAATGTTAAAATGACACGACATTTTTTGGAGTCTAGCAGACCTTATCAGGGTCTATGAAATCATGAAAGTCATGATGACATCAATTCCAACATCTTTTCCCATGGTAGGGAAGTCTAAAACTAGAGGGTATAATTTTAAGGTGAGAGGGGAATGATACAAAATTGTCCAAAGGTGTAATTTTTTCACAGAGAGGGTGGTGAGTGACGAAAACAGGCTGCCAGAGGTAGTGACAGCCATGACTACAACTTTGTCATTTAATAAACATTTAGACAGGTACATGGATGGGCTAAGTATGTAGGAATATGGACCACAGACAAATGGGATTAGTTTAAGTTGTGAAAATTGGGCAGGAGAGGCACGTTTGACTCTATGACAACAAACCATCTTTATCCAATCTCTCCAAATAGCTAATCCCCTTCAATCCAGGCAACATCCTGGTAAAACCTTTCTGTACCCTCTCCAAAGCCTCCTCATCTTTCTGGTAGTGCAGTGACCAGAACTATAAGCAATATTCCAAACATGGCCTAACTAAAGTTCTATACAGCTGCAACATGTCTTGTCAATTTTTATACTCTATGCCCTGATTGATGAAGGTAATCATGCATGTGCCTCCTTGGCCTCCTTATCCATCTGTATTGCCACTTTCAGGGAACTGTGGTCTTGTACTCTTGGACTTGGACTGGTTTCTCTGTATGTTAATACTTCTAAGGGTTCTTCCATTGACTGTATATTCCCCCCCTGCATTAGCTCTTTCAAAATGAACCACCTTGCATTTGTCCAGATTAAACTCCAATTGTTATTTCTCCATGCAAGTCTCCAGCTCATCTATATCCTGCTGTATCTTCAAGCAATCCTCCACAGCTCTCCCAATCTTCGACTCATCTGCAAACTTACTAAGGAGACCATCAACGTTCTCCACCAAATAATTTATACATATTACAAAGTACAAGGTCCAGCACTGATCCCTGTAGAACACCACTGGCCACAGGTCAGAAAACTACCCTTGCATTGCTACTCCCTGTCTTCCATGACCAAGCCACTTCTTTATCCATCTTCCCAACTCACTATCGGTCCCATGTGACTTGCAGCAAGACATTCTTGTTCCTGTACTCATATCCTCTTCCTATGAAGGTCAACATATTGCTTGCCTCCTTTTTACTGCCTGCTGCACTAGCAAGCTTACTGTCTGTGAATGGTGCAGGAGAACATCCTGGTCTTGTTGAACAAGCCCCTCTCTCAATTTACAACTATTCAAGCAATAATCTACTGTCCTATTTTTGTCACCAAAATGGCTAATCTCACATCTATCCATATTACACTGCATGCCCTGCATTTGCCCACTCACTCAGCCTGTTCAAATCACACTGCAACATCATTGCACCCTTCCAACCCAGCTTTTTGTCATTTACAAATTTTGCAACATTATATTTAGTTCCATCGTCTAAATAATTAAATACATTGTGAATAGTTGGGTCTAAGTACAGATCCCTTAGGTGCCCCACTAGTTTAGTACCTATTATTTTGAGCAAGACCAATTTATTCCTATGCTGCTTCCTGTCAGCTGACCAATTTTCTATCCATCTCAATGCACTACGCCTAATCCCACATGCTTCAATTTCACACTTTAATCTCTTATGTGGGATTTTGTTAAAAGCCTTTTGAAAGTCCAAAAAAGTCACATCTACTGGCTCCCCCGAACAATTTAACTACTTTCATCCTGGAAGAATTCCAGTATATTTGTCAAGCATGACCCCCCTTTTGTAAATCCATGCTGACTGTATCTGATTTCCCAACTGTTTTCTAAATGTTCTGCTATAAAATACTTGATAATGAATTCTAGCATCTTCTAGCATCAAACTGACTGGTCTACAAATCACTGTTTTCTCTCCACCTCCCTTTTCTAAGTGGTGGGGTTACATTAGCTACTCTCCAATCTGCAGGATCTGTTCCAGAGTTTAAGGAAACTTGGAAAATGACCACCAATGCATCCACTATTTTTCTGCCACTTCCCTTAGTACTTTAGGAAGTAGATTATCAGGCCATGGAGATTTATCAGTCTTCAATCCCATCAATTTCTCCAACACCATTTCTCTACTCATACAAATTTGCTTCAGTTCTTCCCTCTCACTAAACCTTGTGCTCCCCAGTATTTCTGGTAAATTATTTGTGTCCCATTTGTGAAGACTGAAGCAAAGTATGAAGTTAATTGATCAATAATTTCTTTCTTCCCCATTATGACTGTCAGGGAGCTATATCAGTGTTTACTATCTTTTTCTCTTTACATACCTAGAGAGACATTTATAGTCCATCCTTTATTTTTGCCTTCCTAACCTCTTTTCCTAACTTCTGAACTGTTCCCAATCATCATGTCTATTATTTGTTTCTTGACAAGTTTTATGCCTCTTTTTTGCAACTAATACAATATCTAATTTCCTGTGTAAGCCATGGTTTGCCTAATGTACTCTTCGCACTTATGCCAGACGGGACTAAACAACCTTTGTAGTTCACCTATTCACTCTTTTAATGTTTGCCATTGCCTATCCACTATCCCATTCCTTTCAGTAAAATTTCCCAATCCATCATAGCTAACTGTGCTGACAACCTTACACCATTGTCGTTTGCCTTATTCAGATTTGGGAGCCTAGTCTCAGAATCAACTACATTCTCCATCTTGATGATGAATTCTATCATATCATGTTCACTCATCCCCAAGGGATTTCTCACAACTACATTACCATTTATTCCTTTCTCATTGCATAATAATCACTCAGACTGGCCTGTTCGTTAGTTGGTTCCACACTGTATTAGTTCAGAAAACTACTCCATACACTACTCTAGAGATTCCTCCTCTCCAGTATTGTGACGAATTTTATGCATCCTGTTTATATGCAGATTAAAGTCAGCCATAATTACAAATACTCCTTTACTGCATGCATTTCTGATTTCCTGTTTAATGCCATCCGCAAGACCACAACTAAAGTTTGGATGTCTATATACCACCTGGACTAATACATTTTTTTCCCTGGATTTCTCAATTCTACCCACACAGGACAGCATGGTGGCCTAATAGTTAGCACTGCTGCCTCACAGTGCCAGGGACCCAGGTTTCATTCCAGCTTCAGGCAAACGTCTGTATGGTGTTTACACATTCTCCTCGTTTTCCTCCAGATGCTCTGGTTTCCTCCCACAATCCAAAGATGTGCAGGTTCAGTGAATTGGCCATGCTAAATTCTCCATAGTGTTCAGGAATGTGTAGGTTAGGTGCATTAGTCAAGGGTAAATGTAGAGTAAAATAGTAGGGGAATGGGTCAGTGTGGACTTGTTGGGCCAAATGCCCTGTTTCCAAGCTGTAGGGATTTTATTATTCCACACAGGTTCTATATTATCTGAGATAATATATTTCCCCGATATTGTGTAGTCACAGGTGAGGTGCCAGAAGACTGGAGGTTGGCTAACATGGTGCCACTGTTTAAGAAAGGTGGTAAGGACAAGCCAGGGAACTATAGACCAGTGAGCCTGACTTCAGTGGTGGGCAGGTTGTTGGGGGGAGTCCTGAGGGACAGGATGTACATGTATTTGGAAAGGCAAGGACTGATTAGGGATAGTCAGCATGACTTTGTGTGTGGGAAATCATATCTCACAAACTTGATTGAGATTTTTGAAGAAGTAACAAACTGGATTGATGAGGGCAGAGTGGTAGATGTGATCTATATGGACACCAGAAAGGTGTTTGACAAGGTTCCCCATGGGAGACTGGTTAGCAAGAATCGATCTCATTTAATACAGGAGAACTAGCCATTTGGATACAGAACTGACTCAAAGGTAGAAGACAGAGGGTGGTGGTTGGAGGGTTGTTTTTCAGGCCTGTGACCAGTGGAGTGCCACAAAGATCAGTGCTGGGTCCACTACTTTTCATCATTTATATAAATGATTTGGATGTGAGCATAAGAGGTATAATTAATAAGTGTGCAGATGACACCAAAATTGGAGGTGCAGCGGACAAGGAAGAAGGTTACCTCAGATTACAATGGGATCTTGATCAGATGGGCCAATGGGCTGAGAAGTGGCAGATGGAGTTTAATTCAGATAAATGTGAGGTGCATTTTGGGAAAGCAAATCTTAGCAAGACTTATACACTTAATGGTAAGGTCCTAGGGAGTGTTGCTGAACAAAGTGACCTTGGAGTGCAGGTTCATAGCTCCTTGAAAGTGGAGTCGCAGGTAGATAGGATAATGAAGAAGGCGTTTGGTATGCTTTCCTTTATTGGTCAGAGTATTGAGTACAAGAGTTGGGAGGTCATGTTGCGGCTGTACAGCACATTAATTAGGCTACTGTTGGAATCTTGCTTGCAATTTTGGTCTCCTTCCTATTGGAAAGATGTTGTGAAACGTGAAAGAGTTCAGAAAAGATTTACAAGGGTTTTGTCAAGGTTGGAGGATTTGAGCTACAGGGAGAGGTTGACTAGGCTGGGGCTGTTTTCCCTGGAGTGTCGGAGACTGAGGGGTGACCTTAAAGAGGTTTATAAAATCATGAGGGGCATGGATAGGATAAATAGACAAAGTCTTTTCCCAGGGTTAGGGGAGTCCAGAACTAGAGGTCATAAGTTTAGGGTGAGGGGGGTAAAATGTAAAAGAGACCTAAGGGCAGCTTTTTCATGCAGAGGGTGGTACGTGTATGGAATGAGTTGCCAGAGGAGGTGGTGGAGGCTGGTACAATTGCAACATTTGAAAGGCAGCTGGATGGGTATATGAGTAGGAAGGGTTTGGAGGGATATGGGTCGGGTGCTGGCAGGTGGGACTGGATTGGTTGGGATATCTGGTTGGCATGGACAAGTTGGACTGAAGGGTCTGTTTCCATGCTGTACATCTCTATGACTTTATAACCAAAAATGTAATTCCAGCACCGCTTCCTTTTTGTCTGTCCCTCCTAAATACTGAAAATCCCTGTATGTTTAGTTCCCATCTCTAGTCACCCTGCAGCCTTGTCTCTGTAATTCCAACTATGACATGGAAAAACTCAACAGGTCTGGCAGCAGCTATGTAGAGAAAGTAGAATTACCATTTCAGGTCCAGTGACATGAAGTGAAGGTAAATTGTTGCTTCACCTGAAAGGTGTGTCTGGGGCTTTAGATTTTCAGGAGGAAGGAAGTAAACGGGCAGGTATGATATCCTCTGTAGTTTCATGGGAAGGTGCTGTGGGGTGTGAGAGGTGTTGGGAGTGGGGTAGGAATGGACCCACAGAGAACAGTCACTGTGAAAGGCTGACAAGGGAGGGGGGGGAAGGGCAATATGTATCTGGTGGTGGCATCTTGTTGGAAGTAGTGGAAATGGCGGCTAATAATCCTTTGGACGTGGAGGCTGGTGGGGTGATAAGTGAGGACAAGGGGAAACCTATCGCTGTTGTGAGAGGGGAGAGAATGGGTGACAGTGTGGGAGCTGGGTCAGACACGGCTGAGGGCCCTGTCAATCACATTGGTGGGGAATCCTCAGCTGAGGAAGAAGGTGGATATTTTGTCACATCTGTTCTTATAATGCCAGCTTCTATAAGAGATTAAAAAAAACTGCTGATGTTGGAATCCAAAATGTTCTTCCAGCCTCCTGCTTGTCAGCTTCTATAAGACCCTTTGAAATGTCCACCTTCTTCCTCAACCAAGGACTCTCCAGCCTTGTGTTTGACAGGGCCCTTAGCCGGGTCTGACCATCTCCCACACTTCAGCCCTCATCCCTTGTGTTCCCTTTGTGCTCGCGTACTATCCCACCAATAGCCTCCATTTCCTTCACCTCCAGCAAGATGCCACCACCAGGCACATATTCCCCTCCCCTCCCTTGTCAGCCTTCTGCAGGGATCATTCCCTCTGGGGCACTCTAGTCCACTCCATTCCCAACATCGCCCCACACCCCACAGCACCATCCCATGCAATTGCAGAAGGTTTAACACTGGCCCATTTATTTCCTCCCTCCCCACTATCCAAGGGCCCAGACACACTTCCCAGGTGAAGTAGGGATTTTCTCAATGTAGTCTATTGTATTTGCTGCTCGCAAAGTGGCCTGTTTTACATTGGGGAAACGAAACATGGGTGGGCAACCACTTTGCAGAGCATCTACGTTCTGTCCACAAAAATCTCCCAAGTTTCCTGTTACTTGCCATTTATCACACCGCTGTGTTCCCTCGTCAACATCTCTGTCTCAGGCTTACTGTAATGCTTTAGTGAAGCTCAGCGCAAGTTGGAAGAACAGCATCTTGTTTTCTACTTGGGGACTCCGCAGCCTTCAGGACACAACATCAACAACTTTAGAGCCTGAGCCTCTTCTCCAATGTCCTTACCCTAATCCCAACACACCAGACATTGCCATTATATGAGTTGTTAGCACAACCAACCCAATTGTCAGGTACTAACAATCCCCATTAGCATCTATTCATTTTCCCAGGCTGACCTTTAGCCATTCCCTTGTCTGCTCAGCTGTTTTTCTCTCTCTGTGGGCTCCATCTCCACCTATCAATTACTCTCCCCATTCCCCCCACCCCACCTTTAGCATACATGCAAACCTTTTCTGAGCTCCAGTCAGTTCTAAAGAAGGGTCACTGGACCCAAAATATTAACTCTGCTTTCCCTTAATGGATTCTGCCATACCTGCTGAGTTTTTCCAGCAATTTCTGTTTTTATTTCTGATTTCCAGCATCCACAGTTTTTCATTTTTTTCCAACTATATCATATTCATTTGTACTTGTTTGTAAGATTAATTCATCCACTTTATTTTGAGTGCTCTGTTCAATCAGACACAAAGCCTTAGGCCTGTCTTTTTAAGAGTACCTTGTCCCAATCCTGTTGTTGTTTTTACTGTTGCCATTAAAAAAATTCTCTGTCTATCACTTCTCTTAACCCCCTTTCTGTCTTGTGTTCTTGTCTTTGATTCCCTTTCCTCTGATGCTGTGCAGAGGTTCCCACTCCCTTGCCAATTTAGTTTAAACCATCTCCAACTACACTAGCAAATACAACCCCCTCCCCTAGCCCCCGGCCATCAGTCCTGGTCCTGCCTAAGTGTAGCCAGTTTGTACTGATCTCACCTCCCCCAGAACAAGTCCCTATGCCCCAGGATCCTGAAAGCAGGACTTATACATTTAATGGTAAGGCCCCAGGGAGTGTTGCTGAAGTAACAGACCCTGGAGTGCAGGTTCATAGTTCCTTAAATGTGGAGTCACAGGTAGATAGGATAGTGAAGAAGGCATTTGGAATGCTTTCCTTTATTGGTCAGAGTATTGAGTACAGGAGTTCGGAGGTCAAGTTGCAGCTGGACTGGATGTTTGTTAGGCCGCTTTTGGAATACTGCGTGTAATTCTGGTCTCCTTCCTATCGGTAGGATGTTGTGAAACTTGAAAGCATTCAGAAAAGATTTACAAGGATGTTGCCAGGATTTGATGGTTTGAGCTATAGGGAGAGACTGAATAGGCTGGAGCTGTTTTCCCTGCAGCATCAGAGACTAAGGGGTGACCTTATGGAAGTTTATAAAATCATGAGGGGCATAGATAGGATAAATAGACAAGGTGTTTTCCCTGGATTGGGGGAATCCAGAACTAGAGGGCAGACATTTAGGGTGAAAGGAGAAATATTTTAAAAGGACCTAAGGGGCAACTTTTTCACACAGAGGGTGGTGCGTGTATGGAATAAGCTACCAGACGAAGTGGTGGAGGCTGGTACAATTACAACATTTAAAAGGCATCTGGATGGGTATATGAATGGGAAAGATTTAGAACGATGTGGACCAAGTGTTATATTAATTTAGCATATCTGATCAGCGTGGACAAGTTGGACTAGAACTGTTTCCGTGCCGTACATCTCTATGACTCTTTGTTCATCTGATAAATCCTGCTATTTTTAGCATGTGCACTGATAGTAATCTTGAGATCATTACCTTTGAGGTCTTACTGTTCAGCACAGTTCTGAACACCCTATATTCTGCTTTTAGGACCTCATCCTTTTTTTAACCAATGTGTACCATGACCACTGGCTGTTCATCTTCCTCCTCCATAATATCCTTTAGCTGCTCTGAGACATCTTTGACCCTAACACCAGGGAGGGAATACACCATCTTGGAATCTCATTTGTGGCCACAGAAATGCCTGTCTGTTCCCTTACAATTGTATCTCCAATAACTATTATGTTTACCCATTTTTTGACTCTTCTCTATGCAGTCCAGCCAAACATAGTGTCATGAATTTGGCTGTTGCTGTTTTCACCTGAGAGGACATTCCCCTCCACAGTATCCAAAGTGGTCTATCTAGTTTTCAAGGGAACAGTCAGAGGGATTCCTGCACTGCCTGCCTAGTTCTTGTATTCTACCTGGTGGTCACCTATTCCCTTCCTGCCTCTGGAGTCTTAACTTGTGTTATGAACTCTCAATATTTGTTCTATCAGCTCCTGCCCTGAAACCTAGCAACTTCCAGCAGCTGCAGATGGAGACATTTCCTACGCTGGAAATATGTTCAGCTTCCCACTTAGAGCAGGAGGAGCACACTACAGATTTGAGCTCTCCTGCCATGACTTAACTCTTTAAATTAAATCTTTTGGAAGATACTTAATATCAAATAATGCCAATTTCTCTCAGACCCTTCCTGTTCCTTGTTACTGCAGAACACAGTCCTTGGAATCGATAAACCTCAAACCGACTTTACAAACTATAAGCGACCTGAGCTTACCTACTAGTTACCAATCTTGGAGCCTTTATGCTTAGAGTAGGGTAAGACCACTCTGGTTTTCCTGTGATATCACTCGTTATGTTTTCCCAACAAGCAGAACAACCTTCCCAGAAAGCAAAGGAAGAAATAGTGGAGACACTGACCATCATTTTTCCAGCCACCTTTGGTGACAGATGATGTTGTTTCATTGTCTACAAAGGGATAACCCTTTGTAAGTACAGGACACTCAAGCTAACCTCAGCAGCATGCAAGTGCATGGAAAATGCTCTGAGAGATTCTAGAGATTGCCATTTACACAGGCACATTAAAAATAGCACAAATTTGTTATAGAAAAGTAATGTCTGAGTAGTGATTGAATTTTTGAGGAGGTAACAAGGCAGGTAAATCAGAATAGTGTTTTTAGTGTAGGTAGTCTGCATGGATTTCAGTGAGGCTTTTGACAATTTGGTCAGAAAGTGAATAGTTCATGAGACTGACATTCTCTTTAAATAGCGCAGCAATGTTCCCTGTGTAAGTGTACGCCACTTGGTGTGCTGACACATCCACTCCTGTTTCTCCAGCCCTGGGGGTCTTTGAGAAATTAAGAGGGGTCATAGCCTGGAACCCAAGAGAAAGTGGCAAATGAGGTTCAAAACTGGCTAGTGACAGGAAATAACTGATTAGTTGAATAGGTGTTTTTGTAACTAATGCAATTTCCAGTAGAGTTTAACAGGGCTCTGTGATGGGTTCCTTCCTGTTTGTGGTAAATACTAATAACTCAGTTTTGAGAGGTTGTGATTAAGAAATTTGCAAATCATTAAAAAAATCAGCCAAGTAGTTGATAGTGAGAAGAGAGATGTAGAACTTCAGGAAGACTATCAGCAGTGCAGAAAAGTCAGAAGTGCAATTCAAACTGGAAAATTTTGAGGTAATGCATTTGTGGAAGGAATAAAAAAGATGAAGGAATGAACAAGACATGGTAGTAATCTGAGAAGTTTAGCAAAATAGGACCTTGGAGTATATGTCCATAGGCTCCTAATAGGCCTGGAAGATAAAGTGGCCAGAAGGTATCAGGATAATTTCCTTTATTAGTTAAGATCTGGCACATACAAGCAGGGAGGTAATGCTGGAACTGTATCAACACTAGTCACATCACACCAGGCTTACACTTCAGGCTTTAACATTACAAGAAGGATGTGTTCAGACTAGAGAAGGCACAAGAACGTTGCAAAGACATGGGAATGTTAGTGGTGAGGCAAGATTGCATTGGCAGAGTTGTCTTCTTTGAAACAAATGAAGGAATACTTATTTTAAGTAAATTATGAGGGGCCAGAAAGAGTGAATGAAATGGAGTTACTTCACTTAGCTTTAGCTTAATGACCAGGAGGCACCAATTTTAAGGAACTAAAAGGATTGAATGGGGAGTTGGAGATATATTTTCCACCCAGAAGGTAGTGAAGATTTGGAAATCATTAAATGAAAGGATGATGGAGGCAGAAACCCTTATGGCAATTTAAAACAAAAACACTTGGCTATGACAGACCAAGAGTTGAAAGTGAGTTTGGGCAGAATAGCTTTCTAGCATAGGGCAAGATGGACCGAATTATCTCTTTTTGTGTCGTAAATCTTCCATGTTTCTACTCAATCTTTTACGCGTTGGCAAGACATTAACTACTTGAGAGCGATCTTTCGGTTAAAAATTGTGCAAATGCTAATTTCCGCTAATTCTTGAGGATTGAATTACTTTGGAAGCAATGCCACACCATATTCATCCTGTCAACAAAGGAAACAAAATATCGGCTGAAGTTTATTCTTTCTCTATTTCGTTTTGTTTGAATTCGTAACTGAATTGTTTTGAAACAAAGTTAGCTGAAAGAGAACATGGGCCCAAAGCGGAGCTGACCCAAAACATAATTGTAGCTTCCTGTAAACAGATCCATTTTAGTAAGACATAGTCCTCGCATAAAATACAATTAGAACTGAATTTAAATGCACAGAAATTGTGTTATTTACGGAATGCGTCCGCTCGGTTGTTGCTAGGTCCATCTAAATTCTTTCTTAATTGAGTGAAATGTTAATCTTTCTGTTTTTACCAGATTGTAATTTGGCCACAGTGCCCAGTCTCGACAGCCTGATCACGGGAAGACAGATATTTAATTTAATATTCAGAACCAGTTCTTAAAATGTTTTACTTTCGAGTTAATGAGATGGTTCCGTTTACAATTAAGTGTCTGACACCCGCGTTTCAGAAAATCGCTTCTAATTCGCGGGTGTTAATTGAAATTAGTTTAAAAAGTAACTCGGTGTTAAAAGCAACAACTTTTTGACCCAGTAAGTGAGAACACTAGGAGCCGAAACGGACTCTGCCTTTAGAAAATATTTGGTAGGTTTTCAAATATACAGTTAGAATTGTTCCCAGTCTATAAACCATTCTGTCTGTCTGCAATTGTACGAGGGACAGAGGACGTATCAATATTCTTATTAGAAGTAGATGTCAGAAGACATGCCTGGTTAAATCAAATATAATTTATTGTTAAAAGTTAATCCTTTTAACTGGGCTGTTACAGATAATGCGGCCATTCACAGAGTTTGACAGCAAACAGCACTTTTCTGGGTCCATATCATCTACACACAAGCCGAATATGCAAGATAATCTTTATTAGACAAATATTAAGTTTCATTTTCTTTTTATTTGTTCGAATGTCGTCTGATTTCTCAGAACTGACTGATTCATAAATGTCACCAGGTTGGTGAGGTGTTACATTTCGGAATCACTGCTTTCTGGCAGGGGAGATTGAACCAAATAACATTCCACGCCTTGGAAACCCGCTCGTTTCAGAATCTGTCTGATACAACCAAACCGGTGCGGAGCACCCAGCCGCCGTCATTTTAATGTTAGGTAACCCGCTTCCGTTCATACAAAGCTGCCGAATCCCTTCAGAAATGAGGTCGACATGCACTCCTTCATTTCTATCTTTCAAAAGTTTCAAATCCGCATTCTCAGTGTGAATGTCTCGTCCTGTTGGTTTTCCCACTTGTGGGTGACACTCCAAGGGGTGGGGGGGGGGGGGGAGAGAAAGGCTCCCAAAACACATACAGAAACAAGGTTAAAATCCAAACAAAACTACAGGCCGAAATGTTTGGTATTCCCGCATCGATTTTTCATGCTGCGCGGCACAAAGTGGGATTACCCGTTTACTTTGAGAGGTAATTCTGCCACTGAGCGATTGGATAGTTTGCTCGAAATATCTTCAATTAGTTTTCAATTTTTTTTTGCGTCTGATGGTCGGCAAATACGGATTTGACCTTAGTTTATACTGGCTGCATCGTTCGGGCATTTTAGATGTCAGGACTGACAACAAAATAAAACATGGAAATGCTGCCGATGTAGGGAATTTGAAATTCAAACGTAAGACGTTTGAAATAGTCGGCAGATGGGCCACTGTGTTTCTGATGGGACAGGGACTAAAGGTGAACCAGAGAAGTGATCTTATTTTCCTGTCAATACACACGCTGCCTGAGTTGCCTGTTGATGTGGGAACCCAGAGGATCCCTAAGTGAACAGAGGACAAACACTGTTTACTTTAGATGCCACACACATTCCGTCACTTTAAAGTATTTCTTGTCCTCTAATTGTTAAATACTGCAAAAGGGGATGAATAGTCGTTGTGCCCGATGTATTGCAGATGATGTGCTACATTGGACTGTACTCACTTTATTTAACGCCACACCAGTAAAAAGGGTCAAATCGGATCAAGGCGTGAAAATGCCAATATCTAAATGAAGGGCTCATGCCCGAAACGTCGATTCTTCTGCTTCTTGGATGCTGCCTGACCTGCTGTGCTTTTCCAGCAACACACCCTCGACGCTAAGTGTGGCGCTAAGTTTGCGAAGTGTTCACCCCGATTTTGTACCTTTCCAAGATTTTCACTTGAATTCAACGGGAGCACACACCAAATTATAGGAAGGGACGAGACTGCAGAGTGGACAATAGTCGATTATAAGGTGGTTGCACTACACTGAATCGATTGGCAATTGTCTTGCATCAGCCTGGATGGAAGCGGTGTGCCACACTTCCCGGGAAAGGTGAGACCCCAACCCCTACAGAATGAATACCACTGAATTGATATGGAGGCGCGCCCTTTATTCTGAGCGCTCCTTCCGAGCCGCCACAAGGTGGCGCTTGCAGACACCCTCCCCCTGCGTTTATATAGCATTTTTAATAAGCGCCATCAAGCTCCCAACACCCATCCCCAAAATAAGTTGACAGGCGCTGTCTAAATTCACAAGAAGCCAAAACAGAAGTTGCTGGAGAAGTTCAACAGGTCTGGCAGAATCTATGCAGAGAAATCAGAGTTAACGTTTCAGGTTCAGTGACCCTTCCTCTGAACAAGAACCTAGTTTGGAAATTTTGTGCCAACCACACAATATCGCTGCACACAGGAATAAGGGAAAACTGATACCAGCCTCCACTTCCCGCGAGCATCTTATTTTGCTTTTAAGGCTTCTTCCATTGTTCGTGTGGTTTTGCAGTTTCGGAACGCAGTTCAGAGGCATTTGATTTAACTGTTTTTGAAGGACGTAAACCAAACAAAAATAATCAAAGAGTGCGACCCGGGTACAAGGCAGGACCAAAATAAACAGAAATTTTCCACAACTGCAAGAATGACGATTAAAGTGTAACTGCGTTGAAGGTGAGATTGCAAAGCGACAGAGATTTCGCACTGGTCAAACCGGATGGAGAGAGCATATACGAACGCGCATTTCATTCACCAAAGGAACGCAGCAGCTAAACGCTTTCGACGATGTGTCGATTAAAACACACACACACACACACACAAAAGTCGTCAGTCTCCCCGACCGGCCCTGCATGAGCTATGATTTAAACGTGTTGTCAATTGTGAAACATTTGCACCATTTCCAGTCAATGAGATTATGCTTTCCTGATTGCTGTCTTCTTTGTTGGAATTAAGCCTTCCTCAGAAAACAGGGCGGATTTACAAAACATTTTTATGCGGAATTTCCCCCCGATGATTGTTCCAACAATCAAAAATATTACAGAAACATTTCGTTATTTCTTGTTGTTTGCTCTTTCTACTTAGAATGCATAATTTGGAAATAATCAGCGAGATAACCATTTCTCAAGAAGCCAGTAAAGGGATTTCATTACCGCTGCATTTTAACCAATTCTTGAAAATCTAGTACTTTTATTTTGCAAATAAACCACATACCGACGCCATCTTTTAATTAAGCCCTGATTTGTTTGTTTTTAAACTCGTAGCAAATAACATTCCAAGATCATTTCAGACTGATGTAAAATGATCTACGTTCAGCAGGTACATAACAGGGTAATTGCACGCACAAAAATAAATGTTTGTCCAAGGCAAAAAAGTCTGAATTTGCCGAGGCGCATTTATGCTGAAACTTTTAAGCACATCGTGTTACTTGAAGAATGATTTGAATTATGTGTGAGATTTTAATGTCCACAATTACAGTCAAGTGACCACCACAAGCCTGATAAATTTGTAACTAAGGTGCCAACAGGTCTCTCACTATTCTATTTCTGTTATGTGAATGAGGATGGGAAATGGTCAGAATTATAAGTGCATTAGCTGTGCATTTATCAAGCCTTTAGTTGCCTTCTCACAGTATCCCTTGGAAAGCTGAAATTTTGCAGTCTGAACCAATCTTATTTTATTGCTTTTGAAAAAATGTAATGCTTGAAAATGCTGTTTTTGCTTCATCTGTACATATTAATGGAATTGGAAAGGACTGGGTTTTATTCATTGAACTAACACTGTCATTTTCTTTTACACCATACTGCACCCATTCTACAGTAGACTATAAAGAACAGGAACTGTACATATTTGTATTGTCAAATAAATAAAACCACATACAGTAAACGTCAATCTGGTATTTAAGCCCCACCCACCAAGAAATTCCTCCTAAAGTTAATACTATATATTATGGGACATCACATTAGACCAGGCTTAGCTAGAATTTCTCCATCTTATCGCTTACAGCATCAGATAGCTTTGGCACCTTCTTAAAAATTTGATTGCACTATTACACTGTACAAGGTCAGTTCTTAAGGTGGAAGGAAGCTTCAGTCTTTTTGGCACTCCTAAGACCATTTCGACATTTGGTGAATGGATTGGATATATACAAACAAACATCTCGGGAATACCTTAAGGGCTGGTGTAGAAAGTATAGTAGCCCATCGCTTTTGCACCATCCTTGTTATACTCTTTCGAAGTAATTGTCTCACATTTAATTGTTGGTGAACTTTCACTGCTTGAGTTGCCAGCTGAAACCCTTCGTCTTTTGCAGGCATTTTCATAGAGTCCAGAGTCTGAGTCCATGGATTTAATGGATGGTGGGGTTTCAATCCAAGGTGAGTTGGCTTCTTCCCTTGCCTTGTCCTCGGAGGACAATACTTGATCTTCAGGGAAAGCTGGTGGACTCGTTCTGGAGGACCATGTTAGCCCAGAGGTTATCTTTCTCTGGTATTGGGAACTCCTGGAGCCCCAACCAAATGTTGGGTCAGGATAATAGCTCAGAGAATGAGCTGACTGAATGGGTAAAGGCTTGAGACCATAGGGCAGCAAGGCATTGGCAGCATAATCTGCATCGTAAGAGGTAAAGTCCAACCTATTGGTGCCAGGCTGTTGCACGGAGGTGACAAACCACCTCTGGGGAGGATTGCTGGACTCCTCGGTTTGTTGTGGGGACAGGATGCCACTTGTTTGGGGCACTGCACGTTCACCATTGTAGAACCGGGCTGATGGTATGCTGTTGGCAAACTGATCCTGGAAGAAGGGTTGCATGGCATAACGTGCCCCAGGCACTATCTGATGGGACCGGGGTGAATCCGTGGGAGATGGGGTCAATCTGTCATTTTCTGGAGTAGTGAACATACTGAAGAATTAAAAAGGAAATTAGAACCTTGACCATGATATCTTGATATTTAAAGAACAAATGTATCTGAATCAAATTTATTAAATTAAAAGCATAAACTTACGAATCATAGTTGTCTCTGAAACCTTTGGCAAAAGGATTGTGATCTATCTTGAGCTGGGTAATCTAATGAAAGACAAAATAAAAGTTTTAAAACCTACCAGTTGCCAACTGTTACATTTGCTTTAACAATTCAAATCTACAATAAACAATCCTTACATCAGTGTTCTGGTAGGCAGTGACAGCAATGAACTGTGATTCGGGGAAAGTAAACGTTTGTGTTTTTGAAGACTCAGATATGTCCTCCACACCATCTTCATTCACCTCCACTATATGAAGACGTGGTTGGTATTTGTGCAAGGACTGCAATACAACCATCTGTAAAAATGAAAGACACACAACTGTGAAGACACTCACCACAAAAGATTACTCTCAGACAAACACATCAGAGATATGCGTTACCTGTTCACTGGCTCACCTGAGTGCTGTTGTTGGTTGCGCCCTTATTGTTAGTCAGTTTAAGTTTCCCAAAGGAAATCTCTTGTCTCATCCAGTGAGCTCCAGTGTTTGGAGACTCAGGGTGGACATAAGATCTGTTACCTGAAGAATAAAGTTAAAGATGATATTGTGAGTAACAAGTTAGGAACAGTGGAATATCTTAAGTTTCCTTTCTGAATTTTTTAAAAGAATACTAATATCAGTTTCAAAATTGACTACAAATGAGTAGCTTTTTCTAGTGAAATTAGCAGAAAATTGGGTCTTTAAAATACTGCATTTCAGTTTGAACTGTATATGTCTGCAAGGTATGACATGTGGCTACTGCAACCAGTTCACATTAATCAAAAAACATTTACACGAAAGCAAAATTCTGTGGATCACGCAAATTTGAAAAAAAGAAACCAGAAAATGCAGGAAATTAAAAGCCAGTCTACATCCATGAAGACATAAAGTGTTAAAATTTCAAGTCTGTAAATCTTCGTCATAATTTGTTAGAAGACATACATTTATCCTACTCTATCTCAACAGCCTTGCAGCCTGACATTCCAAATTAATCCTTTGACATTCAATCAGCCACAATCTTAAGGAGTCAATTTTCTCTGATCTGAACATTAAAACTCAATGTATTTCTACATAATGTGTAAAATTCCACTGATAACTTATGCCACAAATGAGGAAGAAGCTCCAAATTTTAAAGGTGCAGCACTTGAATTGCATTCCAGGAAATCAGTGTTTGCTTTGACACCAAGTTGTTTGTGCAGAATTGCACATTTTAAAATTAGGGACAACCACCATTTTGAATACGATGCCAGTTGGGCAGGGGCAGATTGGTTTTGACTTTACATTGGAGAGAAGCTTTGTTCAAGGTCTTGAAATAAATCAGTGTTATTGATTAGATTTTACTAAAGTACAGATTAAGTATTAGTTGTGCAAATTTAAAAGCTGCATTGGTCCAATTAATTTGATTTAAAGTCAGACAGATTGCATATTTCTGAAACTGTATTTGCAGAATAAAGCCGTAGGCTATCTAGGAACATGATAACCTGGTGAACAACTAGTGAGTTTGAATCCTCATGATTTAACTGCAAATTTTGCTAACTAACTGGATTATTAACACCATCTTTGTGATTGTTAGCTTGGCTCCTCGACATCATGATCAAATACCAAACAATCCTAGGACAAAGATATCCTGTAGTCCCGATCCATTAAACAGAGATATTGACATGAGGTGGTTTCACGGGAGATGAAAATAAAATTTATATTTGTGTATTTAACTAACAGAACATGAAAAACAGTCGATAACTAATTCTGAACATTCAGAACAAGTCATGTCAGACTCAAAACATTTGTCTGTTTCTCTCCCCACAGATGCTGCCAGACCTATTGAGGTTCTTCAGCATTTTCTATGCTTGTTATTAAAAAAATAGTGCATCAACCAAAAGAAAATTTTTAAGTACAGACTGAAAAGGTCACAGGCAATTTCCATATGAGGGGACGATGTCTCAAATTCTCAGATCAGTACAAGTCTTTTTTGTCCCCATCAACTTTAAACATAAGCACAAACAGTGGGCCATCTACATTAAAATTTGTTTAGCAATTGGCCCTAAAAGGACTCTGGGACATTTTAATATGTAAAAGGCACTATATAAGTGCAAGTTGCTTTAAAAGACAAGAAAAAGGGTCAGGAGTGAAGAGTGGCTGGAGAATGTGTGCAACAACACAGGAGCTATGGAGCGAATGACAGCATTCTGTGCTAAAAATTCTCACTTCATTATGAACGACACTCTTGACCCAGGCAGAAGCAACATTCCGTCATACACAATCGATTAAGAAGAGTAAGATTATAAAATTTTTATTCAAAACATCTTGACAACTCAAGCATGGCAGGTCAACCAGCTGGACGTCAATTGTTTCCCGCCTGTAAAATGATGAGTTATTCCAACGTTTTCTGTTCTTCCCAATGCACACGTAGTGTGGGTGGTGGGGTGGGGGCGTGCAGTATGTGAGTTCCATGCAGGTATCAAAATATAACCGCAAGTACCGCGGTACTGGAGATCTGAAATCATTGGATTTCTAAAATATAATGGACTACACCAACAGCTGCGCGGATAAAACGGGGCTAATCGGAGGATTGCCGAGAAGGCAATGTTTGCCCAGCGATTTAATTTCAGTAATGCCTAACAGTGGACAATTTACTAAATAAATCAACATTTGGGAGAATTACGTCCCGAAATCCTGATGAAGTGTGACTTTATGCCCCTTTGACAGGCATCATGTCTCGCCATTACACAGAGGATCCGTGACAGAATTACAAACAGATCTACAATGTACAAAGTCCGCACAAACGAGATGCTGCACAATCCGCGCGCTCACACACACCTTGAATGTTGTTGTCCGCTTTTCCGCAAGTCACCCATTTTCCACCTTGAAATCGCCAGTGATTGGGATCGGACAACACAACTTCCACAAACACATTGTAATGAGCGGTTGGGTTGAGAGCAGAAATATTGAAACTCAGGAAGGGGAACATACGCCTGGGAGAAGCAAAAACGAATAACTAAACGATACAACACCCCAAATGCATAAAAATAAACGACAGAAACCCGAACAATACCAGAAAATCTTCAAGAACTCAGCCAGTCTGGCAACTATAAAGAAAACGCATATCTGAAAGCTTCCCTCTGTTTCTCTCCCCACAGGTGCTGGTTGTCTGCTGAGTGCTTCCAACATTGTCTGTTCGCATTCACACCATTGCAATCATTTGCTTTGGCTGTGGCGAGAAATAAGTTTTCCCCTGTCATCGGCATTGAGGAGCGGTAAACATTCACCAACCTGTGCAGACTCAGGTCAGAGGGGGAAGAGTAACAGTCTTCGGCCATAGTCTAATTTTAATGATAATTTGCAGGATATGATTCCCGATCTAACAGACGCAAGCAACAACTGCGTTGAACTTTCACCATTTACCCTCCCTCAAATGTTTTATGAAGCGTGAATGACTTTTGAACATGCGGGAGGAGGTATAGTCCCAAAACAATGCCCCTCGAGTTTTGGACTCTGTGACCTCACTAGTGCTGAAAACTGAGTTTCTAAATGACAGCAGCACGCTGCTTGGTGCAGGGACTTTGAGCTGAGCTGTTGTTAACGGCCTTAAATGATAGGACCATTATCAAATCTGGTCCTGTACTGCTCGTGTTCATGAACCTGGGAGCACCGAACCTCTCCGTTCCAATATCTCCAAAATTCATTGCATGGAGCGGTTAGTTATTCAATACAAGGACTCCAAATTAAACTCCACTCCGCACTGACAACTCAACATAAATAACATTGTGTTTCCAGGCTGAAATGTTACAATCTGCGAGTCGGGAGTATTTCACAAACTGTAGCAAGGCATTGCCTGACGTTTCTTGCTCACTCGTGACACCTTAACATCTAATCATTTCTTGGGGGCAACCGAATTGGTATTGGAAATACGAAATTAGAGACGAGGTTGATTTTATGCATGTACACATAAACAGTACAGACCAATTATTATTGAAATGAGAAAATTGGGTTTAATTATTACCTACTGATCCGGATTGTATTCTCCCACAAGGCGTAAAGAAATATAGAAATATCACTCATCCCGAATAAATAAATCAAACATTTCGTCTAATTCAATAAAAAAAATGGGGTAGCGATTTCAACCAGTCCATCCATAAGACATAATCGGGCTACATCAATTCTTCTGGTACAGGATATCGGCCCCAATTTATGGAAGTACTATATTGTAGCATTTAAACAGGCCCTCTTTTCCCACACAAAACTGTGGTCTCATTCGCAATGGCGAAAAGATGTCAGCTCCAACACCCAGCTGATGTGTGGAGAAGCATTGGCGCTGGCTGTGATGGAATCCGCTGATTCCGAATTGGCTGCTGTGAAAAGTGACCACATTATTTCATAAAACATTCTGGACCAGATGCCCAGGTACAGGCCGTGGCAGGAAACTTGGGCCAGTCTATCATGAACAACCGATTAAGTATGAGTGATGGGCTTCATTCAAACGCTACAAAGTGGAACAGCTGAGAACAACGACAGGATTGGAGTCAGTGTAATAACACCAAGGAAATCAGCACCGACATTAACAAAACGTGATTTCATTTTCTTCTCTACACGAATGAAACCAAAACTGAATCCAGACTTTTGTGTTTTGTTTGGGTGAGAGTGTGGCCTTCGAAGTTACAATACCATGCCCAGTTAAATGGGGCATGAAACTTCTACAGGCAATTAGAGAGGATGGGAAATGGGAAACAATACGGGTATTTCATGGGTGAGAGATTGTAAACACCTCTCTGAAAGCCAGCCCATGTAAAGGTCTTCGACCTGCAACAGAAACTGACTTCTCTCTCCACAAAGGCTGCCTGTTCTGTCGAATATTTCCAACATTTTCTCTTCCTTCAGCTTCCCAACACCCGCCTTTGAAAGCACGGACGCCACTCTGAACCTGGTAAACAGACCTGCCGAATCTGAGAGTAAATGTCCCTCCTTCGGGTGACCTTGTGGAAGGTAATTGGAGTGGACAACGTGAGTAACTCTGCAATTACCCCTGATCGCTCGGATTGCCAGAGCGTAAAAAGGCGAGTGCAGCCTCTCGTTACATATTAGTTTCAACCTTCAAACCTAAAATCAGGTGAAAATGCCACTATAAATTGCATATTTCACCCAGCACCACATAGCAGTCAATCACCGGGGAGCTCCCTACCTTTAACTCGCCAGTTTGGAAACTGGAAATATATAATTGATTCTGGGTCTGAGTGTAAATTCTCCCGCAATTCAGAATTCTTCCATTCCTTTACACAGTAAAGGAGGTGGCCGATATCTCAATGCCTTTATAATAAATGCGTTGGAGAATTGATTAACTACACTAATCGGGATTCCGTTAGAGAGACTTAATTTCTTTTAAAGGTATCAACTTTCTATTTCTCTGCAAACCGAAAGTCTGGCGCTAGTGTCCCGGTTCCGTCATTCGCCAACCTTTTAAGCTTTACACAATCCTCAATAACGGAATACATCTGTGCTACTCAGGATCTGACACAAGTCGCTTAGGCTCGGGAATGACTCTGGAGTCACATCTTAAGAAAAAAAGATGCCATTTCCAGAGAGAACAAGCCAGGCTGGAAGCTCGGGAATGGTCACCAACCCCAAATCTGCACAGTTACAGTCGTTCCGCCGTTATCCATCATCAAGAATACTCTCTCCAGGATGTAGCAGATCCTGAGGGAGTTAGAACCTAAGCTCGACAGTGGCCTGGCGCAGTTCCTTCAGTGGCTGAGAGGTTGTATCGCGGACCCAGGACACTGAGCCAGGTGTGTCGTTCAACACAGGTAAACCCCCCAGCCCCACGTTACACAGCAACACTCCCGAATCTGCAAGGCTTTTCTCGATCGGAAACACAACAAAATCTAAACATCAGACCTTCCCCAATTCTATCAGATGTGGATGTCATCTCTGATGCTAGTTAGGGTTGGCACACATCTCAAACAACTTGTTTAACACGGTTGCCAGAGAGAGCTCAAACTCAGCCCGGGCCATCAGGTGATCCTAATGCAAAAGTCTTAAGATTGTCAGGCAAGTATTAAATTTTTTAAAAACCGCTCTCAGGACTGACTGACAGTTCAGAACTCAAGAGGAATCCCAGGACCCCAGAAAAGTGAAGCAAGGTGCGGGGGTTACTGTGGATTTCCGCCTTACCTGCCCTGTTTGGTGATGATCATCTCGGTCTGGTGCCGGTGAAACTTCAGCCAAAGTGCCCGATTGCAGAGGTAGACCTGCGCCCGGGTGGGGTGCGGGATGCTGGGGCTGTACTGCGGATAGAGCGGGCCGCCCTGGTAGCCGTGTCCATACTGGGAGCGCCCTGAGCCGGGGTACGCTGGATAAGCCGAGGGGCCGAGCGCCGGGGCACCGGCCGCGGTTAGAATGGGATTGTAGGCGCCGTTGCTCAGCACGGAGTGAGGGCTCAGGTAGCGGCTGGCCCCGTTCACCGGGAACGCTGGTGAGGGGTGTTGCCCGGGGTAAGGCAGCAAGGAGCCGGGGTTAGGAGCTCCCTGCTGCTGGGGCTGCTGCTGGGGCTGCTGCTGGTGGCCGGGACTCAGGTTCTGCGGGGCCACGGGAGACAGGAAATACCGTTCGGGCCCCAGACTGTCCAGGCTGTAGCGAACTTCGGCCAAGTCTTCCTCGGCCGGCCCAGACGGCGAGCCCTTGGCGCGGTCTCCGGCCGCCGGCGCCCCTACTTTGGCCGGGCTGAAGCTGTGGCTCTGGTTGTCCGTCAGCATCCCGGAGCCGGCAGCGAACTTCTTGTGGATGGCGCCGGTGGTGTCCTGCAGACTGTCCGCCCGCTCGCTCTCCGCGAATTCGAGCTGCGAGGACGCCGGGCTCTGACTTTCCGGGGACGAGGACAAGCTGTAGAAAGGTTTGGGCAGGCTGGCGCTGGAAGTGAAGCATCGTTCTGCTAACTGCATCATTCCGAGTCCAAAACCACCCCCACCCCCCCAAACCCACAACGCCAACACCCCCCCCCCCCCAACCCCCCACTTCCCTCGGTCCCAGCAAAGCCCCACCTCAAGAGACTCACACAAACACACTCACAACTCACACAAAATACACTGCAGATCTCCGTCTGTGTAAAACACACACATACACACACACACACACAGAAACCACAAGCCGGCAGCTAGTCCTTCACTGGGGCTAAAGTCAGCTTCTTGCAGCGTGCTCCTTCTGCCCCTCCCTCCGCCCCTCCTCCTCCAGCAATCCCATCACAAACACAAACCCCTCACCCCTCTGCTCCCCCCGTCCCATTGGGTACCAGCACGCAGAGGTGGGACCAGAGGGTGGAGTCAGGTTCCCGGGGTGGGAGTGAAGGGATTGGTAACAAACAAATAGCAAACTTGGTCTCTCTCTCTCTTTCTGTCTGCCTCTCCAAAACACCTTCTATCGATCCATTTTACACTCACACTCTCTCCCCGCCCCCCTCCCCCCGCCCCAAGTATTTAATGATTTCAGGAAATGGAAGGGTTACTATGTTGAAAAATCCATTCGAGCTTTTCCCCATCTGACCATTTCCCCGTAACCGGCAGAAACCAGTGCAATTTAAAAGAAAACAAAAAAATCTGAAAGCAACATTAATGCGGGCGCTGGAGAATCTGAAAGAGACAGAAAATGCTGGAAATACTCAGCATGTCTGGCAGCATCAGTTGAGAGAGAGAGACAGGGTCAATGTTACAAGTCTGTGACCTCTCAGCAAAACTGTAAATCTACCCCTCTGAGAGGTTACGAGTGCCTTTTATAATTCTCCTTCTGAGTGGGCAGCGACTTAAACTCTGGTGTGGGAGTGCAGTCCGTATCGGCTGGGGCACAGTCCCGATCTCGAAGATCGCTGCAGTTTTATCGTTGATGTATTTTCGCATGCCGCCGGGAGATTAACTTGATGCATAAGCACGATTTTGTTTGGCACAGTTACGTCTTTCTATAAAGGTGGCAGACTTTATTTTTCACGTTGTATATTCGAGGCAGACAATCCCAGCGCTTTGCATACTGAATTCCAAACCCGTCGGTCACAAACAACCAAATAGAATACACGTGTCATAACAAGAAAGCGTCCCTTCTTCTCCAGCACTTCCATGTAACTGTATTGGTCTCAAACCATTTAACTGAGTCAGAACAGAGGTATCCCTGTTCACAGAAATGCAACCGAATTGTAACTCCCTCACAAAAATACATGTTTATATATTACCGTTAACTGGATGAACTTTTTCTTGTAAGTCAGATGACAATTTGGTGTGTGGTTTCTGGAGGATTTCATAGACGTTTTGGGTTGTATTCGCGACCCGAAAACGTGTCGGAAACTTCACACCTGCGGTTCCTCTCGTTCTCCCCCAACTACAGTATTTGCTTTAGTTACTGCTTGCAAACCGATCTCGCCCTCCCCTTTTCATGCAAGGTAAATACTTAATGATTTGGGCTCTTGCATTTCACTGCATTTTGTGATATCTTATCAGATCCAACGAAACTTTTCAGGTAAAGGCAATTTCTCTACTGACATGGCTTTCTAGTCCCGGGGCTGTCACTAACTTCCTGCTTAATTAACCTCACTACTTTGTCATAGAAGATTATATGTCCATATTAACCCCTATCCATACGAAACTACTGCCAAATATGATTCCCACAATGGGACATTGTTTCTAAACAAACCCCTCGACGCCCCGTTATTTTTTCTTTTAAACCAGCCCTGGCATCGAACAGATGAGATTTTGTTTTCTCTCTCTCTCAGGAGTAAATCACGATTTTTGCCTTCCGCGTGGTTTCGGACAGTTTTTGTCTTAACTTTCAGACCGTGAGACACTTAGAAACAAATAGACAGGGATGTGAACCCGAAGTTACTGCTCCGAATGCATTTGTTGCAATTGTCCCAGAGAGAAAAAAAAACCTTATTCCCACCGGGTCCCCGTTTCTATGTAGGATAAAAACGGCCAATTATTTTTCTGTCTGAGGGAGTCTGTGATGTTCAGGAGAGTGACAGCTCGGCGCGGCGAGACAACATCATTAAAACAGCTATTATACACCACTGAATATTCGTCTATCAGAGTCCCTCACATCAAGCTTCTACCTGTGAAATGTAAGAAAAGAACTCAAAACACATCCACTCTCCTCATCCCCATAGATCAGCTTTTGATCTCCAACCTGATAGTGATCTTCTATTTGCACAACCGCTTTTGAAATACCTCGGTGAATTTATATGAAACATATTAAAAATGGCTTCAGACATTTAAAGACGCTGTATATATTTACATCGTTAATTAACAATTAATGTTAAACTACCCCAAAGATAACATATACAGGTTTCCTTTCGTCGATCTTCAGAACTGATGTTTCGAGCATATTTAACAAAGGATGAATGAGTGGACCATTCAGTTCATTGCCTGCTCTTTATTTTGTGTTAGCCTTGTGAATTTTTTAAAAATCCTAATTCGCTGTCCCTTTATCTCCACATGTTAAAAAAGTGACCCATGCAAAGAAATGGTCTTTTTTTTAAACTTCCGATGAACTTTGCATTGTCCCTTTGTCTAAAAGGTTTCTGTGGTACGAGAAAGATGGGGCAAGAGGCCTCTTTTAGTTTTCTACCTTGTAATTTGCTCATGTTCGAAGATGCTTGGCTGAGATTTCTTTTCCCTCATAGCTGCTGTTGCTTTTGCAAACGCAATCTCCACTCATGGACGTGTAACTGGAGATTGAACCGTACATCGATCTAAAGTTTGTGATGAAAAAATGAAGATAGCTTCCACTACATTCCCCCAGTCTTGTTCTGAATTCCCTATTAAAGACGATTTTTCTGTTACAGAATTAAATTATTGCCTTCACCCCCACTCAGTTGGACTTTACTGAAGAATACTTAGTCATGCTTCATGCCTCTCGATATTTCCACTCAGCAATCGACCCATCCCAGTTAATGAAATGCAATAGTCTTTTGGGGAGACCAGTTGCAAATTTCCACCTTCCTCTGTGACAAAGCCTCGATTGAGCCAGATTTCAATTTTACTTTTTACTGCCTCTTGTTTTCGATCTCCTGCACTACAGCTCCCGCATCAGCCCCATCCCAGCAAATAATTTCTCCTTAATCAATTCAACCTTTTTGCGTTGGAAACTCCATGATTAGATCACATCTCCTCTCATCTAAATTCGTTTACACAGAGCAAGTTTTGTAACCGTTCTTTGTAATTTATCCTGAAGCCCTCGTCTAATTCTCGTGGATTTGTACAGTACTCCCTCCAAGCCCAAAGCGTTGTTCCCGAGATTTGCAAGAATTAACTGACGTAAACCAAATTTCCTATTCATTTTCATCCAATGACAAAGCCACTTGAGGTTAGAATAACGACATCAGCATCTTGCATTTTCCTAACACCTTCAGGGTCGGGAGATATCCTGATGTACTCCACAGAAAGATACTGAAAAGGGACTGTTAAACCAGACATTCAGATATTCGGAGGAGATAAACTATAAAGGCGTAGATAAGAAGTAGACTTTGGGGAAACCTTGAAATCTCTTAAATGCAAGTTGTTGACACTGGAGAAGCGGAAACTGAAATGGTGGAAAGGTTTTGGAAGAGAATCCCACCGTAGGGTCTGAGTTGGCTGAAAGTTTAGCGGGGGGTGGGGGCGATGAGGTGTGTAGGGTTGAGGGAGATGGGGGTTTGAGCTGTCACTACAAGTCAGAGGAATGGAGGGGGCAGTGTACGCCTACAAGTGTTAACAGATTCATTTGATTCCATTCCGTATTTTATTCATTGGTGTATTTTTTTATTTTATTGAATGTCTGTGAATTTCTCCATTTCACCAAGCTCCAGTTTTTCTAATAACTCCTGCACGATAGTTTTATTCCATACTGTGAAGAAAGAAGCAGACACTTCCTGAGTAATTGCAGTCAGATCTTCTTGGTTATCATCACCATACATTCACTTGGCATTAAACGGCCCAATTCACCTCTAGTTTTATGCCCTCACAAAAACATTTCGAACTACACTGGGTAACTAGCTGCAATCTTTTTTCATTCTCCCCCGCCCTCTTCACCTCTTGTTCTTATTATTTTAAAAAAATCTTATCTATCCTTCGTCTTGCAACAATTTTTCAACCTTAGCTGTTTTGGTTTAATATAAATCCTAATCGCACTCCACGTGGCTGGCCATCTAGAAATGCTTTTTATGGTACATATTTATTTTAACAATTGCTCAGACAGATTCCATTGTTGTTTCATAGGTTAACTGCCTAATAGTTGTCAGGCCTAATTATTTTAGTTAGTAAATCATTTTGCCATTTGCTTTGAAGTTAACATTGTTACATTTAAAATATGCAAACATCTTATGTTCTTCAAAAGCTAATTTGCTATCTCAACAGTGAATAAACAAATTCATAGCATATTATGTAAAAAAAACCATGCATGCTGTATACTATGAAAGTCATGGATGTTTACATATTACAATTAAAGAAAAACCATATTTATCATTAAAAGGAAACAATTGTTGATAAGCAAATCACAATAGTCAAATATCATTGCTTTATTGAACTAAACATTATTTTGCTGCATATGATGTATGGATGTGGAATTGTTTCCCTCATCAACTTTAATATGGTGCCTCTTTAAAATTAAGCAATTTTATAGAAGACATACTATATGCATGTAACTTAATTTATTTTTATATCTAGATTTTTTGAAGTTTATTGTTAAACTGGCAAATCTTCTCTTAAAATCATATACAATATATGACACAGAAAGAGGCCACTTGGCCCATTATGTCTGTGGTGACTAAAATATCAAATCACCCATCCTAATTCTACTTGCCAGCATTGGTCTGCAGCTCTGCAGTTACTGAAATTCCAGACCATTTATATGAGTTGAGGACATCCACATCTACTATACTTTTAAACAGCAAGTTCCAGGCTGTAACATCCTTATCAATCCTCCGTGTTACTCCCTCACAAAATTCAACCAAGTTGGTCAGGCATGATCTTCCCTTAACAAATCTGTGCTAATTATTCTTTTTAAAAAATAAATACCCTTCTAAATTACTATTTATCCTGTATTTCAGAATTAATTCCAATAATTTGTCTTCTACTAAGATTACTGACTGACCTGTAATTATTTTGTCTATTCATTCCTCTCTTTTTTTAAAAAAATGGTATGACATCAGCAGTCCTCCAATCCTTCCACACCGCATCATACTAAGGGCACTGGAAAATTATGGTTCAACCTTTTTCCATTTCCCCCTTATCATAATTTATTGGCTTGGGGCATATTTCCTCCTGCTCAGTTGAATTATCCACTCTCAAGGATGCTAGTCCCAATAATATCTCCTCTCCCTCTATGTTGTCTTTATAGTTTTTTATACATGATTGACCACACCATCCTTCTCCAACACACCTCTTCTGTTGTCTCGCTGGTGGGAGTGGTCTGAGCAAGATTGCTGAGGGACCCAGGCCAAAAATGAAGGACACTGGAATGGGTGGGGTACTGTGACTGAGTCACGGAATTGCTTTCAGTAGTCAATCCCAGCTCATGCCAAATCCCTAGATTGGACACTTCATTTCTTTATGGGAGGACCCCTATTTTGATTTCCTACTGGTCTTGAGGACTCATTGGAGAACCATGCCACCCTCACAAAGTTCCTAAATCACCATTAAATTCTGATGGGCACTGGCATAATTGATGTCAATTGGCTCAATAATCAGCCTAATTGACAACCTGCCACAAGTGGCTCAGTTTCCCCCATTGTCCCAAGCCCAAATTCAACTCAAGTGCTTCAGGGAGTTTTTTTTCTGTTGCCTGGAGACTGTTGTGAAGCCTGTTGTGTGATTTACTGAAACCAGCCTCCTTATTTCATGTCACATCTAGATGCATTAAAACCAGCCTTCAGTTGCAGTTAAAATCCCGCCAGTGTGGATTGAAGCCCAGATCTGGGTATGAGGATATCACTGCACTGCTCCAAAGAAGAAACTAGGATGGTGTTGGTAGTAATGGTGTGCAGCATTTGATTTTAATTGAATTGATTGAAAGGACAATACTGAGAGTCCACTGACATCTGTTTCTGGTTTCCCAGAATGCATTTTCATTGTACAAACTCTGTACTGGGGTCTCAGTTTTGTTTGAGATCACTTTTTTATAAGTTGATCAAACTTTAGCTTTCCATGCTGATTTGATTGTGCAATTATTTTAATGTTGAGATTTGATCATGCTTTAAATATAGTATTAAGTCATTTAAGCTTTAAAATTGGAACATGTATTTTGCTGACATTACAGATTTCCCCCATCTATAAGAATCACTAAATTTCACAAGTACATTTTAGTGAAACTAAGATGAACAACCCACAACTTGCATCTTTATGGCACCTTCAGTGTGGAAACTGCCCACAAGTTGTTGCAATCATTGAACCAACACCTTTATCAGACAAATAATGTTCAGAATTTAACTGTGAAAATCTTTCCCTCACCTTGTGACAGAATCAAAGATAGATGAAACTTTATATACAGTTCTGTCAGTGGGTAAAATCCACTGGATGTTGTGATATAAATCTGAACAGTCAGCTCATGGATGTCAGTGACTCAGAATCACAGCTAAAGATGCACCATTAAGAGAGTGGCTTTAATACTTAAAGTGAACATAACTGAAATTTTACTAGTTTTTAGGAGAGGACAGAATGGCTATGTGGGAAACAGAAGAACCATTATTTCTGTTTAGTGCAAGTCAGATAAAATCAATTTATGAACAAATGTGTGATTTCTTTCTACTCATTTTACAGCACCTGCTAACTAAATCAAGTTTTTTTTATAAAGGAAGTATGTTTTTGTGTTACTGAGAGGAGAGACATGTCATTGACCCTTTTATAGTCAGCAACATTCAAGCAATATTCAAGTTCAGTATGACCAAATAAGCTTTTGTTTTTGTCAGGAGATCTACACCCACGGTGATTTGCATTGGAAAAGAGATTGATAACATTTCAGGAAGCAGACTTTTCTGATGTAATGTTCCACCCGCTGTTAATAGTAATTGCCTCGTTTACATTGAGCCCTCTCCAGATGAAAAGGCAGTTCCTGTTAGGATTTTCTTCCTCCAAGGCTGTTTGCTTTTAAGGTAAATTTTAAGATTTGATGTAAAGTTGCAATCCCTTTTACTGGAAAATAGCACAGACAAATTTAGATTATTATCAACCTGGAGTTAAGAAAAAAATAAATTGAACAATTCCAACTCTGAAAACTTTTAGAAAACCATATTTTGTGTATCATAAAACATACATAAATATGAACAAGTGCTATGACCAATAATGTGATAAATTGGTTGTTAATATTAATAACTTACAGATCACAATCAACCAAGGAAACCCATTGAAAAAAGTGGAGTTTTAGCTTATTGAGTGGATGTAAAGAAGGCTTTTGATAGCAACGATCTAAGTGGTTACTAGCAGACATAATATCCAGCAATATCATTAAACATCAACTTCATCAACAGTTGTCTCTTTTCTCCAATTCTCCTCTCCCAAACATGTTTTTTCTTTCTGTGGTATAGTTCCAAGGACAAAAGTCACTGTCTAATATTTTGCAAATGGCTAAGTGAAATCTGCTTCAGCCTTGTCACTAATGGCAAACTTTGACTCGAGTTTAGACAATTGTACCAGCCTTTGCCTTTGTTTCAACAGATGTGGCTGATCCTCTAGCTGTCCTGATGCTATACTCTGGAACTCTTTTTGTTGCAGCTTTCCACGACTTCAACATTCTCCTCAATATTATTTTATCAACCAATCCTTCATCAGCTTCCTACCATGAAACATCTCTTCATCACAGTCGAGCTATAGCCAAAGATTTCCTCAGAGTTGCTCATCCTCTGCCACTGTGACTAAGCTGGAAGTGTAGGATAGAGTTTCTGCTGCACTTCTGGTAAAGCTACAGCAGTGGAGTGGGAGCAGTTCTGAGGAGGGTCACAGCCTATGCCTATATTTGTTTGCAGTGATTTGCTTATTTTTGACAGAGAAATAGGAAGATCTGCAAAAATATAAACTTTGTAAGATTTGCTGGTTCATTATCAAAGCCACAATTTCATTGCATTAAAGTTATGAACCTTTCATATTCACAGTTTTGAAGGAGGTGTTTAGTTTTCTTACACTTGTGCAGTTCTGACGTATTTTTCACAAAATTAAGATTGCAAACTAACAACAAAAATTATTTTGGCGAATGTGCCACTCTGTAGATCTATATATGATTGTCTTCATTTGGATCTAGAGACTGAATTTTCATAACTATTGATGGGAGGGCAGAGCAAAGTAGTAACTCATTGTATAATACTATTTTAATTGGTTGATATACTTTATCTATGACCACATGCCTATGTGTTAGATGGTACACTGCAAATATTGAATTGCATCATTTGCTTCCAATAGCTACACCATTTATCTATCCTGCTTATTAGCCCCTTCAATATTTAGTAAATTTGGAATGTTTTGTGTCTTCTATTGTGAAGAACAATGGAAAGTATTTATTCAATTTGATTGGCATTTCCTTGTATCCAATCATTTTTTTACCCCCACAGCCTCATTCTCAAAGTGTGCAAAGTTAAAAATCACACAACACCAGGTTATGGTCCAACAGGTTTATTTGGAAGCACACTAGCTTTCAGAGCGACGTTCCTTCATCTGATGAAGGAGCGTCGCTCCGAAATCTAGTGCTTCCAATTAAACCTGTTGGACCATAACCTGGTGTTGTGTGATTTTTAACTTTGTACACCCCAGTCCAACACCGGCATCTCCAAATCGTTCTCAAAGTGGCTTATGTTCACTATAGCCCTTCCTTGACTTTTCATATATTTAAAAAAGCTCTTGCTGTTCATCTTGACATTGCTTTCAAGTTTATGCATCAAAGTTAACTAAAATAAAAATAATATGAATGCTGGAGATTGGAAACAGCAGAAATTGCTGATGGAACATCAATGGGTCTGGCAGTATCTATGGAAGAACACAGAGTTAACATTCTTACTATGGGAACTCTTCATTAGAACAGAATCTTTGTCACATTTTATGTTTTTTTCTTTCAATTTGATGCTATCCTTAACTTCTCTGGTTAACTGTCATTGACTTATTATCTTCCTAGAGGTCTTTTTCATCACTGGAATATATCTTTGCTGTGAACCATGAGCTATTTTCTTAAATATCTTGCATTGCACCTCAACTGTCTTTGCTGTTAAACTTCTTCCACAGTCCCTCCAGCCAGCTCTGTCTTCTTTCCTTTGTAATTATGTTGTGAAACTTGAAAGGATGTTGCCAGGGCTGGAGGGTTTGAGCTGGAGGGAGTGGCTAAATAGGCTGGGGTTATTTTCCCTGGAGTGTATGAACTGAAGAGTGGCCTTATAGAGGTTTATAAAATCATGAAGGGCATAGATAGGGTAAATAGACAAGGTCTCTTCCCTGGGGTGGGGGAGTCCCAAACTAGAGGGCACAGGTTTAAGGTGAGAGGGGAAAGATATAAAAGGGACTGAAGGGGCAACTTTTTCACACAGAGGGTGGTGCGTGTATGGAATGAGCTACCAGAGGAAGTGATGGAGGCCGGTACAGTTGCAGCATTTAAAAGACATCTGGATGGGTATATGAATAGGAAGGTTTAACGAGATAAGGGTCAAATGTTGGTAAATGGGACTAGATTAACTTAGGATATCTGGTCGGCATGGATGAGTTTGACTGAAGGGTTTGGTTCAGTACTTTACATCTCTCTGATTCTATAATTACCCTTCTTTAAGTTTAGCTTTGTTGTTTCCAGTCATAGTTTCTCCCTCTCACGCTGAGTGCTTAATTCTACCGTGTTATGGTCTCTCTTTTCTAAGAGCTTTTTTATTCTGAGATCATTTGTTAAACCTGGCTTATGGCACAACACCAGATCCCAAATAGCCTGATACCTGCTTGTGTCCACATCCTGATGTTCGAGCAAACTGTTCCAAATACACTCTATGAATTCTTTCTTGTTGCTACCTCTGCCAATCTGACTTGCTGAACTTGCAAGAAGATTAAAGTCACCCATGATTAATGTGCTACTTTTCTTACATGCCTTCATTACCTCCTGATTCAGTCTCAATCATACCATATAGATACTATTGGGAGTCTTTTGACTACTCTTACAAGTGTTTTCGGCCTCTTGTTATGTCTTATCTCCACTCATATGGATACTACATAGAGTTACAGAGATATACAGCACGGAACCAAACCCTTCAGTCCAATTCGTCCAAACCGACCAGCTATCCTAAATAAACCTAGTGCCATTTGCCAGCATTTGGCCCATATCCCTCTAAACACTTCATATCACTATATCCATCCAGATGCCTTTTAAATATTGTAATCACACCAGCCTCCACCACTTCCTCTGGCAGCTCATTCATACACGCACCACACTCTGTGTGAAAAAGTTGCCCCTTAAGTTCTTTTTAAATCTTTCCCCTCTCACCTAAAACCTATGCCCTCTAGTTTTGAACTCCCCCAACCTGGGAAAAAGACCTTGTCTATTTAACTTATCCACACTCCTCATGATTTTATAAACCTCTATAAGGTCACCCCTTATCCTTTGACACTCCAGGGAAAACAGCCCCAGTCTCTTCAAATTCTCCCTATAGCTCAAATCTTCTAATCCTGGCAACATTCTTGTAAATCTTATCTGAACCCTTTCAAGTTTAACAATATCCTTCCTATAGGAGGGAGGCCTGAATTGCACACAGTATTCCAATAGTGGCCGAACCAATATCCTATACATCCAATGTCCTACACAACATGATCTCCCAACTCCTATAGTCAATGCACTGACCAATAAAGGCAAGCATACTAAACACCTTTTTCACTATCTTGTCTACCTGTGACTCCACTTTCAAGGAACTATGAACCTGCACTTCAAAGTCTCTTTACTTAGCAAGAATCCCCAAGATCTTAGCATTAAGTGTATAAGTCCTACCAAGATTTGCCCTTCCAAAATGCAGCAAGATCATTTTTTTGCCATCATATGGATGGTCCACAAGGAGCAGCAACACACAAGAAAGGGATGTTCATTCAGTGCCTCAGAGCAAAAAGCTACCAGATAGTTGTGCAGCCCACAAGACACATTCATGTTTGATATGGTGGAAATGGTCTTAAATAATTCTTGAGGATGAGAAAAGTCTGAAGTTTGAATAATGCTGATTCCTCCTCCAAGGCTTGGGAAACAGTGAGCCCATAAAACAATGGGTAACAGCTTTGCAGCAATTGACTTCCATGTGCAAATTTAGAATACTAACCAATTAAACAATTTGTGACGAGCTCATTGAAAAGTATTAATTTCCATGAATTGCAAAATGCCATCTCATGGAGGATAATTATTTCATGTTGCAAAAAGCTACATTCATAGTCATTCTAATCAAATCCACCAGCTTTGATTTGAAGAGGTTATAAACAGAAATGTGTGGTCGGATTCAGGGGCACAGATATAGTTTGCACAATTAGTTCCAGTAGGAGGGATACGGACAAAGAGACATCAGCAATTTAATTACTCACTCACCCGTAACAAATATATCCAAATAGTGAAAGTACCACCTGATTCACAATGCCACATTCATGAGAAAATTTATAACTTATGCTCAAAAATGAACTACTTTGAAAATAAGCGCTGAAAATTTGTTGCTGGAAAAGTGCAGCAGGTCAGGCAACATCCAAGGAACAGGAGAATCGACGTTTCAGGCATAAGCCCTTCTTCAGGAAACGTCGATTCTCCTGTTCCTTGGATGCTGCCTGACCTGCTGCGCTTTTCCAGCAACACATTTTCAGCTCTGATCTCCAGCATCTGCAGTCCTCACTTTCTCCTACTTTGGAAATAAGTGTAGTTGATGAAAAAGAAGATTCCATTACTTTTACAAATGGATAAATCAATTCCTGAGGATGAAGCAAGGTGTGTGTTCATGGAAATATGTGCAGTAGTTCATATTAAAGATTTGTCAGCCAAGACTGTGGGCCTCCCTGTACTTCTCCCTGTACTTGCCAATTTTGGTGCAAGAATGTCTTTATTGAATGACAAATTATACCATTTTTACTTTTCACAATTTTGATTCATTCTTGTGAACTCTTCAAACTTACCATGACATGACCATTCTGTTTTACCAATGATCACAGTGCCAGTACAAAACAAAATGTCAACATGAACACATTCATATTCTACATGGCCAAATCTATGCCATTCCTGATGAAGGGCTCCTGCCCGAAACATTGATTTTCCTGCTCCTCGGATGCTGCCTGACCTGCTGTGCTTTTCCAGCACCACTCTAATCTTGACTCTAATCTCCAGCATCTACAGTCCTCACTTTCACCTTCAAGCTTAGAGACTCTACCAGAGTGAATATTAACATGATCAATGACACTGACTATGTAAATGGTACCAACCCAAACCTCCAGATTGGAGAAATTAATGGGTGCCTCACGTTGACCCATCAATCCTACCCGTTTTGTAAAGTTTGGGATGGCTGCATTTGTGATCCCAACTGAAGTGGAAACACCTCCATCAAAAAAGATATAATTGAGTGAACTGATTCATCCCAATTAATGTCACCTTTGATCATGACACAAACAAAATGTGAACTCAGACTATGCAATGCTCTTAAGGCAGTGAAAAAAAACTATGCCAGACAGATGCCCACTTACTATGATACAAGCATCATTTCATGGTTTCAGTGTTCTTGATCTTGATATGTGACACAGCCAACGTCAGTGTGCAAGGGTGATATTTCACAGCTTTTATTACTTCCAAAGGTGTCTTTCAGCACCACTGTATACCTTATGAACTAAGTTCATTGCCAAGTATATTGCAGAAGATAATTTATTCATTGTTGTCAGACATTGAAGGGATAGTCATCCTCCTCGATAATGCCATTGTTCAGCAGTGGTTATCTGGTTTACACAAAACAGTCTGCCTTTCATCATGGACACATACACAATTATAGCATCCAAGAATGACTTTCTAGAGTACAGAATGCCAGCAGCTGGAATAAAGCCTAGCTACTCATGGATTTTCAGCTCCATCTAACATGGGAGAAGTGTTAATTGTTTCTTGTCTTAACGTCTTGTCAATCAAGTTTATAAATGAAGCTGGGGCACTGTGTATGGGATGAGAGGAGTAAAACTGAGCAAGATAATAAACTTTCTCCACAAAGAAATGATTCATATCTTGGTTTCTAGCTGACCGACCGTCTTGGAATCTATTGACTATCTATTATCAATTACGGCACTACCAACTTTTATTTCAAAGTAGTTTCTAAGTCTAGAATGTTCATACAGCCATTTTTGGAGCTGCTGTGCAAAGATGAAGGAAGGGAAAGGACAATCGCCCAACAGGCAGCCTTTGACATCCTGAAAGTGATGATAGCATTTCCGCCAGTCCTCATGCATTCCAACCCACGTCTAGAACCATTTGCCACAACAGAGACATAGGAACTACCACTGCAGCTGTACTCTCTGTACACTATAGGAAACAAATGACAAAGTGCTGATACATTATGCATATTGTCTGAAACTGAACACATATTCTGTACTGGAGAATGAGAGGTACTAGTCTCTACCTGCCCTTATGACCATTGAGCATGTAACTCTATGGCAGGAAGGTCATTCTCTGTACTGCTTACCAAGCACTGACAACACTGTTAGCCACGTCAAGATCTGGCCATTGGACTCTCCTCATCAATGGATTTTCAAATTGCCTCCATCAGTTCAACTTTGAAGCCAAGTATCTCTTACAACAGAATAGCTGACATGATTAGGTGCACGGCTATCACCATGTTAGCCATAATGAAGCCAATTACAAAATCATAGAGTATCTGACAGTGGTGATCTTGCAATTAGCAGCTGAATCTTGTTATGCAAGAGGAGTGGAAAACAGAATCTGCAACAGACAGCATTGAGATCACTGAAATATACGATTGGAAGTAAATCACTATCTAAAAGCTTAGTGACCTTGACGGGGAAAAGACTGATCAGGTAGTGCAGAGAACGTGGTCAGCTGCCATTGTTTGATGACCCCACTCTATCATATGCAGAACCCAAGTGTTTATCCCAAACGTACCACTGCACCTTGCGTTGCATGTTGTAGGTGAAAACCATGCTGGTGTCCAGATGAAACAATGACCTGTGACTCAGTCTGGTGGCCAGAAATACATTGTTTTCTTAGAAACTGGATAGCTTCATGCACTCAATGAAAAACCTTTAAGTGGTGTGCCGTTCCTCTACAACCAAGTTGGTATTTTTGGAGATGTGCAAGCAATCCATAGCAATCGGCGTCGCTTGTTTGTTGCTCTTAGTCTCCATGACAAATAAATCACTACCAGAAATTCCAGACCCACATTGCCATTTGAGGCAGGTTGTTCGAAAAATAGATTTTCCTGAAGGCCATCATTCCAGACAATGGACTGCAGTTATTTTTAAGTCAGTTCAGAAATCCTGCTAGACTGTCACATCATCTGACTTTGTGATATAACTCAAAATTGGACGGTGGTGTTGAACGATTCAACAAGGTGGTCAAGGATAAATGTGAAAGCTTGCACATTGGAAGGGGAAATATTTGAAAAGTTCATTCATATCAGACTTTACACGTTTCAACCACCCCACACTCTCTGAGCAGAGAAACACTGATCAAGCCTTGAACATTCACTTGCCATCACCGCTATATGATGAGAATTTCAGAACAAATGCAAAATAGGTCACAAAGCAAAAAGATGAAGCAAAAATGCATTCCGACAAATGCACATGCATGAGAAAACCCTAATTTGCAGTTAGATATTGGGTTTGCATTAAATTACTGAATCGGTCATAAGCGGGAAGGGGCATGATGAATTCTCCCTTCAGAGTATGATTTTGGTGAAATGGGGACTCTATGCTGAAACATTTTCCCGGCTCAGAACCAGTTATTTTGCAGACCTCAGCAAATGTTTCTGCATTAACACTGAGCCATTTGTTGCCTGAATAAAGAATCTGAGAAATATAATGTGGAGCAGTGTTAAAGTGACAGAAGCACCCTGAAGGTTGGAAGAGTTTGTTGATTGAATGTTCCTACTGAGTCCAATACAGTTGAGGAGGGATTGAGGTGAATGGACGGATGCAAAGCCACTTCCAATCCATCACTCTCGTCAGATCACGGCAGAAATATTCTTGCCTCTTATCTGAATGCCTCCCTTCATTATACCTAAATTGGCCATTGAAGCAAGTGATGGTGGGCATATTGAAGGAAAATCTAACAGGCACTCCAACAATATTCTATCTCCATTTGCATTTGTTAGTGCTTGTCCTGCTGGGGGTGGGAAATCCCAACCAGGATAACCGTTAAGTAGATGTCACTATTCAATTTAGCACTTAGTTAAAAATCACACAACACCAGGTTTTAATCCAACAGGTTTATTTGGAATTACAAGCTTTCAGAACGCTGCTCCTTCATCAGGTAGCTGTGGGACAGGATCATAGGGCATAGAATTTAGAGTAAAAGATCCAAGTGTTTTACAACTGAAGTGAAGTAATGAATAAACCGAGATTGCTGATAAGTATTTAATCGCTTTGAATAGGGATGGAGGTTTCCAGTGATTAATATGTAAATCCCAGAACCTCCTTTAAGTCACAGTCCTGAGATAACTTAAGGTTTTATTTTAAAAAAAGATGACATCTCAGCTCAGACAATGCATTAAAGAGTCTGTCTGTATCCTGATCTTGAGTCAGAATGGTTCTATTTCCAAAGTAGGAATTTATAAAATGTCACATGGACTGACTGCCTACAGATTGTGTGTTTTTTAAACAAAATAGCATGTATCTGCAAATGCAAGTCTACAAATGCAAATTCACCCCATAGATTTATATGTCTGTACATGTATGCGTGCATGTGAGGGAGAGAGAGTGTATGTGTGGGAGAGAGGGAGAGAGTGTGTGAGCGTGTATGTGTGTGCATTTGTGCATGAAGCGTCTGTGTGTGTGTTTAGCACACTGCAGGTTTTCCACCATTAGACTAGTAGCAAGGATTTTGATCAAACACAGAACATTTCCCTACATCAGCTTGGTTTACATATATTGGTTGAGTTCTCAGTGGTAATTATGTTTGCACTTGGAAGCTCATCCTTGCTTGGCTGATGGTAGCTAACAAATGATCACTACTACGGAAGACCAAGCTTACAGGAGTGAGTATAGATTTTTTTTTAAAAAATGTGCTGTGTTTGATGAATTAGAACATTCTATTTGATGTGACCTGCCAATTGTTCTTTTTTGATTATTGACATAATTGTTGACAATCCAACTCCACAAGGAATATTGGGTATGATAATTGTTATTATTGTTAGCATCCAACATTGTGAATGTGATGATGATGGAGAATGTGATTTAAGAGGCCATTCCAGCAACACTATGTAATTTGAGCACATCTGTCAAAATATCCCCTCAAGAAGGAAATGCAATGAGTTGCAAACAGAGCCAATGATCTGGCTTTACTGGTCCCACCTAATTTGCAATGCCTACTTCACTACAACTAGGTTCACACCTTCAAACTTCTGCCTGTCCAAAATGGCAGTCTTCCATCACCACTTCCCTTCTAAAATGTTTAGAAATAACGGAAGTGATTTTCTTAAGCAAATACCCTGTGTATTGGGTTCTAAGGCATTAGACAGAGGAAGTTGAAGTGAGATCTAGAACATAAGATTGTCAGCTTGACTGAAATTTAAGGGGCTTATGCCCAAAATGTCAACTCTCCTGCTCCTCGGTTGCTGCCTGACCTGCTGTGCTTTTCCAGCGTCATGCTTTTTGACTGAAATTCTAGCACTCATACCTGAAATAGAGGATGACATTTAGTTTCTGAAAACAATGTGGAAATTACATCACGATGTTCAGTTGATTTTCCAAGATCCAATGGGTTGAAAACAGAGAAAAGTATTTTCCTAAGACAGCATCTGGGAGAGGAAGGGTTGCTGCTAACCTTTTAGATTGGAGGCTGTGATGAATCTTCAGATCTCCAAAACACACTAGTTTTCTGTTCTGATCAGGGCTATCCAAGTTGTCACCAGCTGCATTCCAGTCAGAATCGATTTCTGGGATGATAATGCTCTGATGACTTGCTACTCTTCTAAGAAGCGAGTATTGAGAACTGAATACTTATCAGTGAGCAGTTTTACACGAACGTGAAAATTTAATTAATATATCCCAGCAAGATCGAACAATGAAAGGAATGGGAGCATCCTTATTCTGAGAAATGCCATCAGAATTATGCATATATTCCAAACTTTAAGTATTGATTCTGATGAACTCAGTCTGAAACAATGAGTGTACACATCTCATCCCTAACATTTAGCAACCACCTCGATGTAGACTGAAGCTGCACTTTCTAATAGCAGAGCTGGGCAAGGTTGTCCTAGAATCTCATCTGCAATCTCCCTCATTGAAAGCCAGCAGCCTTTTATCAGCTTTGCTGCAACCACTGGATTAGCACTGTGTGGGAGCATTATGACAGGCAAGGCAGTAAGGGAATGGTGATTTAGGTTCAGTACAGCAAAGAGTTGGCACATGGAACCAACAATTCACATGTGCCTGTATTTGACATCTCGGGAGAAAGTTACTAAACCTCATAAAGATGTTTGCATCTCTCATCACAGAAAATTAAATCCAGCTTTCTTGGGGTATAAAGTTTCAGTGATCTTTCTTACGTTACAGTGATAAGCAACCTGAGATGTTGCATACAATATATTGCATCCTCCAGCCTAGAATGTGCCTATTACATAAATGTTCATCACCATGCTCAACATCACAGCAATGCAATTCTTGGGGTGTTCCAAGGTGCCAGTTGTAGTGGCAGATTTCAGTGAAAGCGTCAGTGGTGAAGTGCAAACACACATGACACAGTGGGCAGAATGTATTCAGTGGTGTGCTATTCCCAACGGTAGAACCAGAATGGGTACCATTTCTGCTTTTGTTCAGAAGCCAGACCCACATGATTCATAATATAAGGCCTTTGGTGTGCATGTGATATACATGCAATTGAGAGGCTGATGGGTTTCTACTAGGCAAGCAGGGAAACTTCATTCCATATCCTTCCTCTGTTTGTTCTTAATTTGGTCAATTTGTTCTGGCAGTTCTTCATAACTCAGTCTTCCTCAAACTTATCTCATTACCACTCTCCACCTTGTTAAAATCTATTGTCCTTTACAGGAACCCTCTGTCATATCCAAGGCATTATAATAAGCTTGGAGTTGTTAGAGCAAGGATAGAGACCAGTCCCTGAGTTTTGCCATGTACTCTTGCACATTCTGCCCTAAGCCATCAGAGGGTGGCAGGGTGTCCTCTTCCTGAGTGATGGCTATGGGTGACCATTCTGTCTGACCAAAATGGCCTAAATAGAGATCAGAAATGAGTTTAGAACTGTAAGGTCTAGCCAAGATCCTGGTTGTGGAGCTACTTAGAGTAATAGAATCAGAGAGTTGTACAGCTTCAGTCCAATTTGTCCGCGCCGACCAGATATCCTAAACTGATCTAGTTCCATTTGCCTGCATTTGGCCTTTTCCCACTAAACCCTCCCTATTCATTAAATGTTGTAATTGTATCCACCCCACCCCCTCCTCTGGCAACTAATTTCATACATGCACCATCTTTTTTTTTGAAAAGTTACTCCTCAGGTCCCTTTTAAGTCTTTCCCTTCTCACCTTAATCCTATGCCTCCAGTTATCCCCTACCATTGAAAATTACCTTGGCTATTCAAACAATCCAGATTTTATAAACCTCTTATAACTTATATAATTCAAAAACCTTCTTCGATCCACTCAGATAAGTGACATGTGACCTGGCATTCCCTCTTACACAGGCATCAGGTAATGTATTTGTGCAAGTGTAAAGCTAAGCTAAGGAGGTGAATTCATGATCTCACAGCATATTTGGTCAAAGTATGTGACAATTTAATTTGTGTAAGTGATTGAATATAATGTAATGCAGGCCATCATGTGACATGGGGAATATGTGTAGACAAGGTGAGTCAGTTGGCATTAGTCAGGTTACTAAACCTCCTCTTTCTCCTATAAGAGAACATAGAATATAGAACATTACAGCGCAGTACAGGCCCTTCAGCCCTTGATGTTATGCTGACTTGTGAAAATAATCTGATGCCCATCTAACTTACACTGTTCCACTATTATCCATATGTATGTCCAATGCCCATTTAAATGCCCTTAATATCGACAAGTCGACTACTATTGCAGGCAGGCCTTTCCACGCCTCTACTACTCTCTGAGTGAAGAAACTACCCGTTATATCTGTCCTTAATCTATCACTCCTCAATTTAAAGCTATGTCCCATCATATTAGCCTTCGCCATCCGAGGATAAAGGCTCTCACTGTCCAAAATATCTAACCCTCTGATTATCTTATACGTCTCAATTAAGTCACCTCTCAACCTTCTTCTCTCCAACAAAAACAGCCTCAGTTCCCTCAGCCGTTCCTTGTAAGACCTTCTTTCCATACCAGGCAACATCCTAGTAAATCTCCTCTGACCCTTTCCAAAGTTTCCACGTCCTTCCTATAATGCAATGACCAGAACTGCACACAATACTCCAGGTGTGGCCTTACCAGTGTCTTGTACAGCTGAAGCATGAATTTGTGGCTCCAAAACTCAATCCTCCTACCAATAAACGCCAACACATCACATGCCTTCTTAACAACCCTATCAGGCTGGGTGGCAACTTGCAGGGATTTATGCACCAGGACACTGAGCTCTCTCTGTTCATCTGCACTGTCAAGAATTTTACTATAAGCCCAGTAATCTGCAATCCTGTTACTTCTTCTGAAGTGAACTGCCTCACACTTTTCCGCATCAAGTTGATTTCTCTGTGTCATGGAAACATGCTGCTGTGCTAGTCATCTTCCTTTCCTCGATAAACAAAGCTCTGAAGCACACAAAAACGGGAATTACTGGAGAAACTCAGCATGTCTGGCAGCATCAGTGGAGAGAAAAATGGTTAACATTTTGAATCCCGTGGCATTCCTCTGTTTCCCTGGATGACTGCCTCCAGGCCATTCTGCCTGGTGCCTGCTTTTGGCCTCACATTCTCTGTTGTTGACCAGTGAGAGCCCCCCACTGACAAAATCCTGTCCGCTTGCTCCCGGGATTGTAGGACAATTGGGTGACTCAGACCCACAATTATCCTAATACAGTGAACTGGGTGAAAAAGGTGAGTAGTGAATGAGAACCTGTATCCACAGATTTTGTACTGAGCAGTGAGATTTTCTGCACTCCTGGTAGCCTCAACAAGTTTTAAAAAGATATCATCAGCTACAGCGAGCAAGTGACCTGAGTGTGCCATTGGGAACCTCTGAGCTTCCATCCACTTCCTGTCACCTTCAACATTATCCTCTGACCCTCCCTCCCCTCCACTCATCACCCTGGACCATGTCACCATGGAAGTAGCTATGTTATCTGTCAGTCCTTCCTACCAGCCTAAGCCCAAAATCTATCTCCAAGCTTTGTCTCATTCCCCAGGTTCCTTCTCTGATCCTCTGCAATCATTCTTCGGGCTTCTCTCTGATCACTGGACCCACCAGGATCTTTAAATATCCCCACTTCATGTCTTCCTACAAACTTATGGTCTCCATTGTGAATGTTCTCCCTATGTGTCAGCTCCCTGAAATTTACCCTCAGGACCCACATAATGACACACTGTTTAGGCCCCGTCTTGCTTATCCAAATTACCTGTACCCATCTAACCCCACCTATGGCCATACTGAAGATGCTAGGCCATTCCCACTTGTATTTCCACACTCTGACCTCATATTGTGTCCTGTCTCTACCACTTCTCCATGCCTCACATGAAGAAATAATACCCCCTCACCACTGACTTGATATGGTGGAGCTGAGCCTCCCTCCAAGTTACTGTTCTCCTGCTGCCCTCCTTCATGCTGGGAAATCCAACAAAGCCAACCGCTCACCTCAGAGACAACTTGCTAGAAGCTGACTGGTGCACATCACTTTAGACAAATGTGAACTGGATACAATGAGGTTCATGCACTGCTTACTTAGTATTGTGTTAATTGCAATAAGTTTTAATATAACTGCAGTGATAGAGGTTAATAACCATATAGATGAATGCCTGAGGTAAGTGTCTGATGCTGTGACCTCAATAGCCATGTGTTTGTGTTTTACTCAGAAGGCGGACCCTATATAGTTTCTGCTCCATAGCCAACATTACCTCAATGCTGCACAGCTGTGAGCTGGCAATCACCATGCCAACACTGTTTGCAGCATTGATGCCTGATTCTTGAAGTCACTGCTGTGCACAGATCTCCAAGATGCACACAGAAGGAAAAGAATTAGCGGGAATGTCCATTGCCTTACTGTCATGTACAGGGTGACCATAAATATAGTTTAATAGTTATGAAGAAGTATGATCTGAGTTTGTTTCAAGACTCAATGAATCCACATGAGAATACAATCAAACATTAATGAGTATTGATGGCATGCAAATTCATTACAAGAACCTGCCACAGGACTGGGTGAGGCCTGATCCACTATTATCATGCCACTAGCTTAATTTTTCAATCTGAGCCTGCTGATGTAATTTCGACAGTATGGCACTTTCCTGCTTTACTCAGCTCACCCGTCATAGTCTCCACTCACAGATTCTTCACTAAATTTCACCCACGGTTCCCACTGAGGTTCAGATCACGGAACTGATTCCTGAACATTTTGGGTGGACATGATCACCTGCTGATAGACCTCCTCCTCCTCCTCCTTCCTCTTCCACCTCTTATTGGCTACTGTTCATTCTCCTTGTTACAACGTCATCCAGGGCAATAAAACCTATTGTACCCATGATTGAGAGCAACTGGTTTGTGCAGGATCCCTGAAATCAAGTCAAGGCACAAGCCACAGCCTCCCAGTAGACTATAGCAACTTTGGCCAATTCCGAAAACCATCAAACACTTTTATGATCACAGCAAGAGCCAGTAGTAATGCATCAGGAACTTCCCTGAGGGTATCTAACGATTTGTTTACTACAGGGTTCTCTCTGCTGCTGATCTCATGTTCAACTGTATGTGTTTAAGGCAGTTTGCTAACTGAAGGTTTGAGCTCCAAGATAGGACTTCCGTAATTCCAATCTGCCTGTTCTATTTGATTTGATTTATTATTGTAACTTGTACTTTACACTTTAACCCCTATCTCCTGCAATACAAAGATCTGCAGGTTAGTTGAATTGGCCAAGCTAAATTTCCCATAATATTCAGGGATGTGTAGGTTAGGTGCATTAGTTTTGCATGCAGTACAGACAGAACATACCATACAAAGTGCATTAGGGTAATAGTACAGAACGAAGAATGCAATGTTACAGCGACAGAAAAGGTGCGCAAAGAGCGAGATTAACATTAACTTTAAGTTGGGCCAAGTTGATCATAGAATCTTCAGACCTGCAAGTAGATTTCAGAGAGCATTGTTAGTAATTTTAACTGATGGAGAATTGAGCTTTAAAAGAGCAGAATGATTCTAAGATATGTCAGAATAAGATTTGCTGTAGAGAGCTTGCAAGGAGTTGCCATACTTCAGCACCATCTTGAATCTTGATTTCTGCATATCTCTAGCAGATGCTCCATTCACACACGCTCATGGCCCCACTCACATGACACACTTGAAAACAGAACAGCGCTCATGCTGACAAATCCAGTGCTGTGTATTCAAATTTCATAAGCTAATTTCTGGATTGTTAATCAATGTTTATGCATTCAAGAAATTAATTCAATTATTGGAAGGAAAGTTAAAGTTAAAAGCCCAGAAACTAGATTTAAAACTGACTTGATTTCTATCCCAACTTCATGTGCAGCTGAAGCCAGTTGGGCTGAATGCGACCTGATTGAAGCACACCAGAGTGTGTGGAATCATGTCAGTCACTGATGGTTTGTTTTACACTACTCAAATCTCGGAGGTGTAGATATTTCTGGGACCATTACCCAGGAAGAAAGTCAATGCACAACTTTGCCACATTTCCAAATGGATACTATGTGCCTCGGAAGTCTATCAGGGATTAGCAAGGTAGTTAGAAGTAAGTGAAGCACAGTTGAAATAGGGTAACTGAGAATCAATACTTTGCTTTTAAACTCTGAATGATAGACCCTAGAGGATTGCACTATTAACTGGTTCCTCAAATTCAACTCACAAAGGGTCAACTGAAAAGCTACAAGTAAGCTGCATTTGGGTCACTGTTTTGCAGCGACTGAGAAATCATATAACACCAGAGTTTGTTAGCACAATATCAAGATGCTAATGACACTTTTTTTTTCTTGCCAGTGCCATGTACTCAATAATAAAAATGTAAATTATAAGAATCCTGTGATGCATTTATAAGTGAGAAAAATTAGTTTATAAAAGTGACAGTCTATTTGCTGTGCTTGATCTTTTGCAGGTACAGGATAGATGTTATTTTTCCCTGAGAGCAATGCATGTTTATTCCAATGAGTGGTTGCGCAATAGAGATCAGGAATATCAGGAGTATTAATTTGAAATCACAAGCTTTTAGATATATTTACACAGGAAAGCTTGTGATTTCAATTAAACCTGTTGGACTATAAACTGGTGTTGTGTGATTTCTGACTTTGTCCACCCCAGTCCAACACTGGCACCTACACCTCAGGAATAATAATGTCAGCGAGATTATGGTGTATAGGTTCTTTTAATTATTTCAGAACCCTTGGGTTAAGGAGGGAAGAAACCTGTTTCCTGGTCAAGCAACACTTGCTGGAACCATCTTGTGAAGGTTCTCTTAATGAAATAGCTGGATTGTCCTCATTTGGTTGACCCAGTAACAAAGTCAAAACCTTAGCCTCAGTTTTCTGCTAAATTTTGGTTTGAACTGTTAGTATCCTTGGCTGATTTTACATCGGGGTAAACCTAGGCTTCTTTGCATACTATTAATAGTTTGATATCTTGCAAATTGTGATGTGAACTAAGGTCTACCAGCACCGCATGTTATTGGTGTGGTTCACTAATCAAATTTAACCCATTTTTGTGAGAACTTTTTCACCTATCACTCTCCTCACTAGTCCATGACCTTAAACTAAATCAATATAATGATATTAAGTTCCATGCATTTGATATCCTTTCATAGGCCTTTGTTGTATCTTGGTGATTTTCAATTTGTGATAGATAGGACCAGCAATTTATGGTATGCACTACTAAAATGTTGAAATGTTTGGTTTAGGCAATGGCTTTTGGTAAACCACATCATCTGGTTGCTGCAACATTGACTCATTGAGTGTTGTTTTACTTTAGAATACTTACTTACAGTGTGGAAACAGGCCCTTCGGCCCAACAAGTCCACACAACCCTCCGAAGCGCAACCCCACCCATACCCCTACACTTAACACTACGGGCAATTTAGCATGGCCAATTCACCTGACCTGCACATCTTTGTGACTGTGGGAGGAAACCGGAGCACCCGGAGGAAACCCACGCAGACACAGGCAGAATGTGCAAACTCCACACAGTTAGTCGCCTGAGGCGGGAATTGAACCCGGGTCTCTGGTGCTGTGAGGCAGCAGTGCTAACCACTGTGCCACCGTGCCACCCACCGTTATTTGATTGTCAAATCTTAATTACTCACATGGCAATTTAATGTATTATTTAATTGATGACTTCTTCAGAAATTATCCAGAAGAGCTTCTCGAAATATAACCTTTTCAAGGATTTTGCCAGGGTTGGAGGATTTGACCTACAGGGATAGGCTGAATGGGCTAGGGCTGTTTTTCCCTGGAGCATCAGAGGCAGAGGGGTGACCTTTTATAGAGATTTATTAAATCATGAAGGACATGGATAGGGTAAATAGACAAGATCTTTTCTCTGGAGTGGGGGAGTCTAGAACTAGAGGGTATAGGTTTAGGGTGAGGGGGGAGTATTTAAAAGGGACCTAAGGGGCAACGTTTTCATGCAGAGGGTGGTATGGAATGAGCTGCCAGAGGAAGTGTTGGAGGTTGGTACAATTACAACATTTAAAAGGCACCTGGATGGGTATATGAATTGGAAGGGTTTAGAGGGATGTGGGTCAAGTGCTGGCAAATGGGACTAGATTGGGTTAGGATTCTGACTGGCATGGACGAATTGGACGGAAGGGTCTGTTCCCATGCTTTACATCTCTGTGACTCTGTGACTCTGTAAAAGATGATGATTAGTGCCCATGAAACTATACTGCAACAGAGAGTTGATACCTGAAAAGGAACAGAACAGGGAAAGCTGGCAATAAAGTAAAATGATCATCCTTAAAGTAACACAGGCAAAGAGAGTTAAAGGGATGTGGGAACAGGGCAGATGTATAAGATTAGGAATACTGGTCGACCATGGCGTTTAGTATGTTTTCCTTTATTGGTCAGTGCATTGAGTATAGGGGTTGGGATGTCATATTGTGGCTGTTGGTTAGGCCACCATTAGAATATTGGGTGCAATTCTGGCTTCCCTCCTATCGGAAGAATGTTGTGAAACTTGAAAGGGTTCAGAAAAAGTTTACAAGGATGTTGCCAGGGTTGGAGGATTTGAGCTATAGGGAGAGGTTGAATAGGCTGGGGCTGTTTTCACTGGAGCATCAGAAGCTGAGGGATGATGTTATAGAGGCTTATAAAATCATGAGGGGCATGGATAGGGTAAATATACATGGTGTTTTTCCTGAGTTTGGGGAGTCCAGAATGAGAGGACGCAAGTTTAGGGTGAGAGGGGAAAGATTTAAAAGGGACCGAAGGGGTAACTTTTTCACGCAAATGGTTGTGTGTGTGTGGAATGAGCACCCAGGGGAAGTGGTGGAGGCTGGTACAACTATAATATTTAAAAGACATCTGGATGGGTATATGAATAGGAATGGGATATGGGCCAAGTGCTGGCAAATGGGACTAGTTTAATTTAAGATATCTGATTGACATGGACGAGTTGGAACCAAAGGGTTGTTTCTGTGCTGTACATCTCTATGACTGTATGGGATAAACAACAACACGGACAATTGTAATTCAATATACTTGCTGCACTCGTTTGGGTTGTCATTTAGTCAAAAAGTAGATGATAGTGAAAAGGCTGATTTTTATCACTCTGACTATTTATTGATTGTTGTTTACTAGATTGCTGTACGGATAATGACCAGATTTAATCCAGGCAGTATAAGATGAATAAGTCTGTCAGACTTTTGGAAATAAGTGGCATTTTGCTCTATTTCTGACTTTCCAGTGTCAAGTTAAGTCAATGGAAATTTAAATTAAGGCGTCTGAGCTTATAATACATTTCATGTTATTACCAAAATTCAAAGTGCCCCCAAAAACCAAATGCAATGATCCAGAATTGTGTCTGTAGCCTTTGCAGTGTAGAAGTTGTCACTTTATTTATATTCCAGTAAAATACAGAATCATTTCAGCTTAAATACTCCTGTGTAAATATCTCATATTGTGTGAATCTTAATATGAAATGCTGAATGTTATCATGGCTCATTGGTTACCTTTCAGGCTACAGGAGCGGGTCTGAGACTAGGAATACTGCGGTGAGTAATTCACCTCCTGACTCCCCCAAAGTCTGTCCACAAACCACAAGATGCAAATTAAAAGTTCGATGGAATATCCCTCACATGCTTGGATAAATGCAGCTGCAACATCACTCAAGAAGCTTAACATCATCCATGACAAAGCAGTTTATTTGACCGGTACAACATTCATGAACATTCAGTCCCTCCACCATTGATGCTTATTAATGGCAGTACCATCCACAAGCAGCACAGCAGAAGTTCACCAAGCCTCCTTCGACAGCCACTTCCAATCCCACAACTGCCATCTAGAAGGATGGAAACACCACCACCCGTCCTCCAAGCCACTCACAATCCTGACTTGAAAATATATCGCTTTCCTTCACTGTCACTGGAACAACATTGTCATTGCCCTCACATTACAGTATGAATGTTCCATGTAAATGTCTCAACTGAAGCGTGAATTTTGAACAGATGCTGTCATGTGCAGGAATGGATGTCTTCAGTATCTGAGGACATGGCATTGAATGAGCAGGCCTCTCTCCTCACCTCTGGAGTTCAGCTGTTCAGTTGTCCTTTGGTTTACTGCAGCAATGAGGTTTGGAGCAGGATGGCCCTGCCAAGACCCAAACTGAGTGTTGATGAGCAGGTTATTTCTGAGCAAAAACCACTTGATAGCAGTGTTATTGACACCTTCTATCACTTTGCTTGATTGAGGTTAGACTGATGAGTTGGTGATTGGCATCTATACTACTTACTTCAAACACTCTCTGTGCTGGCGAGTTCCACATTCTTACCATTCTTTCCAAAAAGATTCTTCAGAATTCCCTATTTGATTTCTAGCAAATATAATAGAGGGTTGGCTTTTCCTGATCTGTGGACATACACATTTTTAACATCATCTTTGTAAATCTCTGCTCATTCTCCAGAGTCTTTTTCTATCAATTTTGCAACATGGTGACATGAACTGCACTCAGAACTCTAAATGTACTCGAAACAAGGTTCAATAAAGTTTATTATCACTCCTCCATTTCTAATGTTATCCCCTAGAAATAAAAGCTAACACTTGGTTTGCTATTCTTAAAAATGGCCTTCCTAAAATGTGGCACAACCCTTAATGATTAGTGTTATTTGTATTTTGAGATGCTTTTGTTCATCTACCACACCTAGACATGCTTAAACAATAAGTAACCACACTTTTCTTCCTAAGGATACTTACAATCTTTTAGTTCCAGTTTTGAACTTCATTTATGAATTACTTGCCCATTCTTTGAGTTCATTAATGTTGTCCTGTAATTTGTTACAATTCTCTTCCTAATGGACTATGCTTTCTCTTTGCCGTTACCTTAAAATGTGTCATTTAAAAGTTTGGAAATTGTGCTCTTGAGTGCAAAGTCCAAATCATAAATGTAAGTTGTGAACGGGAATGTCCCAACACTGAGTCTTGTGGAAAACCATTTCCATTTTTCTGCTATTCTAAATAATGATTGCCTATTACCACTCTCTTTTTACAGTCTTGAAGTCAATGGGCAGTTCATTCAATCCTTTATCTCTAACTGCAAAATGATTCACTAGTCTATCATGGGATGTCTTATTAAAGGCCTTCTGAAAATCTAAATATAATACATCTACTGCATTCACAATCTACTCTGTTACCATCTCAAAAAAGTCATTAAGATTGGTATTTAAGCATTTCCTTTTGAAATCCATTCTGACTATTTATTATTATACTTACCATTTTTAAATGTTCTTCTATTTTCTCCTTTAGTTATCATTGTTTTTTTTCCCACTGATTAATGTTTAGCTGATAAGTTGATAATTCCCTGAATATCTTCTACCATTTGAGACACCCAATGTCAGAATCAATCATTCTGGATTATATGGGGCAAACCAATGCCACTGGTGAGGAACAAAGGAAATTCTTACAGTTCTAAAGCACTACTCACAATCAATAGTCATTTTGAAATACCTTATAGTCAATTTGGTACTTCTGAAGTGTAGTCAGTATTGTAATGTAGGAAGAAGAGTGGTTAATTTGCATTTAGCAAAATCCACTATACAGGAATATGATCAGTGGATCTGTTTTTGCAATGTTTGTTGAAGGATAAAGAATGATCAGGAGACCTGGGATAATTTCTTGGCATCTCTTTGAAATAATTACATTGTAGTTTTCATATCCACTTGACAGGGGAGACTAAGCCTCGGCTTTTCTAAAAGATAGCAACCCACAATGCTAACAGCACTCCTGCAGTACTACACTGGAATGTCAAACTTGATTTTTGGGCCCACATTTCCATCATAGGAGTAAACTCAGAACCTTAGAAATAAAGTGCTGCCGACTTAGCCACAGTTGACACTCTTGCAACAGCAAGTCTCAGGAAATTGTTGTACAGAGCCAATTATTTTCTATCCTTTCAAATCCCAGGCTGCAGGTCAATGATTTGGCATGGTACCTTTCTAGAAGTAGCACACTGCACTGAGGTGCACGATTGTAACATCATTCCATTTGAAGCTTTACGTGCAAAATAAAGCTCCCTACTCTGCTTGATAATAGATCTCTGTTCAAACTCCATAAGAAGTATCAGATTTAAAAAAAAAGGTTTGCAACACCTGCCCTTTATCTTGTCAAATTATCAACTCTTTCTTCTCTAGTCAGTAGTACTGAACTCAAATTGTCCAAGTCATTCTGACATTTAGCCTTAAAGGGAAACAAAGGGAACTTCTATTCCATAAACTCAGTTAGAATCGAATACAGTACTGGAAGTAAAAGATTAATTTCTAATCCACTGCACTACCTGTCCTCAATTCTATCATGAGTATTGCTGCAAAAAGACACATTTCATTGCAACTTTTGCCTTGCATTCATTAGGACATTTTTCAAGAATACAAATTAGCATGAAACCAACATTTATACTGCATGAGAGGAGAGTGCTGATTGGTTTGCATGTGAACACTAATTGGTAGAGGCTTTACCATAGAGAATGCATCCATTGATATTGATTTACAGATAGCAGCCAGGCTTTGTTTAAAATATAGATTAAAATATTTAAGCAAAGCCTGATTATTAACTGTCAGTCAGAATTAATGGCGGTAGCAAACCATCTTTTGATCAAAGTCTATTTACCAATGACTAAACACTCTCCTCTCATGCAAGGAACTGTTGATTTAATTGCCTTGAATTTGTATTCTTGCGAATTGTCCTGATGACTAAAAGACTAAAAGCTTCAACAAAATAGTCTTTTTTTTCAGCAAAACTCAAGTCTTATACTGCCAAACTGGGTTATCAATTAAATAGATCAATTTCTAATTTCATCTGGTTCACACACCAGCTCCTTATTGAAAAATGTGCATATTATAAACAGTATTTATTGTCTTTTCCTTGTTACCCTAATAAGGCTAAGATGACCTATTCTGCTTCAAGGAGTCAACCATATTTGTATAATGGTGGAGAAAGTGAGGTCTGCAGATGCTGGAGATCAAAGTTGAAACTTTATTGCTGGAACAGCACAGCAGGTCAGGCAGCATCCAGGGAACAGGAGATTCGACGTTTCGGGCACAGGCCCTTCTTCAGGAATGAGCAGAGAGTGTTCAGCAGGAGAAGATAAAAGGTAGGGAGGAGGGACTTGGAGGAGGGGCGTTGGAAATGTGATAGGTGGAAAGAGGTCAAGGTGAGGGTGATAGGTCGGAGTAGGATGGAGGCGGAGAGGTCAAGAAGAAGACTGCAGGTCAGGAAGGCGGTGCCGGGCTGGAGGGATTCGGCTGAGACAAGGTGGGGGGAGGGGGGATGAAGAAACTGGTGAAGTCCAAGTTCATCCCCTGTGGTTGGAGGGTTCCCAGTCGGAAGATAAGACGCTCCTCCTCAGCACCAAGGATATATTTCCCTCCCCTCCCCTACCAGCTTTCCGTAGAGACCACTCCCTCCGCGACTCCCTTGTCAGATCCACACCCCCCACCGACCCAACCTCCACTCCCGGCACCTTCCCTTGCAACCGCAGGAGGTGCAACACTTGCGCCCACACCTCCCCCCTCACTTCTCTCCAAGGCCCCAAAGGAAACTTCCATATCCACCACAGATTCACCTGCACCTCCACCCACATCATCTACTGCATCGCTGCAGCCGGTGTGGCCTCCTCTATATTGGGGAGACAGGCCGCCTACTTGCGGAGCGATTCAGAGAGCACCTCTGGGCCACCCGGACGAACCAACCCAACCACCCTGTAGCACAGCATTTCAACTCCCCCTCCCACTCCACCGAGGATATGCAGGTCATTGGACTCATCCACCGCCAAACCACAACAATGCGACGGTCGGAGGAGGAGTGTCTTATCTTCCGACTGGGAACCCTCCAACCACAGGGGATGAACTTGGACTTCACCAGTTTCTTCATCCCCCCTCCCCCCACCTTGTCTCAGCCGAATCCCTCCAGCCCGGCACTGCCTTCCTGACCTGCAGTCTTCTTCTTGACCTCTCCACCTCCATCCTACTCCGACCTATCACCCTCACCTTGACCTCTTTCCACCTATCACATTTCCAACGCCCCTCCTCCAAGTCCCTCCTCCCTACCTTTTATCTTCTCCTGCTGAACACTCTCTGCTCATTCCTGAAGAAGGGCCTGTGCCCGAAACATCGAATCTCCTGTTCCCTGGATGCTGCCTGACCTGCTGTGCTGTTCCAGCAATAAAGTTTCAACCTTGTATAATGGTGGAGTCACATACACACCTGACTAGGTAGAGTGGCAGGCTTAATGAAAAGATATCTTGAAATGGTTAGGTTTTATATCACAGTCAGACAATTTTATGGCCTATTTTACTGATGCCAGTTTTATTATTCCCTGATTTTAAAGCAAAAACTAAATTTTAATTCTCAAAGTGGCATGCCAGGATTATTACCCGAGTTCTCTGATTTCTGAATGCAGGAACTTAATCTGTACACTATTACATTCTTAACAAATTAATTCTCCAGCTCTTCATGGTGAAGGTAGACACACTCCATTAAGGCTTGTGACTTTATATAATTGATGTTTACAAAAATAGCATTTGTGTCTGGACAGACTGCATGTTGACCAATGGGTGAGTTATGCTGCAGAGAGAAGGAGCACAGCTTCTCAGGAGGAACCTGTTTCATGTCTGTATTGAAGCAAATGGTTTCAACACAGGGACCAAATCAGCTATCTCAGAAATATGACAATTAAATAAATTATAAAGTCAGACTGACAAAGGCAATGTACAGAAAACAGTCCAAAGTAGATCTGGTTCCTCTGGGTCACTATTATCTAAGTCTCAGTCTGATTAATTTTCCTATCCAAATCAGCCTCAAAGCATGTATTAGATAGATGAAAAAATTGAAAGTTACCAGAATAAACAGATAAAATCAAGGAGAAAATGAAATATAAAATAAAGGAATTAGGCAAATAGAGAGGGAATTGATTCAATGTCTCAATGAGAAACATTATAAAGCTTGTAAATATTTTTTCTGCATGATGTGCATAGCTAGGAGGTGCTAGATCATCTGGACTTGGGCACACTCAAAGCAAGGCTCTTCCAATCCATGGCCAGTCTCTCCCCTTACACCCTTTATAAGCTTGAGCTTATCCAAACTTTTATACCCATATTGCACTTAAGTCTTGTTCACACATGAAAAAGATTGACAGGACAGAAGGAGGCCACTGTACATATTATGCCATTGCCAACCAAGAAAGGGTTTAATCTGACCTTCCAGCTATTCATTCATAGATTGAAACACCTCAACCACATGTTCAAGTGTTCTTTTTTAATGCAGTGTGGAATTCTGATTCTAGCACTCTTCTCAGCTTGGTTCCAAACCCTCACTTCTTACTGTGTTAACAAAGTTATTCCTCAACTCCCCTTTAATCCTTCTATCATTGACTTTAAACAAGAAAGAGAATGAATAAAGGAGATGGTGAGCAAGGCAAATAAGAAATAGAATAGTTCAAGAACTTATTACCAGACTCTAGATGCAACATTATTGGCCATCAAGAGCTCCTGCCTAGGAGGCAAGAGCACCGTGCTGCTAAGATCCCCTCTCTCAGCCTCAGTACCACCTAGTAATAGAGGCCAAGCCTTTTGAGATGTCAACTGGGTAACAATTAGAATGCGGATAACATGCATGAATAAAAAGGGCCTGGAGAAGTACTTGCCTCTCATGGCTCTGGTGCCATATTTAAGCCAGCTACGCACCAGTGCAAACCAGAAACTGCACCTCACAGTATGGTGCTTAAGCCGTGACTTTCAAGACATGGCCCAGAACAAAGAAACGTTCACTCCCTACTTCATGGGCAGAGACCTGAGGTGATGGTGGACAGGGTGCTGGTGAGGAGGGGAACCCTTTCTCCCAGGGACTGCCACAGAAAGCCATACTGTTTGATCACCATTCACCAAATCAAGCCAGGACACAGATTCCAGCCTGAGCCAGTACTGTGTGTCATGGTGGTACAAGACACCCTGCAATACTAAATGCCAACATTTCCTCCCTGTGACTTCTCACCCACTGGTAGCATTGACTCTCATTCTGCCTCTACACAACCCTCTTACCAAGGCTGTTGGACCATAACTTTCCCTAACGTATTAATTAGCACTGCTGCCTCACAGCGCCAGAGACCCGGGTTCAATTCCCGCCTCAGGCGACTGACTGTGTGGAGTTTGTACATTCTCCCCGTGTCTGCGTGGGTTTCCTCCGGGTGCTCCGGTTTCCTCCCATTGTCCAAAGATATGCAGGTCAGGTGAATTGGCCATGCTAAATTGTCCGTAGTGTTAGGTAAGGGGTAAATGTAGGGGTATGGGTGGGTTGCGCTTCGGCGGGTCAGTGTGGACTTGTTGGGCCGAAGGGCCTGTTTCCACACTGTAATCTAATCTAATCTAATCTAATCTAATCTAATCTAATCTAATCTAATCTAATCTAATTGTCTCCACTCAATAGCACTTAGCCACCTCACCCTCTCAAACTACTCTCCTTTGCACAACCTGTTCACTCATTGGACTCACATCACCAATTCATGCAAGACCATTAACTGCTCTTCCATCTACTTCCATCATAGTCAATCCCACCTTTGGCTCATTGGAGGAAACATCATTCCATAACCAGGCTGAGATTTCATTACTGGCAGGAAGGGTAGCAGACATCATGCTCTTTAGTGCTTGTGAAGGAAAAATAGTGCAATATCCACTTACATTGGGATAGAGAGAACTCAGTGAGTAACCAATCCAGTAAACTTCATTGTGCCATGCTGCACTAATCTCCTATTACCATGAGTAGTAATTTATTTTTAACCTGCACAATATTTAACCCAGTTATCCAATAAATTCCCTCTCTTCTCTCTTGCAGATGCTGGCAGCACCCAATGAACATCTATAAAGAGGCTGATGCTGTAGACCCTCACGACCACCTTAACCTCTGAGGAGGAATCCTCTAAACCCTCAGAGAATGCCCAGCAAGACTTCCACCTGCATTTCCACCAGCTCAGAGACTTTCGCCTTGGGCTGTGAAAAATCTCTTTCGAGATTAGACATGGGAGTACTGTCCGGTGAATGCATCATTAACATGTCTCTGCAGCTTGTCAGGAAAGAAATACCTGAGGTTCTGAGCACATAGAGAATGGCTAGCAACCAGGCACCTACCAGCTCTCGGCAAAAGATGTGTTCCTGTTCTCAGCCATTCATAACTCTGACAACCTGCAGAGACAGGCATGGGACCATCAGGCAGGATTCCGCTCAACCTGCAGCTTATGATTGGAGATTTTATTATTAATTACATGTCTAATAAGATGGATAATGAGGCATTTATTTAGCAACACAAAAGGTCACAGTCTGCAAAAATAACAACGTCCACATATCCTCTGAACTAACAGAGGCTGCTTGTAAGATTATGAACAGAATCTTAACGATTAAGTGAAGTCTAAATCCAGCTCTACTGTCTTGGAAGTGGATTTCAATTAGATTATTTTTGGCTCAATCATGCTGTCTTCCTGGTCAACATCCTGATCCTGAGCCTCATCATCATCTTCAGAGCGTTGCTCTTGACACCGATTTCATACGTGTACAGGTCATTCCAGCCCCCCTCCAAAAATATAAAATTAACAGCTCCAGTTATGAAGTACACAGCATGCTACAATGATCCAGAAGGTTCCTTCTGGGTTACACTGTGAGCCCCCACTAGAGTGGTCCATATATCAAAACCACATTTTAGCGATCCCTCTGATCTGATCCACTACGGACCTAATGCAAATATTAGATTGGTATGCTTTGTTTTATTGGTCAGAGTATTGAGTACAGGAGTTGGGAGGTCATGTTGCGGCTGTACAGGACATTGGTTAGGCCACTTTTGGAATAGTGTGTGCAATTCTGATCTCCTTTCTATCGGAAGGATGTTGTGAAACTTGAAAGAGTTCAGAAAAGATTTACAAGGATGTTGCCAGGGTTGGAGGATTTGAGCTAAAGAGAGAGGCTGACTAGGCTGGGGCTGTTTCCCCTGGAGTGTCAGAGGTTGAGGGGTGATGTTATAGAGGTTTATACAATCATGAGGGGCATGGACAGGGTAAATAGACAAGGTCTTTTCCCTGGAGTGGGGGAGTCCAAAACTAGAGGGCATAGGTTTAAGGTGAGAGGGGAAAGATATAAAAGAGATCTAAGGGACAACTTTCTCACACAGAGAGTGGTACGGGTATGGAATGAGCTTCCAGAGGATGTGGTGGAGGCTGCTACAATTGCAATGTTTAAAAGGCATTTGGATGGGTATATGAACAGGAAGGGTTTGGAGGGATATGGGCCGGGTGCTGGCAGGTGGGACTAGGTTGGGTTGGAATATCTGATCGGCATGGACAGGTTGGACCGAAGGATCTGTTTCTGTGCTGTATATCTCTATGCCTCTATGACTCTAAGTGTTGTATCTTCCCTGTGAATGTTTCATAAAGGTAGTATTCATCATGTTTGGAAGTGTCAACCTTTGTCTCCCTGCACCCTGCCCAATTTGGATGAGGAGCTTGGGAGGAACCTGTGAGTTCTCGAATCTGTAAGGAACCATAGAATCATTGAGTCATGACAGCTCCCAGAATACCTAGCAGACCTCAACTATTTGATGGTCACAGAGAAATATAATTTGAATTTATGTGGTGTGGAAGGCTTTCTGCTCCACAGGATGATTTTAACGTGAGTGCAGTTGCTTATGCTGGGGAAAGCCAGCAATGGTGAAGAATCCCAGTGTCTGAGCGGCTTGATTCTGTGGATGAATTTGAAGAGGTTGCTGTCGAGAAAATGTCATCAGAAACATCCTGGATACATTTGAGGATTGGGAGATGCCACATCAGTCCCCAGTTGCTGGAATAAGACACTGGCATAAAACATCATGGCAGATATAACCTTGAAGGACATCGGGATGGCTGAATGCTCGATTCTCTATCCTGCTCTAGCAAGCAATGGAGTTCGGAGATAATGGAGTGGGATATCCTTAACCAATGCTTACACTGACTTTCTGAGAATAGATGAAAACGACAGTGAGGCCTGTAGATCTGGGGACTCACCTTTCCCCAATCACCTCTCTGGTGGATCCTGACCTGTTGCCTCTCCCTCTGGAGGCTGTCCAGCTGCCGCTGGAAGTTACTGTTCTTGCTGGGCGTGCTCACAATGCTGTAAAGTGCTGTCTGCTATGACATTGCCTTCAAGGTTGCCCAAAGTCTCAATCGAAGGTGTTCTCTGTGGGAGAACTGTGAGCAGATAATCTGTGGGCAATGTCAGAAAGAGAACGCAGCATTACCAAACCCTCATGCCTGTCACAATGAAGTCTCATGTTGTATCTTCACACCATGTGGCATGAAGGTTTCAACAATGCCTCCATAAAGAGCTCTAAAGTAAATGATCTTCTCCAATTGCACAACCAATGTTTCCATGCTTTTTCATACATCCTCCCCCCTCAACAGACTGATGCCTCAAGAGCAGTCTGACTGATTACCTGTAATTCTCACATTGGTTTCACTTGGCCTGTAAGATTAATTGTAGCTCAATTACTGGACTGTAAGGACATGGATCCCTGGACCCAGGTAGGACAAGGCACCTGACTGACTATGGCCAATGCTTGGGCTGGAATCTGATGAACCCCCCCTGACTAACTGGCAGTATCCCTGGCTGACTGTAGTTCCCCCGGCCTCACTAAGGACTGCTCCCGTTTGACCTCACTTATTTGATTGACATAACCCGGTGACTGAAACGACCTGACTCATTGTTCATTGACTCCCCACTCCAGGGATTGGATAGGCTTGGTTCGTTTTCCTTGGTGCAGAGGAGGCTGAGGTGGGGGAGCATCTAATTGAGTTATACAAAAAAATGTTGCGAGAGTATCTGCCTTTCAGGCTAAGCGTTCCATATTACTACCCTCTCTAAGTGAAAAAAAAGCTTTCTCAGATCTCCTCCAAACGAATTATTCCTCACCTTAAACATATGCCTTCTGGTCTTCAAAATGTCTGCCATGGGGGAAGATTCTCATGACCTACTCTGTTTATGCCTCTCATAACTTTGTTTTTAACGTCCTATCGAGGAGATCTGAGGAAAACCTTTTTTCACACACAGGGTGGTGGAAATATGGAACACACTGCAAAGAGGATGGGGGTGGCAGACACTCTCTCAACACTTAAGAAGCACTTAAATTGGCAGGGTAGAGTAGGTTATGGACCAAGTGGAAGTCAACGGGATTAGTACAGTGTTTGTCGATATGGACATGGTAGGCTATAGACCCTGTTTCTATGCCATATGCCTCTATGTTTCGCTGACTATGACAAGCCACTTATCTATCCCTCTGCATTAAAAAGCAATGCAAGTCATAGAGGCAGGAAGTAGGTCAGTGCTGAAGTCAGTGAGTGTGTGCTATGAATAAATACTTTGTAAAGACGATGAAAGAGTGGGGTCTGCAGTTTCCCAGGCAAATGTGAGAGACATTGAGTTCAGCAGCGGACCTCCATGGGAAAAGCAGCAGCGGTGGGAAATAAAAACCAAAGGCAGAGGCACTTCAGCCTATTTCTACTTGTTAGAGCTGAAGTGCAATGATACAACAAAGAAGGGTAGGTGATTGGTGGGTATTTCTTCTGTGTGTCTTTTGATAGTTAAATGGTTCAATTCAAGAGACCTCACTGCAGCTGGAATTAAGTTAAAAAAAATCACTTTTAATATATTTGACTTCCAAATTTATTAACTAATGAGAATAAAGATGGCTGAGCAGGCTTTGCAATATAGCTCAGTGTGTGGGAGCTGTTGTATATCAATGAGATCCATGTTAAAAATCACACAACATCAGGTTGTAGTCCTTTCAATTAAACCTATTGGACTATAACCTGGTGTTGAGTGATTTTTAACTTTGTACACCCCAGTCCAACACCGGCATTTCCAAATGTGATCCATGGTGACAACATCTGCAGCAAGTGTTGGCTGCTCAAGGAACTTTGGCTCAAAAGTTGGTGAACTGGAGTCTCACTGTAATTTCTCACTGTTCTCTCCATTACTGAGAGCACAATAGGGAGAGAAATGCTCTGCCCATTGAGTAGAATTCAATCAGAGGAGAGTTTTTCCAGACAACTGAACCAAGTGCATGCCACTTTTGCTCTCACTTTGGGAACCACAGATTTTGGTGCAAATTTTGAAATGCTTCTGGTAGGGATGAGAACCATGTTTAATCTTCACAAAGTGTGCTTTCAACAGATCCAATATAATTTTGAGACAGGATATATAATTCTTACCTCTACAAGAATCCGACCAGCATAGTGACTCAGTGGTTGGCACTGCTGCCTCACAGTGTCAGGGACCCAGGTTTGATTCCAGCCTTGAGTGACTGTCTGTGTGGAGTTTGCACATTCTCCCCACGGCTGTGTAAGTTTCCTTTGGGTGCCCCAGTTTCTTCCCACTGTCCAAAGATCTGCAGGTTAGGTGGATTAGCCATGGAAAATGTGGGGTTACAGGGACGGCGTGGGTCTAGATGGGATGCTCCTTAGAGGGTCAGTGTGGACTCGATGGGCTGAATGGCCTGCTTCCACACTACAGGAATTCTATGAAGCATCCAGTCTCTTCAGGCTGAGAAGATTGATTGGAAGTTTGCAGCAAGATCTTCAAGCTGCCGTTCCACTAAATGATTTTCTTTCTGAACCACAGCTTCTGTCACCTTTGATAGCTTTTGTGAATTAACCTCATTCACTTCCCTCCTCCACATCAATTATCTCACTGAATGCCACCAACAACATGTGTGCAGACAGTACTGGTCAAGAGCAGCTCCACATCCAAGTGATGTCACCTCTCAGGTTCTTCTCCAGGGATGGTAGGATGTTCTCTACTCCAGGGATACCAGTTGAAGATCAAGGTGACCTGGATGGCACTTACAGAGGAAGTGAGTAGTCATGGTGTCCAGCAATGAACATGACCCAGTGCCACAAAGGCATCAATGACATCAGGGTGTGTGGCAATGTGCCATTGCATCAATGTTGGTATCAAACTTTGCAACGGGGAAAGAGATCAGGCTGGACGAATGCAATCATCCTCTGTGGCAATGGTAGGTTGCAGATCACTCTGGGTATTCTGAGTTGCTATGGAAAAGTATGCTTCTACATACATGTTGTCATCTGGAGCTCAGGATAATGATGGCAGATGCGCCAACATCTTTTTCTTTATGGAAGACCAGAATCTTTCCCATTCACTTCGAAGGACATACAGATTGAAAATCAACCTTTTTTGGCCGCATTGTGAATGCATCCTCCTTGGGCATAAACAATGGAACTCAAACTTGGACTCTGGCTGTAAGGCAGGGATGCCTTTCACTATGGCCCAAGACCTCCTACATCATCCTCTGTGCTACATGGTACTCAAGGCCAGATCCTATGGCAATTGTACTTGGTAAAGTGACTGGGCACCAGTTACAATGTTGGGTTTGGTGTCTGGCATGGGGACTCAAGAAGACAAGGAAGTTAGTTGTGTTTTGATGTGCTATTAAGTCTCTGCTTTGTCATGCAAACCTCTCTACTCAATTTATGTTTCAAGAAAATATCAATATCATGCTTATCCTTCATAAGTTTGCTTTATGTGAATGTGACAGAGAACTTCAATGCCAAGAAAAAGGCCAAGTTGGGAGGTAGCATTTTTGAGTTGTAGGTTTTAATGCCACTGAGGAGCAAACCATGAAGAATGCTGAAGAGCAGGGTGCCATTCCATCACAGGCCAAAATGCTGGATTTCCCAGCAAGCAGGGTTTGAACACTTCCAAACTGGCATTGAAACTTGGGCACTAGAGACACATGTGAAACTGCTTTTTTTTTATAGACTAAGCTTCCTCTTCATGTGTTTTTGTTTCGTTCTCTAATGCAGGTATCTACATAGGGTGCAATCTGTAGAGAAGAAAGTAATAATGCTGAGAATGAAGATCTCCAACATCTAGAATATACATTGCTTCTCCCTCATTCTCTACCAGGGAAGTTACAGTCACATGAATGTTGGACAATTTGTGAATAGTTTTGGGGTCACACATTCGTGAATGCTTATAGAATCATAGAATGGTATAGCACAGAAGTAACCCATTCAGTTTTTTATGTTTGCTCTTTGTAAATTTAATTTAATCCACCTCACTCCATGCCTCCACTTTATCTCCATAATTCTGCACATTTTCAGATAATAATCCAATTTCCTCTTAAATGCTGCATTTGAACCTGTCCCTAACATATCTTCAGACAGTGCGTTCCAGGTCCTACACTCACTATATGAAAACAGTTTTCCACATAGTGTCATTGCTTCTTTTGTTAATTATCTTTAGTCTCTGCCCTCTTGTTCTCCATCCTTCAATGAATATTTTTTTTTCTCATCAATTCAATCAAGATACTTCCTAATATTGAATACTTTGTTTTAATCAAATCTCTTCTCAACCTTCCTTTGGCAAAGGAAAGCAGTCCTAACTTCTACAATTTGCTTGTGCAACTTAAGTTCCTCATCCCTGTAACATTCTCATGGGTCTCCTCTACACTCTCTGTAAATCTGTCACATTATTCCTAAAGTGTGGCATTCAGAATTGAATCAGACACTGCAGTTCATTCTAAACCAGTGTTCTATACAAGGTCAAGATAGCATTCTTTCTTTTGTACACTATACCTCTATGAATAAAGCTGAGGATTTTGAATGTTTCAACCTACCCTGCCACCTTCAATTATTTATACAAGTATATATCTAGGTCCCTTTGAGTCTATACTTATTCTAGAGTTGCGCCATTGTTTTATATTGTTTCTCCCTGTTCTTCCCACCAAAATTAGTCACTTCATTTCTCCACATTTGTTACAGTGCACTGAGGTAGCAAGACCCACTATGCCTGGAGTCAGCACAAAACTTAAAACTTTTATAAAGTACCACAAAATTGCCCAATTTACTCGATGTTCAGACTCAGATTGATAAAAAGTTTGGACCAGGTTTCTTCACTGAACAAGAGTGACAAATTATGACAAATAATAAGACTTTAACTATAGATGAACAGTTATAAGCTATTGTCAAATTGCACTACTAGTTAAAGCTCTAATCCCCTAATAAACTCCCGCTTATGCGCACACAGACAGATAAACAGACAGGGTAAAATAGGCTATGGACACAAGGGAAAATACTGGAAAGACAATTTCTGTTCTTGAGTTGGTCCTTATCACTCTTAATTCTTGATTTCTTGCTGCAGCTGCATGCCAACTTTTCACATTTCATGCACAAGAACACCCAAATCCATCTATGTCAAACCTTTTGGGAGTGTGTCCAATTAAATAATAGTCTGCTTTTTGATTCTTCATAGCAAGGTGCAAGATCTCACACTTTCTTACATTAAATTCCATTTACCAAATCTTTGCCCATTCATTTAATCTATCTATACCAACTTACAAATTTGTTATGTCCTCACGATATTGTGCCTGCTCACCCTATTTTTAAATCATCATTATATATTACACTCTGCCTCTCCTCCAGATTAACAATATAGGTAATAAAAAATTGATGATCTCAGACCTATCCTTTTGGCACTCCATTAGTTAGGTCTTTCCAACCTGAATAAAACCCAATTACCCCAAATTACTGTCTTTTGTTGGTTAACCAAACCTCAATCCATGTGAATACATTACCTCCAATACCAAGAGCTCCTATCTTGTGCAATGATCTTTTACCTGTCACCTTGAAGGCCTGTAGGTGACTCTCACCTGTGACCTCTTTCCCTTGCTGATATTTTGTGTCCAGTTTTGTTCTCCTTCCTTGAGGAAGGATATGGCAGCACTGAAGAGTGTTCAGTGGAGGTACATCAGGTTGATGCCAGGGATGAATGGGCTGTCTTACAAAGAGCAATTGAATAGCTTGGCTTGTATTTGCTAGAGTTCAGAAGAATGATTGAGGTACATAAAATACTGAAGGGGATTCATAAGGTAAACGTTGAAGAGATGATCCCCGTTGGATAATCTCAAACAAAAGGTCATAGAGTGAGAGAAGGTCAGTTCAAAGCTGAGATGAGGAGAAACAACTTTTCTCAGTAGGTTTTGTATCTGTGGAACTCACTGCCCCAGAGTCCAGTGGAAGCAGAATCAATCAACACATTCAAGAAAGAAATAATCACACAACACCAGGTTACAGTCCAACAGGTTTAATTGGAAGCACACTAGCTTTCGGAGTGACTCTCCTTCATCAGGTGATAGTGGAGGGCTCAATCCTAACACAGAATTTACAGCAAAAATTTACAGTGTGATGTAACTGAAATTATACATTGAAAAATTGATTAATCAATTCATCACATTACAGATATCCTTTATTAATAAAGATCCCACCTCCTTTTACTTTTCACCTATTCGTCTGGATTGTTGAATATGTTAATATTGAGTTGACTTTGCAAATCCATCTCGTCATAGCTGGCAAGTCATATTTGGTTATTTTTATTTCTACCATACACTCATCTACCTTGTTACAAATGCTGTGTGCATTCAGATTAAAAGTCTTGAGCTTAGTCTTTTTCCCATTATTACTTATTCTAGCTCTAATTTTTGCTGCCCTCTTTTATGGCCAGCTAACACTAAGTTCAACATATGAAAACAAACTCCAGGATTTCTGCTATTTACAATGCTCAATGCAATGGGGCATCTGATAATACATTTTAAATGTGATGCAAGTGTTATTTTACCTTTATAAAACATTGAAGGTGGTATTCTGGTTTGGAAGACAAACAACCACTTGCAACAAATTGACAAAAATTATATGCACTGTATCTTGCAGGATTTTCCGAAGTTGGCCTAATTGTATTTGCACACTGAGTAGGCCAAACAAAATTGGATTTGTCTATTGAAACTTGTTAAATTTTGCAAGGGAAGATTAGTTTTCCTACTGATCAGAGAAGGAGAAATGGTGACATTTTCAAATGCATGCTAGAAAAAAGTAAAAATAAAGCAAAATGGGATTGCCCTCTTGAAATTAACAGACACCATCATATCTAAAAATACGTGAAGGAGAATTCCCAGGAGGTGACTATCAAGCTAAATGCAGTCTACAAATTCTAGAGAAACTGGAGGCAGGTAAATGTGACAATGCCATTTGGAAAGCAGACTGAAAAGAAAGGGATTGCACTTATACGGTTCAAAGTGCCCTATACTAATGAAGGATATTCACTGATCATATACATGGACAAACACACAATGAGTTACATGACCAGATAGTCTGCTTTCAGTGATGCTTATTGAATCAAAAGACCATGCCAACTTTTTCTTGAGTGGGCTTTGGTTTATTTTATTGTGACAGTACAGACAGGGCTTTAGTTTATCATCACCTTGCCAGACAACATTCTCCAACTCCCTCAATAATGCTGTGAGATGTCAACATGTACTGAATCTACTGCGATGAAATACCTACATCGCTTTGTACGGTTGAATGCAGCTCTGGTAAAACACGAAGCCATCCAAGATAAATAACCCACTTGATCAGCACCTTAACTGCAGCCTTAAGCATACTTTTCCTCCACCACATGGCTGCAGTGTCTACAATTACATGGTGCACAGGAGCAACTTGTTCATATTTCTTCCTCAGGAGCTTGCAAACACATGATCTTGCAAACAAGGGCAAAAACTGCAGGAACATGGGAATGCTATCACTGCAAATTCCCATGTCATCCTGGCTTGGAAATATATTGGCAGTACTTCATTATTGATGAATCAAACTCTGTAGCTCCCTCCCTACCGGTACCCTGGGAGACCCTTCTTCAAATACATTGCAGCGGCTCAAGAAGATGTTTCATCACCACCATTTCAAAGACAATTATGGAAGGTTATTAAATTCTGACATTGTCAGCAGTGCTCTAATCCCTTGAATTAATAAGTTAAAAAGAGGAGTATATCATAAATTTCAATCTGAAGGTCAATGAATGTTCCGTAATGTTCTACTCTTGATTATTCTTCTTGTGCACTGACTGTGCAATAGGAATGCCATCCTTATTCCACTGCTTGTAAGGTAAACTGACAAATAACAGAAGGGTATAGACTTGATCAAGAGGAATTAAAGGAAATTGGGTTGGTTTTTATTAAGCATAACTTTTGATTACATTGCAATATTAAAATGAAGCTCAAACACATTTTGCACATGGCACATTATGGGCAGAATTGATCAGCATCTGTCTTTCCAATTCTCAGCACCTGTGTACCACTCAAAAGCAATGGATGAATGTTATTTCTTATTCACAGAATTATGATGATGCAACTGTGAGTCCTATCCCACAGCACAGTAATAATTAATCTGTTTGCATTAATGGTAAAGCGATAACTCACTACATATTTACACTGAACTTAATGTGCATGTGGAAGTGATAAACCACACTACTTAGAGTGCTCTCATAGCATTGTTGGATGTGAGGTGTTGACTAACACTTTAGTGTTAGTGACCTGAAGTGATACATCCCTTGAGTATCATCTGAAAAGGCCAAAAGATCTTCTGCTCAGTTAGCAGTTGAATCAGTTCCCTGAAAGCATAACAAAATGTGTGAAAGCATAAAGGTTTCTAGGAGGTCAGTGGTAACATTGCTTGTAAAGGCTTCTTTTTAAAAAACTTCAGATTGGAGATATTAACCACAACAAGCTGCATTTACTTAGAGCTATTAATAAAATAAAGCGTTCCAAATTTATGAACCAAAATCTGACACTAAGCAACGTAAGGAGATTTAAGCGTAAATGACCATAGGCTTGGAGTATCTTAGGGGAAGGAAGGGGAGCAGAATGATTTAGGTCTGGAATGTTGGGTCTTACCAATTGAAAGGACAGTCATATGGTGTAATGGAGTTATGTTACAGTGTGGAAAAGGTAAGTGTACTGGTGCCATGGAGATGCAGTCAGACGCTTATCTTGGGGTCCTATGTCATAGAGTAATAGAGGCATTTGGTATGGAAACTCATCCGTGCTGACCAGATATCCTAATCTGACCTAATCCTATTTCTAGCATTTGACCTATATTCCTCTAATTCCTTCCTATTCATATACCCATCCACATGCCTTTTAAATGTTGTAATTGCACCCATCTCCATCACTTCCTCGGGCAGCTCATTCCATACATGCTCCACCCTCTGAGTGAAAAGATTGCCCCTCAGGTTATTTTTAAATCTTTCCCCTCTCCTACCCTGGCGAAATGGACTTCAGCTATTCAGCCTAATCATGCCCCTCTTGAGGTTACCCCTCAGCCTCTGATGCTCCACGGAAAGCAGACCCAGCCTATTCAGCCCCTCCCTATAACTCAAACCCTCCAGTCCCCATAACATCCTTGTAAATCTTTTCTGCACCCTCTCACGTTTAACAGCATTCTTCCTAAAGAAGGGTGAACAAATTGTACACAGTATTCTAAAAGTAGCCTCAACTGTACAGCCGCAACATGACATCCCAACTCCTATACTCAATGTTCTGGCCAATGAAAGCAAGCGTGCCACATACCTTCTTCAACACCATATCTACATGTGTCTCCACTTTCAAGGAGTTATGCACCTGCACGCCTAGGTCTCTTTGTTCAGCAACACTCCCCAGGGCCTTACCATTGACTGTGTAAGTCCTGCCATGGTTTGCCTTACCAAAATGTAATACTTCACATTGATCCAAATTAAACTCCATCTGCACATCCTCAGCTGATAGGCCTATCTGATCAGGATCCCATTATACTCTGAAATAATCTTCTTCACTGTCTACTAGACCACCTATTTTGGTGTTATCTGCAAACGTACTAAACATTCCTCCTATATTCATATCCAAATCATTTAGATAAATGACAAAAAGCAATGGACTCAGCATCGATTCTTGTGGCACAGCGCTGGTAACGGGCTTTCAGTCTAAAAAACAAGTCTCCCACCATCTTCTGTCAATTTTGTATCCAATTGGCTAGCTCCCCCAGACCCCATGCGATCTAATCTTATTAACATTCCACCATGCGGAACCTTGTCAAATACTTTACTGAAGTCCTTGTACACAATGTCTATCGCTCTGTCTTCATCAATCTTCTTTGTTACTTCTTCAAAAAACTCAATCAAGTTTTCAAAGTTTAAGTGAAGATCTGTAGCTCGGGTGCTCGTTGTTGTGGTTCTGTTCGTCAAGCTGGGAATTTGTGTTGCAGACGTTTCACCCCCTATCTAGGTGACATCCTCAGTGTTTGGGAGACTCCTGTGAAGCGCTTCTGTGATGTTTCCTCCATTTATAGTAGCCACTATGAACAAATTCCCAGCTCGGCGAACAGAACCACAACAACTCAATCAAGTTAGTGAGACAGGATTTCCCACAAAGCCATGTTGACTATTTCTAATCAGTCCTTGCCTTTCTAAATGTTAGTGAATCCTGTCCCTCAGAATTTCCTCCAACAACTTATCCAACGCTGTTATAGGGCTCACCAGTCTACAGTTCCCTGGTTTTTCCTTATCATCTTTCTAAAATAATGGCACTATGTTAGCCACCATCCAATCTTTCAGCACCTCACCTGAGGCTGTCAATGTTGCAACTATCTCAGCAAGGTGCCCAGCAATCACTTGCGTAGCTTTTCACAAAGTTCTGGAAAATACCTGATCGGGTTCCTGGGGTTCATCTAACCTTTTGTGTATGACCTCCAGCACCCCCACTTCACGACATCACTATTTATTTCCCTAGCTTCCATGTCCTTATGCACAGTAAATACTGATGTGAAATATTCATTTAGTAGTGACCATTAAATTAGCAAACACCTTGTTCAGCCTCTGACAATTGCCAATGAAAATCAGGCTGTATTTGGCAGGAACAGGAGCAAGGTTTGTTTCAAGATTAGAAACATTCCTCCAGTGCAAAAGTTGACTGAAGTTATGGTTTACCTACATGAAGTCCATATTTGTTATAAAAACAGCTTCCTTATCCAATTATAGCCAAAGGGGCAGGAATGGAGAAGGTTCAGATGAAGCGTGGGACTTATTTACAGTTCCCATGCCAACCATCACTGAGCCTTCTAGCTGATTGGAAGGAGAGATCTATTTGTACTAAAGTCTTCCATAGCTCTAGTCCATAGCACTACAGGAATGTGAGATGTCACTGCTGAGTGGGCACCCCAGGCAAGGCATGCCCTTGCTTCATCCATGCCAATCTAGATTTAATGCTAGAGGCCAATGAGGGAGATGAGAGAAGTTTCCTTTCTGTTGGAGGTGGCAGTAATAACAGGCAGAGATCACTTAATCATATGGCTGTGACACCCGTCCGTACAACATTCCTGCCTCCATCTCCTCGTCATTCTCTCTCTCACCTCTTGCCCCCGTTCCTCCCCCAGTGAGCTGTCTACCTCCATTTTGTGCAGTCATCAAAGTCCTTGGTGACCCTTGTTAAGGAGAGTACAGGAGACTGCCACAATGATGGAGAACCTTACAGGAAGGAATTGCAGAATGCCACCCAACTTAGTGCCACCCAGGCAGTGATACTGTATTTTCAGAAGTCCAATAGTCTGCTCAATTGTTGGCCTGTTGAGCAGCAGCAGTAGCATTTGTTGCATCACGTTTGTCTAGGTCAATAACTATTCTTCAGATTCTTTATCCCCTAAGATCCCTTCATGCATTTTGGAGCCTGGTGTGAAGCCCCTGATGCAGCCTGCATTGGGCAAGGATGAAGGGAACATGGTTTCTTTCTGGACAGTGAACCTGTATTGGAGGAAGCTTTTATTGCTGTCTTTTAGGGGGTGGAAGCCCTTGTTGTTGATGAATCTCATGGCGGCCCATGGTGCTTTGATTGTCACATAAGAGCTATCAGTTAAATGCTGAACCAGCGGTATGTCGAGCAATGCGAGTGAAATGCAAAGCCTGAAGCTGTGTCCATCATGAAGTGAATGTGTGGCCAACTTGAACAAAGAGAACATCAGTAACCAGCGTGATGCAGTGATGTACAACTTTGTTTTGAGGAACCACTAAGAATTGTGGCTGATTTTTGGAATAAGCCAGAATTGAAGATGTCTATGGCTGCAATGAATTTGGTGAACACTGTCAGGGAGGTGACCACTGATGAGAGGTACGGAGTCTTTGCTGATGAAGGGACAGATATCTAGAGAATCACAGTTTCCAATGACACTGGGTATGGGTCATCTCTATGTAACTCAATCTTTAACAGTGGATTGATACTTTGGAACCTGGTGTTTTCCCATCCTTCTTTTCCCTCCCATGCTGCCTGGATGCCAGTGGCTTTGCCATTCCTGTGGATGGTATTGACTGTCATCATTGTTGAGCCAAAATCTGAAAGTTGCCCACTGCAGTCTACATATTGGACAAGTGGCTGTCTAATTACCCTTGGTAGCCTTGCTCCATGCTCTTTATCCCAATAATACAGTGGGGTATTGAGTTTGTTCAAAACTCTGGTGCTGAGTGCCCAGTCTTCCTGCCACCTGCACACTGCCAAGTTGCTCTCACCAAGTATATTGTCTCCCTTTTACCTGTAAATCACCTTTTTGGGGCTGATGTGAAACCAAAGGACAATTATGACTGGTTTCTAACTCCATTTGGTTGATCCATTTCTGAAGGCCTGAGTAATCTGTCACTCCTTTGGAAATTTAAACCTAAAGCTTTGACAAACTTAATGAGCTTTTAAGCAGCTTTAATTGGCTTCAATTGGAAAGAAAGTACAATTTCTGCCTTTCTCTCTTCTAACCCTAGTAATTATTGCTCACCTTTGAAACAGTGCCTTAAAATTTAAATGCTGACTTCTTTGAAGTCCCTAACTCCCTCTCCCAACTTCTTTTTATCGGTTGCAGGGGCGGGGGGATGCTGCACAAAGATTCACTCCATTGAATTGGTGGTTGGGACTGTAATTTGATGGAGAGATTGAAGGTGAAGGCTTCTGTTTCCCAATGTTAAATTCTAGGAGGTTTTTGCTCCTTCTGCACTCAATGTTAAACAAGCAGTCTGACAACTTAGCAAGAGTTGAGGAATTGGTGGGAGTGTTGGTGAGGTGGGACTGGGTGTTGTCAGTTATATATGGAAACTAACATTGTGCTGACAGATAACATTGCCAAGAGACAGAACACAAATGAGAAGCAGGAGCGCAGCAAATTTAGAACATGGTATCTGGAATTTATACCAATTTGCAGTTTACCCAGTTGCAGTTTGTGTTGATTCAATATGGATAAATGAGATGATCACTTATTTAGTTGCATGCTGCAATTTGAAGTAATGAGTCAACTACCTTGTACACATATAATAGATTCATCTGCCATCACATCAATGGATTAGTGTTCAGCAAGGAGATCAATTGTTTACCATCTGGTTGATGGCATTACATCTCTGACATTAAACTAAATGTTGATTCATAGATTCAAATATTATTTGTGAACCCACTATTGGAAGATTGGATGAAAAGTTGGCTTTGCGACATGGTCACTTGTCTTGTTGGACTGACTCTATTCTGCTTGAATGCTGATACTGTTTGATGATAGAACCTTCTTCAATTGGATTTATTCAGTGTAGTTTATTCCATGTAGTAGGGTCTAACATACTGGCTTTGAGATTGACTTTCAGAATGTCTTTATATTTAAGTTGCAATGTTCTAATCTGCAGGTTCCCTTGGTCAACTCACTGCGGAGTAATCCTTTCGTATGTAGGAACCTTCCATGAGAACCACACTGCCAATTCAGCAAAGTTGTGATTTGATGAGTATGCTCTCGACTCTAGGCAAGAAGCAGTTTGCAAGAACTTCAGTGTTAAGGACTTTGCACTGGCTTTTGATGTTACAGATAGATCTTAAGTAGTGAAGACAGAATGTATCTTGTTTCTTTCTGTGATCCCTTTATGTTGTCCATGCCAATGTCACAGAGATGTGATCTGGGAAGCACTGTCCCGATAGACCATAATTTTTGTTTTGAGACTAACTCCATGCTCTCTAGATAGGTCTGTGGATAAACTTGCCAAATGTTGATCTTGCTTTCTCCGGTCATTTGAAAGGATACATGCAAGGCAACTTCTGAACTGTGTTAAGGGTGTATTGTTGATTATGATAATGGGGTCTTCAAGGTTGTGGACAAGAACAAGTTGGAATGAGATTGTTGTCTTTTACTGAACCATTTTAGGTACCACAACTTGAACACAATAGCCAACAAATAGCTGGATGTCCTCTGAAGAGTGTTCTATGAGTCCTCAGTCATCAGAAAGCAAGAGTTTATTCTATGATTTTTATGTGAACCTTTTTAGATTGAAGAGTTGTTATTAGTGTTCATCATCAAGAACATTGAGTGCATACAAAAACATGGCTGAAAAGTAGATAGCCATAAGAACTGGTACCTTAATACAACCTTGTTGGCAGCCATTGGTGGCAGATCTTGCCATCTGATGAGGCACCACTCTGTATCCCATTGGTCATCATGTTGCTATGAAGTGAATGGATAATCTTGGAGTTGTCAGAGCAACCAGATATATTCAGCACCTTTCACAGTCTTCATGGTTTTCTGTGTTGAAGGCTTTGGTCAAGTCAATTTGTGGCCGTGCAGTGTTCCTTGTTCCAAAATTGCTGGACTTCTTTTATACACACTGTTTCCTGCCCTGCATGAAAGTCACATTGTGATTCTGTGAAGGCTGAGTTTATAAACTGAATGACTAATCCTCTTGAGAATAACCCTTGTTGAGAACATAATTCCCAATGTGGAGCAAAATACATTGACCAGATGATTTGCCAAAATATTTGGTTCCCTTGTATTTATATAGGTGAGTTGTGGAAACATGTTTGTAAACACACACACTGATACAAGAATAAACAGAAGAGGCTGGCAAGATTCCTAATCATGTGAGCTACTCTGTACTAGAATGCTTACAGACAGAGTGCCATTATTTACTCACAGGTGGTTGTTTTTTGATTTGGGATGGACTGAGAGCAAGATTGACCAGAGTGTGACGCTATAAGAGTGATTTAGTGATGCTGCAAAACATTGTGGATTCAGGACATTGTTAAATGGGGAGACATATCATGCTTGTTAATTAGGAGCTAATTGTGGTGGTTTTGTAGCCATTGAAGATTAGTAATCTTCATGCAGAGCCTTCAGTTTGTGCTAATTGACAGCTTCCTCAAGCTCTGCACTCTTATTCTCCTGTTATTGGTTCTCTATCTCACTCAATTTGGTCTGCAGCAGGTAGTTTGCTTGATGGTATCTGCTATCCACTTTGGAGAATTTTCTTTGTCGGTTATAGTGGATTTATGAAAATTGCACCCATCATCTAGTACCTTGGCTACATTTTAGTCTTTCTCATCAGGGCAGTTTTGTTGTATTCGGTGAATGAATCTGTACCAAAGGTTAAATCCCCCAACTTCTTCCAAGAGTCTTCAGTGTCTAACGTACCTTAACTGTAGGTAAATAAGATACTGATAAATAAATAATAAACTCAATTTCAGGAGATATTGTCTACAGCACTCTGAAGCTCTGTAATTTTATCCTGATTCATTGATACTTTTAACATAACAATCAACCATTTACTTTTTATGAAGTGCTGCACTTAAAATGTATTTAATATTTGTTTATATCTAGTCATATTTTTCCTGGTTTTTCTTTAACTGTTGTGTGCTGATTGTTTTGGTTCATGAGAGTGAGGGGCACATTTGAGTATTTTTTATTCACTGAGTCCTGCCTGTGAGATAATTATTGCCTGATATAGTAGACATACAGGGTTGGAGGATTTGAGCTATAGGGAAATGTTGAATAGGCTGGGGTTGTGTTCCCTTGGAGCATCGGAGGCGGGGGGGGGGTGACATTATAGAGGTTTATAAAATCATGCGGATCATGGATAGGATAAAGAGACAAAGTTGCTTCCCTGAGGTGGGGTGGGGGTGGGGGTCCAGAACCAAATGGCATAGGTTTAGGATGAAAGGGGAAAGACATAAAAGAGACCTAAGGGCCAACATTTTCACGCAGAGGGTGGTTCATGTATGAAATGAGCTGCCAGAGGAAATGGTGGAGGTTGGTACAATTGTAACATTTAAAAGGCATCTGGATGGGTATATGAATAGGAAGGGTTTGGAGGAATATGGGCCAGGTGCTGGCAGGTGGGACTAGATTGGGTTGGGATATCTGGTCAGCATTGACAAATTGGACAGAAGGGTCTGTTCCTGTGCTGTACATCTCTATGATTCTATGAACTTGTAACTGGTGAAGCATGATAAAGGACACAGCAGCATAACTGAACAGTATCAAAGTTAAATGTGTCCTGGGAAAGTGAGAAACTAATGAGGAAGACAAAAACAAAATCCCTAAATACACATTTTGGCCATTTTTAAAGTTATTATCTTGATTATTACAACATGGTATTTCCACAATGACTGAAGCTTTAATTCATCTGGATTTTCCAAAAGCAAAACAGTTGTTATTCCAGAATAGATTGGAGATGTACATGGGGATTATAGCATACACCAAAAGAATTGCCTGTGAAACTGAATTTTCAGCAGGATAGTTCCTATATAGAGTCATAGAGATGTACAGCATGGAAACAAACCCTTCAGTCCAACCCGTCCATGCCGACCAGATATCCCAACCCAATCTAGTCCCACCTACCAGCACCCAGCCCATATCCCTCCAAACCGTTCCTATTCATATACCCATCCAAATTCCTCTTAAATGTTGCAATTGTACCAGCCTCCACCACATCCTCTGGCAGCTTATTCTATACACGTACCACCCTCTGCGTGAAAAAGTTGCCCCTTAGGTCTCTTTTATATCTTTCCCCTCTCACCCTAAACCTATGCCCTCTAGTTCTGGACTCCCCGACCCCAGGAAAAAGACTTTGTCTATTTATCCTATCCATGCCCCTCACAATTTTGTAAAGCTCTATAAGGTTACCCCTCAGCCTCCGATGCTTCAGGGAAAACAGCCCCAGCCTGTTCAGCCTTTCCCTATAGCTCAGATCTTCCAACCCTGGCAACATCCTTGTAAATCTTTTCTGAACCCTTTCAAATTTCACAACATCTTTCCAATAGGAAGGAGACCAGAATTGCACACAATATTCCAACAGTGGCCTAACCAATGTCCTGTACAGCCGCAACATGACCTCCCAACTCCTATACTCAATATTCTGACCAATAAAGGAAAGCATACCAAACGCCTTCTTCACTATCCTATCTACCTATATGACTGAAATGTTTCTGAATATCTCCCTTTAAATTGGATATTTTGGAGGGTTCCAATGGAATTGCATTGAATACTTACTCAGGAAAAGCTAACTATGAAAAGCGTAGTCTAATTCCTGAGTAACTACTGAATTTACATCATGCTTGTTTAACATGCTTGCAACTATACCACTCTCAGATCACTTGTGCTTCACAGATCCTGACGTGACACCACAATGTCGAACGTTTCCTTATATTCCAGTGCTAGACCCTATCCAATCCTCTGCTGTTAACCCTTATACAACATCCCCTACATTCCCCTGCCCCATACCTACTGGAAATCTATCCTTCCAACACACTCCCCACTAAACTGGCACCCGACTTAACTTACAATTAGAAAGAGCAGCCTTTATAATGGGGGAAGAAAGAAATAGCTGACAAAATAAATTTAGACTTCCCTTCTGTCTTCACAAAGGGGGACTCGAATAATGTACCAGAAATGATGGGGATCGCAAAGTTTATTGAAAGGGAGAAATTGAAGTAAATCTGCATTAGTAGAGAAATGAAGTTGGAAAATTTGTTGGGATTAAAGGCTGCTATTCCCAGAGTACACAGGGAAGTGGCAGAAAAATAATGGATGTAGTGGCAATTATCTTCCAAGACACTTTAGTCTCTAGAACAGTTCCTACATGTTGAAGGGTAGTTAGTGTAACCCCACTATTTAAAAATGGAGGTAGAGAGAAATAGGGAATCATAGACCAGTGAGTCTTAAGTCAGTAGTTTGATTTTATAGCACAGCACTTAGAAAACAGTGATGGAATCAGATACAGTCAGTATGGATTTACAAAAGGGAGGTCGTGCTGGAATTCTTCAAGGATGTAATTAGTAAATTTGATCAGAGAGCCAATGGATATGGTTTATTTGGATTTTGAGAAGGCTTTTGTCAAAGTTCTACATAAGAGATTAATGTGTAAAATTAAAGCGCATGAGGTTGTGAATAGTTTGTTGAGACAGATGAAAAACTGGTCAGCAGACACAAAACAACGAATAGGATCAAATGGTTATTTATCTGAATGGCAGGTAGTGGCTAATGGTGTATCGTAGAGATTGGAATTAGGATTCCAGCTATTTACAGTATATGTTAATGATTTAGATGAGGGAACAAAATTAGAATTGGCCCTTCGGTCCAACAAGTCCACACCAAAGAGTATCCCACTCAAACCCATTCCTGTACATTTATCCCTAACTAATTCACCTAACCTACACATCCCAGAACACTATGGGCAACTTAGCACGGTCAATTCACCTAACCTGCACATCTGTGGCTTGTGAGAGGAAACCCACACGGACAAGGGGAGAATGTACAAATTCTGCACAGTCACCTGAGATTGGAATCAAACAAGGGTCTCTAGTGCTGTGAGGCAGCAGTGCTAACTACTGAGCCACAGTGCCATCCCAAATGTAATCTCTCAATATTTGCAGATAACACAAAGCTGGGTGAGGAGGATGCAGAGATGTTGCAGTGTGATTTGGGCAGGCTGGGTGAGTGGACAAATAAATGATAGTTGCGGCATAATGTGGTAAATGTGAGTATCCACTTTGGTAAAAATATAGAAAAGCAGATTATTATTTGAATGGCTGCAAATTGACATGTTCAACATGACCTCGGTGTCCACGTGCACCAATCGCTGAAAGTAAGTGCGTAGGTGCAGTAGGCAGTAAAGAAAGCAAACTGTGTGTTGGCCTTCATAGCAAGAGGATTTGAGTACAGGAACAAGGATGTCTTGCTGTATTTTTACAGGGCATTAGTGAGTGAGCCTACACCTGGAACATTCTGTGCAGTTTTGGTCTCCTTATCTGAGGAAGGATGTTCTTACTGTAAACATAGGACAGCAAAGATTTACCAAATTGATTTTTGGGATGGCAAGACTGATGTGTAAAGACAGATGGAGTCAGTTCGGCTTGTATTCACTGGAGTTTAGAGGAATGAAGGAAATCTCATTGAAACCTATAAAACTGTAACAGGACTAGACAGATTAGATACAGGAAGGATGCTCCGATGGTGGGGAAGTCCAAAACGAGATGTCATAGTTTAAGAAGAAGGGCTATACATTTTTGTTCTGAGATGAAGAGAAATTTCTTGACCTAGAGAGTGGTGAGCCTGTGAAATGCACTATCACAAGAAATGGTTGAGACCAAAACATTGTGTATTTTTAAGAAGGAGTGAGAAATAGCTCTTGTGACAAAAGGTATCAATGGATATTGAGGGAAAGTGAGATTAGGGCATTAAGCTCGATGATCAGCCATGATCATATTGAATGCAGAGTAGGTTTGAGGGATCAAATGGCCTATTCCTACTCCCTTCTTCTATGTTTCTCCGTTACCTTACACCCTATCCTCCCATCCCAATAACATTACACTTGTCTTATATACTTACAACTTGACAGTAGCTGGCAAAATGGCTTGCATGACTTTCAGCTTTCAGAATACAGTAGCTGACTTTTGTGAAGTAGGGATGTGATTTGCCTTCCTCTGACAGTTCTGCACTATGAAAGAACAGTCAGGATGGAATTATCTTGCAGCTTTTCCAAGGGAGCTCTGAGCATAATCTTCTCTCAGAAATACGGAGTTCTCTACTTTCATAAGAAAGGGCCAGAGTAGCAATCTGGGTGAGATTTCCACTCCTTAGAAAGTCCAGCTGTGTTTCTAATTTTAAAAACTATTCATTGTTGTGGTTCTGTTCGCCGAGCTGGGAATTTGTGTTGCAGACGTTTTTTCCCCTGTCTAGGTGACATCCTCAGTGCTTGGGAGCCTCCTGTGAAGCGTTTCTGTGTTGTTTCCTCCGGTATTTATAGTGGTCTGTCTCTGCCGCTTCCAGTTGTCAGTTCCAGCTGTCTGCTGCAGTGGCCGGTATATTGGGTCCAGGTCGATGTGTTTGTTGATAGAATCTGTGGATGAGTGCCATGCCTCTAGGAATTCCCTGGCTGTTCTCTGTTTGGCTTGTCCTATAATAGTAGTGTTGTCCTAGTCAAACTCATGTTGCTTATCATCTGCGTGTGTGACTACTAAGGATAGCTGGTCGTGTTATGTCGTTTCGTGGCTACAGCTGTCTGCTGCAGTGGCCGGTATATTGGGTCCAGTAGCCACACATGCAGATGACAAGCAACATGGGTTTGACTGGGAGAACACTACTATTATAGGACAAGCCAAACAGAGAACAGCCAGGGAATTCCTAGAGGCATGGCACTCATCCACAGATTCTATCAACAAACACATCGACCTGGACCCAATATACCGGCCACTGCAACGGACAGCTGGAACTGACAACCGGAAGCGGCAGAGACAAACCACTATAAATGCCGGAGGAAACATCACAGAAACGCTTCACAGGAGGCTCCCAAGCACTGAGGATGTCACCTAGACAGGGGACGAAATGTCTGCAACACAAATTCGGCGAACAGAACCACAACAATGAGCACCCGAGCTACAAATCTTCTCACAAACTTTAAACTATTCATTCCTTAACCTTTGTTTTTGAAACAGTGAGTGGATGTTACACCACTAGAAGCCCAATGTTAATATATGTTGAACATATTCCAATGAAAACTTTCCAAGTGAAAGTGACAAAGTGAACATTTTGAACTCAAAACTCCTGTATATAAATTGCTGCCTTGGATGAAGTGATTGGGAACTGAACACATTTCTCTTTTTGAGAGAACTCAACATTACTATTAAGCACCTCCAGGATTGTCAAAAATCAATGAAGCGTAACGCAATTAAATTCTCCTGTTAGACAACAAAAATGTCTTAGTCTTAACCTCAGAAGTAAATCCTGACTGCATTAATGGAATAATTTGCATTTCTTGCCCTGGCCATCCTATGGCTCCATGAAGGAGATTGGGAATTTAGTCATGGTGTCATAGAGATGTACAGCATGGAAACAGACCCTTTGGTCCAACTCATCCAGACCAATCAGATATCCCAAACTAATCTAGTCCCACCATTTAAGGGTCTTTTTCTATTGTTTCTCCAGATGTTCAACTGGGGATTCTGAGCATCAGACTTTGTGAATTATATGTTTAAAAGATCATGGATCAGGTTTCCTGTTGGGAGTCCACTAAAGCTGGTGGGATTTAAATAGAGAAGGATAATTCTCTGATTTTTCCACTACACCCAGTGCAATGCCATCACCAAACACATTGTCCTTCATCTCCTTTGAGCATTGCAAAGAGACAGATCCTTTCAGAACTGATTCATTATCCAACATCCTCAACACTCGCTCTTACACCATCTTCCCTTCCTGTGGCCCCTTCCCATCCAAGCATACCCCTTCTAATTCTACTACCAACCATCTAAATTTGGTTTCGTTCTTATAATTTAGTATTTTGCATCAGTTTTCACAGTACAGTCTCCTATATATTAGGAAATCCAAATATAGAATGGGTCATCCCTTTGCTGAACATTTTCCTTCATTCTGAAAAAGCAGAGCCTTGAATTTCTGGTTGTTTATTATTTTTATTTTCCAACTAACTTACACTTTAGCCTCTCTATCCTCACCTTTTTATACCATTCCAAGCTCAAAATAGGCTTAAGTTACAGCATATCATCTTTTAGTTAGACACTTCACAGCATTCAAGCTCAATATTGAACAACTTGAACTCATAACCAATTAATGTCAGAAGGTGGTAGTTATAACCATGTTTCTGGTCTGGATGTTCTGGGTTTAAGTCCAACCTCTGGACCAGATACACACAGAAAGTGCATCATAATGTGGCTAAACAAGTTGATTGTCAATCTTCAAATTCTTCTGACACATCTAAGGCAGATGGGAAGAGCAGCAGATGTTTCTGGCCAGCCAGATCTGTGGGGTAGCTGCAGTGCAACAACCTCCCCTTGTTAAATGGCCCCATGCACAGGTTCTTGATGTAAGAAAAGTGTTCTGAGGGGGCTACCACACAGACATGTAAACACAGACACAGAGACACACACTCTTTCCATCTTTTGTTTCGTTACTGATCCCATTATCTTAACCCTCTTTGTCTTGCACCATCGTTCCTATTGTCATTTAAATCTCCCCTGCCTTGCACTCCATTAAGATTTTTCTCGATGTTATTTCTTCTCCTCACATTGCCTTAGCTCTATATTTGCACAAAACCTGTTCCTGCAAATATTTTTCCACTTAGGATGAAAGGTTGCTGACCCGAAATGGTAACTGTTTCTCTCTCCATAGATGTAGCGTGATCTTTTGACTATTTTCAGCATGTTCTGTTTTGCTCCAGGTCCCTCCATATCCTTATCTAAATCTTGGAGAAGCTTACATCTTGTGCTACTCTTTGTGTAGAGAAACGCATCCTAATTTCACTCCTGAATAACCAGGCTCTCATTTATAAAAAAATATTTTCCCTTGTCCTTGATTGCCCCATCAAGCCTATTCAACCTTTTTAATATTTTAAATAGCTTGACCAGATTTCTTCTCAATTCTCTCCATTAAGATAAATACAAGTTGAACTTTTGCGTCCTCATTATTTAACCACTAAGTTCTGGTTTCACTCTGAACAATACTCGCAGAATCTGAAAGTCCTACCAAGAAGTTGGCATGCCTGAAGAAAAGTGCAAATATGTAACTACCCAGCAATATCAAAGATAAGGTGAAAGACTGGCTATAAGTGTGACAAGGAAATGGTCCTCCTTCTTTTGGATGATGTCAAACTCAGCTAAAGTACAAATCCCAATGCTGCAAATACAGTTGAGTTTGAGTCATAGAGATGTACAGCATGGTTCAACCCGAGCATGCCTACCAAATATCCCAATCCCATCTAGCCCCACCTGCTAGCACCCGGCCCATATCCCTCCAAACCCTTCCTATTCAAATACCCATCCAAATGCCTTTTAAATGTTGCAATTGTACCAGCCTCTACCACTTCCTCTGGCAGCTTATTCCATACACGTACCACCCTCTGTGTGAAAACGTTGCCCCTTAGGTCTCTTTTATATCTTTCCCTCTCACCTTAAACCTATGCCCTCTAGTTCTGGACTCCCCCACCCCAGGGAAAAGACTTTGTCTATTTATCCTATCCATGCCCCTCATAATTTTGTAAACCTCTATAAGGTCACCTCTCAGCCTCCGAAGCTCCAGAGAAAACAGCCCCAGCCTGTTCAGCCTTTCCCTATAGCTCAAATCCTCCAACCCTGGCAACATCCTTGAAAATCTTTTCTGGACCCTTTCAAGTTTCACAATATCTTTCCAATAGGAAGGAGACCAGAATTGCACACAATATTCCAACAGTGGCCTAACCAATGTCCTGTACAGTCGCAACATGACCTCCCAAGTCCTACTCAAACAATCAGCTCTGCCAACCATCGTACCCAAACCTTGGGTCTGCTACTTGGATGACACCTTTGTCATCACTAAATGAAACAAATTAGAGGAAACCTTCAAGACCATCAATAATACCCTTACTGGCATAAAATTCACTAAAGAGGAGGAAAACAACAACAAACTGCCATTCCTAGATGTCACAGTAGAGTGAACAGCCAATGGGGAACTTCAAACTAGTGTCTACAGGAAAACAACACACACGGTCTAAATATTGAAGTACAGAAGCTATCATCTCAACATCCATTGTTGCAAATTCAGCAGCTGTATACATTTCTTCAACCTGCAGAACTTCAAGATAAACACTTGGGAACAGAAGTTGAGTCATAATTGCGAAGGTCTACACTTCCTATGAGAAATCTTTGTCTGCAAGAGTATTGAGCAAACATAGAAATATGAAACCAAAAACTTTCTTAAGAATCTGATGCTTTGAATCGGGAGTTGCTGTTGACCAGACTCATAAAGATTTGAAAAGAAAAAAGGTTAATAAAGTGAGAGTTGCTATAATGGAAAACAAATTTGGGGAATTCAAATGAAAAATAAGGAGATTACAGACAAATTCGACAGGTATTTTGCATTGCTGTTCATATAGAGGATAGAGATAACATGTCATAAAAAGCTGCAAATCAGGGAATGGCAGGTGGGAGAAACTCATGAACATTAAAATCAACATGGGAGATGTGGTGAGGAAACTAACTTGACCTCTCAGCAATAAAAAAAAACTCAACAGAACTCAGACTTAGCCAAAAAGTTGAAAATTCTGCCATTCCATTGATTGCTACTTACTAGAAGTTATCTGCACATGGAATCCTGCAGATACTTGGAGTTTTCATTTATTCAGTCTGTTTCAGAAATGAATGGAATTTGTAAGGAACTACCCAGTCATCTAGAAATGTCAAATGGATCCTTTCCCCATATGCTGCTAGTCACATTATACTTTTAATTTTGTCTTTATTTGTTTAAACATTGCGAGTTCAAATCTGTCCAGCATTCTGAGCAAGGAGGGATCAAATCAGAGAATTGTTGGAGCACAGGATGAGGCCTTTTGATCTGTTGAGTCTCTACATGTTTTTTTTTAAAGAACAATTCAGCTAGAATCCATAGAAGAGCTGTGTCAGATGCAAAATGTTAACTTGGTTTCTCTCTCCACAGACATCACCAGACCTGCTGAGTTTCTCCAGCAATCTCTCATTTGTTATTTCAGCAGGGAACTTCCTGACCCTTTCCTCTGTAAATGTACACTTTTATTATCTTCTGCTGCATATTCAATTCCCTTTTCAAAGCCACAGTTGGATCTTCTTCCGCCAGACTACCTGCCTTCCTCTGTCAGTGTATTATGACAGTAGACAAGGAATTGGGTTGTGAACGGTCTCTTTAAACCCAAGGGTGGGGATGTTAGTGGAAATCTTATCCATGCATTGTATATTGGGTCAGGGTGTTGGGTGTGCAATGGACTAGCCGCTGTCATATCTTTGCCTAAAACTATCCTGGCGGTGTTAGTAAAATTCTCTGACACTGGTATCAATCTAAATCATGATCACTGGTTAATCACAATTTTGCCTCAGAGTGCTCAGCCTTGAACCTGTAAACATCTGTGACCATATGAATACCCATCTGTTTCCTTTATATCAGAAGCCAGTATCCCAATGGCTTTCCAAGCCTTCGTCCTCCAGCCTGTACAGTCAAGCTGCCAATGTATTTGGCTTTGCTGATACACCTCAGAGAAATGATCACCCTCAGCAATCTTCAGAAGTAAGGACCTATTAGAGAACAAGATGTTCACAATCTTCAATAGGAAATTAGAAATTACAAAAATTGAATGTTTTGGCAAAGTAACCCGTATTTTGTGTCAGAGAGACCCTAATAAAGGTAAAAGTCACTACCTTGTTTTATGTTTAATCTTCCCCTATTTTTATTTTCCTGTGTTCATCTTCACCATATTTCTTTCTCCTTTCATAATGCATTCATCTGTTTACTTGTAGCAATTTGCTCATTGTTTGAACACAACCTTCGTTCTCTTTATCGCGTGTTTCGTTAACACAAATTCAATATAATGTCATTGGTGAATTGGGACATTGTTTTTAAAACACAAACTTGTAAACCATGTGTTGACTGCAACGTGATTACATCACCAACACTGTAAGTGCTGTTGCTAAAGTACGATTTTTCTATAAAACAGGGTTGCATGAGAATATAATCACCACATTGTAGATGAACTACCTGCACCACTCTTCTTAGCTGTTGCTTTATGAAACCTTGTGTTACATAATCTCCAGTGGCCTTAATTCTATCTCAGACCTCCTCCTTTCTCTTCAAATTCTTTTATATTTCTATTTCTCTTCTGATGAAAGATGAAAGACCTGAAAGATTAACTCTGCCTCACTTCAAGAATGCTTCCCGACGAGCTGAGAATTTCCAGCATTTTTTTCTTTTGTTCTTATTTCAGATTTCCAGCATTGCAGTATTTTGCTCTTACTTGGATTATCATAACTTGATTAAAAATCACACAACACCAGGTTATAGTGCAACAGGTTTAATTGGAAGCACTAGCTTTCGGAGCACTGCTCCTTCATTAGTGTTGTGCTGATGAAGGAGCAGTGCTCTGAAAGCTAGTGCTTCCAATTAAACCTGTTGGACTATAACCTGGTATCGTGTGATTTTTAATTTTGTACACCCCAGTCCAACACCGGCATCTCCAAATCATATCATAACTCGGTGAGTGAAATGGCTGTTGTTGCCTACTAACATAGTGATTATATTAAAGCAGGATAAGAGGTTACTTTGGAAGATGTACCTTTTTCCAACTTGTCTGTAATACTTGGGTGTCAGCAGCTGGTACCTAAGATTTAACATCACAGTGGAACTTGATTGTAATGTATTACATGTAAAAGGAAGTAAGGATTATTGCCATCTGGTGGCTGAAAATAAATAGGGACTGGTATCTGGGAAAAGCACCAACTGACCTGGGAGTGTCAGGGAGTAGGATGGGGCAACTTGTGCATTAATGAATGTCTTGCTCTGCTGGCTGGTGTGTCTGTTTTCAAATAAAAATCACACAACACCAGATTATAGTCCAACAGTTGGACGATAACCTGATATTGAAAAATGTGTTGCTGGAAAAGCGCAGCAGGTCAGGCAGCATCCAAGGAGCAGGAGAATCGACGTTTCAGGCATAAGCCCTTCTTCAGGATTCCTGAAGAAGGGCTTATGCCTGAAACGTCGATTCTCCTGCTCCTTGGATGCTGCCTGACCTGCTGCGCTTTTCCAGCAACACATTTTTCAGCTCTGATCTCTAGCATCTGCAGTCCTCACTTTCTCCTAGTTGATGATAACCTGATGTTGCGTGATTTTTAACTTTGTCCACCCCAGTCCAACGCCGGCATCTCCACATCATGTTTTCAAGTGGGCTGGGCAATGCTCATGAAGCTTGTAGCAGCGACAGCCCAGATTTTTTAAAACACTGCCATGTTGCTGTACTTTGCAGAAATGCTTTCTTGAAGGGGGCTGTTGCTGTTGGCTAACCCGACTACTCTGCCCAGGTTAGTTTTGGCAGGCTGTTAGTGTATGACTCTGGGATCCATTCTAAAGAACTGCACATGTGTAACTTGTAAACCCACCGTGTCGATGGCGTGTGCTCTTTACAGGTGTTCCACAACTTCAAACACATTATTCACTGCAAAAAGAACTTTGTTTGAAATATGACATAAAAATTTTCCTCTTTATATTTAGCAACATTGTAAAGTACGAGTCTATGCTTGCTGAAAATTAAAGTTCTGTTTGTCAGCTAAGCTAAGTCAGTGTGGGAATAGCCAGAGAAATTATTTGTTGATTGAATCTATTTCGCAATCATGAGGGTAAGACCATTGCTTGCCTATTATGAAGTAAGAAGCAGATAATTGTAAGAAAAGTTCACATGTAGCTTTGTTTTGATCAAATGGGCTCAATTGACTGCATCATAATTTGCAGTAACATGACAGGTCATTATTATTGTTTAAAGACAGTTGCAATTCACCTCATGCCATTGGATTCAATAAGCTGAGATCTACACCAGATTCTTACTTAATAACAAAGGTATTCTCCAGGATGTCATTATTTGCCACAGTAGGAAACTAACTGGATAATTAGGACAAGATGGGGAGGGTGGAGGAGTGGATGGAAGAGGTGGAGTCTAATAGTCAAGTATAACATTTGAACTCTTACTGAAGATATTGAGCTTATGAGTTTCTATTCCTGTTTGAATTTTCACATTAAAAGGCAATAAAAGTATTAACTGTCCCTGCAGCAGTAGGCAAAGAAAATAGTGTTTAATCAATCCCAATTGATTAACAGAGTACTATCTCAGTATGTTAATGTCCAGGTTATGCTCTGCCACAATTCTACAAAACCTCCACTTGCCAGGGATAGCAGCAGGCATTTTGTCTAAATCCAGAACCCCACTGCCACTTGCCATTTACCTAAATTCAGAGCTTTATAACCAGGGAGCAGCGTATAAAATAGGGCTGGAAATTTCAGCTTAGCAAGGAACAAGTGCATAGAACAAAGGAATGGGCATCAAATGGTAATACTATTTTGCTCCCATAATTACTATTTCTTTCTTAAGGTTTAATTTCCTATCCAAGGCTACTTGCTGTAGTATGCTAGCTAGTTTATTCCAGAATCGTAGGGTGCCTTTTATTCACTTTTTGGGCTATTTCCTTAGGTCAAAGATCAAGCAGCAGATATTGGTGAGCAAAATGTTCATTTAGTTGATCTAGGGAAAAACAAAATCTCACCAGCTGAGCAGCAAGTAACCTTCACAAGAAAGAACAAGTCTCGCATTTGGAACAAATGATCCACAAAGCTGCCTTATTTATTTATAAGCACATAGCAGAACCCATATTCCAAAATGAACAGAGCCTTTCACAATTTAATCTCTTTAACATGCTTGTCAAAGTTACTCAGTGTTTGCATGAGCAAAGTTACCCTCACTGATGATGCTTTCAAAGTTAACCTATTTAACCTGCAATTGATGTACCCAGCAGCATAAACAGCAGAATGCTTGCCTCCCAAATTGATGCTTGTGAGTAATGTTGTGATTATACAAAGACCTGTAGGCATTATCCACACTCAGTATTTTAAATCAGTGAGAGTGGATTGAATGGTTACATAGTGGGATAGCACTACTGAAATCTTTTCAACAAGTGTAAAGCAATTTTTATGAAATAAAAATAATTAAAAGTAAAACATCAAATATCAGCTAGTGGAGGGGGTTGTTGTATTGTGTATCATTGGGAAGGAATTTTTACAAATGAAATACTAGCTTTAGCTAATGATTTGCGCTACAACATATGTGTTAAATTGACATTCAGATTATAACAGCATAAAACCAAACAAGGACATAGCTTTTGTAGTTTCGCTAGCAATTTTGCAGTAATGAAATATACTACAGTTTGGAGGTCCTATCATGGCTTCTGGTCTGAAATGATTTTCTAAATGCAACATAACCATGGTAACAAAATTGCTGGCTTCCTGAACAAAATTTCTTGTTTTTGTGAGGAAGGTGCTCAGTTCTTGGCTGGGTGACTGTGATAGAATCCACAAAGGGAATGTGATGTTACTACCATCTTGTCTATAGACCAAACAGACAACTGAATTACAGGTAAATTGAGGCAATCCTAGCTATCATCCAAACTTGACTACTCTAAAAGAACTTCAGAATTATCTGAAATGCCTATCAGACCTTGGTCTAAGGGTTAGGACAAGTTAGGGATTTACTCAGTGATAAGTATACTTATGGCCTACACTCTATTTTTCCACTTTCATCCTACGTAAGTAGCTCACATATCCTCAAAACTGTTTCTGCTGTTTGGATTTTATTTATTGAAATAAATCCATGTGCACATGCAAGAATGCTGCATTGATGGACAGAAATACGCTATCAATTTTCCTATGTTTCTTACAGACAATTTAGACTTGCAGAGAAATAGAACAGAGCTGAAAATGTGTTGCAGGAAAAGCGCAGCAGGTCAGGCAGCATCCAAGGAGCAGGAGAATCGACGTTTCAGGAATGAAGAAGGGTTTATGCCCAAAACGTCGATTCTCCTGCTCCTTGGATGCTGCCTGACCTGCTGCGCTTTTCCAGCAACACATTTTCAGCTCTGATCTCCAGCATCTGCAGTCCTCACTTTCTCCTCCAGAGAAATAGAAGAGTCAAAAATGTGGTGCTGGAAAAGCACAGCAGGCCAGGCAGCATCCGAAGAGCAGGAGAGTTGACGTTTCGAGCATAAACACTTCATGTGGGCCCACATTCCTGATGAGAAACGTATGCTCGAGATGTCGACCCTCCTGCTCCTCAGATGCTGCCTGATCGGCTGCGTATTTCCAGCACCACATTTTTTGACTCTGATCTCCAGCATCTACAGTGCTCACTTTCTCCTAGAGAAATATGACAGCCAACGTAAAACAGTGCCAGATTCTGCAAAAGTGATGAGATCAATGTCCAGGTATCTGTTCAGTGATGTTGATCGAGGGATACTGAAGATGATTCCCATACTGATTTAAAATGGTTTCCAGATTTTTTTTAACATTCACCTTAAAGAACAGATAGGGCCTATTTTAACATTTCACCTGCAAAATTACAACTGCAATAGTACTGCACTCCTTCAATTGAAAACATCTGCATGTTAAAGCTACTAAAGTGGAACCTACAATGTCCTGACTGAGGCATTCTGCATGGACTAACAACTAAGGCTCAACTGTTAGATAGCGTGGTCAAATCTATTCCATTTCAATAAAAGAGAAAATACTGGATAATACTTAGCAATGCTGGCAATCTGTGTCAAGTGAGAAACAGAGTTGATGGGCACAATTTTTGCCCGCAGGTTGGAAACCTAATGTCATTGTAAATCCAGGTCCTGACCCAGATCATGTACAGTCTTCAAATATAAGTTCCCTCATTGGGTGCTGGTGGTGAATTGTGTGCCCACCAGTGGTGCCAAGCTCTTCCAGGAGGCAGGTGTTGCATTGTAGAGGGGAGCAGGCAAATTATTGGAGGACCTATATACTCACTGCACATGGAAATGACAATAGCCAGTGAAGTTTGCTGCACCTGATCTCACATAAAACTATGAAGGACAAGAACTTCCTCCTTAAAGCATTACAGTATGCTAAATTGAAAGAAATACAAATAAATAGCTATTTAACTTTGAATTGTAAAAACTGATGAAAGAATAGAGGTGTAAGCAAACAAAATCTCAGGAGAAATATTGATTGTATCTTTTTTAGTTATAGTTATTCCTGTTGAATAAATAACTGTTAATTGGATTAAAGATTTAAATGAATTGCTTAGGTCTGCCAGTCGAATCTTCCCAGGCCCTGAATGATGTGGGCAATGGCAGGAAATTTGGGAAAAATGTGGTGAGATGTCAAATGAACCCCCTCTCAATGTCAAAACCAAAATGTCACATTTTCCACCCAGGCCCTGAACATTGAGATGCAATTTTCGCTAATAACTGGCGAAAGGCTTCTTATCATGGACTATTGCTCAATATTACTCTCATTCTTCCTTAGTCTCACCTCAATAATGTGCAATCTCCTATTCTACCATTTGCTTAGTAAATACTGGACACTGAGAATTCCCAACATGATCATCAGACCAGGTATTTGGTGATTCCAGCTTGCTGCTTGCTCCTCTGGGCCTCCGTCTTGAATGCCTGGCTTCAATGTCTCAGGGCAAACTCTATGGTTACCACTCACTGCCTTCAACCTTGGCATCTGACATGTCCCAGCATTTCTACATTTTCATGACACATTTCTGATCCGCTCACACTATGATTTGGCTCCTCAGTGCTGCACACTGGGGCGCTCTGGCACCTCTCATTGGATTGTCACTGTGAGTATAGTTTGCACATAAGGGCAGGAATCAAATTCATGGATTGGACTACATTGCATATAGCTGGAAATGTGTTGCTGGAAAAGCGCAGCAGGTCAGGCAGCATCCAGGGAACAGGAGAATCGACGTTTCGGGCATAAGCCCTTCTTCAGGAATGGGGAAAGTTTGTCCAGCAGGCTAAGATAAAAGGTAGGGAGGAGGGACTAGGGGGAGGGGCGTCGGAAATGTGATAGGTGGAAAGAGGTCAAGGTGAGGGTGATAGGTCAGACTGGGGTGGGGACGGAGAGGTCAGGAAGAAGATTGCAGGTTAGGAAGGCGGTGCTGAATTCGATGGATTTGACTGAGACAGGGTGGGGGGAGGGGAAATGAGGAAACTGGTGAAATCCGAGTTCATCCCTTGTGGTTGGAGGGTTCCTAGGCGGAAGATGAGGCGTTCTTCAAAGGAAACCCCCTCACCTCCCTCCAAGGCCCCAAAGGAAACCCCCTCACCTCCCTCCAAGGCCCCAAAGGAAACCACTCCCGGCACCTTCCCCTGCAACCGCAGGAGGTGCAAGACTTGCGCCCACACTTCCCCCCTCACCTCCCTCCAAGGCCCCAAAGGAACCACTCCCGGCACCTTCCCCTGCAACCGCAGGAGGTGCAAGACTTGCGCCCACACCTCCCCCCTCACCTCCCTCCAAGGCCCCAAAGGAAACTTCCATATCCGCCACAGATTCACCTGCACCTCCACACACATCATCTATTGCATCCTCTGCACCCGATGTGGCCTCCTCTATATTGGGGAGACAGGCCGGCTACTTGCGGAGCGTTTCAGAGAACACCTCTGGGACACCCGGACCAACCAACCCAACCACCCTGTAGCTCAACATTTCAATTCCCCCTCCCACTCCACCAAGGATATGCAGGTCTTTGGACTCCTCCATCATCAGACCACAACAAAACGATGTTTGGAGGAAGAACGCCTCATCTTCCGCCTCGGAACCCTCCAACCACAAGGGATGAACTCGGATTTCACCAGTTTCCTCATTTCCCCTCCCCCCACCCTGTCTCAGTCAAATCCATCAAATTCAGCACCGCCTTCCTAACCTGCAATCTTCTTCCTGACCTCTCCGCCCTCACCCCAGTCTGACCTATCACCCTCACCTTGACCTCTTTCCACCTATCACATTTCTGACGCCCCTCCCCCTAGTCCCTCCTCCCTACCTTTTATCTTAGTCTGCTGGACAAACTTTCCTCATTCCTGAAGAAGGACTTATGCCTGAAACGTCGATTCTCCTGTTCCCTGGATGCTGCCTGACCTGCTGCGCTTTTTCAGCAACACATTTCCAGCTCTGATCTCCAGCATCTGCAGACCTCACTTTCTCTACATTGCATATAAAATAGCCTGGCTATTTTATGCTTTGGCTACAGTTTACAAGCTGACAGTACTTCTGTCTTGCCATGTGTCTAGCACAGACACAAAGCCAGGCAGCTTATCAGCAGCCATTGGTCTGGGAGTAGACATGTTACTGTGCAGGACCATGATAGGTCAATGTCACACCTTCAGCATATGCCAGAAGTCTATGGGACAAACACACTGCGCGTTCATCAACCAAATGACCGTGCCTCAAAGTTTAAGGTGAGTAGTCCTCAATCAAATCAAGACAGCACCAGTTAGGCAGGGACCCAAATGCAGATTGTCAAGGGCAGCATCCAGTTACAGTCCAAGAACTTGGTTCACAGTCAGATGTCCCGTTGTGGTGGTCAGGGGATCCATCTCATTGCAGCCCAGGGAGTCGGCCACAGTCAGACCTGCAGGCCCAGTGCAAGGAGTCAGGAGATTCGTGGATTGCCAGTTCAGAGAACTGCACAGAGATCAGTCAGGGGTCTGGTCAGTCGTTATTTGCTTCTGTCCATCCATATCAGTCAGCATTGTAGGCCGTGGTTAACCCTAGCATCAGCAGAATGGATATTCAGAGTTGGCAGGACCAGGGGACATTGTTGCGATAGGGTGGTGGGAGAACACAATGTGGGGACTAGCAACAGCAACTCGAGAAACAGAGGAACAGGATGGTGAAGGAATGAAATTTGACCTATAAGGGGAAGAAGTGGCAGTGAAAGGCAGGACATGGGATTCTGTGGGATTGGGGGCTACAAGCAATCACCACCACCATGGCCTCAATGGGGACCGTATGTATTATGATGTTGGCAGGACTAACTGTAGTTAGACAGGCTCACAAAGTAAGAATGCATGTTGGGTAGTTTAAGGGGTGAGTGGGAACATGTGGCAGCTCAGAAGAGATGAGCTGTCCAGGGAGTACCAGGTAGAAAGGGATGGAGGATTGGGAAGGGGCAGGTAAGGGAACCTGATGACAAGAGAATCTGGGATTCATGGTGTTGTATATGAGCATTGCCTTCTATAATCTCTTGATTCCTAAATATGAGCCACAAATGGAAACAGCTGTGAGTGGAGTGTTTGTGGTGTTTTGCTGACCAGAAGAGTGGACTCTACTTTTGAATGCCGGAAAGTCCTTAAAGGGGCTATTGCATCAATAATACATTTATAGGGGGCAGGTTTAAGTCACCTGTAATCACATCATCACGGGTATGAAATACATGCAGTGTCCAACTGTGTGGGGAGCAGATGTTGGTCACAAGTAATGTTGGTCATGCCATTGGTCTTTGCAGATTGAAGGTAGACATCTCTGTGAAGCAGAAGTTACCCAGACAATCTTAATGGTGGCACCCAAGGGTTACAAAGTGCAAAGCTAATGCAGGATCTCAAAGGTTGCAGAGGGAAGAGCAGAATTGCTTCCCTTTTATGTTGAACTGTAAGCATAACTCAACATGATCTCATATATGTTGATGCCTTTCGTGGGTGCTGTGGGACTGGCATTGGAAGGGTTCAGTGCTCCTATAGCATAACAACCTCCTGCAGAGCCATAACTAATGCTGCATACATTGGAGTAAGGTCCAGTGTTGATCCCATGTAGAGATATAGTATGTCTCTCCTTGTTGGAGTGCTCATATTCCACGATAATAAAGAGCATACAAAACCATAATAAAATAAAAATAGAACTGTAGATGCTGGAATTATGAAATAAACAATTCCAGAAATTGTTGGAAGAACTCATCAAGTCTGGCAGTATCTCTGGAGAGAAAACATACAAAATACATGCTCTGTGAGTGGTGCGAATGCTACTGCTTGCATTACTGAGATGGTGGTGTGAATGGAAATGCAGTATACCCTGGAGCGTGCTGCATAATCCTAGCACGTTGTGCTCTGCATATCTAGATTAAGCAAATAGGCAACACCATGAAGGTTGATGAGCTAGGGGGTGGAACCTGTCTTCTTCTGAGGGCAATGAGGAGGTTGAGCAGGAGGAACGTCACATTGTGCATGACTGAACGGTGCAGTGTCAGATTCAAGAGGCCATACATGACTCCATTGATACCTGGTTCTAGTTGATGAGAGCTAGATGCAGTGACCACTCATTGACTATAAAATTTCAGGTGCTGGAAAGGCAAACAGGTTATTTCTGTTCTGAGAGGCAAATGTAGCTTCAGTTTGTTTGATTTCTGTTCACTTTGGTGTTGGTGAATAAAGGTGAATGTTTTGAAGTGATTCACCGCTATCCTGTATGTGATGGTCTCATGTTAGAATGATAGAATCCCTACAGTGTGAAAGCAGGCCATTTGACCCATCACCTCCACACTTGACCCTCCGGAGAGCATCCTAATCCAGCCGCCTACCCTATAACCCTGCATTTTCTATGGCTAATTCACCTAGTCTGCACACCATTGCATTTTAACATGGCCAATCCACCTTATCTGCACATCTTTGGACTATGGGAGGAAACCCACACAGACATGAGGAGAATTGCCTGAAGGTGGTGCCGATCCTGGTTCCCTGGTACTGTAAGGCAGCAGTGCTAACCACTGTTAGCCACCATGCCACCCGAAGAATGATACGATGCTGTTCGATGGTAAGCATTGGGGAAAGAAAAGCAGTGACATAGAGACCTGATGTGGTTACAGATATGTAAGGCATGTGTCTGGGGGGTAAGAATGTGCAAGGAAGTGTCAGCTGTATCACCTCTGTGCTGTGAGAAGCATTGGTCTATGGCAACTGTGCCGCCTTATTGATGATGAAGGGCAACACCAGTCTGCCACCAATTGACCAATTGGTGCATGGCTTAAGAAGCAAGACGGTGTCAATGCCTTAGATTCTGGGACGTTCCAGCAGCTCTGGTCACTTCCATCACATTGAGTGGAAGAATTGGGCAAGCGTCAGCTGAGAGCGATACCATTGGGATGTAGTTAACTATTAGTAAGTAGGTCGTGAGTCTGGAATGATTGTGCAGGAAATTTCATGACCAAAATCCTCCACGAAATATGACAAAATGACTTTCAGCTGAGTTCCAGTAGAATTCAGCCCAGTATCTGTTCATTTAAAAATTGTACTGAAGTGTTTTGTTTTGCTAATCACTGCATCAAGCTCCTTTTGTCAAGATATTTCTGCCTCAGTGTTAGAATCACTTAGTATCCAATGAGGAGATCACCCTCAAGCATTTTCAGCAAACAATGTGGTGGAGGTGTGAAAATTGTCTCATTGCCAGCCAGAGAGTGCCAAAGATAAGGTAATTCAGCCAACTATTAGTCTTGGAAACTTCACTGCAGCAAGTAGATTTCATGCATATAATTCATATGCAGCTATCCTGGACTCATTGCATTTTGCCAGAGAGCGTATCTCCTTTCATCAGGAGGGATTTCTGCAGTGTTACCCTTGGTACATTTCAGGTTGGTGCTCAGGAATTCCATTGACATCCTGGTCTGCTGGAGGGACACATTGCATTGGAGATCTAAAGGGCAATGGAGAGTGTGTGGATAACATAGGTGCCTTCCAGGCCTTGAACCATGAAGCTGAGCAAATACTTGAAGATGGCTTCTTGGAAGACTTAGGGACCCAAAACCATTTCTGCCATACTTAGCTGCTTACCGGTTTGGTCACAGGACGGTCTTCTCCTCCATCATTCCACAACTATGGTCCTTTTTCGCTTCTGTTTACTAAGACATGCTCATAATACCCTCACTTTTCTTTACCTGCTACAGCATGTCACAGCTTTGTCAATAGTGGTTGGCCTCATCTTTAATTTAACTGTGGATGACACCCACTGATCAAATTGGGCAAGTTTGCAAACATCATTGTTGGTAACTCTTCCTGACGTGATGTGAGTTCATGACCCTAATGCGATTTCCAACACTGGGGTCATGGGGAATGCACTAGATACAAGATTTGAAGCCGTACCATACTCATGGAGCATTGGCAGGCTGGAGGATTTTGCAATGAATGATGCAGAAGACTGGACCCTTAACTGAATGGGAGTGTCTAGATTAATCTAAAATGAATTTGATGTGTGGAAGTCTGAATTAAATGTTAAAATGTGCAACAGAAGAATTCTTATTTATAAAGTACTTCCCACAACATCAGGATGTCTCAAAGTATTTTACACAGTAAAAGAGTTTCGAAGTACAATCGTTATTGTAATGTGCGATCCTACAAATGGTAGCATGCTAATGACCAATCATCTCTTTTTAGGCAGTGTGTTAAAGTGGGCAAATAACTATTGGTGCCATGGGATCTTTTACATCCAGATAAAAGGGCAGATAGTGTCTCGGTTTGACAACTCATCCAAAAGACAACACTTCTGACCATGCAGCATGCCCTCTGAATGACAGGCTTGATTTTGTACTCAAGTCCCTAGAGTGGGACCTGAACCCACAACCTTCTAACATAGGAGCAAAAGTGCTATCAATTGAGCTCCAGCTGATACTACCTAATAAATCATTTATAGAGAAAGAACATTTAGCATTTTAGATAGGACACAATCAGAACTGACTCTCCAACACAATCCCTGACTGTTCAAAAATCCATCCTTTAATTAAAAGGTTCTGCAAGTAAGTAACATCAAAATGTCATTTTAGTGAACATGTTCTAACTACAGCTGCATCTTATTCCTACCCTTTCGAGAGCTTGAGGGAAGAGAGTGTGCTTTATAATACCCTGATTGATGATACAAAGTTTTTAATTAGACTGTACTGCCAATAAGGTAAAAAAAATTTGAAAAGCAAAGGGTTGCACAGCCTGCCAGCTCCTGTCTAGATCCCAACCTGTCACATCATAAAGCTTCAGTCATATGAGATGTGACAGCAAAATTACATCCCACACCAAGCACTGGGCATTTCTAACCAGAGCTGACTCTCACACTTCTAAACCCAATCTATTCAACACCACTCATATCCACAGGAAAATGACCAGGGACCAGTATTAATACAGGCACGCCAACAAGACGTACTTTAGATAAACCTTCTGGATAATGGAACTAAAACAGCTCCACTATTGTATCTGACAAAAATAATGCTTTCAGATATATATAGAAATATATACAATATGCAGATAACAGAACACTGTATTCGTGTTGGATCTCTGTTTTAAAGATAGTTAAAAACTGAAAACAAGATGGCTGAAAAGCAGTTTTCAAAAGCATTTTCCAGCAAACGACTACATGGAGTTTTCTGGAGAAAGGCAAGATGACAAATACATTTGGTCACAAATCATAGGTATGTCATACATGAGGAAAGGCCACTCAGTTTATCAAGCCCATTTCTTCTAGCAGTCCAACTACAAAGGGTGCTGTCACAATTTCTACTCAGCTTATTTAAACTCCTCAGGGACTGAACTAACCAGAGGTAATATTTACAAGATAAAACTGTGAAATTTCTCCCCGACCCACTGAAGTAATCAAGCAAAACTCCAGGATATCAATCTAACATCTTTTGTGGCTCTGACCAGCCAGAATGCACAAGTGACAGTTCTGTGATTGTACTTACAGAATAACTATCATAGTATTTGTTTATTTTTATTTATTTTTAGATTTCTTTCTTTCTATTCTTAATCATATATCCTTCAATCTGATTCATAATGGAAGTGTTTCAGTTTTGTTTCAAACTGTGTAAACATTCAAGTCATATCTGTATTGAATCTTTTTCTTGCCATTTGGACTGAGGATATGTAAGTTAAATGCCGGAAAATCGAGCTACCAAGATGTGCCTCTCATTTGGACAATGCAATTTTGGCAAAAGGTCAGGAGAAACACTAGATAAACTATGCAAATGGAGTCTGTGACCAACATTCTGCTGAAGTTAGTGTGGACAATCAGGAAAGATCCAAAGTAAATTCCTGGAGATTAACTTCTTTTATCGATCCCTTTTTCTCAATCTCCCAGCTCTATCAACCCTCAGACCAATGACCGCCATAACTTAACATGCTGTTTCCATTCATTCTTAAAATAGGGGATTCTGGTGATGGTCTTGTAGTATTACTGCTACACTATTAATCCAGAGACTCAGGTAATGTTCTTGAATTGACTTGAATTGGATTTATTGTCACATGTACCGAGGTACAGTGAAAGGTTTTGTCCTGTGAATAAATCAGGCAGATCACAGAGTTAAGTAACATAGATAGCAAATAATAGGTAAACAGCGGCAAAAACAAAACACAAGTACAGGTGAATGTTAACAGTTTGTAAGTCCATTCAGTATTCTAACAACAGTAGGGTAGAAGCTGTTACAAAACCGGCTGGTGCTTGTGTTCAGGCTTCTGTACCTTCTCCCCGATGGTAGAAAAGCATTGCTAGGGAGGGATGGATCTTTCAGAATGCTGGTGACCTTTCCGTGACAGCAGGCCTAGTAAATGGATTCTATAAATAGGAGGTTGGTTTTTGTGATTGTCCAGGCCAAGTTCACCACTCTCTGTAACCGTCTCTGATCTTGAATGGTACAATTGCCATGCCAGGTAGTGATACATTCAGACAGAATGCTCTCGATGGCGCACCTTAGGACCTGGGTTTGGATCCTGTCATGGCAGATAATGGAATTTGAATACAATGAAAGAGGATCTGGAATTAAGAGTCTAATGATGACAAACAAACCATTGTCAATTGTTGGAAAAACCTAACTGGTTTACTAATGTTCACCAGGGTCTGAAACCGCCATCCTTACCTGGTATGGGCTGTATGAGACTCCAGACCTTTAGTGTAGTGATCATCATGAAGGAGATGGTGCTGGGGAAGCTGAAAGGTCTGAAGGTGGATTGATTACCTAGACCAGATGGAATACACCCTCGAATTCTAAAGGAGATGGCTGTGGAGATTGTAGAGGCATTGGTGGTGATCTTTCAAGAATTACTGGAGTCATGGAAGGTCCCAGAGGACTGGAGAATGACTAATATAACAGCTCTCTTTAAGAAGGGAGGAAATCAGTAGACAGGAAACTATAGGCCGGTTAGCATGAGTCCTCAGTCATTGGTAAGATTTTAGAGTCCATTATTAAGAGTGAGATTGCAGAGTACTTGGAAGTGCATGGTTAAATAGGGCTGAGTCAGCATGGCTTTATCAAGGGGAGGTCTTGCTGCCAAATTGTTAGAATTCTTTGAGGAGGTAATGAGTAAATTAAAAAAAGGAGAGCCAGTGGACCTGATCTATTTGGATTTTCAGAAGGCCTTTGACACGGTGCTACACAGGAGGCTGCTAAATAATGTAAGAGCCCATGGTGTTAGGGGCAAGGAAATGAATGGATAGAGGATTGGCTGACTGGTAGAGGACAGAGAGTGAGGATAAAGGGGATTATTTTCAGGGTGGAAGCTGGTGATTAGTGGAGTTCAACGGGGTCTGTGTTGAGACTGAAATTATTCACATTAAACAGTAACGATCTGCATGAAGGAACTGAGGGCATTGTTGTTAAGTTTGAAGATGACACAAGATTGGTGGTGAGGCAGATAGTGTTGACAAGGTGAGTGGGCAGATGGAACTCAATGTGGGAAACTATGAGGTTATGCACTTTGCTAGGTAGAATAGAGGCACAGACTATTTTCTAAATGGGGAAAGGCTTCATAAAACTGAAACCCAAAGGGGCTCGGGAGTTCTAGTTCAGGATTCTCTTAGGGTTAGCATGGCAGTTCAGTTGAAAATTAATCATTTGCAAGTTGAAAGGCAAATGAAATGTTAGCATTTATTTCAAAAGGGTTAGAATACAAGAGTAGAGATATACTGCTGAGGTTGTATAGGCTGTGATCAGACTGTGTTTGGAATATTGTGAGCAGTTTTGGCCCCATATCAAAGGAAGGAACGGTATCCAAGGAAGGCCCTGGAAGGGTGCAGAAGAAGTTTGGAAGAAAAATCCCAGAGAGGAACAACTTATCATATAAGGAGTGGTTGAGGACTCTGGGTCTGTACTCGCTGGAGTTTAGAAGGATGGGTAAACGTGATCTCATTGAAATTTGCAGAATACTGCAAGGCCTGGGTAGAGAGGATGTGGAGAAGATTCTTCCACTCGTAAGAGGGACTACAACCCGAAGGTACAGCCTCAGTGAAAAGATGACTCTTTGGAACTGAGATGCGGAGGAATTTATTCAGCCAGAGGGTGGTTAATCAGTGAAATTCATTGCTACAGAAGGCTGTGGGGGCCAAGTTATTGAGTGCATTTAAAACAGAGGTAGGTGGTTCTGAATCGGTAAGGGGCTTAAATGTTATGGGGAGAAATATCTCAGCCATGATCAAATGGTGGAGCAGACCTGCTGTGCTAAATGGTCTTATGGTCTAAAATAGCATAGCTATACAACAAAGACACTCCCTAATTTTCTGTTGCTGCCTCCACGAGACATGTTCCACTCATGAAAGTACAAATTGTTTTGTTTGGTGGTCTACCTAAGAGATTCAGAAGCATCTGATGAATATGCCAACAATCCTCCTTTCTACGCTGAGTCTAAGTAATTTCTAATTAGCAGTGATAGAGGAGAAGCCACTATGGAATCTTAAAGAGAATAGAAACTTGTTTTAACAACAAGATGTAATTTAAAAAAAACACCAAGAGGTGCAAGTTGAATTGACCAGTAGACAATGATCATGACAAACTAGCCATGATCAAGATGGTGGCACTGGGAAGCCAGATGGTGTTTGGGCTACTGAGCCCATTCACTCCAGGCCAGCTGCACCTTTTTCCGTCCCTCCTTTTTTTTCTTTTTTCTTCTTTTTTTGTTCCTTTTCATTTTCCTGATACTGCGGGGAGCTTGTAGAGGTGTTGGCGCCCGTAGTCTGGACTCTTGGCTGTGGCAGAGAGGCATCAGCTGCACCGCTGGCAGAGCAGGGACTCCTGGATGCAGTGTCAGGTCATTGACTGCAGCAGTGTAAGTGCCTGGGAGTGGGGACTTCTGATTTTGGTAGGCCTGGAGCGGGAACTCTTGGCAATGTCGATACAGCAACAGGATGAGGAGCTGGGGTCCCCTGGCACATCAGTGTCATCATTGCTGTACCTGGAGCAGGGATACCTTGAGGCCAAATTCGTAGAGACATTGCAGAAGTCCCTGAGCCATATTTGGGACACTGGTCAATGAAGATGAACTCTACTTAAGTGCTTTCTTTTTTATTATTTTTGCAATTTAAAGTGGCAATGGATAGTGGCAACAAAATATTTTTCACTGTATTTTCCTAGATATATGTGACAATAAAATCATTCATTATTCAACTACAAAAACCATCTGTCTACATGAGGACCTTTCGTGAGACTGCTTCTTCTCCATTCAAAGGTAGCTCAACATTAAGCCAGGTGATATAGCATCTTGCCCACCAAGCTTTCTTCTGCAATAGTCAATGTTTATACATTCAGATATATGGTTACATTTACCACTACCCCACCTCCTCCCAAGTCTTTGATTTCATAAATTCAGTCGGTCTGGTAATTTCATGTTTTTCAGAGCGGGTTGTCTCTGATTTGTAATGTTACTAGTTCTTTGCCTTGATCACTGTTACCTTTGATTCTGGACATCGGTAAATCAATTCTCCGCTGGAGAATCTTTTATCACTTAGATATCCTTTGCAGAGGATGTCATTTCTGCCTTGAGAGAAACCCGAAGCTGATTGCTCGCTCCTGAATACAGTGTGCAGAATCTCACTTCCATAAACCTGATCTTTAAAAATGCCCACCTCTAGTCCCCATTTCTCAGTTTGGAGTATGAGTTGGATTGGGATTTGGGTGGGTTATCCGGATGGAGCAGAGGAGGTAGCAAGTTGCCGTGTCCAGAAATCAAAACAAAACAACAAAAGATATAAGGCATTCCTTCCCCATTCACACTTCAAACGCCATCATTCTGTCTCACCCCGACATACTTCCCAAGCTCCATCTTTGCTGCTTAATGTTTTTAACTCATTTTTAATGGTCTCTGATACCTCTTATGCCACCTTATGTCCCTCTGTTCAAACACCATGATCGTCCATAACCCCAAAGTCAACTTAGTGCTACTTTCACCCATAATCCTTTTCCCTTCACCTACCAAGTCAACTTGCCTAGTAATGCATCAGAAATATCGTTGCATACATGAGAAAAAAGCAATGATGTATTGCTTAAACATATATACTACAGTGTCAGCACTATTGAGAAAAGCATTCTCATTCATAATAAACGTATTTTGCTAAGACCTGACTGCTTTGACATTGCCTGAAATGTCATCAGTTTTTAATTGCTATTGACACTTTGTGATATCTCCTAGCAAGTTTTGATAGCTCTTGACACTTCATGATGTCTCTGTCACAGCAACGCTTCTTGATGAATCAAAATCTCTTGAAACTTTTTTGACAGGTTTAGGCAAGTTGCGTAGTTCTGAATGATTTATACACCTGAACCCCCTCCAAACACTGGGAATCCAAAATCCGATTTGAACAGAGGCGACTGGTCATTTAAATAGCTGTTGCTTCTGCAAACCACACAGACAAGAATTATGGCCATTGCTTAACAGAACTCCCAACAGAAACCAGGTTTGGAGGGGAGATATAAAACTACAAATGTTTTCTGTTTTTTTGTTTTGCCATACAGAGACAATCCCAGTTCAAACAATTTGCCCTTAAACTCTCGAATTCCTTTCACGAAGTAATTCTTCCCTGCTAATTGAGATATTTACCACATAACATTTTCCTTTAATCTTGTGGCTGTCATTGTGGAAGATGGCTAATCTGCTAAAATAAATGCTTTTTTCCTTGTAGAATCCTGGATTTTCAGACAAAGGGATTTCTTATGAACCATATCTTCATTCTGTGGACGATCATTCAGCTTTCGTGCAGTTATGTACAGCTTATTTTTATTTTGTTCAAGCAACTCTTTATTGTCAATCTACTCAAACCAGCTATGTTGATGTTTGTAAGCTCTTAACTTGAACTTTAAGGACATTGGCTATCTCCATTCACCCTCAGTTGATGCCTTCCTGTCTTGGTTTTCTGTCTTAAGGTATGTTAATGAGCCCAAGTGAGTTGTACTGCTCATTTTGGTTCTTAGTATTTGATTTTTCTACTAAAGTTGTTGATTTTTGTGATCCATAGGTCCTGTTGTGATATTAAGAAATAGAAGCATTCCCACTAATCATTGAATTATAGAGCATGGAAACAGACCCTTCGGTACAAGTCGTCCAGGCCGAACAAATACTCTAGCCTAATCTAGTCCCATTTGCCCTGTAAAGTCTGCAAAGCATTCCTATTGCTATAATGATATAATTCTCCTTAGCCAATATAGACAATATCAAGACACTCTTTCACTTTCTTGAGTTCTCCAATGAGCTTAAAAATACGAGGTAGTCCATTTAAGACAGAGATGAGGAGAAACTTCTTCACCCAGAGAGTGGTGGCTGTGTGGAATGCTCTGCCCCAGAGGGCAGTGGAGGCCTAGTCTCTGGATTCATTTAAGAAAGAGCTGGATAGAGCACCCAAAGATAGTGGAATCAAGGGTTATGGAGATAAGGCAGGAACAGGATACTGATTAGGAATGATCAGCCATGATCATGTTGAATGGCAGTGCAGGCTCAAAGGGCTGAATGGCCTACTCCTGGTTTCACTTTGACCAGTTCATCATCAATAGCTTGCTTCTGAACCAATTGTTTACTTGGAACTAATTGAATTCCGTCTGTAAATTTAAGGATTTCAAGGTCAAGCCAGGCATCAAAGGGTCAGAAGTAAGAAATGTTTATTGTAAGTTGTGCACACATCTTCAACTCTCTTATGCTCTTTGTGTTGCAGTTTTACTTGTAGCATCCCTTCACTCGTGAGAGTTATTCCACCTACAGCAGGTAGTTTAATCACTGTGGGCTATGATTTATGTATCTTCAGCCATGGTATTTGATCTGACAGGACTGTGCCTCTTTTCCTTGTATCAAGTTCAAATCAACAGAATGTCCATTGACATACACAAGGTCTGACAAAAGTAAATGAGCTGGACCACCACTTTCCCCTCGGGATTTCTCGAATCTTTTTATCGGAAGAACATTATCTAATGTAGTTATTTTCTTTCTAAATGAAGGGGTGCCATCACATTGGCCTGTTTGTATGCGAAAGCATTTGGCTTTTTGTTGGTCTGAAACTGTGACCTACATTTGCTCATTTTCTGGGAGTGACCTACAGATTTATAGATGGAGTATTCTTTTGTAATAGGTGGGCAGCAGTTGTACTTCTGCAGCTTGTTAGTTTTGCTATTTGGTCTCTCTGCAGTTTGGTCTCTCTGCAGTTTGGTCTCTCTGCAGCGTGGGCATGTCAAGTGTGTCTGTAGACTGTACGTTTATAAAATGGATTGGGTCTCTTGGTCCATCTTCTCTCAAGATTTGCCTGTGAGTCTTTCTGATTTCTGCTTACACCAGAATTTAAATAGTTACTCCAAAGTCAAATCTTTCTTGTTTGTAATGTGACAAAAGCTCATCAGTACTGACAACAGCAATTCTATCTCTTATGAATTCTCTTTTCAAAGCTCCATAGTCACAGCTCTACACTTTTCCGGAGAGATCATTCATGAAATTATTTGTAGATTCCCCTGGATACCTAGCCCTACTGTTAAATCTTTCTCTTTCAAGAAGTTTATTTGTTGTCCAAGGGAAGGAATTATCAAAAGCTTTTAGAGCTGTTTCTAAGTTAATCATGCCTTATTTTATATTTTATCCAATGTGCAATGATGCATTTACTTGTTCAGCTTGAGATTTAGTACTTAGCTTTGAAGCAGTTTTGTTGTGTGCAATTTTTTTTCAAGATATCCATTCCTGCACTCTGTTGACACATGTCTAGCATTAAATTTTTAGAGAATTATTATTTTTCTCTTATTCCTAATGAATACTTATAACTTTAAAACATGTAAATCTGTGGTACCTGAATGCTGTTTGTTCTGTTTAGCTTAAAGATTTAACAATTCTACAATACATAAGTACTGAAAGATTTAAATTTGTAATCTCGCATAAATCATTTTTGTTTTAATTTTCTCATCTTAAAGTATCTTCAAAATTTTAGGCATTGCATAATAACAATGTAACATTATTTTGTTTGTCTGCAAATATTCTGAACACTACCATAACAGTGCTGCATGGCTTTTTCCAACAAAACATTAACGCCTGTATTATTACAATATTGTATCTTCTTGTTGCTTAACGTGGGTTTACATGCGTTTTTTTCTGATCAGAATAGTGGTTTCCTGTCTTCTTGAAGTTTTCCTACCTTTAGCAGCCAAGTTGCAGTCTTCCTGTTTCTTCACAAGCAAAATGGATGTTTTCCTGCCTTTCAAGGTCTAAAACACTGTCCATGTTCTCTTGTACAAATTTAAAATGAACACCTGTGGCTAGGGCTCTGATCAGTCTTCCAAAATTGTGATTTAAATCATGAATGTCCTAATTGTGTCACAATCTTTAGATTTTCCCTAACTCTTCCATTAGACTCTGTGTTCAAAATCTTTCAAACTGCCTTTTAGCATCCTTAAATAAAATTTGCAACTTTTCTAATACTGTGGCCTCAGTACAAATTAATTTTCTAGCCCTTGTTCTGACTACTGCAACTATGATATGGAAGTGCCGGTGTTGGAGTTGGGGGAAGCAAAGTTAAAAATCACGCAACACCAGATTATAATCTAACAGGTTTATTTGGAAGTACCAGCTTTCAGAGCACTGATCCTTCATCAGGTAACTAGTGGGGCAGGTCATAGGACACAGAATTTATAGAAAAAGATCATAGTGCCATGCAACTGTTCCGACATAGTGAACACACCTAGATTTCTGTTAAATCTTACATCTTTTAGGTATCAATTCATTAATATGTAAATCCCAGAACTTCTTTCATGTCACATTCCCGAGATAACTTAAGGTTTATTAAAAAAAATGACACCTCAGGTCAGACAATGCATTAAACATGTGAGGTTAGAGTCTGTCTGTATTCCAATCTTGAGTCAGACTGGTTCTGTTTCCAAATTAGGAAATGTCACACATGAATAGATTGCCTGAAGATTGTGCATTTTTTTAACAAAATAGAATATTTCTGCAATTGCAAGTTCATCTCATAGATTTATATGTGTGTGCATGTGAGGGAGAGAGAGAGTGTGTGTATAGGAGAGAGTGTGTGGGAGAGAGGATAATTAATGACCTCATAGTTAGGGATCCTTTTGGAAGGAGTGATCACAGTATGGTTGAATTTAGAATACAGATGGAGAGTGTGAAGATAAAATCCAGTACCAGGGTCCTATATTTGAACAAAAGGGACTATAATAAAATGAGGGAAGACTTGGCTAGAGTTGACTGGAAACAAAGACTTTATGGTGGGACAGTTGATGAACAGTGGAGGACTTTCAAAGCAATTTTTCAAAGTGCTCAGCAAAAGTATATCCAGTGAAAAGGAAGGACTGTAAGAAAATGGGTCATCTGCCATGGGTGTCTAAGGAAATAAGGGAGGTTATCAAGTTGAAAGAGAAAGCATACAAAATGGCCAAAAACAACATGAAACTTGAAGATTGGGAAAACCTTAAAGATCAAAAGAAAGCCACAAAAAGAGCTATAAAGAGAAGTAAGATAGAACATGAGAATAAAATTAGCACAGAATATAAAGACAGATAGCAAAAGTTTCTATAAACATATAAAATGAAAAAGAGTAGTTAAGTAAATGTTGGTCCTTTAGAGGTTGAGAAGGGGAATTTAGTTATGGGATATGATGAAATGGCTGAGGCATTGAACAGGTACTTGCATCAGTCTTCACAGTGGAGGATACTAATAACATGCCAGTAAGTGCCAAAGAGGCAAAGGTAGGTGGGGACCGGGAAACAATTATTATTACGGAACAGTTAGTGTTGGGTAAGCTAATGGAGCTAAGGATTGATAAGTCTCCTGGCCCTGACGGAATGCGTCCCAGGGTACTAAAAGAGATGGTGGGAGAAATAGCAGGTGGATTGGCGATAACTTTCCAAACTTCACTGGACTTTGCGGCAGTCCCAGCAGATGGGAAAACAGCAAATGTGACACCACTGTTTAAAAAAGGAAGTAGACAAAAGATGGGGACTTATAGACTGGTTAGCTTAACCTCTGAATTGGGGAAGATGATTGAGTATATTATCAAGGAAGAAATAGCAAGGCATCTCGATAGAAGTTGTCCCATTGGGTAGACACAGCATGGGTTCGTGAAGGGAAAGTCATGCTTGACAAATCTTTTGGAATTCTATGAAGACATTACAAGCATAGTGGACAATGGGGACCCAGTGGATGTGGTGTACCTAGGTTTCCAAAAGAATTCCTTCGATAAGGTGCCACAAATCAGGCTAATGCATAAGATAATGATGCATGGCGTTAGGGGTAAAGTATTAGCGTGGATAGAGGATTGGTTGACTGACAGAAAGCAAAGAGTGGGGATAAATGAGTGCTATTCTGACTGGCAATCAGTGACTAGTGGTGTGCCTCAGTGATCAGTGTTGGGACCACAATTATTTACAATTTATATAGATGATTTGGAGTTGGAGACCATGGGTAGGGTGTCAAAGTTTGCACATGACACTAAGATGAGTGGCAGAGCAAAGCATGCAGAGGACTGTGAAACTTTGCAGAGGGACATTGAGTGGGCAAAGGTCTGGCAGATGGAATACAATGTTAATAAATGTGGAGTCATCCATTTTGGTAGGAGTAATAGTAAAAAGGATTATTACTTGAATGATAAAAAGTGGCAGCATGCTGATTTGCAGAGGGACCTGGGTGTTCTTGTATATGAATCACAGAAAGTTGGTCTGCAGCTACAACAAGTAATTAAGAAGGCAAATGCAATTTTGTCCTTCATTGCTAAAGGAGTTGAGTTTAAAAGCAGAGAGGTATTGTTGGCTGTACAAGGTGCTGGTGAGGCCACACCTGGAGTACTGTGTGCAGATTTGGTCTCCTTACTTGAGATAGGATGTACTGGCAAACGAGGGGGAGCAGAGGAGGTTCATTAGGTTGATTCCGGAATTGAGGGGGTTGGCTTATGGGGAGAGACTGAGTAGACTGGGATTATATTCATTGGAATTCAGAAGAATGAGGAATCTTATGGAAACATATAAAATTATGAAGGGAATCGATAAAATAGAATTCGATAGGATGTTTCCACTGGTGGATGAAGCTAGGACAAGCCTGAAGATTAGAGGGAGCAGATTTAGGACTGAATTGAGAAGGAACCTTTTCACCCAGAGGGTTGTTAGTCTATGGAATTCCATAGGCCTAGGAGTTAGCCACGGAGAGGTTCATTATTTCTGACTGTCTACCTTACGTTTACTGCTATATCTGCACTCGGGTGTCCCTGAAAATGGAGTATGCTCTGCTCACTGACCCTGTTGTGACTGTTCGAGACCGGTGGAACCTGTAGGGGCTTGGGCCTATCATTGGACCAGTTGATATCATTTTAATTGAGTAAGTTTCTGTTTGATTTGCTCAATTGTGTTTGATTTCAATACTGTAGCACTGCAAGGGATTGTTCCACTGTTATTGTTGTCAGACTCCCCGGAGGAATCAAAGGAGCTTTACTCTGTATTTTAACCTCTGGTTGCCCCTGTCCTGGGAGTGTTTGATGGAAATGGTGTTGAGAAGACTTTACTTTCCATTTACTTCCCATTTAAAACAGTAGGTGTCAATTAAACATACTGTTTTATCCTGGATGATGTCAAACTGTGTTTCATGTTGTTTAAGCTGCACTCATCCAGGCAAAAACCCTTACTGGACAGTACGGTGATCTAAAAATCTTAAAACTGGTTTGAAAATTGCCAGTGTAAACAGCACGGTGTAGAAGTCACTACTAGATGTGTTTCCATGTTAGCTAACCTGGCCAACATGCACATGGACCCCCTGTTTCTGCAGGACACCACACATCAGCAGCGAAAATGGTTGAGGTCGTGGGCCCATGGGTCATCAATGTGGATGGCGAGTCAATGATTGCCCTTTGGTCTGCCTGGGTATTCTGCTGCGAAGGTGCAACTTCACCATCTCTGAAGTTAAGAAGGTGATGGGCAGGCGCCTCCTTGTAGCAGATGTTAAGTACAGAAATGCTTCTGTGAAACGGATTAACATGTACACCCTGGCAGTAAAGAGTGAATGGCTGGCCGTCCTGCAGCAGCTCCCACTGGGATATGGCAACGTCCAGGCTGGATGTTCTGATCAGAGAGTTCAACTGTATCATCGTGGAGGAGCTGACAGCAAATCTGCCTTGTCCAGATTCTTAATGGAAACGTTTAAAGACACCAAACTGCTTGACATCTTCGGCAGCCCTGCAGATGGAGCGCAGCATAGGGACACCTGATCACAGCCACATGGGTCTATCTGATCCAGGGTAGATTTCCTGCTTGTTTCCCACACATTCTCGGTCAGATCCACTGAGGTCAAGCTTCCTGCTGGACGACTGTCACTTGTAGGAAAGCCAGCAGGCTGGCAGGGGAACATGGAAGCTGAATTTGAAACCTTTGACTCAAGAAAACATCAAAGAGCTTAAAAGGGACTACAAAGTTGCTTTTCAAACTGGAGGTCTGGGATCAGCAGTGTGCCACAAGGATCGGTGCTGGGTCCACTGCTTTTTGTCATTTATATTAATGACTTGGATGTAAACATAGGAGGTATAGTTAGTAAGTTTGTAGATGACACTAAAATTGGAGGCCAGCCAAGAAGATTACCTCAGAATGCAATGAGATCTTGATCAGATGGGCTGATGGGCCTGAGGAATGGCAGATGGAGTTTAATTTAGACAAATGTGAGGTGTTGCATTTTGGAAAAGCAAATCATGGCAGGACTTATATACTTAATGGTAAGGTCCTGGGGAGTGTTACCGAATTAACAGACCATGGAGTGCAGTTCAAAGTTCCTTGAAAGTAGAGTCACAGGTAGATAAGATAGTGAAGAAGGTGTTTGGTATGTTTGCCTTTATTGGTCAGTGCATTAATATAGGAGTTGGGAGGTCATGTTTCAGCTCTACAGGATGTTGGTTCGGCCACTTTTTGAATATTGTGTGCAATTCTGGCCTTCCTTCTATGGGAAGGATGTTGTGAAACTTGAAAATGTTCAGAAAAGATTTACAAGGACATTGCCAAGGTGGGAGAGTTTGAGATACAAGGAGAGGCTGAATAGGCTGGGGCTGTTTTTGCTGCAGCGTTGGAGGTTGAGAGGTGATCTCATAGAGATTTATAAAATCATGAGGACGTAGATACAGTGGATAGCCAAGGCCTTTTCCCTGGGTTGGGGGAGTCCAGAACTAGAGGGTACAGGTTTAAGGTGATTGATTTAAAAGGTACCTAATGTGCAGCTTTCTCACACAGAGGGTGGTGTGTATATGGAATGAGCTGCCAGAGGAAGTGGTGGAGGCTGGTACAAGTACAACATTTAAAAGGGATCTGGATGGGTATATGAATAGGAAGGGTATAGAGGGATATGAACCAAGTGTTGGCAAATGGGACCAGATTAATTTAGGATGGCTGGTCAGCATGGACAAGTTGGACTGAAGGGTCTGTTTCCATGCTGTACAGCTCCATGACTGTGTGACTCTAAAGGTTGGACAACTGTGAAGCCCCTTTTTGAATCTCCAGTAGATTAGTGGGAAAGTGAAGAGGAACATGAAGAGGTTCTTCATCCTCAAAAGTGTTCAGAAGGTGAGAGAGAGAGAATTGGGGAAAATTGTCAAAATTCCTGAAAAACATGCAGATCCTTCTCCTGTTGCAGACAATGGGGGTCGATGTCAAGGAGATGAAGAGCCAGAGGGCCTCGGTCCTTGCCTCAGAGACCTCCAAGATAATTTCCCGGCCCAAGATTCACTCTGTAGAGCAGGATGAGACGTGCTCATGTTTCTTCTTGCAGAAGGTGCACCTGGAGAGCTCTGTGATCAGCAGCCTGAAGGAAGAAGATGGCTCGGCAACGTCATCTCAGTCTGACATCCTGAGGATCAGAAAATCCTTTTATGCCAGACCGTATGAATCGAAGCCTGCAGACAGCAGGCCTTCCCAGTCATTCCTGTCTCTATCATGGAGGTCTTTGATGACAGCATGCAGGAGAGGCCTTGATAAGTTAGGCCCTTTGAGTCCTTCAGAGTGGAGGTCTGGGACTAGCGGTGTGCCACAAGGATCAGTGCTGGGTCCACTGCTTTTTGTCATTTATATAAATGATTTGGATGTGAACATAGAAAGTGTAAATCTCCCAGAAGTGACGGCTTACCAGTCAATTTGTATTAGTACCACGGGACTTGATTGGCCAGGACCAACTGGAGGTGCACAAAACATATCCTTTTGGGGGTAAGTATATGCACATCCATGAGAAATGGTATCATCAACCCTCATCTACAAGCGGAAAGGGTGGGCCTTTGAAGTGGCTTCGGGAAGAGGGGGAGAGTCACAGATCTCCTACTGGCATGTGCCTTTGCAATGAGTTCTGGAGAAAGATACAGCAGTTTTTGTTGAGGCTTATCCCAGGCAACTTGTGATGCAGGATTCTGAGGGACACATTAAAGTTTGAGACAGCTGCTGCTAAGGCGAAGTGGGGAAAGATTGGCATCTAAAGGTTTTTTGCCAAAGTATGACGAGGATCTGTTCAGTTGTCAGACCCTTTCAGTGCCTCAAAATGAACATAGTTACAGGTAGACAGGGTGGTTAGAAGGCATTTGGCATGTTTGCCTTCATTAATCAGACCTTTGAGTGTAGGAGTTGGGAGGTCATGTTGAAGTTGTGCAGGCTTTTGATGAGGCCTCTCCTGGAGTACTGTGTGCAGCTCTGGTCACTCTGCACAGGTATTATTAATTTAGAGAGGGTTCAGAAAAAAATTTACCAGGATGTGGTTGGGAATGGAGGATTTGAGTTATAAAAATAGGCTGGAAAGACTAGGACCTTTTTCATTGAAGCATTGGGAGTTGAGGGGTGACATTATGGAGGTTTATAAAATCATGAGGGGCATAGATAAGGTGAATAGCAAGGATCTTTTCCCCAGGGTGGGAGAGTTCAAAACCAGAGGGCATGTTTTTAAGGTGAGGGGAGAAAGTTTTAGAAAGGACACGAGGGCAATGTTTTTACATGGAGTGGTTCTTGTGTGGAGTGGACTACCAAAGTAAATGGTGGACGCAGATACAGTTACAACATTTCAAAGACATTTGGATAAGTACATGAATACGAAAGATTTGGAGGGATAAGAGCCAAACACAGGCAAGTGGGACTAGTTTAGTTTGGGAACATGGTCGTCGCAGAATATTCAGACCACAGGCTGTTTCCATGCTGTATGAATCTATGACACTATAAATAGTTCCCTGCATAAATAGGAAATGCCTTTGCCTTTTGCAACAGTAGAGAAACTCTGATAAATGTCAAAGTTCCAATGTTTGTTTTTCTCTGCAAAGATGTGCATGTACGCTTTAGAACCTATGTTTGTACTTATTGATGATTTTTATGGATAAAGAATATTTTTGAAATTAAAAAAAATTGGAGCCCTCTCTCATACAACTCTTTCTCTGGTACCTAATGTCTGCATCAGTGCTGCTTGCTGCTCTAATCTGGAACTGGACAAGTTCATGAACTTTATGTCTAGTTTCCCTTTCTTTTACTTAGCTCATCTTATCTTCCCTTCCCTGACTTCTCTGCCTCCATTTCTGGGGCTGAGTTGAATTCTAATAATTATTACAAATCCACTACAGCTACCTCAACACCCTTCCTGATATAGAGCTTCCTGCAAAGCTGCCATTCCATTCTTACAGTTTCTGTCTATCTGGGGCAGCTGTTTTGATTATGTTACCTCGCACAATGGTACTTCTGACTACTGTTAGACATGAATTGCCTTCCACTATAGTTGACAGAGGCTTCAATGATGTTTCACCCATTTTCCATACTTATGCCCTCACCACTTTACTCTCTCCCAGATACTATTCCCCTTGTTTTTCTACACTACCAGCTTCTTAGAATCATAGAATCCCCATAGTGTGGAAACAGATCATTCGGCCCAACAAGTCCACACTGACTCTCCAAAGAGCATCCGACCCAGACTCACCCCCCTACCCTATCCCTGTAATCCTGCATTTCCCATGGTTAATCCACTTAACTTGCACATCTCTGGACACTATGGGCAATTTAGCATGACTAATCCACCTAACCTACACATTTTTTAACTATGTAAGGAAATCGGAGCACCCAGAGGAAACCCACACAGACACGGTGAGAATGTGCAAACTCCACACAGACATTTGCCCGAGGCGGGAATCAAACCCGGGTTCCCGGCACTGTGTGGCAGCAGCACTAACCACTGAGCTACCGTATTCAAGGGATTGCCCTCTGTCATTTCTGTTACCTCCACTATGACACCATCACTGAACACATCTTCCTCTACTCTATCCTATCAATATTGAGTCGGGACTATTCCCTGTTTATCATCCTGGTACACTCTTGTATCATCTGCAACACCTCAACCCCTTCTATCCATAGCACCTTCCCATACAACTGCAGGAGAGGTAACACTTTCCCTTTTACTTCTTCCCTCCTCACTGTTCAAGGCTGCAAATGCTCCTCAAGGTGAAGTTGTTATTTATTTGTACTCATTCAAATCTTTCTAAGATCTTCTATAGACCAACAGTAACGTAACTGAACAAGATCCTGTCCTCTCCTATATCATGCATTGTTCTATTCTCACAGTTTCTCGATGCTCATCAGAAAGTCACGTTGATTTCATCCTCTGGTTGATGTATTTGTTGATGTAACTTGGGTAAACCTCAATTAGCTTGGTAAAGATTGAGTTTCAGAGTTTCATGATCCGTAAGTCACTCGATAATATTGATGATGCATCAGTGCAGTTCTTCATGCAGGTTATCAACAAGTACTTCCACCTGAATATTGCATAGCAACTGAATGTTCTGATAGAATTCACAGGAAATGAAAAGTAGATTACAAGCCAAAGATAACCTTACTTTTATAAACCCATAAAAAATAATCTATGGCATTTGGCCACACTTTTATTTGCATAAACACGCGCCTCAATAACTTGGAAGACCTAAGTCCACAGACTAAAGAGAATGTTGCTTAATTAAACAAATCATGGTTGTTTATGTCACAAGATGTCATTATCAATTTATTTTAATGCAGCTTAATTATCACTACATTGCTTTCCAAGGCATAAACCATACAAAAGTGGGTATATGATCATTGGAGCTGACTGGCTTGTAACATTAGGTGAAAAGGTCTGAGGTTCAGCAGTGATGCACTGTCAAACCCAACTACTAATATTATTAGTGTGGTGCCTTCCTGACATCTTGCCTGAATTAAAAAGTGCACGCTCACATAGGTGGACTCACAGCCTCTCTCTTTTCTATCCAGCTCATATAAAAGCACATACAAATGAAAGTCTGCCAAACCTGTGCCATTAGTGTACACCTCAACAGCAGTGATAACTGGGCAAAATACATTTCACAGGAGAAAAGGCCAAATTGTTCCCATATTAACTGTATTAAATGTCTGCTCAGTATTACTTGGTGGGACAACGCTAACCCATCCCCCTGAACCATTCTATTTCCATCAGTATCGACTCACTGTTAATTGAACAAGATCTGCATTGGCTTAGCCATATTCATTAGTTGGTAGCTGTTTATATAAAAACCTTCTGTATGGTAAACTGGCCACTGGTCATGACCTGCTGGTTATTCAAGCTTGCACTACAAGGACTTTCACAAACAAGACATGAAAATGAGCTGTGAGTAGGATATGGAGATGGTGGAGATTGACCCAAAAAACTGTGAGCTGCTGATGGCTGGGACCTCAGGAGGCTAACTGTTTGGAAAGGTATGGCAAGAGGTGAGGAGAAATGGAACGTCCAACTGACAGTGAAGCAGACCAGAGAAAACAGTGAATCTTATCTCACCGTCTTAATTAGCAGCAAGTGCAGCAGAGACTGCCATGCTAAGAGTGGAATTCAACCCGATCGACCAGATTTGCCCATCAAGACACAAACTACGATAGAAGGTTGCCAGCGATAAAGTGGAATGGTGGCTCAGTGCTTAACACTAATGCCTCACAGCATCAGGGAGCTGGCTATTATTCCAGCCTCTATGTGGAGTTTGCCCATTACCCCGCCGTGGGTTTCCTCCGGATGCTTTGATTTCCTCCCACGGTCCAAACAGATGCAATTAGGTGAATTAGTTTTGCAAAATGCCGGGATTGGGTAGGCGGGTAGGTCTGGGATGGATGCTCTTCGGAGAGTAGGTGCAGACTAGATGGGCTGAATAGTCTGCTTCCACACTGTAGGGATTCTGTGATGGTGTACAGCAATAAGAATCTGTATTCATTGTCTATTCACTAAAGCAGAGGTTGTATTGCAGCATTTCCTATCCTTTGCAAAAATGTTGCATTAATAACAAGCATGACAAAAAAGCTAATTTGGCTGCCAGTGTGGTCTGCATGTTGCATTGTGCATACAGAAAGAATGCAGTCATACCTTAATCAGATACTTGTGACACTTGTTAATCTAGTTTGGAAAAATTAACAGAAAACAAAATTGTAAAAGCATTTGTTAGGTGCCATTATTTTCAACATAGGCTTGAAATTACACTGTGAGTTGCTAATGCGTAAACATATAAAATATTTTCTTGCATTTTCATTCTCTACTATTTTGATGTAAGTGTTGAACCAATTTGTTTAAATGAGCTATCACCTTTGCTAAAAAAGTAGAGAGAAGAATTTCAGACAACTGAGTTCAGCAGCCAAATTTCGTGAATGTGTGCTCCTAATGTGGAGGTCACACATTCACATTAATTGCTGTGATCTGTGATTGTTTCATTCAGAATCATGCATTTGAAAATTCGTCCTTAAGTTTTCAGTTGTCAGTATCACACAGCACGATGTCAGAGCCAATATAAATAAGGATGACTAGATAGATAAACAATCAAACTGGTTCATTTGTATGTATATGGTTACCCACTGATTATGGTATTTCAGCTAATAGTGCAGAGGTTGTCAGTTCAAATGCAAGCAAGTTATGACATTTAATTAATTAAATGTGTACCTAATACTATAATATGACTGTGAAAGCTGCCAGATATCTATAAGAAGCTAAAGCAGTTCACCAATCTCCTTCAGGGCATGTGCCTGCTAGTCCTACCTACTCAGTCCACATGGGACTCTAATCTCACCCCACATGCAGATTTGTAGCAACTATAAGTACAAATGGGAATAAACTTTGCCTTACCACATTATCCATACCCAAAAATAATTTTTATTTAGAAGTGTCTAGATGTCAAGTGTAAGTGAAATATTCTTCCATGGTGAGAAAAATGTAATATTATTTATGAACTTCTCTGAAATCTTTTATTAATTGACTTTCTTTGTGCATTTATTGCCTGCAGTGAGAGAAAAAGCTCCAAATTCTGGGAAAGATGAACTGATTGTTAATGAACTCTCCACTGGCACCATTCTGATTATTCATACCTTCTGTCACACCATAGAACTAACAAAGAGAAAAAACTGTTGTGAAAAAGGCAGCGCACAGAGTTGCTTATTCGATTTTTCAGGATCCAATTTAATAAAAGTAGGTACTGGAAATGGTTGGTTACAACTTCGCTTTGTTTTGTGCATAAATATCTGCAGAAGATATTAACATATCAGAGCATTTAGACCCATTATGTATTTGAATGGATCCCAGAAAACAAATAAAATAGCAAAACTTCTATTTATATCACATCATTCAAGAAATAAAATGTCCTAATGTGCTGCACCACAATGCAAAATCTGACATTGAACCACGTAAGACAATATTCAGGCTGGCAACCTGCAAGCTATCAGAGAGGCAGAGTTTGAAGGAGCTTCTTTGAATAGAAAAGAGAAGTAGAGAGTTGGCAAGGTTTGGGAAGAGAATTACAGAGCGTAATGCCTTGGCAGGTGAAAGCATGACCATCACTGTTTCATGGGGGTTGTACAAAAAGCCAGAAGTAGAGTTATCTCAGAGGGTTTTGGGGCCAAAGACACTTACAGAGATGGAAAGGCATTTGAAAGCAACAGGAATTGTTTAATCAGAAGTATTGTAGACAACTGAGCGCAGTATTTGACATTGTCTGTTGACAAAATGTGGAGCTGAAGGATGATGTTGCAGGTAATAATAGAAGCGATAGAGCAGAAACCTTGGTGATTAGTTGGTGCAGTAACAGAGATAGGGTGAGTGTGAAACAGGAGAGAGACTTTGGTGGTATTTATGCTGAACTTTGACCTTCTTACTACAGCACTCTATGTTCCTCTAGACAGCTGAGGCTGTACTGACCTGGATGACAACCTTGGGCCAGGCATGGTGTGATGTCATGGCCTCCACTCTAGTCCTGGGGGAAGGGTAACTCCCATCCAGCACTACTCCAGGTCCCTGCCCACAATGTAGGCCGTCCATCTCCTGTGGTTACCCATGTCTGAGGCAAACATTAGGAATAAGGAGGGCAACTGCAGACTGACAGTGCTTATCTGGGTAAACAACAAGATTTTCCAGGAAACATTGGCACTGGGAATGCTGGTTAATTCTGTAATACATATCCCAGCAGTGATGAGTTGTTTCAGGAATGGAGCATGGTAAGATGGGGCTGGATTCAGATGTGAGAAACACTATAGGAGTGGGGAATATAGTTAGTCCAGCAATTTTAACAGGTTAGTGAGAAAATTTGTGAGGCTTCACAGCAAACACCATCCAAAAAACCTGAAACAACTTGTCGTTTGCCGAAAAGCTGTAAGATTCAGGCCCAAGTGTTGAATGAGGAGACAAGATTCTCACTAGTGAGTAGCAAGATTCCTTTATGCATACATTAACATCTCATTGCTATGTCACCTCATCTTATTAATATGCAGTTTCTCATTCACCCACCTGCCAGATAGAGATGATTTTAAATGCCCACATAAAAGTTAGAGCAGTCCTTGGTGACTCGAGCTGACTGTTTGCTCCTTTAGCCTCCTTCAGTCACCAAAAACTCAAGACATACTCCATGGGCTTTGACCACATGTATCCCTGACTAGTAGGACTTCCAGAGTGCTAATTACCCTCCTTCTGATCTGTTTGGGGCACCCAGCTTTGCAAAGGGCAGTTGGGGGTCCTGATGCATGGGATAGGGCAGATCAGGGATGTTCTCAGAGGATACCACACCCAGTGATGAAGGAAGATCAATGAACTTCACCTCCCATTCCTCCAGCATTAGTGCCACCACTTTCGTTTTGCTACCTCTCACTTAGTCTGTCTCTGCTACAGCACTCACCTTCCACCAAGGCTGATGCACTATCACTCTCACTGTTGAATGTTGCATCTTCCCTCCCTCAATCTCACTCACCCAATACCCCTCAGGGCTACTAACACTGTGTTGCCTGCTCACTCACACGGATAACCTCACCACCTTTCTCCCACCCGCACCAGCACTCACAGCTGTGTCAGCAACTTTCATTTTCCATAATATCTGCCTTTCTTTCATTTGAGGAGAACACAGCTCACAATAGGGCAGAAAGGGTCAAGGCGTATGGTGGATTGTCCAGAAGATCCAGAACCTGAAAACTCGGAATGGGTAACTGATCCTAGACTAGCATCAAAGGTTGGCCTTGAGTTATTGGGTGGAATGGTGGCTCAGTGGTTACACAGCTGACTCACAGTGGCAGTGATGCGAGTTTGGCTGCACCCTCGGGCAACTGTCTGTTTGGAGTTTGCATAGTCTTCCCGTCAGTATGGACTTGATGGGCTGAATGGTTTTATTTCATATGGTAGGAATTCTATACTGTGCCAGGACACCTTGACTGAAGGCTGTCTCCCTTGACCTGTCGGAGGACTTCTGAAAACCATGACAAGCTTGTTGACTTGGTGACTGCACTAAACGGAAAGGCAGTAAGAGAATTATTGTTGTCTCTGTCGAGGGGACTTTGCACAAAAGTGCAGGCCAAAGCTGGACAAGGTAGGTAACTCAAAGTGACTAAGTACTAAGAGAGCAAGTGAGCAGCCCTGAGATGCAGCCTGCTACAGTCCCTGAGTTGGGTGTTTAAATGTGTCTATGACACATAAAGTTTTGTAGCAGCAGCATTGCAATGATGGTTGCTGGTAAGATTTGCAGTTAATGGTGTCATTAACAAGCAATAACCTCCATCAGTAGGCATTTCACTGCTTCCTAATGAGAATCACTGCTTGATGCCCAGCACTTGATGCCAGGTGGCGTGGTGGCTCAGTGGTTAGCACTGCTGCCTCACAGCACTCAGGACCTGTGTTCAATCCCACCCTTGGGTGACTGTCTGTAAGGAGTTTGCATATTCTCCCCATGTCTGTGTGGGTTTCTTCTGGATGCTCTGGTTTCCTCTCACATGCCAGGTAGATTGGCTATGGGAAACACAGGGATTGGGTAGGATGTTCTTCAGAGGGTCAGTGTGGATTTGGTGGGTTGTTTCCACTCTGAATCAATCCTTTGAACTTTGTTTAAAAATGCAATGAGTCACTCTCCATGTTGAGAAATGCCTCACCAGACTTTTCATGTCATTCTCCCAGATTTCTCACCATAGCCTAGAGTCCTGTAGGAGTCAGTCCTAAGGCTTTTCTCTCTTAAGAACACACGTAAAAAAATTGTAGTTATCTTTTGGTGATCATCCAGAAAACCTGCTGCATGCCTGCTTTCCTCAAAACTTCCTCATTAGTTGTGTGTGATATTTAACTAATCCTCATCATGCATCTCAGAACCCACAGGCCTGTTTTGTTTAATTTATCCTCCATTGCCTTGCTCATATTCCAGCTTTCACATCTGGAGGTAACATCGATGGAGTGTAACGTTTTTGTAATCTCATTTCAATTGCAACGTTGTTACTTCTAAAGAGGGCTGGCATTTTTATGAAGTTTTTTTGCAAGTTTTATGCATTTCCTAATATCTTCATCACTTTTGCTTGCAGAAGTTATTCTGCTAAACTAACAAAGAAGAAAATGAATCTACCTATTTACGTTTTAACCAATCCACTCTTAATCTGCACCTCACTGTTATTCTGCATCCAGGTTGAATTCCCTTCTTTGACATTACCCATGCACAATGTTTTGCTGCAGGTTAAAATGATAATCCACATACGTGGCTGTTTATAACCATAGTCTTCATGGGAATCTGCAGGTTTTCCTTTATATTCGCCATCATGACTGTATCATCTGTTTATCTCAGGTTACAGCACTACTGTACTTAAACAATCAGGTGCGACAGAATGTGAACTGTTGCAATGACCACCTTCATGAATCACAAAATCAAAATCATTCTAAGAATTATAATTGCAAGGAGCAGAACTAGTAATTAGTAGACTTGATATGAAAGAAAAGGAAATACAACATTTATATTAAAAACTGTAATGGAGAGGACAGTAGGAGTCTAAGAAAATGTAAAGCTGTGTTTTATAGATTATATCACAGCACTTGGCAGACACTTCATTTGTGATTTGTACAGAAAAGGGAAAGATTGCTTCAGAGTTTATACTGATTAGATTCCCTACAGTGTGGAAACATGCCCTTCAGCCCAACAAGTCCACACTGGGTAACCCACCCAGACCCATTTCCCTCTGAATAATGCATCTAACATTATGGATAAATTAGCATGGCCAATTCACCTAACCTGCACATCTTTGGACTGTGGAAGGAAACCCACACAGACAGGGGGAGAATGTGCAAACTCCACACAGACAGTCATCTGAGGCTGGAATTGAACCTGGGTCCCTGATGCTGGGAGGCAGCACTGCTAACCACTGAGCCATCACACCACCCGTCAGAGTAGACAATGAGTATAGTGAATGGATAGATTATGGATCTAAATCAATTCAATCTTGACAGTGAAATGGTTAGAAAAATTACTCAGAGTTATCAGGACATTCAGTAAGTGAACAAAATGTAAACAAGCCATTTATATGGATACTGCAGTTATAATGGGAGAGGCAGAGGAAAATCCACAAAGTCTTTTCACAAATACTAATTACAAGATCCAAAATAAATGGTAATATACATGGAACATAAATATGTAACTTAAATGATTAAATTGGATTGGAAATCATACAAAAACGATTCCACCTGCTTCAGGGGAGATCCCTGTTGGGAAACAGGAGGCAGTTGCTCTCTAGCTCATCTCAAGTCAGTAGCTTTGTTCTGCGTGGACACAACGTCTAAAAGAGAGCAGCTTCCGGAGAGTTTGCCCCTGATCTTGACCCCTTGCTGTTCATGACTAGGTAAGCGAGTGACAACAGCTGAGTTGACAGATTGGGGTCTTCAACTCCTCTGTGCCGGATTTATCTGAGACCCACCAAAATACAATGGGGGACAACAGCACTTGTGCTTTAGTTTCTTGTAAGTCAATGTGACTGTCAAAATCTTGGCGGCAATATTTTGCTCACTCTTCCGACTGAAATGCAGATTGGTAATGGAAGGTGAACAGTGCTTTTGCTAATGTAATCTGACCCTTTCAGCGTGTCTCTTGACCACTCGTAAAATTCTCAGTGTGTTAACATTGACCTCACATGGCCCTTAGCTGGGGCTAGCACATCAGGGGAAGGGAAGTGTCACCATATTGTTGTCAATGTAGATAAGCACCAAAGCACATGAAAGTGAACTGCCCCGGGTTTTATGAGCCAGACAGGCTTTGGAAAGCTCTCGCTTCGGGGAAATTACCAACTCCTTTGGCTAAGATTAATAGCATTGTCTCATTAGTAACTTCCAGCACCCAAAGCACCCTAGAGAGGCAGAATTGCTGGGAAATTAAAATTTTCTTTGTACAGGCGTCACTTCCAGAGGATTTTCACGTTTCCCTACCCCCAAGTAGTGTTGTGATTATATTGTCTTTGATGGTTTCTAGGGATGTTTTCTGTCTGAGCTGTATTATTTCTAAGTTAAGAGCATTAAAATTACTATTTTAAAAAAAAATCTCACAAAGCTATATTTCATTTTATTTCACGGAAAGCAGAATAATTTGTCTGATCCCAATTTCTCCTGCCAGTAGGCAGCCCTTGTTGGAGCATGATTCCATGGATACCAATAGACCTTCAGTAGTTCATTGAAGAAAGTGCAGAAGTGATTTACAAGAATGATTCCAAAGATGAGGAACTTTGTTTTTTTGGGGACAAATGAAAGAAGTTGAGATTGTTAGAGAGAAGAATACTGAGAAGATTTGTTAGAGGTTTTCAAAATGAGGAGCAGGCTCTGTAGAATAGATTGGGAGAAACAGCTTCTTCTCATCAAAAGGAACAAGCACAAGAGGGCACAGGATGGAGGAGATGGACCGAAGGGTCTGTTTTTGTGCTGTACATCTCTATGACTCTTTGACTATTTGAAGTGATCTACAAAAGAAACATGGGTGAAGTGAGGAAAATATTTTTCACTTAGCAAGTAGTTAGGGCATGGAAATGAGATGGAGGCAAGTTCAATTAAGGTATTCAAAAGGACATTGGATGATTATTTGGATAAAAAAAAAGTGCAAATGTATGGAAATAAAAGAGAAGGTTGATGCTAGGCACCTAAGAAACCAGCATCCGAGGAGCTTCGAAATCGACGTTTCGGGCAAAAGCTTCCAGCACCACTGATCTGGTTTCCAGCATCTGCAGTCATTGTTTTTACCTCATTGATTTTAACCCTACTGCGAATCCTCTTGCAAGGATGCCTGCCTTGAAGAAGTTTTCCTCCTCTCTCTACAAGAGCTTTTATTCCTGATGAAGGGCTTTTGCCCGAAACGTCGATTTCGAAGCTCCTTGGATGCTGCCTGAACTGCTGTGCTCTTCCAGCACCACTGATCCAGAATCTGGTTTCCAGCATCTGCAGTCATTGTTTTTACCTAAGAAACCAGTGCAAGCATGATGGGCCAAATGGCCTCCTCCTGTGCCCTAATATTTCCAATTCGATCCAGTGATTACTCTACATTCATGACATTAAGTTAAAATTAAAAAACATCAGGTTATAGTCCAACAGGTTTATTTGGAAGCCCTAGCTTTTGGAGCTGTGGAGCTGTGAAGCAGGATCATAAGTCACAGAATTTATAGCAAAAGATCTCAGTGTCATGCAACTGAAGCAATATATTGAACAAACGTAGATTGCCGTTAAGTCTTTCACCTTTTCGAATGGGTGGCAGATTTCAGTTCATTAATATGCAAATCCCAGAACTTCATTCCAAGTCACATTCTCAAGATAACTTAAGGTTTTATAAAAATCATCTCAGCTCAGATGTTTAACTTTGTCCTCCCCAGTCCAACACTGGCGCCTCCACTTCATAAGATTAAACAGTGAGTGGTGGCATGCTATTTTACCACAGGGATCTGCAGGGCAGAGTTGGATTCTGTCCTTATCTGATGTCCATACCTATGCATAATTTCCAGCAGAGATGGCTGAGGGTTTATTCACCAGCCAACATTCGCATCCTAGTCCATGAGCATTGAAGCCAATTGCAGCTCCCCATTGACTATTTTATTCAATTCACTGTCTGAACAGAGACTGTCCTCAAGTAGGGAATGTTCTTGTCGATAAGATTTTGTGTCACATCAGGCACTAATCTTTTCCAACATCAATTTCATTGTGGAACTTTATTCTCTTCCACAGGTTTCTCAAGATCTAAAAGCTGAACTTAGCATACAAAATAGAAATTACACTAATGGTTATTGAGAAAATGTCAATAATGTTTCACCCACTTCCAGCGGTCAATGTTATATATTCTATATTGTAGATTCTGGCATTACACCACCACGAGACAAATCTACAAGTCAAATTTCATTTGGCTTTGAATGGAAATTGGAATTGTGAGATTTGGTCACTTCTGATTCCAGAACCTCCTTCAATAAAAACAGTTCTGCAGTTACTCTTGTACACATTTGGATACAGAACTGGCTCGTAGGAAGATGTTAGAAATCACACAACACCAGGTTTATTTGGAAGCACTAGCTTTCAGAGCGCTGCTCCTATATCAGGTGGTTGTGAAGTAGGATCATAAGACACATAATTTATAGCAAAAGATTACAGTGTCATGCAAATAAAATTATATATTTAACAAACCTAGATTATTGTTTAGTCTTTAATTGTATAATCAAGCAGACTTTAGTATCAGCTTGATTGTACTAAAGAAAGAGCAATAACCATCTGTCCATCACCAGCATGTCCTTTAATTCCTCTGTTTCTTCTGAGATGTCACAATATTTGTCTGGAATCCATTACTTGATCAGCTGCAATATTGATAACTTGCATTTATATAGCACCTTTTTGCTTAGTTATAGAATTTTAAACTCTTCACAGGAATTTCATCAGCTCAATTTTAATACTAAGTATGTACAGATATGCTGGAACGGATACCAAAAGATTTGTCAAAGAGATAGGTTATAAGGAGCAACTTTAAGACAGGGAATGAAGAGGAAAAGCCAAGGGAACGGATTTCAGAACCCAGCCAACTGAAGGCTTGGTTCCTAAAGGTAGAGCAAATAAAATCAGGAAATCCATGAGTCCAGAATTGAAAGAGCACAGAGATATTTATGTGGCTGGAAGAGGTTGCAGAGATAGAGAGAGGCAAGGCCATGGAGGAATTTGAATGCAATTATGTAAATTTTAAAATTGAGGCATTTAGTCTAAGAACTGGGCGGCACGGTGGCTCAGTGGTTAGCACTGCTGCCTCACAGCACCAGGGCCCCAGGTTCAATTCCAGTCTCAGGCAACTGTCTGTGTGGAGTTTGCACATTCTCCCAGGTGTTTGCGTGGGTTTCCTCCGGGTGCTCCGGTTTCCTCCCATAGGCCAAAGATGTGCAGGTCAGGTGAATTGGCCATGGTAAATTGCCCATAGTGTTAGGTGCATTAGTCAGAGGGAAATGGGTCTGGGTGGGTTACTCTTCGGACGGTCAGTGTGGACTGGTTGGGCCGAAAGGCCTGTTTCCACACTGTAGGGAATCTAATCTAACTAACGTAAGTCAATGAGCATAGTGCAATAGGTGAGTTGAGCTATGTAAGCTAGAATATAGGTAGCACAATTTTGAAGCAGTTTAAATTTACGGATATTGGTATTGAAGAATGTGGATTGAGTAGCACTGGTAGGTGGGTGAGGGGGGGGGGTCAAAGACATAAGAGCATAAGAGATAGGAACAGGAGAAGGCAATTCAGCCCTTCCAGCCGGCTCTGCCATTTGATATGATCATGATTGATCTCATCTCAGCCTCAACTCTACTTTGCGGCCAGCTCTCCATAAACCTTCAACCTATTGCTAATTAAAAATCTGTCTCTCTCCTCCTTAAATTTATTCAGTGCCCCAGCATCCACCACATTTTGGAATAGTGGATTCATGACCCTTTGCCACTCCTTAGCTGAAAATTGTGACCTCTCATTCTGGGTTGTCCCACAAGATTAATATCCATTCTTTGTCTAATTTGTCAATCCCTTTAACATCTTATATACTTCAATTAGATCTCCTCCTATCCTTCCAAACTCTAAAACGTATGGGCCTAAGCTACATAATCTCTCATCATAAGACAAGCATCCGATGAACTAATAGAAAGTCATGGATGAAGGTCTCAGATCAGATAGATTATGGCAGAAAATGGGTACAACAGAAAGGTTTACACTGTTTGGTCTTCCTGATATTTAATCCAAAGAAATTTCTGTTCATCCAATCAGATTGAAGCAATTGTTTATGATCCTTTTCACAGTCTCCATTTTCTCGCCTCTGCATCCATCTTGATTTAAGCGGATGATCTGCAATCCTGCCATCCACCAATTCCCAAACTGAACTTCTAACTTCATATCCTCTCATTCACAGAAAGCATTGATACCCTGCTCTTCCTGTGACATTTGCTGTAATACTACTGTCAAGGGCATGAAACCAATGGAGAAGACCCAGAAAAGATTCACGAGAATGGCTCTGGGGATGAAGGGCTTAAGTTATGTCGATGGTTTAGAGAAGTGTGGACTATTTCCCTTGGAGAAGAAAGATTGCGAAATAAGATTGACTATGGAAGAATGGGTGAAGAATTGAGAACAAAGGCATACAGGTTTAAAATAATTGTCTAAAGTAGCAATAGAGACATGAAAGGAATGTTTTCACTCAGTGAGTCATAAGGATCTGGAAAGGACTGAGAGTTTGGAAGAGGCAGGTATTGTAAAAGTGTTTAAGAGGAAATAGGATTATTATCTGAAAAGGAAGATTGAACAGGACTGTGGGGATACTAGAAAAATCTTTCCTTTGGAGAGCCAGTGCAGACATGTTGAATTGAATGGCCTCTTTCAGTATTGGAAGAATTCTATGATTCTATGTCTCTGTGATGTACAGCCACCAGTTTCTATCCATTGTTTAACATGTGACGTTCAGCAATAACATCTAAGGAAATGTGCAATCTTTTCTTCAGACAAATCAAATATGTTGATCAAGCTTGGGACTCAGGAAGCTGATTATCTGCAAACACCTTTTCTGCTGATTTTAGTAAGACAAACTGTGACTTATGACAGCTCTATGTAACATAGTATTTGGTAAGAATATTGGTTGACTCAGGCAGATTTTATTGAAAAGTAAAACTTCACTGCAGTCACATCACGAAAGTGCAGTTTGCAATGAGTTATTGATACGCTTTAAATTCAAGGAGAATATCTTCAAATTATTATTGTTAAATGTAATTTCCTGGAAACTGAATATTTACTGTTCCCATTCACCTATGACCTTTCCCAGGTGTTCAATTATCACCAAGGTCAGTCCTGCTTTTCCATTCAACTCTTCCCTCAGTTATCCAGAATCTCTCCAGCTTTTTAAAGCTGATTTTCCGAAGGCAAGGGTAACCAACCTTTCAAACCTCAACAGCTTGTGTACTGACGAAAGAAGCACACATAAATATAATGTATCAATGAACTATCTCATAATTGCAATCTGATAAAGCAGCCCTCCAAACAATTTTAAAATCACTGATTGATTTGAGCATCGGGGTACTTATTTTTCAAAGTTCTACTTGAAATCAAGATTATATTCTCTCGTAAAATTATTTAAAGATTTAAAATCTTTGAATGAATCTCATAACTGAAAGTTTATCACAATATCAAGCATCTATGGGTGAGAACTTAGATTGTTAGGCATATAATTTTGTTTTTTCTTTTCCTCATGGCTCCTGAGGTCTAACCATTATTGATATCGGCAGACAGTTATGAAAGTGGTATGGGGAATATAAGAGTCATGGAGAAAGAATGAGGTTAACTTAGGCTTGAAATAGCATGGGAATTATAAGTGGCCTTGAAGGTGGCATGGGTGTATGGCTGTGCCATGAATGTGGCATGAAGGTATAAGATGGCATGGAGAGGCATTAGGAACAATAGACAGATGTGATGAAAGGCAAAGAGACAAACAGTCATTTATAAAACTGGGCCTTAAGTCTCAGAGAACCAATTCTGGTTCTAACCAGCTCTCCTTGGCACATCCCCACCTCTGTGGATGCTGATGAACTGTTTTCAGAGGGAGCAGGCATAATGTAATTATTCCATTATCCTCTCCTTTGGAAAGGTGTTTCATGGGAGACTGGTCAAGAAGGTGAAATCCCATGGGATCTAGGGCTATTTGGCAAATAGGATCCAAATGTGGCTTAATTGCAGGAGGCAGAGGGGACTGGTTGAAGATTGTTTTTGTGACTGGAAGCCTGTGTCATGTGGATTCTGCAAGATTTGGTACTGGATCCCTTGCTATTTGTAGTGTACAGTAATGAGTTAGATCATAATGTAGGAAGTTATATCAGTAAGTTTTCAGCATGGGGTGGCACGGTGGCTCAATGGTTAGCACTGCTGCCTCACAGTGCCAGGGACCCAGGTTCGATTCCAGCCTTGGGTGACTGTCTGTGTGGAATTAGTACGTTCTCTCCATGTGTGCATGGGTTTCCCCCGGTGCTCCAGTTTCCTACAACAGTCCAAAGGTCTGTAGGTTAGGTGAATATGCCATGCTAAATTGTCCCATGGTGTTCAGGCATGTGCAGGTTAGGTGCATTAGTCAGGGGTAAATATAGGGGAGTGGGTCTGGGTGAGTTACTAATTGGAGTGGATTTGTTGGGCCAAAGAGCCTGTTTCCACACTGTAGGATTCTATGAAGATATAAAAATTAGAGACATATGCAACAAAGGAATGGTTATAATTATGGGTGACTTTAATCTGCATACATATTAGTTAAAATGAGATTAGTACAAGTACTATAGAGGAGGAATTCCTGGATTTTACACTGGATGGTTTTCTGGATCAATACATTGAGGAATCAATTGGAGAACAGGCCATCCTAACCTGAGAAAGGAATAATTGGCAACCTCGTTATGCGAGGGCTCTTAAGGATGAACAGTCATTATATGATAGAATTCCTCAGCAAGATAGAGAATGACATAGGTGGTCCCATGTCAATAGTCTTGAATCTAAATTGAGGGAACTAAGACAGTATGTGGCACAGGCTCACTATGATACATCGGGATCATTGTTTAAAGGGATGGTGCAAAGGCAAAAGATTCAAACAGCACTTGGTGAACTGCAACAGGGAGTGTTGCTGAACAAAGAGACCTTGGAGTGCAGGTTCATAGTTCCTTGAAGGTAAAGTTGCAGGTAGATAAGATAGTATTTGGTATGCTTTCTTTTATTGGTCAGAGTATTGAGTACAGTAGTTGGGAGGTCATGTTGCAGTTGTACAGAACACTGGTTAGGCCACTTTTGGAATTTTGTGTGCAATTTTGATCTTCCTCTAATAGGAAGGATGTTGTGAAACTTGAAAGGATTCAGAAAAGATTTACAAAGATGTTGCCAGGGTTGGAAGATTTGAGCTATAGGGACATACTGAATAGACTGGGGCTGTTTTCCCCAGAGCGTCGGAGGCTGAGGAGTGACCTTATCGAGGCTTATAAAATCACGAGGGGCATGGATAGGATAAATAGACAAAGTCTTTTCCCCAGGTTGGGGGAGTCCAGAACTAGAGGGCATAGGTTTAGGGTGAGAGGGGAAAGATATAAAAGAGACCTCAGGAGTAACGTTTTCACGCAAAAGGTGGTGCATGTATGTAAAGAGCTGCCAGAGGAAGTGGTGGATGCTGATACAATTACAAGGCATCTATATGGGTATATGAATAGGAAGGCTTTAGAAGGATATGGGCCAAGTGCTGACAAATGGGATATCTGATCAGCAAGGACGAGTTGGACCAAAGGGTCTGTTTCCGTGCTGTACATTTCTATGACTCTATAATTATTCATTCCTGTCTGGTGGAAAAGTAAAACAGGAAAGATGGCTGAACCATGGCTTACAAAGGACTTAGAGAGAGTATAGGATTCAAGGAGGAGGCATACAAATTGGCCAGATAAAGAAAACAACAGACGTGAGGAGCAGAAGCAATTTAGAATTCAGCAAAGGAGGACAAAGGGATGAGTAAGAAAGAGAAACAGAATACAAGAGTAAGCTTGTGGGGAGCATAAATCTGACTGTTAAAGTTTCTAAAGTTATGTGAAGAAAAAAATGGTAATGTAGGTTCCTTACAGTCAAAAACAAGGAAATTTATAATGGGGAACAAAGAAATGGCTGACCAACTGAATATATACATTGGTTCTGTGTTATAGAGTCATACAGCCATACAGTACAGAATCACACCCTGTCCATGTTCACAAAGGAAGACACAAATAACATACCAGAAACTTTGGGGAGCATGTGGTATAGTAAGAGGGAGGAAGGCAATCGGTACTTATAGAGAAATGATGTAGGGGAAATTGATGGGATTAAAATACAATAGATCCCCACACCCTGCCAATCTACAACCCAGAGTACTTAAGGAAGTGTTCCTAGAATTTGTGGATGCATTGGTGGTCATCATTCAAGTGCCTCTAGAACAGTTCCTACAGTTCAGAGGGTAACTAATGTTACCCTTTATTTAAGAAGGGAGGCAGAGAGAAAACCAGGAATTAAATACCAGTCAGCCTGACATCAGTAGTGGGAAAAAGGTTAGATTCTGTTGTAAAAGAGGTTTCTAATAAAAAATTGAGAAAATAGTATTAGGATTGGACAGAGTCAGCATGGATTTACAAAAGGGGAAATCATGTGTGACAAATCTACGAGAATTCTTTGAGAATGTAACTAGGAGAATTGATTAAAGTAGCCAGTGGATGTGATTTTTTTTGGACTTTTGGAGGGCTTTCAACAAAGTCTCACGTAAGAGATTTGAGATTATTTGAAGCACATGGGATTGAGGTAGTGTATTGAGATGGGTAGAAAATTGGTTATCAAACAGGAAACAAACGAACAGGAATAAATGGGTCTTTTTCCAAATGGCAGACTGTAAGTAGTGAGGTACAGCAGTGATCTGTGCTAGGTCCACAGCTGTTCACAATATTTATTAATGCTTTGGATGAGGGAACTAAATGCTGTACCTTTAAGTTTGCAGATGACAGAAAACTGGATGGGAGGATGCAGAGAGGCTTTCATGTGATTTGGACACGTTGGATGAGTGGGCAAATGCATGGCAGATGCAATATAATGTGGATAAATGTGAGATTAACCACTTTGATGGCAAAAATGGGAAGGTAGATTAGTATCTGAAAGGTATTAAATTAAGAGAGGAGAATGTGTAACCTGAGTGGTCTCATACACCAGTTGCTGAAGGTAAGTATGCAGATGCAGCAGACAATAAAGAAGGCCAATGGTGTGCTGACCTTCATAGTGAGAGGGTTTGAGGACAGAAGCAGGGATAGCTTGCTACAATTGTATAGGACATTGGTGATGCTACACATGGAATATTGTGTGCAATTTTGGTGTCCTTACCTAGGGAAGGATAGTCATAAAGTCATGGAGTCCTTGAAGTCTACAGCATAGGAAAAAGATCTTTGGCCCATCAAGTCTGTGTTGGTCATAAACAACCATCTAATTATTATAATCTGATTTTCCATTACTTGGCCCATAATCTTGTATGCCTTAGAATGTCAAGCGTACATCTAAATACTTGTTAAAAATTACAAGGCTTTCTGCCCCTACCGCCCTTACAGGCAGTGATTTCCAGAATCCCACCATCCTCTGGGTGAAAAAACATTGCCCTTATATCCATTCTAAACTTCCTGCCCATACCTTAAACCTACACCGTCTGGCCATTGATTGCTCCACCAAGGGGAAAGGTTCCTTCCTGTCTACTCTGCCTATGCCCCTCATAGTTTCATACAGCTCAGTTATGTCCCCTTTCAACCTCCTTGCTCCAAGGAAAATAACCCTAGTCTGTCCAATCTCGCTTCATTGCTAAAACTCTCCAGTCCAGGCAACATCCAGGTAAATTTCCTCTGCCCTTCTCCACTGCTATAATGTTCCTTCTGAAATGTGGATTTCAGAACTGCACAAAGTACTCTAGCTCTGGCCTAAGAGTCAAATTGGTTCAAGCCAATATTAACTATTAACCTGTACCTGGTGGAAATGATGTCTATTCAGAGAGAGGTGATCCTAATGTTGCATGCTTCAAATCTCTCATTTTTTATTTGCAGAGCCCACCTCTTCTGGGTAGTGCTAGTAATTCTAGAAGGGTGAGAGGAGAAAGAGATGTAAAGTAGTCTTTTGTGGCTTGATATCATTTGGAGAAACTGTTGTTTTGGAACAGCTTCTCTATGGAAACCAGGCTGTTTATTCCAAGACAAAAGAAACTTTGCAAGATATTTCTGTCATTTCCATAGAGACAGACAATGGTGCCCAGGAGCAGGTACACTTTCATGTTTCAAAAGGTCTGAGGAAAGACATTGAACTTGCCAAGCAATTGTGATTCCTTTGCTGATGGGTTTGTGTTGGTATACAGCATAGGCAGCTGGGAATCTTTCAAATGGGTCAAAGCCCTCAAGAAGGAACTTTGCAAGTCCCATGATAAGAAGGCGGTGACGGTTGTAACTCTGTAGAACAAGTGTGACCTGCAGGAGGGGTGATGGGTAGACCTCGATGGTGTTCAACACCTGGCAGTTGGAGGAGCTTAAATTGTAAAGGTGTGTTTGTGGCAGAATGCAATATCCAATCGAACCATTTGTGTACCTGGCCAGTAAAATGAGCCAACCTTGAATCTAATCCACAGTCTCACTCGGCCAGGAAAAGGGGAACAGCTCAATCAACAGTTAATGCAATAGCTGCTATTCAAAGAATCTATTTAAATACAAAAGTTTATTCCATTCCTATATCTCATGAAGAACTCCTGACCTTATTTATGATGCTTATGTTGTTTTTATTAATCCTTATGACAGAACTTCGATTCAAAAGGATATTCTTGCTACAGTATGAGTGCAGTGAAGGTTTTACCAGACTAATTCCTGGGATGTCGAGAGAGTAGTGCTGGAAAAGCACTGCAGGTCAGGCAGCATCCAAGGAGCAGGAGAATCGACGATCAATGAATAGTTGTTCATCAGGAAGGACTGATTCCTGGGATGTCAGGACTGATACATGAGAAGTCAAACCAATTAAGATTATTTTAGCAGATTTCAAAAGAATGAGGGAGTTCTCACAGAAACCTATAAAATTCCACCAGGACTAGATAGGTTAGACGCAGGAATGATGTTCCCAATGGCAGGGGAGTGCAGAACCAGGAGTCAAAGCCTAAAGGTACAAAGTAAACAATTTAGGACTGAAGTGAGAAGAAATTTCTTCACCCAGAGAGTGGTGAGCCTGTAGAATTTGTCACCATCGAAAATAGTCGAGACCGAAATATTGTATGACTTCAAGAAGTAATTGGATACAGCTTTTGGGGATAAAGGGATCAAAGAATATAGAGGAAAAGCAGGAAAACGTTATTGGTTTGAATGATCAGAAATGATTCCATTGGATAGTTGACCAAGCTCAAAGGACGGAACAGCTCCTATTTTCTATTGGCTAATGGGGTGTAGTAAATAGTCAGGAGCTAAGTCTCGATCATGGAATGATACAGACAGGTTGATCAGATGAGCTGAACAATGGCAAATGCAATTTAATCATTAAAAGTATAACATGATGTATTTTGGGAGGACTAACAAAGCAAGTAAGTCCATAATGATAGGATCTTGTGTATTTTTGATGATCAGAGAGACTTTGGTGTGCATGTTCATGGGTCCTTGAAAGCAACAGGACAGGTGGATATGGTGATTAAGAAGGTATTTGGGATCCTTGCCTTTCTTAGTCAGGGTATAGAATAGAAGAGTCGGGAGATTATGATGAAACTGTATAGGATGTTATTTAGACCACAGCTGGATTATATGTGTGCAGTTCTGGTTGCCACAGTATAGGAAGAGCGTGGCTGCACTGGAAAGGATGCAAAGGAAATTCATCAGGATGCTACATGGTTTGAAGAGTTTCAGTAATGAAGAGAAACAACGTAGGCCAGAGTGGCTTCTCTTGGAGCAGAAAAGACTGCTGAGGAACCTTATTGATGTCGACAAAATTATGAAGGGTATAAATAAGATGGGGATAGACTTTTCCCCTTTGGAGAGAGGTTAGTTTCTTGGAGGCATAGATCTGAGGTCAGGGAAGGAGATTTGGTGGCTATTTAAGGAGAATTTGTTTTCACCTAGAGGGTAATGTGTATTTTCCCTGTTTGAAATGATGGTAGAAGCAGGAAGCATGACAGCACTTAAGAAGCATTTGGATGAACTTTTGAAATGCTATAACATTACAAGGCTTTGGCAAAGTGCTGGGAAATACAATTAGTGTAGATGGGAGCTTGATGTCTGGCATGAACATGATGGGCTGAAGGGCCTCTTTCGATGTTGTAATGCTACATGATTGTATGACTCAATGTCTCCCTTTGCATTGGAGTAAATATCACAAATGTGATGGTCGTTCCCAATAAAAAACAGATCTGCTGAATCCAGTAACCCAACTAGCTGCCTCCATGGCAAAATCTGTCATTAAATGTTGGCAACCTACACGAGCTTATGAAACACAGCCAAAAAAAACAGTTCTCAAAATGAGCATGCATTTATTTTCTAGTTGTGGTCATTGAGTCAAAATCTGGAACAAGACTTTTGCCTAATTAATCCACTCTGTCATCTTGGAGACTGAAAGTAATGCAGCACCGAAACTATAATTACAAGTGAGATGACCTAACTCAGCAACTACTGTATGCCTTTGGTGTATTGTTTTGTCAACAGTCTTAGCTGAAAACATGGCAACACAACGAGGAAAAGTTTAGGGTGCAAATTCTCAAACGCTGAATGTGGACATTGTCAAGAAAGTTGGGAAAGTTTTGTGAAATTGGCAGTAAGGAGTTTCTCAACAACAATTATTAAGCTGGAGAGGGTTCAGGACAGATTTACCAGGATGTTGCCAGGTATGAAGGTTTGAGTTATAAAGAAAGGCTGGAGAGGCTGGGACCTTTTACATTGGAGCGTAGAAGGTTGAGAGGCAACCTTAGAGAAATATGTAAAAGAATAAGTATAGATAGAGTTAATAGTAGTTGTATTTTCCCAAGGATGGGGGATTTCAAGACTGGGGGATACATTTTTAAGGTGAGAGGAGAAGCATTTAAAATAGACATAAAAGACAATTCTTTTACACAGAGGTTGGTTCGTGTGTGCAATGACCTTCCTGAGAAAGTGGTGGACGTGGGTACAATTACCATGTTTAAAAGACATTTGGATAAGTATATGAATAGAAAAGGTTTGGAGGGATATGGGCTAGGAGCAGGGAGGTGGGACTAGTTTAGTTTGGACTGGTTGGACCGAATGGTCTGTTTCCATGCTGTATGACTCTCCCCACACATATTAGTTGATCTCTCCCCACATATATGCAGTTTCCCATTCTCCCACCCACCAGATAGAAACTAGATGCCAATAAATCAAAGCAGTTACCTAATGGCTCCAGCTTGCTGCTTGCTCCACAGTACCTCCATCTTGAACACTGATCACCAATATCTCAGGGCATGCCTCATACGCAGTGACTACCTGGAGACATGGAGACACCCACTGGCACTAGCATCGGACACATACCAACCTCACCAAACCATCGTGGCACATCTCTGATTCATTTGCAAGATGCTTTTACACTTCAATGCTGCATTTTGCAGCACACCAGCACCCCCTAATTGGAATACTGCTGCCAGGACACTTTGTACTCGGGCATTGGCACCCATTTGGATTTAACCAGGGTGTTTTTCAAGGTTCCTTGCTCGCTCTATTATTACTCCCTTATTACTTTGTACTTGCTTGGACTTTGACCCAATGAGAGTGAGGAACGATGATATATTTCCATGTCAGTATGGTGGGTGGTTTAGAGGGACACTTGCAAGTGGTGATGTTCACAATTATCTGCTGCCCTTGTTTTTCTAGATGGTAGTGGTTTTGGGTTTGAAAGGTGCTGTCTAAGGATTTTTGGTGAAATTCTACAGTGCATCCTGTAGGTAGTGCGCACTGCCTACACACTGGTTGATTGGTCAAGGTCATTGGCTTTTTTGTGGCATTGCTGGGCATTCCTCCAGACTGTGGTAACAGTACTGACCTGAATGGCAATCTCAGGTCTGGCTGTGAGTGTCTGGTGTTGTGGCCTCCTCTGTTGGTCCTGGGGAAACAGGATGGCCTTTCTTTGTGTTACCCCATCCATCAGGACCTCAAGGTTTCTGTGTCCAAAGCTGGGAACCAATTCTCTTTTATGTTAAATTTCGCAAAATGTGCAGAGTAGCTCCAGACTACCACATTCAAAGCTGTTGCACAACTATGTTTTAAAGATAGTGCTGATGCCAAGAATCCCACGATGCCCCACTAGTGACAAAGTTAAAATTCACACAACACCAGGTTATAGTCCAACAGGTTTAATTGGAAGCACACTAGCTTTCGGAGCGACGCTCCTTCATCAGGTGATTGCGTTGTGTGATTTTTAACTTTGTACACCCCAGTCCAACACCGTCATCTCCGAATCATGACCACTAGTGACAAGTATTTCCATCTTATACATGACAGCAATACGAAAACTGGGGCACCACAGACACTTGGTGCTTGGGAATGAGTTGAGTTCAGGAAGACAGTGTGAAAAAACCATTGGACTATAACCTGGTGTTGTGTGATTTTTAACTTTGAAAAAAACCTGTTAGGTCTCACGGAGAGAAACCCTCAATGAAACTCACCATAAATAACACTTCACCAATTTTCCATCAAATTCAGTCCTTAGTTTCTGTTTTTCAAATGGCATCAACGTTGAATTTTATGGTGTTTCTTGACATTTCTCATTCCATTCAAAAATGCTCCATAGCCGTTAAAGTACAAGCCCAACTGTGAAAATGCAGCTTATGCTGTCAACAACACGGTCTCACAATGAGATGGATGCCCAAATAATAGTTTAGTGACGTAGATTATGAAATAAATGTTGGCCAGGGCCCAAGTGAATCACCCTGTTTTGCATAGAGATATGGAATCTTTTAAAAGTCCAATGAGGTTGAGTGATGGTTTAACATCTCATCTGCACCCTCAGGCATGAACTGAAGTGTTAGCAAGGGTGATGTGCTCAAATACTTGAAATGTGGCTTCAACCCACAACCTTCTGACTCAGAGGTGAGAATTCTATCACTAAACTCAGGCTGACACCTTTACAACTCAAAGATTCAGTCAGGGTTTTGAGTCTCCAGTTAAATGGTAATGAACAGAAGATAACAACTGGATGCTTTTGTTCGTCATGTACTGTGAGCATTTTACTAATATTTAGATTCAAGTACTGAACCTGTACTTTTTAAATCTCCATGTATCCTTTTTATATTCATCCAAATTGTGAGCACATTCTGTAGGCCCATTACAGGCTGCTGGAATCAAGCCACAGGACAGACAGGCAAACCATAAATCCATGAACCTCTGCTTAAGCTTGACACCATCTTTAAAAAAATAGGCACTGTAACTGCTGTCATCTAACTCCTAATAGCCACTCTTTGGGCTCTCCTTTACTTTTATCCGCTGTCATTTATACCCTCAGGGGGCGGCATGGTGGCACAGTGGTTAGCACTGCTGCCTCACAGCGCCAGAGACTTGGGTTCAATTCCTGCCTTGGGCAACTGTCTGCGTGGAGTTTGCACATTCTCCCCGTGTCTGCGTGGGTTTCCTCTGGGCGCTGTAGTTTCCTCCCACAGTCCAAAGATGTTCAGGTCAGGTGAATTGGCCATGCTAAATTGCCTGTAGTGTTAGGTGGATTAGTCAGGGGTAAATATAGGAGGGTGGGTTTCTCTTTGGAGGGTCAGTGTGGACTGGTTGGGCCGAAGAGCCTGTTTCCACACTGTAGGGAATCTAATCTATACTTTTCCACAGGCCTTAGGTGTTCTAATGTGGATGAAAAAGAGTTGAAGAAGTGCTTCTGTTCCTGAAGGAGCTCCTGTTATAACTCAGACCTCTACAGCAACCCTAAATTTTCAGCTTGTCCACCCCTCTCAGGGATCGCAGCATTTAACTTTGTGAAGCCCTGTGTTAGAGCACGCTTGGTCTAAACTGCAGAGAAAATTCATCTTTTTGCCCCTGTTGCAACAAAGCTGTCAAGTCATGATCGTGTTGCATGGCAGAGCAGGCTTGAGGGGACACTCGGTTCACTCCTGTTCTTATTTCTTATGGTCTTATTGTCTTTTGGATGCCAATTGCACGTGAGCAGGACTGCAGGGTATTAATGATCAAATAATCATAAACATCTGATTGAAACGAGGCATGAGCCTGGGAGTTGAACACCGCCTTGTTCTCTCAGCCTGTGATGGCACCAGAAGATCAAAGCAAAATAACTTAAAAATAAATCTCCTGTGTGCATCAAACATTGAGATGAGTGACTCATCAGCTTAATTTTGGAAGGGAAAATAACAAGACTGTAATGATCCACGGCAAACCTTATCTTGGTCATAGTAATCCCGCAGACGTAAAACCCCCAGAAATAGGATGCTGACTAAACTTTGAAAAAAAAAATTCTGTTTCTGTATCCTTTACACAGTATCTTGCTTACATCTCTAACTAGTCACTCTCTATCATTTTCTTCTTGAGTATTGTTTGAGTTCATTCAGCAATATCACTGTAACCATCAGTCAAATTTGAGAGCTTGGACTATTAATCAAGATTTCTGTAGGAACAAGGAACTAGAGTTTCAAAACCCAGTCTTGATTCCAACCCCTTGAAATAGGAAACACAGTGCAGTACATAATCCTTAATACTGGACACAGAGCCTAGTACTGGGACTACAGCAGTGAATTTGGATCAAGGTGATCTTAATCCACTCTCGACTTCCCTCAGACAACAGACTGCAGTTTGCAAGTCCCCTCTGAAGCAGATGTTTAATACCAGCTGCCTGTGTTATTTCCCCTCCATCAGAGGTGAGAAGACTTTGCAGGCTGCTGCTCCTAATGTGTTGTGTATTGAAATTGGCCTCTCATTATTACTGAATATACTAATAGGCCTCAGGCAGTAGATGTGATAATTACAACACAAGTACCTTAACTCAGTGTGTCTTTGTGGGGGTCTGTTCACTGTGATTGAATGAGCAGTGTGCTTTCCTCCTCTTTTGATCCAGTTATTTTTTTGGACCGATTACAAAACGCAAAGAATCAGAATTTGCCACATCACAGCGCTAGATAGATTTATGTGAAGCTTCAGTTATTTCAGCAATATTAGCATGTTTTGCGAGATAAACAATGCTTTCTGCTTGCATTATCACTTCGATCGAAACAGCCAAATGATTGTGCAATTTTAAAATCGTTTGAAGTAGATTTACACAACAATAACTTTCAATTGACAAATTGAAAACTTCCAGCTGCTTTCTTAGAAGTGCAACTTTAGGGTTCCAAATCCAGATATAAAGAATTTGGAGTAATTGGTTGAGCAAGCTAAATTATTTGTTCGGCCTGTAACCATCAGATATACTCCACTTCAACAATGGCCACACTTGTTCTTTGACTTTCCTCACCACAGCCTGATCCTGACAACACACCTCCCCCAATTCCCCCACCCCCAGACTAGCTGGAAATTTTAAAAGACTCTTTCCTCAAAATATATATTAATCATAACATTTTTTAAATAGAAGTTACAAGCCATTTTGACTTTTATAGGATTTACAATAAAATTAAACTTGTTCCTATGCAGCATGTTCCATACAACATGATTACATTAGTCTTAATATTTACGAATTATACTCCATATTAGGTACGTAACCCAAGGTCAAAATCAATTCAAATTCAAAATTATGGTAAGTGCGATAGGTATAAAAATTTTCTTGATGCGTCATGTACTATTTGAGATGCTCAATACATTTTCAATATTCTTGATTCATAATGTTCGTTCTTTGTAAGGTGCACAACCTGAGGCATTCTACACATTCCAGCCCCTTGGTATACCATGGCTAAAAGGTCTGAGACAGTGATCTTGCCCCATTGTACCTCTATGGTAGTTGCCTCAGGCTTCAGTGGATCTTGTAACATGTATGATATGGAGGTGTCGGTGTTGGACTGGATTGGAGAAGGTCAAAAGCTCACACAACACCAGATTATAGACCAACAGATTTATTTGAAAACACTAGCTTTCAGAGCACTGCTCCTTCATCAGGTGCCAGTGCGACTTTTGACCTTGTATTATGTTGTCCTAGACCTTGCAGTATTGCAGTCTGCAAAACTCAGTTACCAACAAATCCTTGCTCTGCATGTTTTTGCATAATGTTTTCAGCAGACGGATGACCACCTTTCACCAAATCGATGGTCTTCTGAGTAGAGTTAATGTTTGCCTCGATATGTGTCTCTGGGAACATTCTGTGGAGCAGAGAGCACTGCATCATGGAGCTGCTGTGGATGAATCTTGACAAAAATTGTTGCCCCTCTCACCAGAACTTCCTTTCAGAAATACATTCCACGAGGAACTGGACAATTATCTCTTCCCCACCACGTCCATGTCAAGGGCAATGTATGGAGGGAGTAGGATTTGCGTGTAGCATCTGACAGGAAGGGCCTTTCTCACCACCAGCCAAACTTCATCTTGAATGCTTGTTTGTTAATTCTGACTTTGACAAATTACTTTGACTGTCTGTCTGGGAAACAATGTGACATGATCTACCACCTCCTTTTTGTTACAGAGTCATACAGTCAAGGGGTCATAGAGTCATACAGCACAGAAACAGAGGTTTCGATCCAACCTATCCACACTGACCAAGTTTCCCCAACTAAACTAGTCCCATTTGCCTGCACTTATCCTTCCAAACCTTTCTTATTCATGTACTTGTCCAAATGTCTCTTAAATGTTGTAACTGTATCCGCATTTATCATTTCCTCTGGCAGTTCTTTCCCGTACATGAACCACCCTCTATGTGAAAAAGTTACCCCACAGATCCCTTTTAAATCTTTCTCCTCTGACCTTAAAATTATGCCCTCTAGTTTTGGACTCTCCTTCCACCCCCCACAAGGAAAGGAAATCTTTGCTATTCACCTTGTCTGTGCCCTTCATGATTTTATAAACCAGTATAAGGTCATCCCTTAACTTCCTATGCGCCAGTGAAAAAGAGTTTGAGCTTATCCAGCCTCTCCTTTATAACTCAAACCCTACAGTCCCAGTACATCCTTGTAAAACTTTTCTGCACCCTCTTCAATTTAATAATATCCTTCCTATAGTAGGGTGACCAGAACTTAATACAATACTCTAAAAGTGGCCTCATCAACATCCTGTACAACTGCAACATGACATCCCAAATCCTGAACTCAATGGGCTGAACAATGAAGACAAGCATTCCAAATGCCTTCTTTGCTACTCTGTCTGCCTGTGATGCAACTTTAAAGGAAATATGTATCTTTCTCTCTGTTCTACAACACTTCCCAGGACCATACCATTTACCGTATAAGTCCTGCCCTTGTTTATCTTACTAAAATGCAACACCTCGCATTTATCTAAATATAACTCGATTTGCCACTCCTTGGTCCGTTGGCCCAATTGATCAAGATCTCTTTGTAATCTTAGATAACCTTCCTCACTGTCTACTACACTATGAATTTTGATGTCATCTGCAAACTTAGAGGGCCTTGAGGACATTATATAGTGACCACTGCTTGAAGGATTTATAGTCAAAGGCACGTTTTTCTGCTTAAACTTCTCCACAAGGAATAGGTAGTATCACACAGGCCAACCACGTGGAGCCATTTGTGGCAGCTTTTCGATTCTTGCTGCCGATGTACAAAACCTCACATCTGTCAAGTTTTGACCAAGAAGCATAATCTGTCTAAAACTCTCTGTAAGCTTTTTGTGTCATCTTCACTACCTGCCTTTCCACCCATTTCTGTGCATTCCACACACTTGGCGAAGTACATTTACTTTCCTCATCTAAGTCATTATTACATATTGTGTCACCAGCACTGATCCCTGTGGTACTCCACTAATTACAGATCGCTATCCTGAAGTTGCTCATTTGTCCCAACTCTCTGTCTTGTGTCAGTTAGCCAATCCTATCTCCATGCTAACATACTACCTCCAACGCCGTGGGCTCTTATATTAAGTAGTGTAATGTTTAATACCTTGTCAAACACCTTCTCAGGTCCAAATCTACTACCATATACATCTACTGCTTCCCCTTTATCTATTCTTCATATTACCTCTTCGAAAACTTGTAGAAAATTTGTCAGGCATGATTTCCCCTTCATGAAGCCATGCTGACTCTGCTTGATCATATTACACATTTCTAAATGCTGTGGTATGACATCCTTTATAGTGGACGCTAACATTTTTCAATAATAGACATTGAACTAACTGGCCAATAGCTACCCATTCTTTTTGCCTCCTTTCCTTTTCCTCTTTTAACTAAAGATGTTACATTGCAGTTTTACAATTTTCTGCAATGTTTCCACTATCTAATGATTCTTATCAGATTATTACCAGGGCACTCACTATCTCTACAGCTACTGCCTTTAATATCCTACAATAGGATCTGGGGAGATTTTGACCTTTATCCCCACCAATTTACCTAGCACTTTTTCATTTAGTCATAGTTATTATATCTATTTCCTCTCTTCCTTTGCTGATTGAATATTTAATAATTTTGTGATGCTATTAATTTTTTTATTGTAAAGACTGATGCAAAGTATTTATCCAATTCCTATACAATTTTCTGGTTCCCTATTATTATTTCCCAACATCATTCTTGAGGGAGAGATCAGAGGGTTGTTAGGGAGGTCAGAACTTGAGAAACTTGTGTGATTGGGAGGATAATCGGGTTGTTGGAGCTGATTGGTTTTGCACTGGTAAGCATTGAATTAGGCCAGCTATTAAACTGAATCACTTTTCCTGGATCAGTCTTGTTTATTTGGCTTAAGACACCTTGCTAATGTCTGGATCGGAGGCATTCATGGAGGGAGGCAGGGTGTAGAGAATCAGCCTTTTGGAGGTTTTATCTTTGTGAACATTTCCTTTGAATGTCTGTACCACAGTACGTTTGCAGAGTTCTGACCCCGATCATCCAATTTACATTCTACCTCTGATTATCTGGAGACAGGAAGACTGAGAACACATGAAACAAACCATTTCTTCTTAAATTAGATAAGTGTGAGATGCTGCATTTTGGAAAAGCAATCAGAGCAAAACTTACACACTTATTGGTAAGGTTCTGGGGAGTGTTGCTGAACAAAAAGACCTTGGAGTGCAGGTTCATAGTTCCTTGAAAGTGGAGTCACAGGTTGATAGGATAGCGAAGAAGCTGCTGAAAATGTGTTGCTGGAAAAGCGCAGCAGGTCAGGCAGCATCCAAGGAGCAGGAGAATCGACGTTTCGGGCATAAGCCCTTCTTCAGGAAGAAGGTGTTTGGTACGCTTGCCTTTACTGGTCAGTGCATTAAGTATGGGTTTGGGAGGTCATGTTGCAGCTGTACAGAATATTGGTTAGGCTAGTTTTGGAATACTGTATGCAGTTCTGGTCTTCCTGCTATAGGAAGGATGTTGTGAAACCAGAAAGGATTCAGAAAAGATTAATAAGGATGTTGCTAGCATTGGAGGGTTTGAGCTGTATGGAGAGGCTGAACAGGCTGGAGCTACTTACCCTGGAGTACTGGAGGCTGAGCGGTGACCTCATAGAGGTTTATAAGATCATGAGGGGCGCGGATAGGGTAAATGGACAAGGTATTTTCTCCTGTGTGGGTGAGATTAGATGGCATACATTTGAGGTGAGAGGAGAAAGATTTAAAAGGGACCTAAGGGGCAACATTTTCACACCAAGGGTGGTGTGTGTATGGAATGAGCTGCCAGAGGAAGTGGTGGAGGCTGGTACAATTACAACATTTAAAAGGCATATGAATGGGTGTATGAATAAGAAGGGTTTAAAGGGATATGAGCCAAATGCTGCAAATGGAACTAGATTTATCTAGGATATCTTTTCAGGATGGATGAGTTGGACTAAGGGGTCTGTTTCTGTGCTGTACATTGTATGACTCTATGACTGTCTCCACAGAGGCTGTCAGACCAATTGGCTCTGACCAAAATTTTCTGTTTTAGTTTCAGGTTTGCAGCACTTACTGTATTTTAGTATTGATGTTTTCAAACCTTTTCCTTTTCTGATTTGGACTGAGTTCTGTAAAATGTTGTTACTTGGGTAATTTTCTGTTAATTGCCTTTTGTCTCTGAGCTGAGTTAGTTGAAGTAGGAGGCTATTTGGCTATAGAAAGGATCACAGCAAAATGCTTATCTGATGTCTGCACAACTATGTTTTTGTCCAAACTTGGAGCGTTAACTAAGTTTTTGTTCCTTTGCATCGATGTAATCTGACCTGCCAAGTGTTCTTGGTTCACTGGGAGCTGGTCACTGGCTACATAGAGTAGCCCAGGCTGAACTGTCAGTGTTGTGTGGCAAATGGCAGCACTTTAGTTGCTTCCCTGACAGTGACCATTGCAGTGTGTAAACCTTCTAATTTGTGTAGCACAGATACATACTGCTTTTGTTAATTCAACACTTGATTATTATTAATGCGTGCAAACGTCACAGTCTGAATTATGATAGTTTGTTTTACTGTAGCAAGGTCTTTCTTTAGCTATGAACTTTCTGGCAAGACTGTAGCCAATACATATGTAATTATTTGTGTGACACCACATACTCCAGATAACCTCATGCGATGAATACGATAGCACACAGTGATGGTCTCACATTGCACTTTTAGTGTTAGGCTACTGCTACACCCTGTGTATAAGCAGCACAAAATTAAACAAATTGAACTGTTTTTGCCCTGTTACTTTTATTTACCAGGACTCATGGTGACCTTTCTGCTGCTTCATTTGATTTACAATTACATTTTACGTGAAAATACGTGTTGGCAGGAGCAGAAGCAGTAGTATCACAGTCTTGTCACTGGACCAGTAATCCAGACACTTAGGTTAAAGCTCTGGGGATGTGGGTTTGAAACCCACCCTGGCAGATGGTGAAATTTGAATTAATTAATGAGAAATATCTAGAATTAAAAGAAAGTTTAAACCAGTGAGCAGAGCAAGTGTTGATTGTCAGAGAAATCCACCTGGTTGACTCCCAGTTCCTCTCTAAAATGGCTGAACTAACAATGCAATTGTATCTAACCATGACAATGTGTGAGAAAAGGAATGAAATCAGATGGACCGTCCTCCATTGACCAAAGCCCCAGTAACAAAAAGGATGCACTCAATCATGTAGACCCTTCCTTACCAATGTCTAGGAATTGTGTCAAAATTGGGAGTGCTATCTCCCAGACTTCTCAGGCAACAGCCTGAAACAATTATTCTCTTGGAATCATAGACACCACCACTCCAGAACTAAGGTGTCATGCATTCACGATTCTCTGGGAGTCCTCAACGTTTATTCCAGGCCCCATGGAAGTCTCATGGAATCAGGCCAACAAGTAAACACCTGCTGATCAGTCCTCCCTCATGTTGGGCACCATATATAGGATGCATTGAGGATGGAATCAAGGAACCATGGCAGGAGTAGAGTCAGTGTGAATCAGGGGGAAACTCACTCCTGGTTGAATTCATGACGAGCACAAAGGAAGATGGTTATGGTGGTTGGATGTCAATCATCTCAGCTCCAAGACATCATTCCAGATGTTCCTCTAGGTAGTGTCCTTGGATCAACTTTGTTTTTTTATTTGTTCATTTTGTGGGGCATGGACATCATTGGCTAGCCAGCATTTATTGCCCATCCCTATTTGCCCTTGAGAAGGAAGTGATGAGCTGCCTTCTTGAATGCTGCAGTCCACCTCATGTGGATTGACCCACAATGCCATTAGGCATGGAATTCCAGGACTTTCACCCAGCAACAGTGAAGGAACATTGATACATTTCCAAGTCAGGATGATGAGTTGCTTGGAGGGGAACTTGTGTTCCCATATATTTGCTGCCCTTATCCTTCCAGATGGAAATGGTTGTGGGTTTGGAAGGTGCTCTCTGAGGATCCTTGGTGAATTTCTGCAGTGCATCTTGTAAATTGTACACTTTGCTGCTACTGAGCGTTGGTGGTGGAGGGAGTGGATGTTTGTGGATATAGTGTCAATCAAGTGGGCTGTAGTGTCCTGGATGGTGTCAAACTTCTTGAGGGTCATTGGGACTGTACTTATTCAGGTGAGTGGGCAGTATTCTATCACACGTCTGACTTGTGTCTTGCAGATTGTGGACAAGCTTTGGGGAGTCAGGAGGTGACTTACTCAGCCCAGTTTTCCTAGCCTTGACCTGCTCATGCAGCCATTGCATTTATGTGGTGAGTCAAGTTGAGTTTCTGGTAAATGATAACTCCAAAGATATTGACAATGGGGGATTCAGTAATGGTAACACCATTGAATGTCAAGGGGTAGTGGTTGGGTTATCTATTATTGGTGATGGTCATAACCTGGTACTTGTGTTGTGCAAATGTTACTTGCCACTTTTCAACCCAAGCCAGAATATTGTCCAGATCTTGTTGCATTTGGATATGGACTGCTTCAGTGTCTGAGGAGTCGCGAATGCTGCTGTACATTGTGCAAAGTCAGTGAACATTCCCACTTCTGACCTTATGATGGACGGACGGTCATTGATGAAGCAGCTGAAGATGGTTGGGCCAAGGACATTACCCTGAGGAACTCCTGCAGAGATGTCCTAGAGTTGAGATGGCTGACCTCCAACAACCATGACCATCTTCCTATTTGTACAAGTATGACTCCAACCATCAGAGAGTTGTCCCCGGTACCCACAGATTCCAGTTTTGCTAGGGCTCCATAATGCCATGCTTGGTCAAATGCCTTCAAGGGCTGTCACTCTCACCTCACCTACAGTTGTTTAAATGACTGTCCAGCCATCATAAGGTCAGAGTTGGGAATGTTTGGTGATAATTGCACAATGCTCTGTATCATTTGTGATTCCTCTGAAAATAAAACAGTCTGCCCAAATGCAGCTGATCAAAGTAATATTCAAGCTTGGGTTGATGAGCTATAGTAACTTTTGCAACACACAAATGCCAACAAGAGAGAATCCTTCTATTGCCCCTTGATATTAATGACATTATCATCTTTAAATATCACACTATCAATATCCTTGGGGTGCCATTGCCTTAGGCTGAGCTTAATGCTATGGCTACAAGAACAGTTCAGAGGCTCAGAATTCTGATGCATTAATGCACCTATTGACTCCTGAAACTCTGTCCATCATCTAAAATGAACATGTCGGGAGTGTGATGGAACAATTTCCATCTGCCTGGATGAACACATATCCTATAACACTCAACAAGCTCAAAATCACCCAAGACTAAGCATCTTGTTTGCCCGGCACCTCATTCACAAACATTCAACATTGACTCCCAGAACCTCTAATGCACAAGAACAGCAATAAGTACAATTTATAAGAAGCACTGCAGAAATTCTCCAAGGCTCCTTTGACAACACTTCCAAACTCATGACTTCTACCCTCAAGAAGAATAGGGACAGTGGATTATTGAGAACACCACTGCCTGCAAGCTCCCCTCTAAGCTAAATAAAGAAGATTGATTAGGGCAGAGCAGTAGATGTAATCTACATGGACTTCAGTAAGGCGTTCCACAAGTTTCCCCATGGGAGACTGATTAGCAAGGTTAGAGCTCATGGAATACAGGGAGAACGAGCCACTTGGATACAGAACTGGCTCAAAGGTAGAAGACAGAGGATGGTGGTGGAGAGTTGTTTTTCAGACTGGAGGCCTGTGACCAGTGGAGTGCCACAAAGATTGGTGCTGGGTTCTCGACTTTTTGCCATTTACATAAATGATTTGGATGCGAGCATAAGAGGTACAGTTAGTAAGTTTGCAGATGACACCAAAATTGGAGGTGTAGTGGACAGCGAAGAGGGTTACCTCAGATTACAACAGGATCTGGACCAGATGGGCCAATGGGCTGAGAAGTGGCAGATGGAATTTAATTCAGATAAATGTGAGGTGCTGCATTTTGGGAAAGCAATTCTTAGCAGGACTTATACACTTAATGGTAAGGTCCTAGGGAGTGTTGCTGAACAAAAAGACCTAGGAGTGCAGGTTCATAGCTCCTTGAAAGTGGAATCGCAGGTAGATAGGATAGTGAGGAAGGCGTTTAGTATGCTTTCCTTTATTGGTCAGAGTATTGAGTCCAGGAGTTGGGAGGTCATGTTGAGGCTGTACAGGACATTGGTTAGGCCACTGTTGGAATATTGCTTGCAATTCTGTTCTCCTTCCTATTGGAAAGATGTTGTGAAACTTGAAAGGGTTCAGAAAAGATTTACAACGATGTTGTCAGGGTTGGAGGATTTGAGCTATAGGGAGAGACTGAACAGGTTGGGGCTGTTTTCCCTGGAGCATCGGAGGCTGAGGGGTGACCTTATAGAGGTTTACAAAATTATGAGGGACATGGATAGGATAAATAGACAAGGTCTTTTCCCTGGGGTGGGGAAGTCCAGAACTAGAGGGCATAGGTTAGCGTGAGAGGGGAAAGATATAAAAGAGACCTAAGGGGCAACCTTTTCACGCAGAGGGTGGTACATGTATGGAATGAGCTGCCAGAGGAAGTGGTGTAGGCTGGTACAATTGCAACATTTAAGAGGCATTTGGATGAGTATATGAATAGGAAGGGTTTGGAAGGAATTGGGCCAGGTTCTGGCAGGTGGGACTAGATTGGGTTGGGATATCTGGTCAGCATGGACGGGTTGGACCGAAGGTCTGTTTCCATCCTGTACATCTCTATGACTCTATGACTCTATTGTACAGGACTTTGATGAGGCCTCTTCTGGAATACAGTGTCCAGTTCTGGTCACCCAGCTATAGGAAGGATATTATCAAGCTGGAGAGAATGCAGAGATTTACCAGGGTGTTGCCGGGTATGGAAGGTTTGAGTTATAAAGAAAATCAGGATAGGCTGGGACTTTTTTTCATTGGAGTGTAGGAAGTTGAGAGGCAATCTGATAGAAGTTTATAAAATAATGGAGTTAATGGTCGTTGTCTTTTTCCTAGGATGAATGAATTCAATACGAGAGGGCACATTTTTAAGGTGAGAGGAGAGAGATTTAAAAACGACATAAGAAGCAATTTTTTACACAGTGCGTGGTTCACATGTGGAAATGATGTTCCTGCGAACATGGTGGATGCAGGTACATTACAACATTTAAAAGACATTTGGATTGATACATGAAAAGGAAAGGTTTGGAGGGATATGGGCCAGGAACAGGCAGGTGGAACTATTTTAGTTTGGGATTGTGTTCAGCATGGACTGGTTGGACCGAAGCATCTGTTACTGTGCTTTATGACCCTATGACTCTATGCCATCATCCAGACTGCCAGCAATGCTTTACCAATACACCAGACTGAGCTCCCCTGCCATATATTTAGTTGAAATGATCTTGCCCTAAATTTAAGCCAAGGAGAAAATTATTTAAATCTCTTTCTTTAAAAAGAACTAGAACTCTTTACTTTCCCTAATGCAGGTCTAACCACGACTAGAGTCAATAGTTGTGAAGCTGGAAGAACACAGCAAGTTTTGACTTAGACTTCCAGCATCTGCAGTCCTTACTCTGTCTTACCTACTTGTGCTTTACCCTGATGCCATTATCATCAATCAATACAGTCAATCAAGTATTTTAGAAAGATAGCCATTGTTCCAATCCAGGTAAAGCATATGTGCACTTGGATTCAGAAGGTTTTCGGAGTCTGTGATTGGACATTGTAATCACAAGGCCCGATCCAAAGAAATAAAAATACAATCTGTCCCCATCCTAAGTACATGCAACAATACACGTACCACCCTCTGTCTTGAAACACATTAAAGGTGGATAAATCCCCAGGACCTGATCAGGTGTACCTGAGAACTCTGTGGGAAGCTAGAGAAGCAATTGCTGGGCCTCTTGCTGAGATATTTGTATCATCAATAGTCACAGGTCTGGTGCCGGAAGACTGGAGGTTGGCCAATGTGGTGCCACTGTTTAAGAAGGGTGGTAAGGACAAGCCAGGGAACTATAGACCAGTGAGCCTGACCTCGGTGGTGGGCAAGATGTTGGAGGAAATCCTGAGGGACAGGATGTACATGAATTTGGAAAGGCAAGGACTGATTAAGGATAGTCAACATGGCTTTGTGCGTGGGAAATCATGTCTCACAAACTTGATTGAGTTTTTTGAAGAAGTAACAAAGAGGATTGATGAGGGCAGAGTGGTAGATGTGATCTATTGGAAAGTTGTTGTGAAACTTGAAGGGGTTGGGGAATCCAGAACTAGAGGGCATAGGTTTAGGGTGAGCATCTGGGAAAATTAACAAACAGTGAAATTCACAACTGATCTTGGAGGAACTGTTGGGCGAAGTTCACAGCACAGAATCCTATAAGTTAATCGTTATTTAAAGTGTTGCCTACAGATAATCTGTAATAGTGAGTAGAGTGGGTTCTTTCTTGCTTATATGTTTTTGGAATATTTCTCTTGATTAAACTTAAAATATAAGCCGTAACTATTAATTTAACCTGGGGCAGTGTTTGTAGAGGAATAAGATGGTGTTAATTTCTAGGTCTGTAGATTGTGAAGGAGCAAAAATGACCTTTAACAGTGATATGTACTTCTTGTCAGATGTGGGAGTTTAAAGAGAGTTTAAGGGTTACTGCGGATTATATCTGCCATAAATGCTGTTGGCTTATTAGATTGAATGGATCGGTTGGAGAGACAGTTAGAAGCAATGAGGAATTTGCAACAGCAACAGTATGTGATGGATGGCAGTTATAGGAAGGGGGGTTGAAGTCTCAGATACAGTCACATAGTTAACTCCACGAAAGGTAAGAGAGTTAGGCAGCTAGTGCAGGAGTCTTTTATGGATATACCCATTTCAAACAGGTGTGCTGTTTTGAAAAATGTAGGGGGTGATGGATTCTCAGGGGAACGTAGCACGAACAGCTACGTTTCTGGTATGTTCTTCTCACTTTTAAAACTGCTGTTGTTTTAATTTTTTTCCAAAGTTCAAAAACAATGCAACAGCATATGAAACAGGAATTCTGCTCCTGGAATTGGAGGAAATCACCTCCAGCACCTAAAATACCTCAAAAAAGGAGCAGCTGTTACAGCCAGAAATTTTTTCCAAATTCTATTTTGGATTACCCAGAATCCTCAACATGATTTCCCAACTCCTCTATGCAAAGAACTAAGCAATGAAGGCAAGTGTGCCAAACGCCTTTTTAAGCACTCTGTCTATATGTAATACAACCGTCAAAGAATTATGCACCTGCAGCCCATGGACCCTCTGTTCTACAATGCTACCCAAGACCCTACCATTACTTATATAAGCTTTACCCTTGTTTGTTGCACCAAAATGCAATACCTCGCAATAATCAAGATTGAACTCCATCTGCCATTTTTCAGCTCAGTGATTCCTTTGTAATATTAGAAAACATTCTTCACTGTCTACTATGCCTCCAATTTTGGTGTCATCCTCAAACTTACTAACCATGCCTTCTATATTCTCATCCAAATCTTTTATATAAATGCCAAACAAAGGAGGACCCAGAACTGATCCGTGTGGAACACCGGTGATCACAGGCTTCCAGTCTGGAAAGCAACCCTGCACATTACTCTCCAGCCATTAAGCTAATTATGTATCTAATTGGCGAGCTCACCCTGAATCCCATGTGACCTAACTTTACTAATTAGTCTACCATGCTGAACCTTGTCAATGGCTTTACTAAAATCCCAATAAACATCGTTTACTGCTCTGCCACCATCAGTATGACCAGCTTGAATGACAAGTTTCAGATCGAGAATGACAGCTGGAGACACAACAATGCATTTCCCAGTCTGAGAGTTACATGGAGAGAGCATGGTTTTAGATGCGGTCACCTTAAGGAAGTGCAGTCAGAGATGGAATGGGTGACAATCAGTCAGAAGTAGGGACGGAGTCAGGAACTCCCCAAAGGGCACCTCACTGAAGAACAGTTATCTTTGTTGGAAAGTGGTAGAAGTGATGGTTTATTTGGGGAGTGCCTGACCCTAGCTGCACAAGGGAGGAGGAGAATAAAACAGAAGAGCAACCATGGTAGGAGACTCGATAATGAGGGGTGCAGGTAGATATTTCTGCAGCTACAGACTTGATTCTAAGGCGGTGCAATGACCTCCCTGGGCCAGAGTCAGAGACATCACTGTATGTCTACAGACATTCTGAATGGAGACAGTGAACAACCAGAGACTGTGATCACAAAGGTGTCAATGATGTAGGTGCAAAGAGGGTGAAGTCTGGTAACAGGAGTTATGGGAGATAGCTGGCAGATTAAAAAGTAGGACCTCAAAGAGTGTAATCTCTGAATAATTCCCAGAGCCAATGCTGCTGAATGTTTGGCTGAAATATATGGTGCAGGAAGAAGGGCTTTAAATTCTCAGATCACTGGATCCATTTCTGGGGAACATTTCTGTACAGGCCAACATCCCTTTAGTTAGGGTGCAGTGGCCTGTAATGTTGGTGCTGATTGATACTATATTGGCATTGGGATGGGATACAGAGTGAAGTATAGTGTGGAGTGATGCTCAGACAAGTTCTGGTTGAGTTTATTAGCACACCAGGTTCAGTTCACTGATACCACTTGTACTGCCTTCACTCCTTCTTTGAATGTATGATCTTTTCAGTCGACATGGCTTATTGATAGCTTTTCTAAATTAACAAAATCAAGTTCTGGTTTCTACACTCACTCAGTTCATAGAATCCCTACAACGTAGACTCAGGCAATTCAGCCCATTGACTCCACACTAACCCTCCAAAGTGTCCCAGCCAGACCTATCCCCCTATCTTAATCATGTAACTCCGCATTTCCCATGGTTAACCCACCCAACCTACACATCTTTGGACTGTGGGAAGAAACTGGAGCACCCGCAGAAAACCCAAGCAGACACAGGGAGAATGTGCAAATTCCACACAGACACCTGAAGCTGGAATCAAGCCTGGGTCCATGGCACAGTGTAACAGCAGTGCTGCAAGTTTAGATTAGATTAGATTACATTACAGCGTGGAAACAGGCCCTTCGGCCCAACAAGTCCACACCGACCCGCCAAAGCACAACCCACCCATACCCCTACATTTACCCCTTACCTAACACTACAGGCAATTTAGCATGGCCAATTCACCTGGCCTGCACATCTTTGGACTGTGGGAGGAAACCCGGAGGAAACCCACGCAGACACGGGGAGAATGTGCAAACTCCACACAGTCATCGCCTGAGGCGGGAACTGAACCCGGGTCTCTGGCGCTGTGAGGCAGCAGTGCTAACCACTGTGCCACCGTGCCGCCCACAAGTTGATCCAACATAATCAGATACCAGGGTGAAGCAAATACTCAGTGAGTTTTTGCACTCAACATCTTAGCTACAGTCTATGGTTTGTGGTAAATACTCTCCACTCGAGTAAAAATAAATGTGCAAAAATTGACCTCTTTACCTCTGAGCAAGTGTGGGTGAGGGTCACTCAGTCAGATTTCCTACATAATTGGTGCTGTTACCGCTGGTGTCTGTTGGTTCTACTCACATGTAAAAGAATAATGCTGTGTTGTGCTGCTACTGATACAAGACTTTAACATTTACTGAGCAAAGGTAATTTGGGAAGGGATCAAAGGGTGATTACATTTCGTGAAACCATAGCACAGCAAATGACCAATGTCTTCAAAACAAAAAGGGAGATCATTTGGCAAAGAAAGAAAAAAAGAGATTTGAGGAGATTAACTTTGAATAGTTCATCATATGCCTCAGTCCGCAAAAGCTTGATTCTCTCGTGCCTACTGTGGTTGGGAATAACAAATTAATTTTGGACTTAATCCCCCTTCATGACCTTGCCATCTTTTTTCCAGCTGGAATCGATGCAAAGTTCAGGGTATTTTCCTTGTCAAACACACCATCAGATATGTAACTGAGAAGGCCTGTGGAGTATTTAATTGTTATTTCCATTGTCTAGACACTGTTGGTGCTGGAATTACAATGAAGGTGTGGGAGGCTTTTCAGCAATTTCCTCTCCAAACGTACCTTGCAAAATGTCAGCAGTATCTTGTAAATAAAGCTTTTCAATTGCTGACTTATCAGGAAACTAAGGAAGTTAGTGATGAAGCATGGCCTATTTACCTTGCATTAGACAGGCAGGAATGTCAGAAAGCAGTTCCTGTGATTGCAGTTACCATGAACCCTGCACCTTATTCTAGTGTCTGAATTATCTCCCCACATGCCCTCAGTATGCTCTCCATGCTTGACATGGCATGGTGTCAAGTCCACAATGTTTCCTGCCCCACCAATGCGGCCATGCAATCATCTGAGGGTGTCAAGAAAATAAAGACTTGCACCAATTTTGGAAAAGAAGTTGGGAAATTTTCCAGCAACAGCAGTGGTACCTTTAACATCCCTTGACACATCCCAGGAGCAATATAAAACAAAATGGAACACTGAGGAATGTAAGGCAATACTAGGGGAAGGTGGCTAAAAGCTTAGTTGAAGAATTAGTGTTTAAGAAGAACCTGAAAGGGAGTAACAGAGGTGGCGAGTCTGAGTGAATTAGGGAGGGAGTACAACTGAAATAATGTTAAGAATTTGCCTTTACAAGTTAGTTACCAAAGATGGATTATGGGCCAGTTGCTGGCAGGTGGGACTAGCTTGGGATGGAATATCTGGTCGGCATGGACATGTTGGACCAAAGGGTCTGTTTCTGTACTGTACATCTCTATGACTGTATGTGTTTGAAGTCTAGGCAGCTGTTCCACGAGTGCAGTTAAACTTAGGGATACTGTATAGTTCAGAATTAGAGGAGCACAGATACCCAAAAGATTATGGAGGGGCTGGAGGTGATTGAGGAGTTTGGGAAGACCAAGGCCATGGAAGGGATTTGAAAGCAAGGATAAAAATTCCAAAGGTCAAGGTAATGCTTGAATGGGAGCAAATGAGGATCAATGTCCTCAAGGGTAGAATGAGAGAGGAAAACAGGTGGGTGTTAGAGTATCTAATACTAGGGGCATGCATTTAAGGTGAGACAGGGAAAGCTCAAAGGAGTTGTGAGGAACAAGTTTTTTTACACAGAGAGTGGTAGGAGTCTGGAATGCTTTACCAGGGGTGGTGGTCGAGGCAGATATGATAGGGGCATTTAAAGGACTTTTAGCTAAGTGCATGAATATGTAAGGAATAGAGGGATATGGATCTAGGGAAGGTAGAAAGGATTAGTTTAATTTGGCTTCATATTCAACACAACATCATGGGTTGAAGGGCTCCTTCCTGTGCTGTACAGTTCTATGTTCTATGTTATATTGCTGCCTTGAGGTAACAAAGGCATGAATGAGGATTTCATCAGCAAATGAGCTGAGACATGGATGAGTCAGGAGACATTACAGAGGTATAAATTGATCGTCTTAATGATTGTGTGGATGTGTGATCAGAAGATCTTCTCGGGGTCAGATGCAATACTCAGATTATGGATAGTCTTGGTTAGTCTCAGATTACTATCATAAGGAGTGGAGTTGAACCTAAGGAACAAGCTCTGGAGTGAGATTGAAAACAATTATTTGCAGGGAATTTCTACTCATCTACTACTGGTTGTTGGATAAACTATCTGTTAGTTACCCACTGTGGAGTAGTTAAGAGAGGTGATGGTGAGGTAGACCTGGTGTCATCAATGTAGAAGTGAAACATAACACTGTGTTTGTAGATGGCCTGTGAATATGTCGCAGTCACAAATGATATCCTATGTGACATCGTATGGTAAAAGCCATTTTGATAATTTAGCAGGGTAGGAATCTGATTCGTTGGATCAAAAAACAGCAAAACACAGTGGCCACTGGAAATATGAAATAAAAACAGACAATGCTGGCAATACTTAGCAAGTAATACGGTTTCTGTGAAGAGATAAACGCAAGTACCATTTTAGGTGGGTGACCTTCCATCAGTTGGGCAAATTGCTGGACTGCTGTGGGAGACTGCATGATCCTTTGAACACAATAATTCATGACCAGAATGGCATCAGTCTGATTTAGCATTAGACGGCTTTTTCTCATGCTGTAATGGAAGCTGAGACATTGTTCATGAGATATTACATAACACTGAGATCCCCAAGGATGTTATTGAATTTGGCCCACGTGACTCCAAACTCTGGGACAAGTTAGCATCGTACTCCTCCATGTCCCTTGACATTGACCACAATGTCAGTTTTTCAATAAACCCTACACGTGCACCATCTATTTTATTGTGCATGCCCTCAGCCTGCTTCCCCAGTAGACAGGCAGAAGGCTGCAAGGACACAGCAAGCCAGACAGCATCAGGAGGTGGAGACGTCAACAGTTTGTGTGTAACCCTTCTTCAGGACTATGGGTGGGTGTGGGGGGAGCTGCAGATAAAGAGGGTGGCAGGTAGGGTGGTGAAGTGGGAATAGATGAAGACCGGTAGAGGGTACGACCTGGTTGGGGTCAAACAGCTGGAGGGCTGAAGAGGCCACGGTGTTGTGGCAATGAGAAAGGAACTCACTGAATGTATGTCTGAGGGAGGCAAAGTGGGCATCGTTTGAAGAGACTTCAACCTGCTTTCAAGTCTCCTTCATCAAAATGCTCCTCTGAGTGTCTGCCACCTAAACCTGTGTGCAATCTTGTCCTCCAGTGAGTTGACACCAGATCTTGCCCCTGTCCTGACTGCAGGCCACTCATGCCCAGTATTTGACCATACGCAATACTCTATAAATAACGTATGGTGTTGTTATCCGAGTTGGTGGTTGCAAGTGTGGAGCAAGTGCTGCTATTTCTTAATATTCACGTTTGGTTTCTTCCTTTTCCATTTCTTGCTTCTACCTCCAGTATCCTGCTTCCAGAACCTGTAGTTCTGGGCTATTTACCTGGAGAAATGGAGGAGAGGCAGAAAAGTAAAAATTACATACTTACAAGATCTGAAGCTTGTCAATTTGCAAAGAGTGATAGATGAGGGGGGAGTGAAATGTGAGATGAAGGATTAGGTATAAGCATACTACCAGCTATGGTTGTTTCAACCCCACTACTGATTATGTCCTTAGCAATGGCCTCTCCAATGATGGTGAGCACCAAATCCTTTCTCTGAGTGTCTGCCACCTAAACCTGTGTGCAGTCTTGTCCTCCAGTCTTTCGGCTATTGATGATACAAATATCTCAGCAAGAGGCCCAGCAATCACTTCCCTAACTTCCCACAGATTTCTAGGGTACACCTGATCAGGTCCTAGGGATTTATCCACTTTTATGCATTTCAAGACATGCAGCAATTCCTCCTCTGTAATATGGACATTTTACAAGATGTCACCATCTATTTTCCTACTCTGGATTATAATATGAATCTGTGCCTGTTCTCCACAGGTTCACTTGGGAGAGAATTGGGCCCCTCAAAGATCAGCAAGGCGGCCATTGTGTGGAGCAGCAGGAGATAGGGGAGATACTAAAAAAAGTATTTTGCATCAGTATTTACTGTGGAAAAGGACATGGAAGATATAGAATGTAGGAAGTTAGATGGTGACATCTTGAAAAATGTCCATATTACAGAGGAGGAAGTGCTGGATGTCTTGAAATGCATAAAAGTTGATAAATCCCCAGGACCTGATCAGGTATACCCTAGAACTCTGTGGGAAGTTAGGGAAGTGATTGCTCGGCCTCTTACTGAGATATTTGTATCATCGATAGCCGGAAGACTGGAGGTTGGCCAACGTGGTATCACTGTTTAAGAAGGGTGGTAAGGGCAAGCCAGGGAACTATAGACCAGTGAGCCTGACGTTGGTGGTGGGCAAGTTGTTGGAAGGAATCCTGAGGGACAAGATGTACACGTATTTGGAAAAGCAAGGACTGATTAGGGATAGTCAACGTGGCTATGTGCTTGGGAAATAATGTTTCACAAACTTGATTGAGTTTTTGAAGAAGTAACAAAGAGGATTGATGAGGGCAGAGTGGTAGATGTGATCTATATGGACTTCAGTAAGGTGTTCAACAAGGTTCCCCATGGGAGACTGATTAGCAAGGTTAGATCTCATGGAATAGAGGGAGAACTAGCCATTTGGATACAGAACTGGCTCAAAGGTAGAAGACAGAGGGTGGTGGTGGAGGGTTGTTTTTCAGACTGGAGGCCTGTGACCAGTGGAGTGCCACAAGGATCGGTGCTGGGCCCTCTACGTTTTGTCAGTTACACTGTCATTATCATTGAGGGATATGGGCCGGGTGCTGGCAGGTGGGACTAGATTGGGTTGGGATATCTGGTCAGCATGGACGGGTTGGACCGAAGGGTCTGTTTCCATGCTGTACATCTCTATGACTCTAAATCTCATGGAATACAGGGCGAACTAGCCATTTGGATACAGAACTGGCTCAAGGGTAGAAGTTAGAGAGTGGTGGTGGAGAGTTGCTTTTCAGACTGGAGGCCTGTGACCAATGGAGTGCCACAAGGATCGGTGCTGGGTCCACTACTTCTCATCATTTATATAAATGATTTGGATATGAGCATTAGAGGTACAGTTAGAAAGTTTGCAGATGGCACCAAAATTGGAGGTGTAAAGGACAGCAAAGAGGGTTAACCTCAGATTACAAGAGGATCTTGATCAGATGGGCCAATGGGCTGAGAAGTGGCAGATGGAGTTTAATTTAGATAAATGTGCGATTCTGCATTTTGGGAAAGCAAATCATAGCAGGACTTCTATACTTAATGGTAAGGTCTGAGGGAGTGTTGCTGAACAAAGAGACCTTGGAGTGCAGGTTCATAGCTCCTTGAATATGGAGTCACAGATAGATAGGATAGTGAAGAAAGTGTTTGGTATGCTTTCCTTTATTAGTCAGAGTATTGAATACAGGAGTTGGGAGGTCATGTTGCGGCTGTACAGGACATTGGTTAGGCCACTTTTGGAATATTGCATGCAATTCTGTTCTCCTTCCTATCGGAAATATGTTGTGAAACTTGAAAGGGTTCAGAAAAGATTTACAAGGATGTTGCCAGGGTTGGAGGGTATGAGCTATCGGGAGAGGTTGAATAGGCTTGGGCTGTTTTCCTTGGAACATTGGAGGATGAGGTGTGACCTTATAGAGGTTTACAAAATTATGAGGGGCATGGATACGAGAAATCAACAAAGTCTTTTTCCCTGGGGTGGGGGATCTCAGAACTGGAGGGCATAGGTTTAGGGTGAGAGGGGGAAAATGTAGAAGAGACCTAAGGGGCAACTTTTTCACGGAGAGGATGGTACATGTATGGAATGAGCTGCCAGAGGAAATGGTGGGGGCTGGTACAATTGCAATATTTAAAAGGCATCTGGATGGGTATATGAATAGCAAGGGTTTGGAGGGATATGGGCCGGGTGCTGGCAGGTGGGACTAGATTGGGTTGGGATATCTGGTCAGCATGGATGGGTTGGACTGAAGGGTTTGTTTCCATGCTGTACATTTCTATGACTCTATGACTCCTGCTTTTTCCACACATGCAACAACTTGGCCAGTGAGTGAGAGGCAAGTGTGTGCCTGAATGATGTGCAATGTGTTTGAATGATGTGTCTGTCACGACTGAACAGTTGACAGTGTGTGAAAGCTACAAAATACACGCGTGAAGATTACAGCAATGCATGTTCGGTAAGGATTGTGATTGATAGAAATTGTTGACAGGTGAACGGAGGTGGGTGAATGGGGTAGATCTGGTGGTTGATGAGTGAATTTACCAGTGTATGAGGCAAGTGGTTTAGTTGTCAGGATATAGCATGTAAGAATGCAATCCACTGACTCTAACCGCTTATGTGGTGTGATTAAACATTTCACTGAACTAATTTCAGGCTCTCAGACTTAACCTGTTGCCTCATTACAACCATCAGCTTCTATTAGTTTCTGTATATGTGCCCAGAGCACTGATTCCTTTTGAATAGTGGAAATCTCTTTTCCTGATCACCTATGCACCAAGGTTTTGTTCCTCCTCAAAATGTTTGACCTTTGCTCAGTTGAAATGTGAGTAGGGTGGTTATGAAGAGATGGGCCTTTTTTGTTGTTGTTCTTGGAATCTGGACATCATTGGTCGGTCAAATTTATTAGTCACCATAATTACTCCTGAGAGAGTGGTGGTGAGCTGACTTCTTGAACTGCAGCAGTTCACATGGGATGGAATTCTGGGAGAAAGCATGACTCAATGATACTGAAAGGACCAACTGAGGATAGCCATTGATTTAGAGGGAACTTGCGTGCACTTAGTTCTCCCTTTCAGCTTGTTTAATGAGGCTGCATACTTCAGATTCTATTGATAGACTAGCTTTAACGCTGGCAGGCTAATTTTCCCAGGACTCATGTAACCTAGCTGCCTAAAGGTTAGAACAGCAGGTAGAAGGGCTCAATGTCTCTCTAGTACTCCTTGTTCCCCTTATCCCAATAAATTCCTCAAAGCGATTGCATACCCCTGATACTACTGACTGGACCACACCAAGGTATCAGCTACCTAACTTCTGCCCTAACCTACTTCTTGCTTTCCTCAAACACCAAGACTACAAACCACTCTGTATCCAACCCACCATCCCACAATCTCTGCTCTAGAAACCTACCTGATATTGTTGTATCATTGTTAGCCACGGGTGAGGTCCCAGAAGTTTGGAGGGCAGTGAATGTTGTGCCCTTATTCAAAAGCTGCAAAGAAAAGCCTGGGAACTATAGACCAATAAGCTTAACATCTGTGGTGACTAAATTATTTGAGAAGAATCTGAGAGATAAGACATACATACATTTGGAAAGACAGAGTTTGATTATGATTAGTCAGCATGGCTTTGTGAGTGGGAGATCATGCCTCACAAATTTGTTAGAGTTCTTTGATGAAGTGGCCAGGAAGGTTGACGAGGCGAGGGCAGTAGATGTAGTCTGTATGGATTTCATTAAGGTCTTTGATAAGGTTCCACATGGGAGACTGCTCTGGAAGGTTAGATTGCATGGAATCCAGGATGAGCTGGCAAATGGGTTACAAAATTGACTTGATGGTAGGAAGCAGAGGGTAATAGTTGAAGGATGCTTGTCGCACTGGTGGCGTGTGACTAGTAGATTTCCTCAGGGGTCAGTGCTGAGCCCATTACTGTTTGTTATCTATATCAATGATTTTTGTGAGAATGTACAAGGCATGATTAGTAAGTTTGCTGATGACATTAAAATTGGGTGGTATCGCAGTTTTCATAACTTGCAGCAGGACGTTGATCAGCTGGGGATGTGGGCCAAGAAATGGCAAATGGAGTTTTATATAGATAAGTGTGAGGTCTTGTATTTTGGAAAGTCAAATCATGGGGAATGGTAGGACTTTAAGGAGTGTAGTGAAATGAGGGATCTTAGAGTTCAAATGCGCTGTTCTTTGAAAATGGAGTCATAGGTAGACAGGGTATTGAGTATAGAGGTTGGGAAGTTATCTTGCAGTTAAACAGGATGTTGTAAGGCCACACTTGGTGAATTCTGTTCAGTTTTGGTCACCTTGTTATTGGAAGAATGTTATTAAACTGGAAAGTGTGCATAAGAAATTTACAAGACTGTTGCCTGGACTCAGTTTAAGGTTTGAGGGGAAAGAATAAAAGGGAACCTAAGGGACAACTTTCTTACACAGAAATTGGTACGCATTTGGAATGATCTGGCAGCGGAACTGGTTGAGGCAGGTACATTATCAACATTTAAAAGGCATTTAGATAAATACATGGATAGGAAAGGATTAGAAGGATATGAGCCATGTTCAGGGAATTGGGGTTAGCATAGACAGACATTTTTGGACAGCATGGACTAGTTTGGGCCAAAGGGCCTGTCTCCATGCTGTAGGACCCTATGATTTTATGATTAGTATAGATTCACAGAGTCATAGAGATGTAGAGCATAGAAACAGATTCTCCAGTCCAACTTGTTCATGCTGACCAGACATCCTAACCTAATCCAGTCCCACCTGCCAGCACTTGGCCCATATCCCCATAAACGCTTCCTACTCATATATCCATTCAAATGCCTTTTAAATGCTTTAATTGTACCAGCCTCCACCACTTCCTCTGGCAGCTAATTCCATACACATACCACCCTCTGCGTGAAAAAGTTGCCCCTTAGGTCTTTTTTATATCTTTCCCCTCTCACCCTAAACCCTTCTCGCCCTCTAGTTCTGGACTCTCCATCCCCAGGGAAAAGAGCTTGTCTATTTACCCTATCCATGCCCCTCATAATTTTATAAACCTCTATAAGGTCACCCCTCAGCCTCCGACGTTCCAGGGAAAACAGCCCCAACCTATTCAGCTTCTCCCTATAGCTCAAATCTTCCAATCCTGGCAACGTCCTTGTAAATCTCGTCTGAACCCTTTCAAGTTTCACAACATCCTTCCGATAGGAGGGAAATCAGAATTGGACGCAATATTCCAACAGTGGCCTAACCAAAGTCCTGTACAGCCACAACATGACCTCCCAACTCCTGTACTTAATACTCTGACTAATAAAGGAAAGCATATCAAATGCCTTCTTCACTATCCTATCTATCTGCGATTCTAATTTAAATGAACTATGAACCTGCACTCCAAGGTCTCTTTGTTCAGCACTTTTGTGTCTTATCATAAGTTATAAACTAAACCCACTGTGGATGCAGAGGATGTGGCAACTCATGAGTGGCACGCTTTTCAAGAGAATTGATGTTTTCCTCGACTTCTAATGAAGCTGCTCATAGTGGTCTCAATTTTAAGTGGAAATTCACACAGAAGCACAAATGCTGTAGTATCATGTGTTCCTGAGTGTTGGTGATAGCGCCATGAATATCTCATTTGAGGTTCCAGTTTGTTAAATGGGGCATTAAGATAATCTAACTTCTAAATTTTGTTGAGATAAGGAGCAGGGGTTAATCCAAGTAGTTGTTGAGAACTTAGCAAAGACACTTCTTGAAAAAGTTAAAATCACACAACACCGGGTTATAGTCCAACAGGTTTATTTGGAAGCACTAGCTTTCGGAACGCTGCTCCTTCATCTCATTCAATGAGATAAAGAAGCAGCACTTTCAAAGTTAGTGCTTCCAAATAAACCTGTTGGACTATAGCCTGGTGTTGTGTGATTTTTAACTTTGCACACCCCAGTCCAACACCAGCTCCTCCACATCATGACTTCTTGATATGACATTGAATAACATTGGTGTTGAAAACCCAATAGTTAGTCTTTAGCCTGACTTGTGTTATTTGATCTCAGTTGAGGTTTCAATTGGGTAGCAAAATTAATTTTAACACTCTGTGTTAATGAAAGTTTATCTTGTACTTCCGCACTTAATTACAAACCACAGATCTCTCTTGTATGCAAGAGGGTAGATGGAGGAAGCTCATGTCAATGTCTTGAGCAGCAGATGGGTGTGGTGTGTCGAATCTGCCAACGAAACCTATGCAATGACATAGCAATTAGTTTCTTTAGTACACAAGAATTATTTTCTTCTCGGAGAGAAATCAGAGCTAACATTTCGGGTTCAGTGACCTTCCTCAGAGCTATGGAATTGAAAGATAGTTGCAGAAATGGTAAAAATGTAACCATCATTTTTTTTGTTGTAATAGCCCTCCTATCCACTAGTGAAGGAAGGAAATCTGCTCTCCCTACCTGCGCTACCCCATGTGTGACTCCAGAACCACAGTAGTTGGTTAATTCTTAATCGCTCTCAAGTCCCTTCCTTTGACCCAGAGGGTCCAGGTTACATAGCAATAAGAGTAAGCCATTCGGCCTCTCCAGCTTGCCTACGCCATTCAATGAGATCATGGCTGATCTGTAGCCTAACTCTGTTTACCTGCATTTGGTCCATATTCTTTATACCTTTCAATAGCAAAACAAAATCTATCTCAGATTTAAAATTAACAACTGATCCTGCGACCACTGTTATTTGTTCAAATCCCACTTGATCCAGAGATGCATAATATCATCACTGAGCAGGTTGATTGGAAAATGCCTATCCTTCTTAGCACTGCTTGATTAAAATCTACAAGTGAACCAAGCACCTGATGTTACCACAGGCAACAGACTGTCTACACTGCAGCCCTCAAAGCACAGATTGTGTCTGGAGAGCACTCTGTGCTATATATATAAGTTTAGCTATAAATCAATCCATCAAAGATCTTCAACTAAACAAATTTGTGTTACACTTAGATAACACACAAATAACGTTATGTGGACAACAAATGCTAACCCAACCAGCAATGTTAGCATCCCATGAACAAATTTTTAAAAATACACTATATAGCTAAATCAAATTCACCCCAACTTCAGTTACAGAATTTCAGTATGCACGTGATGCTTGCTTATATACTCACTCAGAAACTGGGCTGCAGTCTATACTTTCGCTGAAACATATGAGAAAATGAGCCTTTCACTAAACACACTAAAGTACAACAATTCTCCCCGTTAATTAAGATCAATGACAAGATCCTAGAAAATGTCAACCTCGCTTGAGAGCCTTCTTTGAATGAAAACACAACGAACAAAATTGTTTGTCACCTCTAGTGTGCCAGCTCAGCCTACAGCCAACTAAAGAAAAGTGCGTTTGAGGGCCAGGATCTCAAACTCAAGGCTATGGTTATTGTTTTACAGGACAGCAGTGATCTCCACTTTCATATAGGTTTTGGAGAATTAGACAATTTGCATCATACACCTTAGAGCACTGAAAAGTTAATGCTGCTTTTTACAAGATCTTCCGAAACCAGTGACAAGAGACATGGTCAAAAGCAGAACCCTCTCCCAAGTCCGCATGCCAAACAGCAAGGTGCTAATCACCAAAAACTAGCTCTTGTTCATAGGGGTGACACCAGATTCCTGAAGCAACTGCCCTATCTAGACCTCACTTAAGACAGGAGATTCCCCTGTGGACAGCAGAAACAAGCCCTTGAAAGCCACTAGTTTGTAACCAACAGAAACAGACAATCACTCATTAGACTGTTCAACCATCTCAGAAACCCTTCATATTAGAGTGAAAGCAAGTCACGCTCCATTCCAAGGGACTGCTTAAGAATAATAATTTTCACAGGATTTTTCTGATAAAGCTCCAGTATTCTGGCAGAAGATTGGCAGAAACCCAGTTAAAATGGTATAAAAAATCTTTATGCGGGGTACTAATGTTTCCATTAACCTGTCAGAATTATGGTGGAGTTTGGCTCAAAAAAATTTCTGCTCCTCTTCGACTCTGAATGTTTAAAGTGCACAATATGTTAGAAATAATTTTTATAATTTAACATATGAATATGCAAGAAAACCATATGAATTATTTTTCAATTTACTTATAGTCCTTTGTTTTTATCGATTGTTGACATGGAAGGTATGTAAATCAGGGATGGGAAGAATCTATTGAGCCATTAAAATTGATTGCTGTAAGGTATTATTTGTTCCTTCAGCAATAGATACAACGACTTGATTTTCATCTAAAGAAAAAAAGGTTGCTGCCTGTAAATTAATCTATTTTTAAAAACAGAAACCGCTAAAGAAGCAGGCCTAGAGTAACAACCACAACGCAGAGTACAGACTGTTCAACACTTACTTCACACAATGGCAAGGCGCCTCAGCACATTGGTAGCCTGTTTAGCGTGCCATGCAGCAGGAAGATGTGGGCACTTCTATGAATTTTTCCATGGAGCTAATTTACTGTCTTGACCATGCTGTGCAGAGGTGACAAGCATCCTCATTGGGATCTGCGGTTGCCAGGCTTCTAAGATTAACCTGGAATTGAAGATCAATCCCCAGGCCATTGCAATGTGAAACTCAGGAGATGAATCATAGGGACTAGCGATATATAAATTATGTATCAAAGGACAGCAAACAAAGATCATTTTTGTCATTCTTTTTAACATTTCTCTTTATCAGATATAAAAATTGGTGGTGGGGCGGGGGGGGAGGGGAAGTGGTGGCGCAAAAGGTCTCTGGCTGATAGCCTCCAATTGGGTAAATTTTGCTTTCAAATTGGCATAAGGTGGCAGTGCATCACAAGGGTGAGTGGTTCGGCTGACTGAAATATGGGGCAAATCATAATGAAATCTCCAGGAATAGATAACAGCAAAACCTATTGGGAAGGCAAGAGACGAGAATGGTCAGAATGTGGTTATTCCCTTGCAGAGAGGTTTATTGGCATAGGGAGATTTCACAGAATTAACCTCAACAACAAGAGATAAGGAAAACTATAAAAATAAAGAAAATTATTCTGCCCGTGCCTTTGTGTGTCTTCCTGCTCAGCCTTGCCACAGAAAGTGACACCTTCCGGGATGTTTGACATGCCTTTCACCCTGTTTAACAACGCTTAAGAATTTATTTGAACGCTGTGTAAATGAAGTGTTACAAATGAACTTAGCACCTTTGATGATATGAATCAATGAGTTAAGTGGCACAATACTCAGTGCCAATGGAGACATGATTATTGCAAAGTTGGCTGAAGAGGGCAGAGTGCGATTCAACAGCTGCCGACTATTGTGTACACGTCTCCTTCCATGCACTGGAAAATAAGAAGGTGCTGCAGGTGAATACTGTACCATTTTTCCCACTTGGGGGAGCTGCTGTAAGCTGGCCAGGCACCAGCAGGGAGACCTATTATTAAAACAGCCAGTTTACTCACTGGAAAAGTCTTGCATCCTAATGGGCTAGCCACTGAACTTGTGAGTAGATCAAAGACAGCCAAAAAAGATATTCAGTCAACAGCTCATCACAAAGGCAATTCAATCATCATTAAATGCACAGAACTAAAATAAGATCTTCTGACACCATGTTCTTAGCAATCTGCATTCTGTAATTTATCAGCATTTCAACTTTTTTTCCTTTTATTCCAGGCACTGTAAATGTTGTTAAATACATATTTATTTCTTGAAATTCTTTAGCACTTTTATAATTCCACAAACACAGGAAATAAAGGTACTTCCTTATCTTTCACACATTATTTAAAGTTGAGGAAATATATTTACAGAAAATGACTATCATCGCACTGTACTTTAGTAAAACAGAAGATCCACTAAATATCAGTGTGGCTGGAAATTTGCAACTATGCTTTATATTCCCTGGTGAACATTTCCCATTTCTTCGGTTCCGCTGAAGACATTGTAACACCAGATATGTGCCAATTGTTTTCCAGGATTTTGCTGAAGTCTTCACACTTTATATAAGATTGTAAGACTGTAGGATGGAGGGGCAGAAGTAGCCCATCAATTCAACTCAGCTATTCAATGAGATTATAGCTGATCTGGTAATGCTCAACTCCACTTCCTTGCCTTTTCCCCATAGTCCTTGATTACCTTTCTGATTAAAATTCTCGCTATGTCAGCATATACTTAATGTCAAAGGCCTGGATTTGCCATTGGCCAGACATTTGTTATTTCAGCCTAGATAGGAGTTGTGGATGCAGACCTTGAGGAAGCCCCATTGTAGCAGACTCCGAAGGTATTGCCTGGGAAATGGAAGATTCCAGGAGCAAATTCCCCTAAACCTGGACTCCTGTGAAAGTCTCTATTTAAGTCAAAGAATTCTGAGGGTTCTGATGAAACTAAGTAAATAGTTACTCTGCAGTAGTTAGACTATTAAATACACAATCTAACTTCTGATTAACTATTCAACTGACCGTGTATATAACCCACAAAATCCCCAACAATACCTCCCCAAACCACTTACAGCCCCAAAACTAGACCCAACATCCTTGGGACCTGATATCTACAGTTCCCTTATCTTTCCCCAATTGCTCTACTCCCCTGCCTGACCCCGCTTTGCATGCTCTGTGGCCAAATCCCAATCCTCTACAGAGGGTTTGCTACGCCTCCACCCATCTCTGCGCACAAATACCCGTTTCCCAGCTGTTAGACATGCTCATCCCTCCCCACGCTCCACATTCCCCCACTGTGCACTCCACACCCTTTACCCCATCTCTGGATGCCCTCGCACCCATGCTTCCCTCAGTCAGTACTCAATCTCCACTTCTCCTGGTGCCTGCGAGATCTGCAAACCCATGCTGTCACTGCAGATCCCCTTACCCCACCAAATTACCCATCACCCAACCTCCACACCTCTCATTGGATTCAATATCTCCCAGCTATCCCGGCCTACCCTGTTCATGACATCACTTACTTATTTTCTTGCACCTTGGCACCCGACACATTAGGCATCCAAATCCCTTCCCACTTGGCATCGGAACAATTTGATACCCTTCCCCCGTCACCCTATCTCCTACCTAGGTACAACACTACCCAACAATGTGGAAAATTGTCCCTTTACGTTCTATACATAAAAAGCAGGACAAACTCAGCCTGGCCTATTACCGCCTCATCAGTCTACTTTCAATCATCAGGAAAGTGAAGGAAGATGTCATCAATAGTGCTATCAAGTAGCACCTGCTCAGCATTAACCTGCTCAGTGAAGTGGGCTCTGCCAGGGTCACTCAGCTCCTGACCTTGTTACAGCCTTGGTTCAAACATGGACAAAAGAACTGAATTCCAGAGGTGACATGAGAGTGAAAACCCTTCACATCAAGGCTTCATTCAACTGAGTGCAGCATCAGGAAGCACTAGCAAAACAGAAGTCAATGGAAATCGGGGGAAGAACAGGTAAGCTATTTTTCCCTGGAGTGTCGGAGGCTGAGGGGTGACCTTAGAGAGGTTTACAAAATTATGAAGGTCATGGATAGGGCAAATAGACAAAGTCTTTTCCCTGGGGTCGGGGAATCCAGAACTAGAGGGCATCGGTTTAGGGTGAGAGGGGAAAGGTATAAAAGAGACCTAAGGGGTAACTTTTTTACGTGTATGGAACGACCTGCCAGAGGAAGTGGTGGAGGCTGGTACAATTGCAACATTTAAGAGGCATTTGGATGGGTATATGAATAGGAAGGGTTTGGCGGGATATGGGCCAGGTATGACAGGTGGGACTAGATTGACGTCAATATGGACAAGTTGGACCAAAAGGTCTGTTTCATATTACAGAGGAAGAAGTGCTGGATGTTTTGAAATGCATAAAAGTGGATAAATGCCCAAGATTTGATCTGGTGTACCCTAGAAATCTGTGGGAAGCTAGGGAAGTGAATGCTGGGCCTCTTTCTGAAATATTTGTATCATCGATAGTCACAGGTGAAGTGCCAGAAGACTGGAGGTTGGCTTATTATTTGTTGTTAACCATGTTTTCCCCACCTCTGCATTAAACCTTATCTTCTGCCTACCTGCTGACTCCACCGAATTGTCTATGTTCCTTTGATGGTCCACATTGTCCTCCCCACAGTTTACAATGCTGACAAGTTTCATTTCTTCTGTGAGATTTTAAATTGCTCCCTCCCACTAAGATCCAGATCATTTATATATATCAGGAAAAGTAGCGGTCTCAATACCAATCCCAGAGAAGCTCCACTCTAAACCATCTGCCAGGCTGAAAAACATCCATTGACCACAACCACTACTTCCTGACATTCATCCATATTGCTCCTGTCTCTTTTGTTTTATGTGCAGCAAACATTTTATGAATCAGCATCTGTGGCACCAGGAGTGTGCAGCTGATCAACTACTCCAGATAATCAAGAGGTCCACAAAATCAATGTAAAAACATAATAGAAACATAATGCAGGGGGTTTACACATCAAATGTTATACTTTATTTGCAGGTTAAATCACTTAAATAATAATGATTAGATTAGATTCCCTACAGTGTGGAAACAAGCCCTTCAGTCCAACAAGTCCACACCAACCCTCTGAAGAGTAATCCACCCAGGCCCACTTCCCTCTGACTAATGCACCTAACCCCATGGGCAATTTAGCATGGCTAATTCACCTGACCTGCACATCTTGGGATTGTGGGAGGAAATCAGAGCACCCAGAGGAAATCCATGCAGACACAGGGAGAATGTGCAAACTCCACACAGAAAGTCGCTAAAGGTTGGAATCAAACCCAGGTCCTTGGCGCTGTGAGGCAGCAGTGCTAACCACTGAGCCACTATGCCGCCCTAAATAATGCAACTTTGCCTTAAATTGAACTTACTGGCAGAGATCCTTCCAATTTGGACCTTCAGCTGACTACTTGGGCATTGTGGTAGATCAAGGTATTTGAGGAGAAACTGACTCAAAATTCAATCAACTTTTGATATTTTGTGGGGTCATTCAATTGAACAAGTATATATCCATTGAGGTAAATAAATTTTAAGAATGATAATAATTGGACAGAATAATGCAGTAAACTCCACGGTATTTGAGGTGTGTGATTTTTGTCAGTTATTGGAGAGTGTGGGTTCATAAGGTGCCAATTAAAATAAAGTTTGCTGCATTCTAAAGAGCAGGAAAAATTCCATGGGATGGACCCAACATTGACGGTTAACTAGAAAGATTGAAAATGGTATCAAACTAAAAGAGAAATCAAAAATTGTGCTCAAAGAGTTATCAGAAGTTTGGATGATTTGCAGATGCCGATGTTGGGATAGGGTGTAAAAGTTACAAATCACACAACACCAGGTTATAGTCCCACAGGTTTAATTGGAAGCACTAGCTTTCGGAGCACTGCTCTTTCATCAGGTGGTTGTGGAGTGCACAATTGTAAGGCACAGAATTTATAGCAAAAGTTTTCAGTGTGATGTAACTGAAATTATACATTGAAAAATACCTTGATTGTTTGTTAAGTCTCTCATCTGTTAGAATGACCATGATAGTTTCACTTCTTTCAGATGTAACTCACAAAACTTTTTTTAAAAGTTACATTCTCTGAGTTGGAGATATTGTAAACAACAACCAAGAATAACTAAGGTATTAGTAAAAAGGGAAAAATTAGAGCAAGGGAGCAAGCTAGCTGGAAATAGAGAAAGAGATAGTAAGGATTTCAATTAACATTTTAAAGCAGAAAGGGTGAATAAAGTGTGTGTTATTCCTATGGAAATTGTGTCTGGAGGAAGTATAACAGAAAATAAGGAAATGGCAGATGAATTGAATGGATATTTTGCATCAGTCCTTATCACGGAGGATCCAAGTAACATCATAATCTGTTTTGCCATTTATCTAATGCTCCAATTTGCTTTGGAGAAGTCGGTGTTGGACCGGGGTGGGCAAAGTTAAAAATCACACAACACCAGGTTTTAGTCCAACAGGTTTAATCTGGTGTTGTGTGATTTGTAACTTTTTTTTAATCCAGATATAATTTTGCCAAATCTGCACTGTTCTGCTTCAAAGACTGCTACTCCTTTCCTGAGATCCAATGTCCTAAACTGTAGTATTCCAGGTAGGATCCGAACAATTTGTGGGCGGCACGGTGGCACAGTGGTTAGCACTGCTGCCTCACAGTGCTGGAGACCCGGGTTCAATTCCCGCACGTTCTCCCCGTGTCTGCGTGGGTTTCCTCCGGGTGCTCCGGTTTCCTCCCACAGTCCAAAGATATGCAGGTCAGGTGAATTGGTCATGCTAAATTGTCCGTAGCCCTAGGTTAGGGGTAGGGGTATGGGTGGGTTGCGCTTCGGCAGGTCGGTGTGGACTTGTTGGGCCGAAGGGCCTGTTTCCACACTGTAATCTAATCTAATCTATACAATTAACTGACTGTGGCATTCAAAAGACCTGGCAAAAATTGTAGTAAACGGGAACGGGGGTGAAATCTCTCCACTGATTGAATTTATACCGAACACAAAGGAAGATGGTCATGGTTGTTGGTATGTTACTACCAGAGCTTCTCAGGGAGTGTCCCAGGCACAGCCATCTTTAGCTGTTTAACCAATGGCCATCCCTCTAATATAAGGTCAGACATGGGGATGTCCATTGATGACTGCACAATGTTCAGCACCATTCCCATGTCCTTAGATATTTAAGCAGTCTGGGTCCAAATGCAACAAGATGTAGACAGCAGTCAGGCTCAGACTTGCCTAGATTTAGGTTTGACTGAATGTGGCATCAAGGAGCCCTAGCAAGGATGGAGTTAACAGGGATCAGGCGAAAACTTTCCTCTGGTAGAAGTCGTACCTAGCACAAAGGAAGGGAGTTATTGTTGCTGGAGGTTCGATGGTCAAATTAGAAGACTACATGCCACTGAAATAAAAAGTGTAAATGCTCAAAATACTAAACAGCTTCTGTGGAGGGTGAAACAGATTTGATTTCATTCAAGGACACCTGTGCAGGAGTTCTTAATGGCATTGACATCAATTAATTTCCCACTATCAACAACCTGGGAATTAAGGTTGACCGGAAGCTGACTGGAGCAGTTATAAAAATACTGTGGCTACAAGAACAGCATGCTGCTCATGGGGCAGCACGGTGGCTCAGTGGTTCGCACTGCTGCCTCACAGCGCCAGGGACCCAGGCTAAATTCCTGCCTTAGGTAACTGTGTGGAATTTGCATGTTCTCCCTGTGTCTGCGTGGGTTTCCTCAGGGTGCTCTAGTTTCCTCTCACAATCCAAAGATGTGCTGGTCAAGTGAATTGGCCATGCTAAATTGCCCATAGTGTTCGATGCATAAATATAGGGGAGGGGAATGGGTCTAGATGGGTTACTCTTCAGAGAGTCGATGTGCACTTGTTAGGCTGAAGGGCCTGTTTCCACACTGTAGGGAATGTAACTTTTAAAAAAACAAGTCAGAGCCTGGGTATTCTGCTATAAATAAATCATATTCTGACTGCCAAAAGCCTGTCCACCACAAAATAGGTCCAAATCAGAAGTGCAATTCAGTACACTCCACTTGCCTGGATAAGTGCAGTTTCAAGAACACTCAAGAATCTCAACACAATGCAATCTGCTTGATTAACAGCCCATTTAATACATTCACCCCCTCCACCACTGATGCACAGTGGCAACAGTGTGCACTGTCTACAGGATGCAGTGCAGCAATATATCCAGGGTCCCTCAACAGCAGCACCCCCTGCAAGCCTGTGAATGCTACCGCATGGAAGGACAAGGGCAGCAGATGCAGTGGAATGCCACCACTTGCAATTTCTGCTCCCCATCCACCCCCACCCCTCGCAAGGCATCCACTCTCCTGAGTTGGAAATATTTTGTTCCCTTATGTTCACTTGAGTGAAAATCCTGGAATTCCCTTGCTAACAGCACTGTAGGTACCTACACTAGATGGATTGCAGAAATTTACAAAGGCAGCTCCCCAGCAGCTTCACCAGGATAATTAGGGATGCCCAAGTATTTCTGACTCAGATAGCGGAACTCTCACCCTGTTATTCAATAAATTGTAATGAATCAGCTCATCATTATTAGGCTTTTCACATCCTTTTGGAGTCATCATTGATTTCAACAATTTCAGATCATAATCTCTGCTCCCATTTTGTTTCCTTTTCATTTTCTGCTTAACTATCATTTTTTTTGGATGACAGCAATACATCATTCTGCCATCTACACCTTCTATAAACATAGTTACTACCACACCTCAAACCTTCCTTTTTGTCCTTTTTCCTACCCCCTTTCCCTTGTATTTGCTGATAACCTTTCATACTTCTAGCTTTTCCCAGTTCTGAAATCTAACAAAACAAAGAAGTGAAATATAAACTGTTTCGCCCTCCACAGAAGCTGCCTGACCTGCTGAGTATTTCCAGCGTTTTCTGTAGTATTTCAATGGCATGCAGTTTTACAGTTTGATCATTGTACAATATTTCAAGAATCCTCATGTTATTTACACTACTTTTATGTGATGCCTCTGGACAACAAGATTGCCCATGGTGACTGGATTTCCAACACTATGCAGTTATAATCTTAATACCCTGATCCTGTCAAACATGAACACACCTCAGAGACCGCTAAGCAATTTGTCAGGTTTGTTCAAAATGGCAGGAAGAGTGTAAATTATATTATAATAACATGGAGGGGGCGATTATCACAACATGCTGGGGACATCACGGCCTGCGAATATTCTAAAATCTGTGAAGCTGCGTTCCTCATTTACACTTCGGATTATTTTAAGACTCCAAAAAACAGACATAGCTCAATTTCTGGGGATGCAATTAACTTTAAACAGATAATGGAGATAACAGGTTGTAAAAGTACACCAGATTTACCTTTAGAGTGTTGAAAATATCAGTTGTGGCATTTTCAATAGTGCAGCTCAGAACCTTTTGCATTTAGGAGAAATGATTAAGACCTTACAAACGTGGGGAATATACATACTCTTAAAATGTCCGAAACTTCAATTTGCAAAAACAACCACAGAGTGAAAATTTTGATTTCTTACCCATGGTATGTGGTATCAATTGTTTCATTAATGTTAACTTTTTAATATGCAACAGAATCAACTGTGATTTTGGGAATATTAAATCATAAACAAACTCAGATACATTTGTTATATTTTATGGATTTAATGAAATCAGTAATTTTCTGTCTTTATTTCAGATTCTTGTAACTGCTTTTGTTCTCCATATGCCCGCAACTTGGAGGAAATTGTCTGAGGCAAGAGGAGGCAGTTTAGGTTTTACGGGAAAGTTGCTTCACTAAAACTGACATCAGATCATGATCTCAACATTATCTTGGACTTTCTAGGTTTCTCTGTGTTATGACTAAAAGCAAGCTGAGAAGCCTTGTGTCTGTTACAAAGCAAATGAGATTCATAAAAGTCGAATTAAGAATGATTTTAATCCTCAATTCTGTACTCACACCCTGGACATCCATCTCCCCAACCTGTCAGTAACTTGCCACGTTTAGAGGAAGAAGAGCTTCTTCCGTGAAATTGTCAGGTGGGATTGGTTGCACTGATTACATTATTTGGAGACGCCAGTATTGGACTGGGGTGTACAAAACTAAACATCATGCAACAGGTTGGACTATAACTTGTGTTGTGTGATTTTTAACATTGGTTACATTGCTGTTCAAAGGATGTCTTCCATGTGAGAGTTATTTCACTACTTGACAGTTGATTGCTAGACATGTGAATGGCACTTCATCAGTTTAGTATTTCACTCATCTTCAGCTACACCTTTCTGGCTGTCAACCTTCACAACAGCATGGGGAGTAGCTAATGTAGGTCTACTCTCCGCCTCTGATGGGGATAAGTAACACCACATCAACAACAGCAGCTGGAATGACACTACCACTAGCAACAAATGCTTCCTCATCAGTTGCATGGCCCTCCACAGTGCAACAGGGGCAGACATCAAGATCACGTTGGAATGGGGGGCAGGGTTTTTAAGCAGGCAATGAGTTCTGTAGACATGCTTGAGTGCCAATTCCTCAGGAGGTTCAGCTTTTCATTGCAGGTCACAGTTGACATGCTGAAATGTAAAGATAGCTCTCAGCTTCTTTCTACTGCAGATCATTACGTGAAACCTCTCCACTGTCACCTCCATCTTCTGAGCCGACATGAATGAGTTTATGGACTTTTGTATTAAAGTTGAGATGACCAATTGGCAGCCTATACCATACGGTTCACGTTCTCCTGCTCACCTGGCCAAATTTCCTTTAATGTTCCCCTGCCCTAGCTCTGAACTCTCAGTTTTCTCTTGTTTCAAATGGCGTGAGGCAAAGCCAAATCATTAACTTGACAGTTTCCCTCACATAGTGAATATTACATCACTCACATTCTATTACAGATTTAAATGTAATTATATTTCTGTCAGCTTGCGTTTCAATAAACAACATCTCAAAGTGTTGCATGTTGCAACTGAAGCAGAAATATGAATAGCTATTCTGTCTGGTAAACTGTTCATCCTTCCTTTCTTTATATTATAACAGTTTTATTAACATCTGCATCTGTATGCATTGATGATGCTTGCCTAGGTATCTCAACCAGGCAGATAAAACCGTCTCCAATCTCCAAATAGCTGAGTAAAATTCAGCTCCTGCACAACTCATTGCTGGGGGGTGGCATGGTGGCTCAGTGGTCAGCACTGCTGCCTCACAGCGCTAGGGACCTGGATTCAATTCCTGCCTTGGGAGACTGCCTTTGTGGAGTTTGCACATTTTCCCAATGTCTGTGTTGTTTCCTTCCACAATCCAAAGAATGGCTGGTCAGTTGTATTGGTCATGCTAAATTGCCCATAGTGTTAGGTGCATTAGTCAGGGATAAATGTAGGGTAGGGGAATGGGTCTGGGTGGTTACTCTTTGGAGGGTCAGTGTGGACTTGTAGGCTGAATGGCCTGTTTCCACACTGTAGGGATTCTTTTTCTTCTAAACTGATATGCAGTACATCAGATTCGCAAAAGTAAATGTCAAAGTGATCTGTGAAAAGTAGCTAAAGCCTGGTACAGATAATAACCAGGAAAATTTAAGAGTTAAAAGAGTAGTTCAAATATTGCTGAAAATGTTCATATTTTGTTGTGGTCATGTTTTTGCAGAAAAGATCAGCTGACAGAAGTGTACTCTATTTTTGGAACCACTGCTAGCTTAATATCTGCTTGTAGAAAAACATATGTCTTCATCAGACTAACTTTGAATTCCAAATTGTAACTAAATTCAAATTTCACCATCTACCCATGGGGAAGATTTGAACTCCTCCCTCCAGAATAGTAATTTGTGGCTGTGAATTACTATCTAGTGACATTATCACTGCCACCATTACTCCACAAACAATCAATGAAGGGATATTTTACAGTTGCATTATTCACATTCTGTCAACTATGTATTTGAAGTGCAGAAGTGTACAGTCACTTTTTTTCTGTCACATGAAAAGAAATAATAACACTCATCGTAAAATGGAACATTAAAGCATGTCTCACCGTGAGGGAAGCATCTCAGACTGCCTTATAAAGAGGAAGAGTAGGACAAAGAACATTTAACTTTCAGAGACTGAAGGTGTAGTCAAAAATGGGTTTTTGGAGACATGGATCAAAGTAATAGATACCTAAAGGACAGAGTTAATAGACATGGCATTGATAAGATGAATAATGGCAATAGTGCTCTTTAAATAAAAAAAAGGATATATTGGAAAAACTGAATAGACACCAAGGTATTAAACCTCTGCCTTGGATGGATTTCATTGATGCATTTTCAAAGAATTTAGGGAAGACATTGCAGAGGCATTATTAGTCATATTTAATAATAAATTAGAACAATGTGTGCAGTCAGAGGTCCACTGGATACCTAATATAATGTCTGTATTTAAATAGGGTAAGGGAAAAGTCCAGGGAATTATAGATCAGTCAGCTTAATATGAGTGGTGGGAAAAGAATGAAGTTTCTGCGAAAGGAGAGAATAGAAGAACAATTAGAACAAAATATATGATAATGAATAGTTAGTATAGATTTAAAAAGGGAAAAGCTTGCTTTACCAGTTTGACTGAACCTTATGACGAAAATATAGAGAGTCAATGATTGTGTGGTAGGTGTAATGTATCTGGATTTTCTGAAGACATTCAGTAATATGCCACATACCAAACTAATGAATAAGATCAGGGAATGTGTCAAGTGACAAGGTGATTGTTAGCTAGTACAATACAGAAAATAAGAGAATGGGAGAACAGACCTTTTGGTCCAACTCATCCATGCCAACCAGGTTTTCTAAACTGAACTAGTCCCATTTGTCTGTGTTTGGCCCATATCCCTCTGAACCTTTCCTATTCATTCATCTGAGAGTGGCAGAAGTTGGCGAGCAATGTTCCACTCGGGGGATTTTTAATAGCGTTGAGGACTGCAACAAATTGCAGGAGGACATGAATAAATTTATAGGATGTGCAAATGATTGGCAAATGAAGTTCAATATAGATAAACGTGGACTAGTACAACTTGGGAGAAAGAATAGAGAGTCACATGGATGGTTGAAATTTCAGCTGTATAGAGGAAGAAAGAAATCTCACATGGTGTGGCACAAATGTTATTGGCCACTGATCAGCCCAAGCCTGGGTATTATTCAGTTTCTGCTATATTCAAATACTGCCTCATTGTCTGAGAAGTCATGAATGTTGCTGAATGTTATGCAATCATCAGAGACTGTAACTACTTTTGACCTTATGATGGAGAGAAAGTAATTGATGAAGCAGCTGAAAATGGTTGGGTGTGGGAGATTATCCTGAAGAGTTCCTGCAGAGGTATTTTGGGATTAAGTTGACTGACCTCCGACAAGCACAATCATCTGACTTTGTGCTTGGTATCAGGGGAGTGATTTCCCTGATTCTCAATGACTCCAGTTTTTGCTAGGAGTCTTTTGGGGTGTTGGGGGATATTGTGAGACAGCACTGCCATGGGGACAAAATGCAACTTTCGTGAAGCAAGTAGTGCACCACAGCCCTTAAGCCAGCTGTTAGTATTTATCTGCCAACATCTCAATGCAGCAGAATCTCACCCCTTCCAGATGCTGGTAAAATTCTGAAGTGATTAAATTGGCTTCTGGGTCTGTCACCTCCCCTGCTGCTGATGTGATAGCTTGTGGCAGCAAAATGATAGAGATGCTACACCCTATCCCCTCCCCACTGCTTCCCATCACCCAATGGTTGTTAACATCCAGCCAAATAGATATATAATGGAATACAACATCGATTTAAAAGGCATCTGGATGACCATATGAATAGGAAGGGTTCAGAGGAAAATGGTCCAGGAGATGGAGGAGATACTAAATAAGAATTTTGCATCAGTATTTACTGTGGAAAAGGACATGGAAGATATAGAATGTAGGGAAATAGATGGTGACATCTTGTAAAATGTCCATATTACAGAGGAGGAAGTATGAGGAAGTGCTGGATGTCTTGAAACACATAAAAGTGGATAAATCCTCAGGACCTGATCAGGTGTACCCTAGAACTCTGTAGGAAGCTAAAGAAGTGATTGCTGCCTCTTACTGAGATATTTGTATCATTGACAGTCACAGGTAAAATGCCGGAAGACTGGATGTTGGCTAACTTGGTGCCATTGTTGAAGAAAAGTGGTAAGGACAATCCAGGGAACCATAGACCTGTGAGCCTGACATTGATGGTAGGCAAGTTGTTGGAGGGAATCCTGAGAGACAGAATGCACATGTATGGCAACATGTGCAGGTTGCTACCCAGGTTGATAGTGCTGATAAGAAGGCATACGATATTTTAGGTTTCATTGGTAGAGGGATTGAGTTCCGGAGCCACAATATCATGCTGCAACTATGCAAAACGCTAGTGCGGCCACACTTGAAATATTGTGTACAGTTCTGGTCGCCATATTTGAGAAAGCATTGGAAAAGCTGCAGAGGAGATTTACCAGGATGTTGCCCGGTCTGGAGGGAAGGTCTTACGAGAAAAAGTTGAGAGACTTAGGTCTGTTCTCATTGGAAAGAAGAAGGCTAACAAGGGATATGATAGAGACATACAAGATGATCAGAGGATTAGATAGGGTAGACAGTGAAAGTCTTTTTCCTCGAATGATGACATCAGCTTGTATGAGGGGGCATAACTACAAATTGAGGGGTGATAGATTTAAGACAGATGTCAGAGGCAGGTTCTTTACTCAGAGAGTGGAAAGGGCGTGGAATGCCCTATCTGCCAATGTCGTTAACTCAGCCACATTAGGTAGATTTAAACAATCCTTGGATATGCACATGGATGATGATGGGATAGTGTAGGGGGACGAGCTGAGAATAGTTCACAGTTCGGCACAACATCAAGAGGCAAAGGGCCTGTTCTGTGCATTGTTAAATGTTCTATGTTCTATGTATTTGGAAAGGCAAGGACTGATTAGGGACAGTCAACATGGCTTTGTGTGTGGGATATCATGTCTCACAAATTTGATTGAGTTATTGGAGGAAATAACAAAGAGGATTGATGAGGCCAGAGTGGTAGACGTAATCTATATGGATTTCAGTAAGGCATTCAACAAGGTTCCCCATTGGAAACTGGTTAGCAAGGTTAGATCTCATGGAATACAGGGAGAACTAGCCACTTGGATACACAACTGGCTCAAAGGGAGAAGACAGAGGGTGGTGGTGGTGGAGGGTTGTTTTCAGACTGGAGGCCTGTGACCAGTGGAGTGCCTCAAGGGTCAGTGCTGGGTCCACTACTTTTCATCATTTATATAAATGATTTGGATGCGAGCATAAGAGGTACAGTTAGTAAGTTTGCAGATGACACCAAAATTGGAGGTGTAGTGGACAACGAAGGTGATTACCTTGGATTACAACAGGATCTGAACCAGATGGGCCAATGGGCTGAGAAGTGACAGGTGGAGTTTAATTTGGATAAATATGAGGTGCTGCATTTTGGGAAAGCAAATCTTAGCAGGACTTATACACTTAATGGTAAGGTTTTAGGGAGTGTTGCTGAACAAAGAGACCTTGGAGTGCAGGTTCATAGCTCCTTGAATATGGAGTCACAGATAGATAGGATAGTGAAGAAGGCATTTGGTATGCTTTCCTTTATTGGTCAGAGTATTGAGTACAGGAGTTGGGAGGTCATGTTGCGGCTGTACAGGACATTGGTTAGGCCACTGTTATAATATTGCATGTAATTTTGGTGTCCTTCCTATTGCAAAGATGTTGTGAAACTTGAAAGGGTTCAAAAAAGATTTACAAGGATGTTGCCAGGGTTGGAGGATTTGAGCTATAGGGAGAGGTTGAATAGACTAGAGCTGTTTTCCCTGGAGCGTCGGAGGATGAGGGGTGACATTATAGAGGTCTATAAAATCATGAGGGGCATGGATAGGATAAATAGACAAAGTCTTTTCCCTGGGGTGAGGAGTCCAGAACTAGGGGGCATAGGTTTAGGGTGAGAGTGGAAAGATATAAAAAAGACCTAAGGGGCAACTTTTTCACGCAGAGGGTGGTACGTGTGTGGAATGAGCTGCCAAAGGAAATGGTGGAGGCTGGTACAATTGTAACATTTAAAGGACATTTGGATAGGTATATGAATAGGAAGGGTTTGGAAGGATATGGGCCGGGTGCTGGCAGGTGAGACTAGATTGGGTTGGGATATCTGGTCGGCATGGACAGGTTGTACCGAAGGGTCTGTTTCTGTGCTGTACATCTCCATAACTCTGTGTCTCTATGACCAAATGCTGGCAAAAAGGACTAGGTTAGATTGGGAATGTCTGGTCAGCATGGATGAGTTGGAGTGAAATGTCTGTTTCGGTGCTGTATTACTCGATGATTTTATGAATTCCCCAAAATTATTTGCAAACAGCTGCAGCACAATAATATTTACATTCAGTTTCTATTTTTTAAGGTGCTTCCTACTTCAACTGCACAATAAAGTCATGTTTTCCATTCTACTTTCATAAAGGCCAGATATTTTATTTGGTTATTCAGTTATGGCTGTTGTGTGGCTGGCTGCATTTCAGGTTGTGGTAAGCTGCCTTCTTGAACCACTGCAGAACTGGTCTTTACAATAGCTTCAGCTGCTCTACCGATTATCCTTGTGTTAACCTCAGCACATCCAACAGGCAGTTTCTTTCTTGATAATCTTTTCCCAGCTGAGCTAATTGTTCAATCAGAGGTGGATATTGTGTTTGTGCAGTGCTTGTGACAGAGTTGTTTGATCTGGGAAAGACTGTTTCACATAGTTCAGTCACAATTGTGTCCTCATTTGCCTTCTCTTCCTTCACATGAAGCAACCATTTTCATCATTCTGAATTCAGCGGCATATTTATCAGTCACAAGTCACACTTGGAGTGTGTAAATCTCATGTTCAGTTCTCCAGCGTTTGGCAGGAGATGCAGAACCTACAGCTTCCTGGATCTCTTGGAATAGAATTGCTCATGTTTTCATTTATATGTCAGCTTGCACGTTGACAATGTGTGGATCATGCAATACCAAATCCGACACTGATCTTGTCCTGGGCATTGGGCCACGCTATAAGTGTTTGAAAACTGACAGTTTTTTGGTTTGGATTATGGGAGAGCAGTTGGTCTCTACACTGGCTTGCCATGTTTACATTTGCTAAAACCGACTCCCTTATCCTGTCAGTAGTACATAAACCCAGGAAGATTTGCAACTGAAATTCTACTGTCAGGATAAGAAAGCTAGCTTTAGCAATATAGATACTGAACAGAATCAGCTGACAGCATGCAAAAAGGGAGTGGTCCAATTAAATGCAAAAGGCCAGCGTTAGGTCAGTGGATATATTTTGGATGTTGGTGGCCTACAGGATGTTTTAGAATCCCTACAGTGTAGAAGCACGCCATTTAGCCCATTGAGCAACCCTCTGAACAGCATCCCACTCAGACCCACCTTATCCCTGCATTTCCCACAGCTAATTTCTCTGACCTGCCCACCCCTGGACATTCTGGGCAATTTATTATGGTCAATCCATGTAACCTCAACACCTTTTGACTGTGGGAGGACACCAGAGCAAACACATACAGACACAGACAGTTACCCAAGTATGGAATCGAACCTGGATCCCTGGTGCTGCAAGGCAGCAGTGCTAACCACTGAGCCACCATGCCGCCCCATACTGTAAAAAGACAGAAGGGGCTGAACCATGGAGGCATTTGAAACAATTTGAGAATTTTACAGTCAAGAGTTTCTTAACAGAAAGCTAAGGTTCGCAAACTCAGGAGTTGTTGATGATACAGGCAATGATATTATTAGGAGATAGAGTCATAAAGTCCTACAGCATGGAGACAGGCCCTTTGGCCCAAACTGGTTGATGCCAACCAAAAAGTCCATCCACGCTAACCCTATTTCTCTGCACTTGGCCCATATCCCTCTAAACCTTTCCTATCATTTATTTGACCAAATGTCTTTTAAATGTTGTTAATGTATCCACCTCACCCACTTCTGCTGGCAGCTCATTTGATATGTGTATCAACCTCCGAGTAAAAAAGTTGCCACTCTGGATCCCTTTTATTCTTTCCCCTCTAACCTTAAACTGATGTCCTCTCGTCCTCAATTCCCCAACCCTGGGAAAAAGGCTGAGTGCATTCACCCTATCCACGCCGCTCATGGTCTTGTACTTTTATAAGATCCCCACTCAGTCTCCAACGCTCTAAAGAAAAAAGTACTAACTTGTCTAACCTCTCCCTATAATTCAGATCTTTGTGTCCACGCAACATCCTTGTAAATTTCTTCTGCACTCTTTCCAGTTTAATAATATCCTTCCTATAACAAGATGACCAAAACTGAACACAGTACTCCAAGTGCAGCCTCACCAACATCCTGTATAACTGCAACATAATGTCACAGCGTCTATACTCAATGCCCTGACTAATGAAGACCAGTCTGTCAAAAGCCTTCTTCACTATCCTGCCTACCTATGATTCTACTTTCAGAGAACTGTGCACTTGAATTCCAAGAAACTCCTACCTTGATTTGACTTTCCCAAATGCAAGACCTCATACTTATCTATATTAAACTCCATTTGCCATTTCTCGGTCCACTTCCCCAAGCTGATCAAGGTCCTGCTGCAATTTCTGATAACCTTCCTCACTGTCCACGATACCACCTATTTTAGTGTCATCTGCAAACTTACTAATCGTGCCTGGTATATTCTCATTCAAATCATTGATATAGATAGCAAACAGTAATGGGCCAAGCACCGATTCCTGAGGCACTCAACTAGTCACAGGCCTCCAGTCCAACTAGCATCCTTCCACTATTACCCTCTACTTCCTCCCATCAAGCCAACTGTGTAGACAATTTGCCAGATCCTCCTGGATTCCATGTGATCTAACCTTCCAGAGCAGCCTACCATACGGAACCTTATCAAAGGCCTTACTGGAATCCATACAGACTATGTTAACTGCCCTGCCCTCGTCAACCTTCCTGGTCACTTCATCAAAGAACTCCAACAAATTTGTGAAGCAATTAGCATAGTCTATATGGATTTCATTTGATGAGCAAATATAATCTTAAGTTTACAGATAGTAGAACATAGAGACCAGCCTGGAGTGCATTGAAACAGTCAAGCATGGATGCAATTGCTGCAAGGGTGAGACTGTTAGCAATGGATGAGCTGAGGCAGGATTGAGTTGGACAATGGTAGAGAGGTGAAAGTAAGCAGTCTTAGTGACACCACTGATACATGGTTGTAAGCTAATCTCAGTCAAGTAAGACACCAAGTTTTAAACAGTGTGAATCAGCCTCACACGGTTACTGGGGGGAGGGTTGAAGTCCATCTCTTAGCAATACTGTCTAGTACAAGAGCCAAAGACAATGGTTTCAATCATTCCAATATGGTGGGAATTCCTGATCATTCAGTACTGGATGTTGAACAAGCAGCTTGATAACTTTGGAAGAGAGATGGTTGTGAGGTAGAGCTAGGTGTCATCAGTGTGCATGCAAAAGTTAGCACTGTTTTTTAATGGTGCCCACAAGGGGAAGCATCAAGGGAGTGGCAATGGGAAAGGAGTAATCAACCAAATCATTTGGAAACCACAAGAAAAAAATAGTCTAAGGGCAGCAATTGAACGCATTGCAATTGATTATTTAGCTGCGATAAAATAAATAAGAATGGAACCAGGCAAATTCAGTCCCACGTTGGTGTTGGAGCAGAGAAGTGTTAGAGGAGGATGGTATATTCCATTATAGTCAGTCTAAGAAGGATGAGGAAAGATAACTTTCCTTTGTTTTGGTGCACAGAATATCATCTCTGACTTTGATAAAAGCCCTTCTCATACTATGGCAGAGCTGAAAATCTGGTTAGAGTGATGTAAACATGACGTTCTGAGAAAGATGGCATACATTTAGGAGATGATAGCATATTCAAAAACAATGGAGAAGAAAGGGAGGCTGAATATTGGGGTTGGTTTGCAAGGATAGACAGTTGAGGGTTGATTTTTGAGGAGAAGGAATGATGGACAATTTGAAAGATAACTGGACAGTGCTTGAAGAGAGAACTATTAAATATAAAGGACTTTGGCCCAGCTAAGAGAATGAAGAAGCAGAGACAGCTGGTTGAATGGTCTATGTCTTTGTGACAGAGATAGAGTCATAGAGTCATAGAGATGTACAGCAGGGAAACAGACCCTTCAGTCCAACCTATCCATGCCGACCAGATATCCCAACCCAATCTAGTCCCACCTGCCAGCACCCAGCCCATATCCCTCCAAACCCTTCCTATTCATAGACCCATTCAAATGCCTTTTAAATGTTGTAATTGTACTAACCTCCACTAATTCCTCTGATAACTCATTCTATACACGTACCACCCTCTGTTTGAAAAAGTTGCCCCTTAGGTCTCTTTTATATCTTTCCCCGCTCATCCTAAACCTATGCACTCTAGTTCTGGACTCCTCCACCCCAGGGAAAAGACTTTGTCTATTTACCCTATCCATGCCCCTCATGATATTGTAAACCTCTATAAGGTCACCACTTAAACTCCGACGCTCCAGGGAAAACAGCCCCAGTCTATTCAGCCTCTCCCTGTAACTCAAATCCTCCAACCCTGACAATATCCTTGTAAATCTTTTCTGAACCCTTTCAAGTTTCACAACATCTTTCCAATAGGAAGGAGACCAGAATTGCATGCAATATTCCAACTGTGGCCTAACCAATGTCCTGTACAGTCGCAACGTGACCTCCCAACTCCTGTACTCAGTACTCTGACCAATAAAAGAAAGTGTACCGAATGCCTTCTTCACTATCCTATCTACCTGCGGCTCCACTTTCAAGGAGCTATGAACCTGCACTCCAAGGTCTCTTTGTTCAGCAACACTCCCTAGGACCTTACCATTAAGTATATAAGTCCTGCTAAGATTTGCTTTCCCAAAATGCAGCACCTCACATTTATCTGAAATAAATTCCATCAGCCACTTCTCAGCCCATTGGCCCATCTGGTCAAGATCGTCTTGTAATTTGAGGTAACCTTCTTCGTTGTCCACTTGTATGTGGTCTTTTTTTTTTGTTGGAAGTGAGGATGGACTGGAGATAAAGGTTTAAGCATTTTGCAGAAGTTGGGGGTTAAATTTGCATTCCAGTGGAATACAGGCTATGATTCCTGTCAGCAAAACCAAAGAGGTTTAGTTTTTAACAGATCTTCCCATCCAGTGATTGAAGTGGTAAACCAGATATCAGCAGGTTTTTAATGCAGATTGATTTTATGAAGAAAATTATCGTGTTATGCACTGTTTGGTATGAAATGGTCTATTCACAGTTACTGTTTCCATGGGGAAAAGAAAACGTGCTAGGAAATTATCCCATCTGTACATGAGAAGTTTTCCAAATTCCAATTTGTTGCTAGGTAAAAGGTGCAAATTTCAGGCAATAATTGTAAAAGGATGTGAAGTACCACAGGCTCAGTGCGGTATTGTCAAGTTAACTGTTGTAACATTTAGAAAAAAGGCAGGAAATTTCTGTCTGTGATTTGCAGTTAGAGTTTTAATGTCATTTTAAGCAGTTCTGTTATAATTTAACTCGTACATCCCAACCTCTTTAGGGCACTGACATGGATGAATCCTCATATTAGCCAACATGATGGAGCTACATTCTGTTACTCAGGCATATTCAATGGCAAAACAGCTAATAAGGGAAATATTTACATTTGCAAATCATCTTCTCACTGCTTCAAAAACATCTCTTTAATAAAACTTAGTTTGAAATGCAATAATTATTAGTTTGTCAGATACTAACCTGAGGCAATAGCCCACAAAATGGAGAAGAGATCTGTGACCAGTGAGTGTATAATTACATTTTATAATTTTAATAATTATAATAAAATTATAATTGATTATAATCTTAATATTTTAAATTCCATTGACTGAGCAAAAAAATTGGTCAGAGCACCTGGAGGTCTCTAAATTCATTATTGAATATCCACATTTATGGTTAAGACTACTACAATTCTCATTGTGGGATTTGACCTCTCTGTATTAGTTCCTTCCCCCACTGTTTCATGCTCACAGCAAAAAAAATATGCTCACTCATCTCTAACATAAATATCAGGTGCATTGATGGTGTGTGGGTATTGCTTGCCCATCCCTATTGATATGGGCAATACAGTACTGAGTTGTCTTTTTGAATAACTAATGTCCTCAGGAGTAGGTACAATCACAGTGCTGTGTTGAAGAGAGTTCCATTTTTTTGACACAGTTACAGTGAAGGAATGACAATATATCTTCAAGTCAGGATGGTGTATGACTTGATGTGAATGTGCAGGTGGTGGTTTTCCTGTGCATCACTGCCTTCTCTTTCTGGATGGTAGAGGTATACTGTTTGGAAGCGTACATCATTTTATCTCCAACACACTGTTTTGCCTGATGCAGCAGTGTTTATGTTAAACCTCATGACATACAAAACTGGACATAGTTATCATGTTACTGAAGCATTCAACAGACAACATTACAACTAGCAATGGTGTATAAATATTACATTCACAGGCACATCAATGCCTTGAATAATGTTAAACCATTAGATTAAAAAGAGCAAGATTACACAGCATACTTTCAGAAGAGTGTATCGCTTCAAGTGATCTCAGTTAAGATGGAATAAGGGGCCCTTTACTCTCAGGTCACATGCTACAGTAGGATGATGATATCATGAGCATGTCTCTCAGAGCTATATTGGCACACTGTCAGTCAGACAACACAACAGAAGGTGCAGTCGAAGGGTGTTATTCAGGCATCACCCTTTTGTGATCTGACCTACATAAGCATTAAATATAAAAAGCTCATTTTAAAGGGTACTTCAAAAGCAGAGAGGTGATCATGTTAATGTGTTAATAAGGCTGCAGTGTTGGTTCAGTGGTAATTCCTTGAGTATAGTAGTGGTGCACTGTTAGAGGTATTGTTCCTTCCGATGAAATGTAAAACATAGATCTTGTCAAATGGACATAAAAGATCATGTGGCACTTCTAAGGAAAGCCCACAGAAGCTGTCTTGAGGCATCATTTTCCCTGTGGGCTTTAGCACTCCGATTTCAGGCTCAGGTGAATGTCAGAAGAGGTGACTTGATTGGAACACGCAAGATCCTGAGACAATGTAGACGTGAAGAGAATGTTTCCTCTCATGGAAGAATTTCAAACTAAGGGTCACCATTTAAAAACTAAGGGTTGTCCATTTAAAACAGAGGTTAGGTGAATTTGTCATGAGTCTTTGGAATGACCGCCCTGTAAAGCTGTAGAAGCGGAGTCCTTGAATATTTTTAAGGCAGATTCTTGTTTAACAAAGGGTTGAAAGGTTATTGGGGATAGGCAGGAATATCAGTTTGAGATTATAATCAGATCAGCCATGAACTCATTGAATAACAGACAAGGCTAGAGAGGCTGAATGGCCTACCCCTGCTCCTGATTGCTATGTTCTTATTTAGTGGAATCTCAATGCTTTGGTCATGCAATTCCACCCTTGTAAAATTTTGCAGACTTCCACCTGGTCCATGGGAACCAATGCTCAGCCCTTTATTCTTTAATCTGCTGTTGTCTCATCAGCAATAAAGTGAATCAGCTCCAACCAAATCACAGTCTGTCGCTTTGCTCCAACCTCCAGCCATAGAGGAAGACTCCAACTGGTTCTGGTTTCAGCTGCATTCCACACTCGACAGCAGTCATTGCCTCGAGATTTGTCCACCTGGGACATCGGTGAAACCGAGTCCACAGAGATAGAAAAAATCTTGTCCATGGGTCTCCAGGATTAGAGTCCACTGGGCTTGGGCTCTGAGCTGTGAGGGAGGTGCCTCAACTTCTCCAGGCATGTGAATTCAAGTATTGCGGGCTAGCAGACAACCACAGCCACTCACTGACAGGGGAAGCAGCAACATTGAGGAGTTATGTCTGGGCAAGACAGAATTGTACAATTTTACAGTACAAAACGAAATCATTCAACTCATTGGATCTTGTATCAGCTCCCAAAACAGCTACCCAGCTGGTACCATTCCCCCACTCTAACTCCAAGGCACTCTAAATATATCACTTTCATATATATATAATATATATCCAACTCTCTATTGAAACCTTCTCCGGAACCTACCTCCACCAGTCTGACAGGCAGTGCATTCCAAATCCTAACAACTCTCTGAGTAAAGAAGTCTCATCTCACTTCAAGCTCTCTTGCTGACAATCTTGAAATTGCGACCCCCTAGTCATTGACATACCAACTAGTGGAAGCAGAGTATCCGTCTTTACTCTGTTAAAATCGTTCATAATGTTCAACATCTGAGTAAGATCACATTTTAATCTTCTCTGTTCCAAGGAGAATATGCCCAATTTCTTTAACCTTTCTTTGAATCTAAAACCGTTCATTCCTGGTATCATTCCAGTAAATCTCCTTTGAATTATTTTCAGAGCTTTAACATCCTCCTTCCAGACTGAACACAATACTCCGCAGGTGATCTGACTGATGATTTGTAGAGGTGTAGCATTATTTCTTTTCTTTAAACTCTATGTCTCCATTTATAACCTCAAGAATGCCATGAGTCTTCTCAACAACCGTTAAAGCTTGTTTGGCCACTTTCAGAGAAATTTGCACATGAACCTTAAGGTCTGTCTTCTCCTGTACTCCCTCAAAGTTGTATCGTCTCTCTGTGTTTCTTCCACCAAAATGCATTGCCTCACATTTCTGTCACAATTCATCTGCCAGGTGTCTGCCTGTTTGGCCAGATTGTCAATGCCCTTCTGAAGTCACTCAGCAACATCCTCATAATTCATTATTCTCCCTAGCGTAGTATCATCTGCAAATTTAGAGATTGTGCCTTCAACACCCATCTCCAAACCATTTGTATAAATCAGAAAAAGCAAGGGTCCCAACACGGACCCCTGGGGAACACAACTTCCAACTTGTTTCCAATCTGAGAGATGCCCATCCATACCTACCTTCTGTTTCCTGCATTTTAGCCAACTTTTAATCCATGTGCCAGGATCCATCAATTCCAAGCGTGTAGTTTGCTAACTAACTATCATATGGCACCATATCAAATGATTTCTGAAAGTGGTGGAGGTGGCCAAAAAGGGGTTTCGGAAGAGAACTGAATATATTTGAAAATGATGAATTTAGAGGGCTATGGAGGTAGGGCGAGAGAGTGGGACTAACTTGGTGCCTCTTTCAGGAGACAGTACCGACACAATGGGTCGAATGGTCTCGTTCTGTACAATAAAAGTTTATGATTCTGTGATTCTACAAGTTTTTATCAGGACAGAGAAAGTCTCTGGTGTGTCAAAAGTGCCAGAATTTTCCAGGAGCTGCTTGTCTTGCTCCCTAACCCAAACGGTGAGAGTGAAAAGTGTCATTCTCCAACCTCATGGTGAATGATAGAGCTAGAGACATGCTGGCTGGTGGTGAAAGGCATGTTTGCATGCATTAACATCTTAGTATTAGTTAACTTTTATGGAGATGGGATTGGGGATATCCCTAGTTGTCCTAGGTGCTGGTGAGCTCGAACTGATCCAATCCTTGGGGATGTAGGGTGAATCACAGTGATATAAGGAAGGCAATTCCAGGATTTAGACCCAGCGACAGAGAAGGAATGGCAATATAGTTTCAAGTCAGTGAGGATTGTGTGTCTTGGAGGGGAAATTGCAAGTGGTGAAGTTCCCATGTATCTGCTGTCTTTGTCCTTCCTTAGGTCATGAATTTGGAAGGGTGATGTCTAAAGAATCTTGGGGAGTTCTTACTAAGCATCTTGCAAACAGTATACGTTACCTTTGCCAATGTGTATCAATGGGGGAGGGAATAAATGTTTATGGCATTAGATAGAATGCTGACCAAGCAAGCTGCTTGTTTCCCGAATGGTGTTGAACTTCTTAACTTTTCTTGGAGCTGCACTCACCCAGGATACTCACTGACCTGGCAATAGTAGGTGAAGGAAGAAGTCTGGAAGATGTAAGGAGACATAAAAGAGTGAGGGTCTATGTCATGTAGGCTGCATGAGTTAGCATGGTTGAGTCAGGGACAGTGTATGGGGATGAGGAGGGTGAGGCTTGAATACTGGACAAACACGTTATAATCCTCACCATTGGAGGTAAGAACCCTTTGGGTGAAGTATGGAACACTTAGCAATTGTTAAAACATATGCTAATGAAGAAAAAAGTACATTAACTCCAAGGGAATGGCAAAGTTATCAGGAAACAGTTTATATATCAATCCTGCAGTTTAAAAAAAAAATGCTGTCATTGTATTTGAGAGTGCCTGGTTAGAGAGGCCATTCTAGAGTTTGAGATGCTGGGACAGATTTCCCAAACTATCATTTAAACAGTGAGACTCCTTCCGATAAACAGCTCCAGCTACTTAGTGAGTGGAAGTGTTTGTTGACTTCAGGACTTCAAATTCTTAAAGGTGATGTCTATTGACATAAGGTAGTAGCAGGAAGTGATTGTTGTTTTGTTTAGACTAAGCCATTGAACATTTAAGTATTTGTTTTCATAAGTAATTTGTACTTACAATTTTATTGTGTTGGTTGTTTGTTTTGCATCAGTAAGAATGCATAGTGACATAATCAAGAGACTGGAAACTTTATTTCTGACATGATGCTTCTTGATTAATTCCCATGCAAGATAATAGGTGGTTATGCATGGACAGGGAAGGACAAAAGATGGTGAGTGAGAGATGAGTTGGCACAAAGCTTGGCATAGGTGCTATAAAGAGCTGTGGTGATAATTCAGAGTATATGGAGAATAAGGAACCATGGAGCATTGGACCAGGGATATAGGGTAGAACAAGGACTATGAGGGGAACATGGGAAATGGTAGAAGAGTATGAGTTGGATGGGGGTTTGAGGAACTATAGGGTGGGTTCATGTATACAGGTTGACTTGGAGTGTAAAGGGATGAGAGCAGAAGGGATATCATATGTTCTATTTTCTATTTTTAAACTTTAATTATAATGCCCAAGTCAGAGAATCATAGAGATGTACAGCAGAGAAACAGAATCTTCAGTAAACCTCATCCATACCAACCAAATTAGTCTAGACCCACCTGCCAACACCTGGCCCATATCCCTCCAAACCCTTCCTATTCATATACCATCCAGGTGCCTTTTAAATGTGGTATTTGTACCAGCCTCCACCACTTCCTCAAGCAGCTCATTTCATTCACCCACTACCCTCTGCGTGAAAAAGTTGCCCCTAGGTCCCTTTTAAATCATTCCCCTCTCACCATAAACCTATGCCCTCTAGTTCTGGACTCACCTATCCCAGGGAAAAGACCTTGTCTATTTACCTTATCCATGCCCCTCATGATTTTACAAACCTCTATAAGGTCACCCTTCAGCCTCCAACACTCCAGGGAAAACAGCCCCAGACTATTCAATCTCTCCTTTTGGCTCAAACTCTCTATCACTGTAAATCTCTTCTGAACCCTTTCAAGTTTCACAACGTCTTTCCTATAGGAGGGAGATCAGAGTTGCACACAATATTCAAAAAGTGGCCAAACCAATGTCCTGTACAGCCACAACATGACCTCCTAACCCTGATATTCAATGCTCTAACCAATAAAGGAAAGCACACCAAACACCTTCTTCAATATCCTATCTACCTACAACTCCATTTTCAAGGAACTATGAACCTGCACTTTTCAGTCCCTTTGTTCAGCAACACTCCCCAGGACCTTATTGTTAAGTGTATAAGTCCTGCCCTGATTTGCCTTTCCAAAATGCAGCACCTCACATTTATCTAAACTAAACTCTATCTGTCACTCCTCAGCTCATTGGCTCATCTGATCAATATCCCATTGTACTCTGAGGTAACGTTCTTTGCTGTCCACTATATCTCCAATTTTGAGGTCATCTGCAAACTTTGACTTGAACAGGTCAGAAGAGTGGATGCAGAAGTGGCATATGGAGTACAACGTAGCAAAGTGTGAAGTCATGTACTTTGGTAGGAAGAATAGAAGCAGGGACTATTTTCTAAATGGGGACAAAATTCGGAAGTCTGAATTGCAAAGAGACTTAAGAGCTCTAGTCCAGGATTCTCTCAAAATAAACTTGCAGGTTGAGTTGGTAGTTAGAAAGGCAAATGCAATGATAGCATTATTTTGAAAGGACTTGAATATAAAAGCAAGGATATACTTCATAGGCTCTAAAAGGCTTTGGTCAGACCACATTTGGAGTATTGTGTGCAATTTTGGGCCCCAGGAAGGATGTACTGGCCCTGCAGGCTGTTCAGAGGAGGTTCACGAGAATGGTCCCAGGAATGAAAAGGTTAACATATGAGGATTCTGGGTCTATACTCGATGGAGTTTAGAAGGATAACAGGGTATCTAATTGAAACATACAGAATACTGAATGGCCTGGACAGAGTGGATGTTGGGAAGCTGCTTCCATTGGTAGGAGAGACTAGGACCCGAGGGCACAGCCTTAGAGTAAAGAGATGACCTTTTAGAACAGAGATACGGAGATACGGAGAAACTTCTTCAGCCAGAGAGTAGTGAATCAATGGAATTCATCATCACAGAAGGCTGTGGAGGCCAGATCTTTGAGCATATTTAAGACTGAGATAGTTAGGTTCTTGAGTATCAAGGGGATCAAGGGTTACAGGGAGAAAGCAGGAGAAACTTAAGAGCCATGATTGAATGGCGCAGCAAACGTGATGGGCTGAATTGCCTAACTTCTGCACTTATGTATTATGATGTTATGGTCTTACTAACTATATACCTCCTATGTTCAGGAGGCACCAAGCCCAATCTAGAATCAGGCAATTCATCTTGGGATCCCCAGCCCAACTCTTAGAACAACTTATGCACCTGGACTAAAAATTAAAAGTGGAGTCAGTCATTTCTGAGGTTTCTCCTGCCCTTGCACATTTAACCTAGGAATGAAAAGCAGGGCTAATGTCTTCATCTGGTCTGTCTTAGATGTAACATTTGAAGATACATTCAGTGATCTTGAAGATGTGTAGGAGGTCATTGAACTCATGCATCACTGAATCAAGGTCATTTGACTTGATTTTTAGCATTAATTTCCACATCCTTCTGGTCTCACACATGTGTATGTATCTTGCACATCTCCTGGCCCTTGTGGCTTTAGAATGCCTTACCTCCTTTGTGCTCCTTTCTTCAAGGATGTTCAGTGCAGCATAAAATATCGGAGCCTGTTTTCTTTCAAATTGAACCAATCTTCTGTCATTTCTCATTCAGAATTAGTCGCGTAATGGCTTACAGCATATGTTCCACCTACAATGCACCTCTCCTCTGGTGGTGCAAGCTAACTTTAATTGGTGCTAACCTCTCATGATGTTGGGCCCCAAGCTTGGGCATATAACCACTCAGCACTGATTCCATACTGCCATCATTAATTAACAAACAGTACAAAATTGACATGCTGCCATGTCACATTTAACAATCATTGGTTGATTGCATATCACAGGCTATCAGATTTAGCCAAAAGGAGATTTTTGACTGACACATCACTGGCTGTTGATTTTTTGCTATTGGGCTAACAAGGAAGATAGACTGAGCAAGGCTAACTTTGAATTATAATTCAAAACAGTAGTGATTTTGGGATATAATAAGCCATAAGACAGTAAGACAATATTGGACTGATTCTTCCTAGCCATTGAACAATGTGGCAATACCGAAAATGTTGGGAAAATCAAACGGGATCGACAGTCAGGAAATTCCCAATAATGAGAGTGAGAAGTGCCATTCTCCAATTTCATGTTGAATGACAGAGTTTGAGTTTTGCTAGCTGGTGCTGAAAGGCCTATTTGCATGCATTAATACATATTATTAGTCAATCTCACTCCATTGATAAGCAATTTTCCATTTTCCCACTTGCTCACTAGAAACTAGATGGTGACAATCCCAACATGAACGTCAGAGCAGTAACCTAGGGACTCCAGCTAGGCATCTTGACCCCAGGCACCAAGATCTCAGGGCATTCTCCATAGGCAGTGACTGAAAGCAAACCATGTCCATGGATCTTGGCATCCAACACTTACCAGCCTCACCACACCCTCATGGCAAATCTCCGGTGCACATACACTGCGGTTCTGCACTTCAATGCTGCAGTTTGGAGTGGACTGGCATCTTTCTTCGAAATGCTGTGCCAGGATACTTTGCACAGGGGGATAGGCACCCACAGACTGTATCAGGATGCATTTCAGGGTTCCTTACTCACCCAGTTAGCACACACTCACTTTGTAACTATTTGGATGCTCACAGCCTTGCCCCTGCCATGCTTTGCCTTGTCTTGTCTTACATATTTGTGCTTTGCCCCTTAGTCAGAAGTTAAGACTCATAGTAGCTCTGTCTTGACTTGCTTTCTTAGCATAGACACAAAGTCAGGCAGTTTGTTCATGGTTATCAGCAGCCATTAGTGAAAGGGGCGGACCTGTACATCACAATGCTGCATCAATCTTACGCCTGCAGCAGCCTACTATGTGCATGTCAACCAAATGGCCATGTCTCACAGTCTAAGGGAGCAATCCTTAGTCAAGTCAAGTCAAGTTATCCTTCAGTCATGAGCTCCCAAAACACTAAGTCAAGGGCAGCTCCAAGGTCCAGGGGCTTGGGCATGATAAGACAGCTGCTTGGAATGGTCAAGGCTGGGATCTTCTCTTCATCGGGGTCGAGAAATTGAATGCACAACATGTCTGGGGCGATTGCAAGGAAATGGTCAGGGCAGCTCTAGATCGATTGCACTTGACCCAGTGCAAATCTGGGCTTTAAAAATGATGCCTGTGCCAGAAAATGTCAGGACTGGTGGGTACTTCCAGCTGTGGTGAGAGGAGTGCGGGTGTGATGAGTTCAGGATGATGATGTGGGGGATGTGGTGAGAGGGAGTTCACAATGAGTGAGGGTGCGGTGAGTTCAGGGTGATACTGTGAGAAATATTGCTTGGACTAACAGAAATAAACCATCCGTGAAACTTGACAAAATTGTCACTAAGCTGATATCTGGTAAAATACAGCTCTTCATCTGTGCTCAATTTATAGCAATATCATACATGCACTCTTCATCCAAATAGCAAAAAGGCCAAAAGCTACCCCTATCCCTTCTTTGCAACATTGTCACAGAGGTTCACATTATTATCACAATGGCCATTTTAAACATTTGACGAGGCTTCCTCTTGCAACTACTGCTGATTTTCTGCTGCCTGTGTGTCAGGGTGTAATCTATTATTCTTCCCTTGATGCATGTTGTTTACTGAAATGGACAAGATCTGTTGCAAATGCAAAGCTAAATAAGCAGTAGAAAACAGCAAGGGCCTGCACTTATACATCAGCCTCCGCAGTTTCAGGAGTTTCTAAGGCATTTGAGAACTTTTGAAGAGTTGTCATTGCTGTTATGCAGGAAATGCGACAGCCAGTTTTGGTACAGCTACCTTTCACAATGAGTAACAGAATAAAGACCAGATAATGTGTTGTAGTGACATTGGCTGAAGTTTATGTGTTACCCCGGACACCAAGAAGACGTTCTGCGGTATTCATAAGGAGGAGGACGTTGTCGCCAGTCCTCTTTCATTGATTGGCTCTAGGTGCCTATCTGGTTAAAGTGGTAGAGGAACAGCTTCAAGTGACTCTGTATTGACCAAACACGTTTACTTCTGCTCAAACTATATTGAAGCATTCAGGGGATAACAAACCATGCAAGTTGCAGACATGAAATAAGCTGATATAATAAACGCTGCAGTTAGAATGGACTGTGGATTATACAGGGCTAAATGAGCCACAATAAAACTCAGTTTTTCTAATGGCTCAGTGAGATAGACACAGCAGGGACAATTAGATTTGATTAGATTAGATTACATTACATTACAGTGTGGAAACAGGCCCTTCGGCCCAAGTCCACACTGACCCGCCAAAGCGCAACCCACCCATACCCCTACATTTACCCCTTACCTAACACTACGGGCAATTTAGCATGGCCAATTCACCTGACCCGCACATCTTTGTGACTGTGGGAGGAAACCGGAGCACCCGGAGGAAACCCACGCAGACACGGGGAGAATGTGCAAACTCCACACAGTCAGTCGCCTGAGGCGGGAATTGAACCCAGGTCTCTGGCGCTGTGAGGCAGCAGTGCTAACCACTGTGCCACCGTGCCGCCCAAGAAGAGGGAAAGAAACAAGCTGATCAGGTTCGAACTGTACGGGGTCTGCATGACTGTTGTACGCTTTCCCAAGCACAGGCCTTGAATGGCTGCTGCAAGTCAAATGAGAAAGGTGACTGCCAGGTAGATTGTGCCAGTGCCAGGTGTGGCACAGATGGTAGTGCACTTACCTCTGAGTCAGGAGGTTGTAGGTGAAAATTTGCGTCTTAAACCATGAGCATAAGTCGTGCTGCTCACAATTGATGTTGGAGCTGCCATTTTTTGGAAGGAATGTTAAATTGGGGTACTGTTTGCCTCCTCAGGGATGCAAAAGATCCCACGTCACTGGCATTTTCTCTGGTGCCCTGGTCAATATTGATATCATAGAGTACATAACTTTTAAAAAAATTGTCTAGTCATTATCCCAATGCTGTTTGTAGCATCTTGTGTGAAAATGAACTGCTGCATGTCTGACTCTTCAATAATAATCACATTTCAGAAAGTATTTCATTGACTGTAAAGCACTTCAGGATCTTGTACGCACAGTGGACAAGGGGCAGCTATTTCCCCTTAGTTGAAGGGTCAGTCATGAGGGGACATGGGTTCAAGGAGAAGAGTAGAGGTTTTAGGGGGAATGTGAGGAAAACCCTTTTTGCCGATCGGGTGGTGACAGTCTGGAATGCGCTGCCTGTGAGAGTAGTAGAGGTTTATTGCCTCACATCCTTTAAAATGTACCTGAATGAGCACTTGGCACATCGTAACATCAGGATCTTGATACCTTGAAAGGTGGTACAAAAGTGCAAGTCTGTTCTCCTCTGGATTAACAGCCTCTGTGAGTCCAGTTTGACTTTGATTTGGAACTAGTGGCAGGATGTATACTTTTGTTTAACCCAGTGGTATGTGTGCACCATCCGAGCGAACAGCATCGCATTCAGATTTGGGAGTTGAAAATTTACCCTAATTCCCATTACCAATTCCATGCTTCAAATGTGCAGATCTGGCTCAGTTGAATAGGACAACAGAGACATATTGCTCAAACAATAACAACTTCTGTGTGCATAGACAGAAAACGTCTCTGAATCATGGAATCATCTCTGAAGAGGACCTTCAGCACATTGAGTCTGCACCAACATGTGAGAAATACTGACCTTCAACCTAATCCCATTTACCGACAATTGGCCCATAGCCTTAATGTTACGATGTACCAAGTGCTAATCCAGGGGTTTTTTAAAGGATGTGAGGCAATTAACCTCTACCACTCTCACAGGCAGCGCATTCCATTCCATCGCCACCCTATGGGCAAAAAGGGTTATCCTCACCTTCCCCCTAAAATCTGTGCCCCCTCATGACTGGCCCTTCAACTAAGGGGAACTAGCTACTCCTTGTCCACTCTTGTAGACCTCAATCAGATTTCCCCTTAGTCTTCTGTTCCAACAAAAACAATTCAAGCCTACCTAACCTTTTCTCATAACTTAAATTTTCCATCTCATCCATCTCTGCACAGAAATGCCTGTAGAAACCTGAATCCAGAGGTCCTTGCAGGGAATGGGGATGGGTTCTAAATTGCAAATCCTTGCTCCCTGGTGGCAGTGCCCATATAAGTCAGCAGCTGAGTGCCTTTGTGTGGCTGTTGTGAAGTAGGTATCTGAAACCTGAAGTGAGCAGTATTAAACTAATGGGAGCAGATGTGAACCCACTAGTTTTGTATTGTGAATTCATTTGTATACATTCCTTTGAGTGGCCTTTGAGAAGTTACGTTCCCTATTGGATACAGTCCAGGGACAACTTTGGGAGAGGTAGGGTACACTTTGATTGATTGATTGATTGATTTATTGTTATCACGTGTACTGAGGTACAATGAAAAGTGTTGTTTTGCATGCTCACAGGAAGATTGTACCATTCCACGTGCATCAGGGTATCAGATAAGAGTGCAGAACACAATGTTACAGCCAAAGAGAAGGTGAGAGAGAGATCACAATTAACATTTGATAGATTTATTCAAAAGTCTGATAACAACGGGGAAGTAGCTGTTCTTGAATCTGTATGTGTATTCAAACTTTTCTATTTTCTGCCCGACAGAAGAGAGTATAACTGGGATAGGAGGGGTCTTTGATTATGTTGGTTGCTTTCCTGAGGCAGCAGGAAGTGTAAGTGGAGTCAATGGATGGAAGGCTGGCTTGTGTGATGGACTGGGCTGTGTTCACCACTTTCTGTAGTTTCTTGTGATCTTGGGAAGAGCAGTTGCCGTAACACGCAGTAATGGATCCAGATAGGGTGGTGCATGTATGGTGCAGATACAAAAGTTGAGGATCCAGTTACAGAGGGGGAAGCTGAGACCTAGGTCTCAGAGTTTAGAGATGGGTTTGCTTGGAATTATGGGTTGAAGGAGGAACCGTGAATAAATATGAACATTACGTAGGTATTCGTGGTATCCAGATGTTCCAGGGATGAGTGTAGGGACAGGGAGATAGTGTCTGCTCTGGACCTGTTGCATTGATAGACAAATTGCAAAGGATCGATGCAATTTGATGGGCTGGAGTTGATGTGAACCATGACTAACGTCTCAAAGCACTTCATAATTATGGAGGTCAGCACCACTGGGCAATCATCATTGAGACATGCTGCATGATTTTTCTTTGGCACCAGGATAATCGTGGTCTTCTTGAAGCAGTTGGGGACATCTTAACAAGGAGAGGTTAAAGATGTTTGCAAATACCCTCGCCAGCTGGTATGCACAGGATCTGTGTGCATGGTGGGAACTCCATCCGAGCCGGTAACGTTCCATGGGGGTTCACTCTCAAGAAGGTCAATTGAACGTCTTTGGTGATGACCATGAGTACAGATGCCTCCAAGACTGTTGGGATAGTTGTCATTGTTTCACTGACCTATCGTTCAAAGAGAACATAGAAGGCATTGAGCTTGTCAGGTAGGGATGTAGTGTTGCCCACAATTAACTTGGTTGTCTGTTATGTTGTGTAAGCCCCTGCCACAAACTGTGTCTGCCTGGGTCTTGAGCTTAGTTTGGTATTGCCACCTGGCATCTCTGATGGCCTTACTAAGGCCGTACCTGCATTTCCTGTATAGGGCAGGGCTGCCCAACTTGCATGCCTCAGACCTGGACTCCAGTAGAGAGTGGATCGCCTGGTTCATCCAAGATTTCTATTGGGGAATGTTCGGATTAACTTCTTTGGTACGCAGTCTTCTACACACTTACAAATGAAATATGTCACTGTGGTGGCTTACTCCTTTAGATTGGCAGCTGAGTTCTTGAGTATGGACCAGTCCACTGACTAAAATCTGTTCAGTAGGAGTCCTTCCATTGCCTCAGATCAGCACTATATTACTTTCTGGGTCCTCAAACTACAATTTCTGCTTGGAAGCCAGGACAAGAAGCACAGCATTATGATCTGATTTTCCAAAGTGTGGATGGGGGTTGGAGAAGTAAGCATCTTTGATAGTTGTTTAGCAATGGTCAAAGATGTTGAGACCTCTGGAGGGACAGGAGATGCGTTGATGACATTTTGGGAGCACATTCTTGAGGTTGTCACTGGCTATGAAGAACAAGGCCTCGGGATATTCAGTCTCAAAGTTGTTTGTAGCGTTGTATACTTCATCAAGCAAACTCTTCACTTCCACCTGGGGTGGGATGTGGACTGCTGTCAGGATAGCAGTGGTTAACTTGCCTGGCAGGTGGTAGGGATGGCAATTTACATAAGATATTCTAAGCCCAGGGAGCAGTAATTCACCAAGATCGCTGTGTCTGAGCACCAGATGGATGTCGATTAGGAGACAGGCCCCTCTGCCTCTTGCCTTGCCCAAGGATGCTGAGCAGCCCACTTGGTAAACTGAGAAACCCTCAGGTTGTAATGCAGTCTGGTGTAGCAGGAGTGAGCCATGTCTCTGTAAAACAGAACACACAGCAGTCTCTCAAATCCATTTGGAAGGTGAGTCTGGCCTTAATTTTATCCATTTTGTTCTCAATAGCTTGGACGTTTGCCGGGTGGTTGCCGGGGAAAGGGGTACTTGAAACCCCAAAGGTTCAGTCTTCACCCTGAAGGTGAAGTCCAGCGCTTCTCTTCTGGGAAGCAGGCTGCTCCTAGTTAATGCCAGGCATTGGTGAGGGAAGTCTGTTGCTCCAAGAGTTATGTGTGTGCTCCTATTGGGGGCCTGGGCAGCAGTTGCAGCCTTGAGCATTCCAGGGGGTCATGTGGCTGGTTTGGCTGGGCTTCCTCGATGTCAGGTCACCTTAGCACCAGGTCTTATTCCTATGTTGATCGGTCCTATGTTCCAGGTTTCTACAAGGAGGTCAGGCTTGCAGAAAGCTGGTAGATCCTTAGTTCGAGGAGAAAGTGAGGTCTGCAGATGCTGGAGATCAGAGCTGAAAATGTGTTGCTGGAAAAGCGCAGCAGGTCAGGCAGCATCCAGGGAACAGGAGAATTGACGTTTCGGGCATAAGCCCTTCTTCAGGATCCTTAGTTCACCTGGGCTCGCGCTTTCAGCATTGGTAGTTGAGTCTCGTCAGTCATAGAATCTTTAAACCTGAAAGTAGATTAAAGATAACATTGTTAATAATTCTGATAGACTTAGAATTCAGGTTTAGAAGAGCAGAAAAATTATAAAATATGTAAGAATAAGATCTGCTGTAGACAGCTCGCAAAATGTTGCGACACTCTGGCGCCATCTTGAAAAGCTTTGAGAGACCAAGTGCCCTTTCCATTGGTAAAAGTTGGCACGAGGCACACATAAGAGGTGACATTGTAAACTTTTCAGTGTACTTCTGTACTTTGCTATTTGAGTACAGTGACTATAAAGCATATTCTATTCTATGTAAACTTGTTGGAGCTGTCAAAGAACAACCTAGACATCAAAAAATTGACAAAGCGGTAAAATGAAAGCTGATATGACAGTTTTGGGAGAGCAGCCATTTAAAATTTTGATCAGTGTAAACTTCTGGCTATAAACAACTAGTTTTACAAAGAAAAGGAAATAAATATCTTGAAGAAATCATTGTATCTCGCTGAGGAGACGGAGCAGTCCTGTTGTATTGAACCAGGCTACCAAAAGCCAAAACATGCAGTTTATTGCAGAATCCCTATAGTATGGAAACAGGCCATTTCACCCAACAAATCCACAGCAGCCCTCCGAAGTGTCTCCAATAGACCCATTCCTCTAACCATATTACACAACATTTCCTCTGACTAATGCACTTCGTCTACACATCCCTAAACACTGTGGACAATTTAGCATGCTGATTCAACTAACTTGCACATTGCTGGGTTGTAGGAGGAAACCGGAGCACCCAGAGGAAACCCACACATACACAGGGAGAATGTGCAAACTCCACACAGACAGTCACCCGAGATTGGAATCAAACCCGGGTCCCTGGCACTGTGAGCTAGCAGTGCTAACCACTGAGACACTGAGTTACAGAATTATATAGTCAGAGAGTCATAGAGATAGACAGCACAGAAATAGACCCTTCGTTCCAACTCATCCATGCTGACCAGATATCCTAAATTAATCTAATCCCATTTGACAGCACTTGGCCCATAACCCTCTAAACCCTTCCTATTCATGCACCCATCCAGGTGTCTTTTAAATGTTGCAATTGTACTAGCCTCCATCACTTCCTCTGGCAGCTTATTACATACATGCACCACCCTTTGCGTGAATAAGTTCTCCCTTAGGTCACTTTTAAATCTTTCTCCTCTCAGCCTAAACCTATGTCTTCTAGTTCTGGACTCCCCCACCCCAGGGAAAAGACCTTGTCTATTTACCCTATCCGTGCCTCTCATGATCTTATAAACCTCTGTAAGGTCACCCTTTGTCCTCTGACGCTCCAGGGAAAACAACCCCAGCCTGTTCAGCACGACCCTGTAGCTCAAACCCTCCAACCCTGGCAACACCCTTGTAAATCTTTTCTGAACCCTTTTAAATTTCACAATATCCTTCCTATAGGGGGGAGATCAGAATTGCACGCAAAATTCCAAAAGTGGCCTGACCAATGTGTTGTACAACCACAACATGACCTCCCAACTCCTTTTCTCAATGCTCTGATCAATAAAGGAAAACGTCCTAAACACCTTCACTATCCTATCTACCTGTGACTCCACTTTCTCAGAAAGGCTCCCCAGGACCTTACCATTAAGTGTATAAGTCCTGGCCTGATTTGCCTTTCAAAAATGCTGCACCTCACTTTTGTCTAAATTAAACTCCATCTGCCACTCCTTGGTCCATCGGCCAATCTGATCAAGATCCTGTTGCACTCTGAAGTAACCTTCTTCTCTGTCTACTACATCTCTAAATTTTGGTGTCACCTGCAAACTTATTAACCATATCCCCTATGTTCACATCTAAATCATTTATATAAATGACAAAAAGCCCTGGACCCAGCACCAATCCTTGTGTCACTCGACTAGTCACAGGCCTCTAATCTGAAAAGCAACCTTCCACCACCACCGTCTGTTATCTACCTTCGAGCCAGTTCTGTATCCAAATGGCTAGTTCTCCCTGTATTCCATGTGATCTAACCTTGCAAACCAGTTTTGTAAAGTTGAAATACAGGAGCTTTCAATCCCTCCAAAAACCCATTCTATTTAGTCCATTTGTGGAAGCAATCTCCAATATTCAACTAAAGAAGTCATTTATATTAGGAAGAGAACCTTCAAGTAAGTCAGGCCTACAACAAAGATAGAAACTCGCCTCACTTTCGTCTTCATGTGCAACTTCCATCCTGAATTGCTTTAAATCCATTTGTCTAAATTTTAGCTAATAACTTTATTATTGAGGGACATGGATGGGGTGAATAGTCAAGGTGTTTTTCTGAGGGTAGGGTAGTTCAAAACCAGAGGACATAGTTTTAAGGTGAGAGGGGAAATATTCAAAGAGGACCCAAGGGGGTAACATTTCCACGCAAAGGGTGCTGCATGTATGGAACGAGCTGCCAGAGGATGTGATGAAAGCTGGTACAATTCCAATATTTAATAGGCATCTGGATAGCTATAGAAAAGGTTTAGAGGGATATGGAAAAAATGCTGGCGAATGGGACTAGGTCAGTTTGGGAGACCTGGTTGGCATGGACGAGTTAGACTGAAGAGTCTGTTTCTGTGCTGTATGACTCTGACTCCAAAACATTTAGCAATTGTTTTTAGCATTCTTTTTGAAATGGCAAAGTTCAAAACGAATTTCAGGAAATATCTGAGCTCAGAAAAATTCATTAGCTCAAGCAGTACTCTGAGGACAAATCTGGTGTTTGGCCATGACATAAAATCATAGCATCATGAAACATGGAAACAGGCCCTTTGGTCCAACTCATCCATGCTGACACAGTTTCATAAACTGAACTAGTCCCATTTGCCTATGTTTGGCCCATATCCCTCTAAATCTTTCGTATTTGTGTACCCATCCAAATGTCTCTTAAATGTTGTCACTATACCTGCATCTAGCACTTCCCCTGGCAGTTCATTCCACGTATGAACCACCATCTGTATGAAAACATTGCCCTTCAGATCCCTTTTAAATTTTTCTCCTTCCACATTACACCTATGCCCTCTAGTTTTGAGCTCCCCAAACCTAGGGAAAAGATCTTTACTCTTATCTTACCTTTGCCCCTCATGATTTTATAAATCTCTATAAGGTCACCCCTCAGCCTCCTATGCTTGAGTGAAGAATGTTCCATGTTATCCAACCTCTCCTCATAACCCAAGCCACTCCAGTCCCGATAACACCCCTGTAAATCTTTTCTGAACCCTCTCTAATTGGATAATATCCTTCCTATAGCAGGATGATCACAACTGTACACAGTACTTCAAAAGTGGCCTCACCAACATCCTGTATAACCTCAACGCACATCCCAACTCCCATAGTCAACGGTCTGAGCAACGAACGGAAGCGTGCACCTTTGTTATCACATTATCTGCCTATGACAGGATATGAAGGATTAGGGATGGTGTGGGTGGGGCCATGAGCTGGTATAGAATGGAGCATGGAGAATGTGTTGGGGAGAAGACCGGGGGGACAGTTTGTTGGTTTAATCACTTTTGTAAAAACTTCAACTGAGGGTGGCGTGGTGGCTCAGTGGTTAGCTCTGCTGCCTCACAGTGCTAGAGATTCCAGTTCAATTCCAATTTTGGGCAACTGTTTGTGTGGACTTTGCACATTCTCCTCATGTCTATGTGGGTTTCCTCTGGGTAGTCTAGTTTCCTCTCACAGTCAAAAGATGTGCAGGCTAGGTGGATTGGTCATGCTAAAAATGGCCCCGTAGTGTCCAGGGAGTGCAGGGTAAGTGGATTAACCATGGGAAATGCAAAGTTACAGGAATAGGGTGGGTCTAGGTGGGGTGCATTTGGAGTGGTGTGGACTTGATGGGCTGAATGGCCTTCTTCCATATTGTAGGGATTCTGTGATTCAACACATACTCATGCTCCATATCAGACCTCCCCATCAGCTCATTGCTTCACCCAGTAATTTCCATACACCTTCTGAAAATGTCCAGCCTGATTCCCAGGGAAGTTTACTATCCCAGAGTGAAAATCTAACCTTCTGGGCCTTATTCGTTGATTATGGAGCGGGTAATCACCCTGACTCTATGCTGTCAGTCCCAGAGCAAAGCTCCAGATTTATGACTTTGCATTTGTTACGGATGGTAAATGAGATAGTACAATAACCTTCCCTCTTCTCCTCATGTATTGCCTGTCCTTTTCTTTTATTCGTTCACAAGGTGTGGGCGTCGCTGGCTGGGCCAGCAGTGTTTACTGCCCGTCTCGAATTGGTTGAGTCAAGCACATTGCTGTGGGTCTTAACTCACATGTAGGCCAGACCAGGTGAGTATGACAGATTTCCTTTCCTAAAGGACGTTCATGAATTAGATGGGTTTTTCCTGACAATCAACAACAGTTTCATGGTCATCATTAGACTCTTAATTCCATATATTTTTAAATTGAATTCAAATTCCACCATCTGCCTGAGCCTGGGGGTGTGAGTGTCTTTGAAGAATTGTGGTTGGGGGTGTATGAGTTGGGTCAGTTGAATAGGTATTCATAAGTTTGACTATGTATTTAATGGTCTAATATTTCCTGAATAGCTATTTCATTAATTCCATCAGAATATCTGAATTCTCTAAATTAGATGGCTATTTTCAGAGAGTTCCAGGAGTAGAGGAATTCCCCAGCAGAAAATCCAATATCCTGGGAAATTTCTTCTGGCAACCACATAATCAATATTTCCATTATCAACACAAACAACTTGAAGTTAAAAGCAATTGTTGCACAGCGGATGGTGAATGATAAATGTTCATACCTGTTTGTGGTAAACTGCTGCATTCTTCGTTAAGTCATGAGCTAACTAACACTGAGCCCTCCTCTATCACCTGATGAAGGAGCAATGCTCCGAAAGCTAGTGTGCTTCCAATTAAACCTGTTGGACTATAACCTGGTGTTGTGTGATTTTTATCTGAGTGTGTGAGGTTATTGAGTTTGAGTTTCAATAAATACTCAATCAATAGGAAGTGTAATAGCGATGCATCTGTGAGGAGACTAACAGAAGGCTGGATCTTACTATTTTGTGGCTGTGTAATTGCATTAATGTACTTGGAGGGATTTTTATATGAGACTGAGTGAGATTTCTCACTAAGTCTTATCAAATTCACCTCATTAACTATCTAACCCATCTCCATGACACCCATCTTGTCTGATTCCTACCCCATCTTACCATACATCTTTCCCAGAACAACTCATGACTCAGTGAATATCCACTGAAAGACCATCAACCCTGGTATCCACATCATATATACGAGTGATAGGTACACAATTGGCTGACTGGCTGAAGGCAGAGAAGAAGCATAAAGGGGACTCCTGGAGTTCTGCAGGGGTCTGAGTTGGAAAGTAAATAGCTTGTGAGGCCTTGGTGTGGTCAACAGCTTGAATGGGTGTGGTCAAGCTCCCACAGAACCAGGATTTTTAATTTTAGCATTTAGCAGTTGTTGCTGAGGTCTCAGTGGGGTTGGAAGCTGCAGTACATCTCTCCCTGCTACCAACTCTCTTTCAGAGATTACTTTTGATATTCTTCCACCTGGGCTGCTAAAATTACATGGGAGACAATCTATTTCATTAACCTTGCCTTTGCCAAGGTTGTGTTTATGGGATGTTACTGTATTGGAATAGTAACTGTTTAGTTGTAAAGTAATCTATTATCCTGTTAAGTTTTCAAATAGAGTTAAGTAATTCCAATTTCCTCTTTCTTTTGTTGTATTTCAACTATTATGTATGAATAAAGTTGTGTTCTGTTTCAAATTTGGTCGTTTGACCAATCGAATTGTATCTGGAATGAAACATGTGGCACTTGCCTTTAAAAGAAATTGGGTCTAGGCTGCCTTCTTAGTATATTTTGAGGGGGTCTGGTCTGGTCAACAACACAAGTTATTGAGTGTATTTAAGACAGAGATAAATAGGGTCTGGATTAGTCAGGGGATTAAGGGTTATGGAGCTGAGAAACATACTGGCCATGATCAAATGATGCAACAAACCCAATGGGCTGAATGGCTAATTCTATTCCAATGTCTACTGGTCTTACCTTCTCTAGCCGAATAATCATCCAATACTGTCTTGAATGTCTTAGTTTAACCAGCTTCTTCCATATTTCCAGGCAGTGCATTCCATACTTTAACTACTTGCTGTGTGAGAAAGGTTATCTCCCTCACATCACTATTGCTTCTTTTGATATCAATTTAAACCTATGCACTCTTGTTCTTTTTTTCTTTAAGAAGAAGAAAAACTCTGGCTTTAACACATTTTCAAATGCATGTCGAATTGGAAGAAAATCCACATCTGCTTACAAATTCAAAACTGTTACATCAATGTCTGGAGTGAAAAGAGAAGAGTTTGTTCACCCTCCAGACCTGATTGTAACAATGGAACCCGGCTCCCAATGCAGGAGAGCATTACAGAACATTGGTGTGGTCAACCCCGCAGAGGGGTCAAAAAATAAGACAGTTCAAATGGAAGAGAAAGGAATGATTGTCTTCATCATACAAGGTGTCATTTGTGACTTTGCAAAAACCTGTTCTAGTGCTGAGGCAGAGGGAGAAATCTGAATTGGGAATTTCAAACGTGGAGTTCTGGGAGAGATGGGCACAGATCATACACAATGTTACTTTGAGAAGATACAGGTAAGTAGGAGAGTAAGGGAGGAGCACAAAGTGATATTGTTAGGTTAAATCAGTGGCCAAAAATTGGGAAGATGGAGTCTAATATTGAAAAATGTGATCTTGTGACATTGGCAAGAAAAATGGAAAAGAAGCATGTCATTAAAATGAACCGCAATTTCAGAACTCAGAACTCAGAAGTCACTAAGCATCTTGCTATCCTGGGTCATGAATCATACAAAGTTAGTATTCAGATGCAGCAGGGAATGGAAAGACAAATGGAACAATGTCATTTGTTACAAGGTGAATCGAACATAAAACTAGGGTTGTTTGTCAGAAGTTGGACATGGTACTGATGAGACAATGTCTAGTTCTGGTCTCCTAATTTAAGAAAGGATATAACTGCTTTAGAAGCATCCTAAAGAAGATTCACTCATTTCATTCCTAGACTGGGGGATTACCTTACTGGGACAGCTTTGACAGTCTAAGTCTGAAATTTAGAAGAATAAACGATAAGTTATTGAGATATTGATGATCCTGAGAGATCTTTACTGCGTAGATACTGAATGGGTGTTTCACAGTGTGGGAGAGTGTTCTGTTCATGTGCTGTGAATTTTAATAATTCTAAGTAAGTCCATGTAAGTACTCAGTCTGTTCAAATCACAAAATTTAAAAAATCTCGTCCTTGATTCACAATATTCAAAACTCATGTGAATAGTGAGATTCAAACAATGGGACTGTCCATAACAACACAACTATCCCAAATGCACCCTCTTCCCGTATTGCCCATACACACTTGCAGCAGGAGTCACCAGATGGCAATGGAGAGCAGGAGCCCTAATATTTATGGCCGTTCCAAGGGTCACTGGATAATTGGAGGAATCCAACCATTGTTTCATTTTGAATATATCCAGAAGTGCTCTTACACAAAACTGAACAGATTCTTTTTCTCATCATTAAATCACATGCGGTATATTTTTCTCATCTATGAACCACTACCAGTAAATCACTCCTCTTTTCCAATTGATTAATTTATGTGCACACGCCATTAAGGGCTATGTAAATCATCAAAGGTGAAGGAGAGTGGGAGGGGTTTAAATCAAAAGGAGTTGGGAGGAGCAACCATTGTTTTAAATGAGGTTGGGTCATTCTGTACAGATGGAATCTTCCTATTCAATGGTTCAGTTCCACTACAGGAAATACATTTACTGAGTGACTATTATGGAATCCAAATGTTTAATTCTACAAATTAACTACAAATAAATCAAGGATGTGTTCCTATAACACTGAGTTAAAACCTCACCACCTCCAGAGGTGTGTAATAACATCTCTGAACGTTGATTAGAAAATATGTGAAGGTTGTGGAGAATGCACAAGAAATGAGAATGAGAGAAAATTAGAGTTCATAGCAGAGAGACATTGTAGGGCTACAAAAGTAATCGGTTAATGCATTTTGATCCCATTCTGCACGTAATGTCATTAGGAACTAAACGCTGAAAGAGAGTGGAATTGTACTAATATTATTTATAATTGCTGATCAGGGCTACTCCCAGGTCCCACGTCTGCACATGCGTGAGCTGACTGACAGGGGAGCTCATATGGGATACAGTCAATTGAGAGGCTCCCTTTCGGGAGGCCAGAAGAGTTTCTGAGGCAGAACTTCCAATCAGAGAGCTCACAGCCCTGGATGGACAGCAAACAGGTTCCTTATCTGCGGGAACTGGAAACTTTTTCAAGATCTGAGCAGTGACTCTGATTCAGACCAATTTGTTCATCAAAGGGCTATAATTTTTCCAGTCAGACAGCTGATACAATGGGGAAAGGGTGCCACTCCTGCCTATGCTTCTAGAAACAGAAAAGCTCCAGATGAGTGCCAACCCTATCCAGCTACTGATTCTGAGTGCAATCTGTCCCATAACAAAGGTGATTTCCAGGAGGTTTTCCTGAGCAGCAACAGGAGATTTCCATCGACAGCACAGAAGTTTAAAACTAGACCAATCCAATCTGCAAAGGTCCAAGGAGTAGATGCTACTGAGGAACAGGATACGTTCTTCATGGGGAAAGTGGTGACCCACAAGACAATTATGTGGATATACATGTCATGGTTAATGGTAAGAAATCTAAGCTTGAACAGCTTGAAGTTAAACAAGAGTTCAAGAAGTCTACTGAAAAGAGATTATTGTATGAAGTCTCAGCTGTTAGCAGTCACCCAACACAAGGAAGCCTCAGAGCAGAAATCTGAAGATGTAACCATACTATTCTTCCTATAACCAATGAGAATCTTGTTGAGAAACTTCCTGATGTTGAGATTGAAAGTTCCAGCAATCTACAACCCAGACTGCAGCACCGAAACTTTCCATACATCCCAATCCTGATGCAAGCATCCAAGAGGCATCAACCTTGAGTCTCACATTGAAATAAGTGTGGGTGCAATATCAAAACAGTATAAGAGGTTCCCACCCTAGGATTAAATTGAGTCATCCTCATTTTCTTATCCCCAAAATTCTCCTTAGAGTATTGTTCATTCTTTCTTTGAACCAAATTCATCCCTGGATCAGAATCCAAAGCAAAAAGGAATGAGATGGACCCCTTTTTCAAGGGGTTCTGATTGTTTGAATCCTGGAGTCTTCACTCTTGTATCAGTTTTTCTTAAATGGTCTTCACTTCTGTTGCGTTCTGGTCATTCTAATTGTCATAGCCCAAGAAGTAGCTGTTGTCAGAGGTTGCCATCCCACATCATCTGTGTGCTTGCTCCAAGATAAAGGAGCACATATATCCTCTAAGAGAACCACGAATCACTGATTGACACCTCAAATGCAAGAGACTTGAAGAAACTGAAGATATATATATGTTGGATGAAAGTAATGACTGGTTCGTTTATGGGAAGAATGAACTTGTTGGAGGTGGGGTTGGGGAGCTATGAACTTAAGAGTTAACTGTCCCCTTAATAATAGCTACTCAGCATTTATGTAAGGAACTATGATACAATATAATGTGGAAATGTCCTCTTTTACCACCATTTGTACATTATTATACTTAATAAAGGTTATTGATTTTTTTTTAGATTAGATTCCCTAAAGTGTGAAAACAGGCCCTTCAGCCCAACAAGTCCACAATGACCTTCCGAAGAGTAACCCACCCAGACCATTTCCCTCTGACCAACGCACACAACACTATGGGCAATTTAGCATGACCAATTCACCTGACTTTCACATCTTTGGACTATGGGAGGAAACCGGAGCACCCGGAGGAAACCCACGCAGACACAGGGAGAATGTGCAAGCTCCACACAGACAGTCACCCGAGGCTGGAATGTTCATAGACATGGGTTTGCAGTACCCTAACAACCTAACCGTACAACCTTCACTAGGTTCATGACAACTAGGCTGAATTTGACACTTTGATTCTAATAGAATTCAAACGGCAGAGCAAATATCCCTTATATATTTCAATATAATGCACTCTCCTCTTAAACAGTATAGTGCTGCAGACAATAATGTATCACTTGAAGATGTCCACAATCAGTGGTTAGCATACTAATTAAGATGATACATAGGGTACACTAGAATTCTTAAATTCCCCTATAAGGGAATACCATTTGAAAAAAAAAGTAAATGTTTTCAAATGGTTTATTTAGCACATGGGAATCAAAGCTGAGTACAATCTTGTTTTTATTTGACATTCATAAGCTTGTAATTTCCAGTGAAAATCCTATCTGATTACCCAGCTCCAGCCTTCAGAATCCAGGAGCTCCAGGCCAGTTTTAACATTGCAACCGTAATTTTTTTTATACAAGATACTTTCATATGTAGATACACAGGTACAATTTGCCATGATAATTCTTATTTTCTTAACAGTTCTTATCTTTACATATTAATATAGTTCTCAATTTTCCAATATAATACGCATGAAAAGCATTTAAAATTCTTGTTCCTGTCACAAACACTTAAGTCCAAATAAAATGATTGTCCTTTTTGGCTGTATAATGTCAGTCTATGTGGCAGGGCTCCTAAACCATTATGAAATCTAAAGCTGAGCAGAAGGCAGTTTTCTTGTTAAGTTCCATTTTGAGCAAGCTTTGATTTGATGTTAATTCCCCAATTGTAAGTCACAGAGTGGGTTCACTCCATGCCAGCCAACAAGATCTAGCTGGAGGGCATCTTGCCTGGTTTAAATACCAGATGAATGAAAAGACGGTGCTAATGGCTGCGACGGATGTCACCAGAATGCTGCTTGATTGTGTAGCTTGCATTGTGACTGAAATGTGTCTGATCTTATATCAGTGAGAGACAGGATGCATTTCTGGTGGCTCATCTACAGGACTCCTGCAAATGAAATCTGTCTCATTCTATAAAATTTATCTACTTTAGAATAAAGATAAGAATTTTAAAATTACAATGTTGCTTTACCAGCAGGGAATGTAGGTCATTGGGCATGGGATAATATGTAAACAGAATTGGGTGCAATTTAGGATGTAGCTAGCAGAGGTTTGAAGAACATCAAGTTTATGCAGGGTGAAATGAAGGAGCACAATTTGGCCAAGCAAACGTTGATATAAGTGACACCTTATGAACCCAAACTCTCGACAAACCGGCAAAAATGATGTACCTCAGATACCACCAAGTTTACTGTGTTATTCTGTCCAATTGTTATAGTTTTTAGTTTATTTACGTCAATGTAAATATACTTGTTGTTCAATTGAATGGCCACATGAAATAGTAACAGTTGATTCAATTTTGCGTCAATTTCTCCCCAAATTCCGGGATCTACCACAATGTCCAAGTAGTCAGTTGAGGGTACAAGTCAGAGGTGTGTCTGCTGGTAACTTTTATTTAAAGTGAAGTTGCTTTAGTACTTATGTGACTAATGCTGTCAATAAAGTATAACAGTCATGTATATATCCTCTTCATTATGTTTCCATTATATAATGCGTGTTTTTACATTGATTATGTGGAACTTTTGATGATCTGGAATATTGGGTCAACTGGCACACTCCTGGTCCCATGGGTGCTGGATAATGACTCTGGTTTTCCTGATATTTAATTGGAGGAAAATTAAGTTCATTTAATATTGGACAAGCAGTCCAACATTTTGGAGAACATGGGAAGTTGAGCGAGGTGGTGATGAGTCAAAGACAAGTGCACATGCGAAAACTGCTGCTGTAAATTGGGTTTATGTTACTGGGGCTGATGAAACACAGGAAGAGGCTAAGGTTAGTTTCTTGGTTGATGCTAGAGGTGAAGGTGTGTGAAGGAAATACATTGCAAGTGATACTGTGCTTAGGTCAATAAGAATGGAATCCGAAAAGTGCAATTCCAACCAGCTAGGCAATGGTGGAACAAGCATTGGAGGAGAAGATGTTGGGGGATGGTAGCATGATGGTACTAATTGAGAGACACAGGTTAATGCTTTGGAGACATGGACATGGGGTAGGAAGGCATTGTGGATCTGATGGCCAAGTAAAGTCTACTCTGAACCATGTGTTGCCTGAATCTAGGTAAAAATGATATTCTTGGGGACCTGTGTCAAGGAGAATGACTGACTGGATCGAATGGTTAGGGTGGTGTACTTTGGGATTCTTGTGTCAGACTCTGCAAGACAGATGCAGTCAGTTTTATAGCATAAAAAAAAAATCTGCCATGTTAACAGTTAAGAGTGTCATCAGTGATTCCAGATGATGTTGAATGACATGGAAGTGAGACCTTAGGCATTTTCAAATAGAGTTTTGCTGAACCACGTCTCTGTAAGTAATATATATAGACAATAAATGTTCATTGCTTTGCATTAGTATAACTTCCAGCCCTCATCTGTTAAAATCCTCAGAACTTAATATATATATTAATTTATACATGCTGCATTGGTCTGCAAACCCTTTACTGAGGATTCTAGCTGACATTGTTAAAGGTGGGAAAGTGAAAAGCCAATGGCCTGGCAGGGCACATGCCAGCAAATGCCCACAACAGTAACTGGAGTGACTGACCATTACCGGGGTCCCTGTACAACTAATGTGGAGCAAATAGAGTGATGGAGAAGGTCTTACCTCCACCAAAACCCCGGGATTTTATAGGAAACCTCAATCAAACAGAGAAAGATGCATCACTGATTCAACCAACAGCAGGGTGCTTCCAGGCTCACTCAGAAGCCAGATGAGGATCAGGTCAGTATCCTACAGTATACAATTGTAGCTGTGTGATCGGTATGTTAAGACAATGTGTTGATTAAGAAGCCATTACATTTGAACACGTAATTGAAAGCTTTGATTCCTACTTTGTGTTTTAAAGGGGTGCTCTCGTAGACTGAGAAAAAAGGGATTATAGTCATCAGTTTTCAGCTCCAGCTTGAAAAGGTAAATACACATGTTTGCTAATAACACCCTCTGATAGAGGAAAGAACATTTATGAATACCAATAACTGTATTTATGTGAGTTTCAAGAATTTACAGGACTAATTTAGCCTGTCTATATATCATATCAACAGCCACAAGACACCTTTCAAATTGAATACAAGAGTTAATACCTCCATCTTTTTTGGACACCACATGTTGTTTGAAGCCTGAGTCTCTCCAATCATCGAGTCTTCACTTCACGGCCCAGGGGACCCCCCACTGAAGATACAAGGGAAGAGAAATAATTGAAGTTCTTTTACATCCACAATCAGGAGAACCACCTACTTTGCTGCACAGGCTTACACCTTACCTGCAATGTAGATAAGGTGAACAAGCAATTTTAAAGAGGAAATTTCTGGAACTGTTCACAGAACTGGGGAAGCTACAACTCACCACTATTGGCCTAAAATCAACTGCCCAAGAAAGGTTTCATACCCACCCTTATTAAAGGTAAGAAAGGAGGTTGAAACCATACAGCTCCAAGGGACCATATCACCAGTCACCCAGCCTACTTCTTGGTGCTGTGGCATAAAGCCTGTCCCTCAGCCTAACAATTCTTTCACAGATATGCCGACCTAACACAGCTCAACAAATCCATGGAATGAGAAATTCATACCATGGTATCCACCAATGAAGCTTGAAGGAAGCTTGAGTTTTACAAAAATAGATGCAAAACACAGCTTTTGGCAGTTCCCACTGGCTGAAGAATCCAAACTTTTAATCAACTTTATTATTCCCTTTGAAAGGTACTACTCCTTGACTGCTCCTTGGATGCTGCCTGAACTGCTGTGCTTTTCCAGCACCTCTAATCCAGAAACTTCTTTAATCGTCTACTGTTTGGAACTGTCTCAGCAACCGAAATGTTCAAATTCACAATGGTAAGCATCCTAGAGGACCTCTTCAGAATTAAATGCCACATTTACTGTATCACAGATTAGATAGGCATCTTGAGATAAGAGGCCCATAAGAAATAAGAAAAGGAGTAGGCAACTTGTTCCCTTGAACCTGCTCCATCATTTAATAGGATCATGGTTGAGCCAATATTCCTCACATTCACTTTCTTGCATTTTCCCCATAACTTCTCATTCCCCCTACTGATCAAGAATGTGTCTGTCCCAGCCTTAAATGTACACAAGGACTCTGCACACACAGCTCTCTGTGGCAAGGAATTCCAAAGACTCAAACTCCTCTGAGAAAAGAAATTGCTCATCATCTTAGTCTTAAATCGGTGCCAATTTATTCTGAGACTATGCCCTCTGGTCTTAGACTCTCTTATGAGGGGAAACATTTTCTCAGCATTTACTCGTACAAGCCTTTTATGAATCCTAGATGTTTCAGTGAGATCACATCGCATTTTTATAAACTCTAGTGAGCAGAGTCCCAATCTGTTTAACCTTTGCTCATAAGAGAACCCCTCCGTACCGGGGATTATCCTAGTGAACCTTCTCCAAACAGGCTCCAATGAAATAATACCTTTCCTTCAATAAGGGGGCCAAAATGCTCTCAGTACTTCAGATGTGGTGTCACCAGCACCTTGTACAGTTGTAGCAAGGATTGTCTACTCATATACTCCATTAGCAGTCAAGACAGGGAACTGGTGTGCTGATTTGAGGATTTGTACCAAAGAATGGATCTGTGGGGTGGAGTTAATAAAGATGTACTGGTAGCTGAGTCCTTGGGTAAATAAAGAGATAATATGATTCTCTGGGTATTCCAGGCAAATGAACAAATAGCCGTTAGATAAAATAGAAGAGGTCCATTTCTCATAAGAAAACAATATCAAATGAAACTAAACTTCAATCATGACAGATGGATTCAGTGTCAGGGCCTATGGCTAAATAGGAATAGAAAGGTTTTAGCTAAAATGGTTGAGGAAGGCTGGGATCTTTTGTAGACCCCAGACAAGTCTAAGGAATGGCGGGACAGTCAGCCAGAAAGAAAACAGCACACTACACTGGCTTCACAGTGACTGAAATCCCCAGAAACTCTTCAAAATGGGAACAATTGGTGTTGTACATTTTCTGTGAGTAACAGGCCACTGTTGACTAGGCACCCAGCTTCACTTTGGCCTTAGTTTGGATGGCATAGCCCTGCCTTTAAGGCATATTGGCTGTCTGTTGTGTTTTATATTCAGTTTCATTGAGATTCTCGTCAGACTTCTCTATACACTTTCAATACAGCAGTGTGTTTCTTTCAATGTCTCCCTTAGGCTTGGTGTACACTTCAGCCCAATTTCAATGTATCTTCCTCAGCATGACCTTCCCGGTAAGGTTGGGTCATTGTCTTTCACTACAAGCAGTGGCAACTGAGTAACTGTGCAAGTGCACTTTTGCATCAGTGATGCTCATCATAGATACAGCTTCTCCAGTGTATGTCTTCAGAACAATTTTTGCTGGCTTAAGGGACAGTTGTTCTAGTTCCTTTTTGTACACAGTATCTGAAATTAATGAAACTGCTGCTTCTGTGTCCAGTTTCAGGTTTCTCTTCCAACAGTGCTGTTACGCAGTATCCTTGTGAACCACCAGTCATGGACAAAATGTGTAAACGCACCTCTTCCAGTTGCTTGTTACTCTGGTCACTTTGGCTTAGGTCTTTTGCATGCACATTCCTTTTGTTGTTGTGCCAGTTAGCACCTGTCTTCTTTTCTTGTTTGCCTGTGGCATTGGATATGTCTTCCTTAGCTTTGCAGGCTCATACAATGTGTCCCATTTTGTTGCAATTTTGACGTGCAAGGCCTTTACACCAGCATTTAAGTGGATGGTGATCAGGCTTCGTACAGCAGTAACATGGCTGGCTTCCCTCTGTCGTGTTTGGTATGCTCTAAGAACACCTTGTGGAATCTGATGGACAAACTTAGCTCTTAGCCCCCCTTTGCTGGCAATTCCACAGAAATTTCAATTTCAAAGGCCATCTACAAGGTAAGCTAAGTCTCTGCCAAGAGATTGTATTGTTTCATTACATAGACCACAAACTAACCTGTCAAGGAAAATGTCTTTTAACGCATCATTAAATTTACTGATCTCACAAAACTGCTACAAACTGAATAATTGTATCCCCCTTCTCTTGGTTTTGTTTGTGAAATCTGAATCATTCTGCAATAAGAAGCACTTTTGAGGAAAAATGTCACTCCAAAACTTTTACAATGTCTCTATACAGATTTATCAGGTTGTACCGAGCTGCGTAACGGACTAAATATTTTAACTTAGGAAAGTTGCTACTTCTTTCATATACTGATGTGATGTACACTAAAGCTAACATATCCCACAATGCCTTAGTATTTAAAGGTACAGAAAGCCAAATGGAACACAAAATATGTAACACTGAGGAGACAGGAGAGATTTGTTCAGGGGTGCTGGTTCAGTCCTGAGTGACTACAAATTCCCAGTATGAATAATTATGCCTCCTGTTCAATATATCACATCAATGTGTGACACTATGATATTTTGCTATAAAGTCTGTGTCCTATGATCCTATTCCACTAGCTACCTGACAAAGGAGCAGCGCTTCGAAAGCTTGTACTTCCAAATAAACTGTTGGACTATAACCTGGTGTTGTGTGACTTTTAACTCTGCATGATGTTTTCATTCAGTGCTCTTGGAAAGGCCTTTAAAGCAGACCAAACTGCCCATATCTGATGGTGCTTTTTACTAATAGGCCTAGGTTCCACTATTGAGGTTTGAAGAGTAACAGCAGTCATACTTTTTGCTTAAGGGTCACCAATGACTTTGACTTTATTGTGCAGGATTTTCATCTTGCAAGCAAATCCTCAAAAACTAATTCAGGGAAGCTTTATTAAATACTGATGTCAACTATCCTTGGGAAGAATGGCAGGATATATAAGGACAGAAGAAATAGTAGCATGAGGCAGCCATTCAGCCTCTCCAACCTGTATCTCCATTGCATTATATCATAATTGCTCTGCTCCAGGTTTCAACCACTCTTTCATTCCAGTAAGGGTCGATATGTTGGCTCAGTGGCTAGCACTTCTGCCTCACAGCATCAGGTTCGATTCCAGCCTTGGGCGACTGTCTGTGTGGAGTTTGCACATTCTCCCCGTGTCTGTGTGGGTTTCCTCCAGGTGTCCCAGTTTCCTCCCACAGTCCAAAGTGCGCAGGTTAGGTGGACTGGCCATGCTGAATTGCCCATGGTGTTCAGCGATTATGCAGGCTAGGTGGGTTAGCAATGTGAAGTGCAGGGTTACAGGGATAGGGTTGAGACTGGGACTGAGTGGGATGCCCTTGGAGGGATGGTATGGACTCGAGGGGTCAGATGGCCTACTGCCACATGCTATGAACTCTTCTTAGCCATCAGCTGTTTGACTATTTTACACTTCAAAGGGGTAGGACGCTGGAAATCAAGCTTGTTTTTTCCAGCGTCATTACAAACCTCGACAATTTTATCAAAGGTCCCCCAAATTACCTGCCCATAATGTGTGGAGCAATGCTAATGGGTGCTAAAGGTTGTCTTATCTATAATTTATATAATAGATTTCAAGACTCAATGGATTTGAAAATGTTGTAATGCTGCGATCAGGAAAACAATGGGAACATTGCAGACATTTCTACTTTAATGTACTGTTACATTGTATCGTGGCTTAACTGACTAAGGTTCAGCCATGCATTCAACATCCACATTGAAAAAGATTCAAAGCTGCCAAGGTTCACTTTCAACGCTTAACACCCAAGCCAAAGATTGATACACTGGGGACCAGGAGAGATTACCACTGACCTAGAGGCAGAACCTCAACCAGATTCTGCAGCGAAGGTGACAAGTACACTGTGATATTTTTAAACTGGCAGCAACTTGGGAGAAAATCAAATTTCCTTGAGGGGACACAAGTCAGAAAACATCACAGTTTGCCCCTGAGGCAGCAAAAAAGTCAAATGACTCTCTATACTTTGACTATACAATTTCACATATGTTCTGTTAAAAACTGTTTTGAATCATGGAAAAATAAAAAAAACTGATTCCAAAATACGAAAGGAACAAATATAAACTGATAATGAGTGGCAAAAGTTTAAGCTTTTATCTTGCATCCTCCATAGGCTTCTTTTCTCCATGAGTGTAAATGGCAGTTTATTGATTGCTGAGGAAGTTCTGTATTAAAGTTGAAATAATATTGTATGCTACTGAAGGATATCCACCAAAGAAATCAGAAATGGTTTGTGGTTCCCTAATCGACAAAGACAACAGTTTGGCTGGAATTTTCCCATTTTCAGTTCAATAATGTTTTGTTGAGTGAGATCCATGGTGTCCAGTCTGCAATGCCTTGGAGTGACATTTCCACACAAGTGCACAGACTCTTGGACATCTGAAATTGTACAGTCAGAGAGGCAAAACTGTTCACTTCTGCCTCCTGACTTCATGCCTCTAGCGTTACATATAAAGCCCAGCTACACACCACTCCAGAAGCTGCAAGTCAGGAGCAGCTCCTCACACTGTGGTGCTCAATCTTCAATGTTCAGGGCATGACCCAGAACAAACTAAACTTCAAAGACAGGGTTTTGGATGTACAAGTGGACAAGCTAGTAGAGAGAGCTCAGCCTAGTAATTTAGAGGAACAGTCAAACCTTTATGTTCCTTTCTTCTATGCACTCTCTGCTCACCCCACCATTTCTGATCTTCCTCAAGTTCCCACACACTCTTTCATTGAAGTCTTCTTATCACAGCATTACTCCCTAAGCCCCAGGTCCAAGCGTACTCATTTCAAACTTTGCAGTGTACCTCAATGGAACCAGTAAGATGGTTACTATTGACGACCCTCTCCCACAGGAACTCATGTCCTTCAGTATATTATATGTTGAGTTGTTGCATGTCACAATTATTGTTCCTTCTGCATTCCAGACTTTAATCTCCACAATTTACTTCCCAACTGCCTTACCACAGCGGTGACACCTGATAAACATGACTTGACTTTCAGTGAAAAGAGCCCTAGGACTGACAGTGACTCACTGCCCTGATGGTCTTGGAAGGACAGCTCTGATGGATGAGTGAACAGACCCCTGACTGATACCAGTGCAGCTCCCTGACTGACTTACTGCTAATCCCTGGACTGTTTGCACTGAACCTGCAGGACTGACTGTGACACAAATCCCAGACTATAATGATGTGGAACCTCCAATCCTGAAGACTCCAAGCGGCCATCTGACTGTGTTCAGCCCTGAATTGAAACCAGATGCTACCCTTAACTGACTACTGCGGGTTCCCTTGACTGACAACAATATCATTAACTTGACTGAAGAATACTCCCCTAGACATTGAGACATGGCCCTTTGGTAGAAACACATATGGTATGAAATCCAAATAAACTTCTGACACATGGTGTAGGCGTGACATTGATAACCGCGATCATCATGTCATCTAACAACAATGACAAACTGCTTGAGTTTGTTTTGCGCTAAAAGCCAAGGCAGGACAGTGGTGCTTTGTTTTTATTCATTCACAGGATGTGGGCCTCACTGGTTAGGCCAGCAGTTATTGCTCAGGTGGCAGGCACAGGTCAACCACATTGCTGTGGGTCTGCAGTCACATGTAGGCCAGGCCAGGCCAGGTAAGGAAGTCAGATTTCCTTCCTTAAAAGAGATTAGCAAGCCAAATGAAATTTTCTGAACCCTTTCAAGTTTCACAACATTCTTCCTTTGGCAGAGAGACCAGAATTGCTCACAATATTCCAAAAGGTGGCCTAACCAATGTCCTACACAGCTGCAACATGACCTCCCAACTCTTATACTCAGTGAACTGACCAATAAAGGCAAGCATCCCAAACACCTTCTTCACTATTCTAACTACCTGCGACTCCACTTTCCAGGAGCTATGAACCTGCACTCCAAGGTCTCTTTGATCAGCAACACTCCCCAGGATCTTACCATGAAGTGTATAAGTCCAGCCTTGAGTTGCCTTTCCAAAATGCAGTACTTGAGATTTACAAGGATGTTGCCATTGTTGGAGGGTTTGAGTTATAGGGAGAGGCTGGATAAGCTGGGATTATTTTCCCTGGGCCTTTGGAGGTTGAGGGTTGACCTTATAGAGGTTTATAAAATCATGAGGGGCATAGATAGGGTAAATGGACAAGGTCATTTTCCTGGGGTGGGGGAGTCTACAACTAGAGGGCAGAGGTTTAAGGTGAGAGGGGAAAGATATAAAAGGGATCAAAGGGGAAACTTTTCCATGCAGAGGGTTATGTGGATATGGAATGACCTGCCAGAGGACGTGGTGGAAGCTGGTATAATTACAGCATTTAAAAGGCATCTGGATGAGTATATTGACGGGAGGGGTTTAGAAGGATATGGGCCAAATGCTGGCAAATGGCACTATGGCAGAGAGTGAAATTTGAATTCTATAAAATCTAAAAGCTAAAATTAAATCAGGAGGTCTCCTGGATTCTGAACACTGCAACCGCTCCTAACACAGCCCAACTTGACATAAACTGACACTCCTGGACCTGATCTTCCCTTTCCTTTTTTGCTGAGCCCACCTCTGCACTCCCTCATACCTGCCCCCCCCCCCCCCCCCCCCCCACCCCGGCTCACCCCACTGCTCTGACAGTTGACAGTCTCTGCATCCCTTCTTGCCATTGCCCTGAACACACACCCACCTCAACCCAAATGATACCCTCTTCCCAGTCACACCCAGCAACTCCTTCCTCCTGCTACCCTGGCACCACAGTCACCTGACACACTACTCCCCTCACCCACCTGGCACCCTACTCCCCTCAACCACCCAGAACACTGCACCCCTTTACCCACCTGGCATGCTGCTACCACTCATCCATCTGGCACCTGACTCCCCTCACCCACCTGGCACCCTAAACATTGCACTCCCTCTCCCATTTGGCACTATACCCAACTCCTCACACTCAATGGGCAGTCTAACTCTACAACAACCTTGCACACTCCACTTCTGAATTTGTATATTTCTGTTCAGGTTGTAATAGGAGGTCCCTGGTCAGGAATCTCCAGAGCAGAAGATATTTAATGATACGTCAGTGGCTTTTCAAATGATCAAGGTCAGAAACAGGGTCTTCATCCTTGACCAGAGTACTTTGGCCTTGTTATGCTCAAACCTCAATCTGCATGGGTAAAGCAGGTCCCAGAGTCTGTAGGTGGGTGCTCGAAAGAACAGATTAAGTTGTGAATTGGTGCAAGTTGAGTGGGAAATTGTTGGGTAAATTAGGGCACCTCTAATTACACAGAGGAAACTGGTTAAAGTCAACCCTACAGCTACTTTGACGGGAAATGTGCTTATATAAATAGCAAGGAAGGAATGGGTTGGGTAATGTGCAGTTTTATTACATTCCCTGCTCACACTGAGGGTCATGATGTGGAGGTGCCAGTGTTGGACTGGAGTGAACCAGGTCAGAAGTCACATGATGCTAGTTTAACGTCTAACAGGTTTATTTGATATCACAAGCTTTTGGAGCACCATCGCTTCGTCAAGCCAAGTGACAAAAAAGATTATTGGCACAGAATTTACAAGGAGAGCCATAGATGGGCAGAGAGATCAAAAGATCATACAAATGGTCTGAGTGGTGTGTCCAATAATAAATCTCTGCAGGTGATCAAAAGAGTCAGACAGTGAGAGTAAAGTGTCAACAGTTGGATAGTAAGTGAAGAGCATGAACTATAATCCAATTAGGTAAAAACAATGACTGCAGATGCTGGAAACCAGATTCTGGATTAGTGGTGCTGGAAGAGCACAGCAGTTCAGGCAGCATCCGAGGAGCAGTAAAATCGACGTTTCGGGCAAAAGCCCTTCATCAGGAATACAGGCAGAGAGCCAATTACTTAACTCAGAGAGATAATTACAAAAAATTAAAAGTAAGGTGGTACTGAAGACAAACCAAATGGCTGGAATTACATGATAGATAAGAGTCGCATGCCAAGCGTCTAACCAAAGTAACAAGCAATCCAAAACTGTACAAACTCATACTCTATGGGCAAGAATACCCCCAAGATATTGGCAAGACCCTGCACATGCTTTGGCAATGAATGAATGGGCACCAGGCAACAACCACCAGACAGGAATGTTCCCTCCCAGTCAGGGAAGACTTCAGCAGTCAAGGTCATTCAGCCTCCAATCTTTGAGTAAGTGTCCTCCAAGGCTGCCTCTGACATACACAACAACGCAGAATCGCTGAACAGAAACTGATAGCCACATTCCGCACCCATGAAGGTGGCCTCAACCGTGATCTTGGGTTCATGTTGTACTACACATGACCCCACTACGCTGTTCTCTATCAGTAAAATCTTCCTTACTGTTCTGTTTTAACACTATCACCTTGATAGCTTGTGATCTCTCTGCCTTAATTAACTTGTACAGTTTTGGATTACTTGCTACTTTAGTTAGACCCTCAGCACGCAACTCTTATACCCATCATATAATTCCAGTCATTTGGTTTGTCTCCAACACCACCTTATTTTTATTGTTTTGTAATTATGTCTGTCTCAAGTACAGAGGTAATTCAATTATCCGAATATCAATTATCTGAATATCAGATTATCCGAAGGATATCTCGAGGTCCCGATAGAAACATTACATCAAAGACGTGTTTCCAACAGTGATCGCATCTTTTGTTTACAGTGATTAAACAGGCACCATCTCCAAATGACCTACCGCCTGCCCTCTCTCTCTCCCCACGCTTTCCCTGGAATTCCACACAGGAGTGTACCCTAAACCCGCCTTCCCCAGATGATCTCTCCAACATTGTCCTGTACAGGGCAGAGGTGGAACCTGTCAAAAAGTTTCAGTAAAAAGGTGTGTGTGTGTGTGTGTGTGTGTGTGTGTGTGTGTGTGTGTGTGTGTGTGTGTGTGTGTGTGTGTGTGTGTGTGTGTGTGTGTGTGTGTGTGTGTGTGTGTGTGTGTGTGTGTGTGTGTGTGTGTGTGTGTGTGTGTGTGTGTGTGTGTGTGAGAGATTTGGAGACTCATCCCCAAAAGGCAGCAGCAGCCACCTTGTTGATGCCCAGTCCGGCTGCCCCAGAGAGCGGGTGAGGAGGGTGGGCAGGGGGCGGTGTTGGACGGGGATGGTGTTGAATGGGCAGCAGGCATTGTTGAATGGGAGGGGGGGCGTTGTTGGACGGGCGGGGGCGGTGTTGGACGGATGCAGTGTTGGATGGGTGAAGGGGGCGGTGTTGGACGGGGGCCGGCAAGCAGTCTTGGATGTGCGGGGAGCAGTGTTGATTGGGGACGGGGCTGTGTTGGACAGGGTTGGGAGCGGGCAGGCGGCGGTGTTGGAGGGGCTGGGGCACGGGCGAGGGGCGGTGTTGGACAGGGTGTGGCGGGGGGGGGCGGGCTGGGGTGATGGTGGATGGGATAGGGCAGGACTCGTGCGTGGTGTTCTGCTGCCTCATCTCCTGAATGGGGAGCAGACTTTAAAAACTTCAAGCCCCAGAGGAAAGGCATTTAATCGATTAACCGAATAATCAATTATCAGAATGAAATTGTTTGGATAATTGAGGTTCCTCTGTCATTGAATTATAGGTCATGCTCTTCACTTACTATCCAACTGTTGACACTTTACTCACACCATCCAACACTTTTGATCACCCGCAGAAACATATTATTGGACACTCCACTCAGACCATTTGTATGATCTTTTGATCTCTCAACCCATCGATCTCTATGCTTATAAATTCTGAGTCTATGTGCTTTCCTTCAATTCACTGGATAAGGGGGCAGTGCTTCGAAAGCTTGTGATTTTCGAATTAACCTGTTGGATTATAACCTGATGTTGTGTGACTTCTGACCTTGCACACTGAGGGTATCATTACTGAATTCATGCTTTCAGCTGGAAGCACACATCCTGAATTTCATTTTGGTAGAAATTATAAAAAAAGGATGGGAAGTTGTGGAGATTGTGATTCCTACTTTTTGTTATATCCATCTGGTGGGCAAATCCCATCAGTAACGTAAGCTTGGAAGATCTAATCTTTGTCAGTCCTTTATAAAAAGTTTTAATGATTGCCTTCAAGCACAAATGTTGTTGTTGTCAAAGGCTTTGAACACTGCTCAGCCTTGTGGGTCACAATCATTTTCTGGTCATGATTGCGCTCCTAACTCAACTTGACCAGCAAGCCCTGGAATACAATTTTAGCAACGTTAATCTGCAAGGACTACACCTTGACACCCAAGAAAGCACACATGAAAAATTGCTGTTTACATTTGTTTGTATCAGCCTAATAGCTACACAGAGTTTTTACAACACCAGCAGCCACACTATGTGGTGATAGTGAATGTGGATCACAAGAAATACTGTACAGTGTGTCCCCACTTGAAATCACTTCATTTTAAATCCAACCAGTTTTTATGACTGGAATTCCAGATTGATGTCTTCAGTTTTGATTTTAAGTCCACAAAATAATTTTGCATCATTGTTGCGGATCATTGTTCGGCTGTTTTGCATCATTTGAAAGTGTTGTTTCATGTTGCAGCTTTACATTGGGTAAAGCTTGAGAGGTAATTTTAAAAACTGAGAGATAGATGCAACATTTGTTGCAGGTAAAATTGTTTCCTTGGTTGTAAAATACAGGGTGCATTTCTTCCCCATCAGAAGCCAGACTCTGTGATTGTTTGATTGATTTTGGAGCTCTGAGTCAGGCTCCTGTTCGACTCTGAAACAGGTGACACAGAAACGCCATTTTAAAGCCAGCAGGAGAACCAGCAGTGAAGTAATAATCATTCAAAGCCACCTCCCTGCTTTGAAATGTTTTAGCCGTGAATGCAAAGCATCACTGAACAGGTCAAAGATGTCTAACCACTCCTGGTGACCAACTAAAATGAGTGAAAGTTCATTTGGGAAGGCATTTATGACAATAATAATAAGTCAAGGTAGTGGAGAGAGCCCAGAAATCTCTAAACAATTCATCTATCTGACCATTCAAGTAACACTTGTAAAGTATGTAGATCATGCATTGAACTTATCAGCCATCTCAAAACCGGAGAGGTAGCAAGTCATCTCCAAACCCAAGGAACTGCCTGAGAAGATAGAAGGAATGAGGAGTGTTGTCTTTTGAACTTATGCAGAATTTCTTTTTTATTTAGTTATGTATATTATTTTGCAAATTACTTCAGCTAAGAAATGACAGAATTGCACATGTACAGAATAATATTTCAACTTGTACATTGGCTTTTTCAGCTTAGAAATATTCAAATGAACCTATCTGTTGTTAACATTGATTCCTATGTGCACCTATGTTTCACTAAAGTTATGTCACTCATAGTTACAATTTTCAAGAATTGAACATACTTCAAGTGCAGTTTTATTGTACTGCGATCAACAATACATAGATGCTTCTTCAACTATTCCTCAGCTGTACAATTGTCCTTTTGTTCAAATATAATTAGTTAACAGATCATTAAAACTGAGAGACCCTAGAGCAAGTAAAGTGAACAGTACTCTTGAAAACTTCTTATTTTAAACTCTTTGATATTTGCTATTTCATTTGTAAAATCTTCCCATTTTAATTGTTCAATCACTGTTTCAGCCAGAAAAGATAATTAGATGGTGAGTGAGAATCCTGTTTTCAAATACCTAAATTCAATCTCTTAATTTACCCCTGTTGAGACTAGTTAATGCCACACAGCTAAAATTCAGAATGGGTCACCCTGGCTCTGCAGATTAGCCCCACCATTCATGGGACCTTTGCCGGGTAGTGCAAAAAGGAATTTGGCAAATTATTTTCCAACACAGTTATGCTAACATATCAAAGAGGGAATGTGATATGATATCAGCTTGTGGCCAAGACTTAATCTTTCTATGTTGAGACAAAGAATCTCTGAATTAAGTGTAATATCTATTCAACACAGCCCTTTCAGTGTTGCATTGAAATGTTGGGGCATCCCTGAAGGTGTGCAGTGTCACATTATATGAATTTGATTCAGTATTAAAGAGAAGCTGAGGCATTCAGCAGGTGTATAATATACTCTTATACCCTTCAGCTGTATACCAAGATCTTCCAGAAAATGGCAGGAATCTCAAAAGCTTCACTGATGAAACATGGATATCAACACATTTTATACATTGTGTGTTTTATATCAAATGGAAAATACTTACCATAAAATGAATGAATGTTGTGAAACTGGATGATCTGAACATTCAATAGAGCATAGATTTTTTGCTCTCTTGGATATGTAACGTTAGTTATTCATTTCACTTATTTGTTTGTGAAACAGTTACAAATCTTTGGAGATACAATTGCCATTTAATCAATTGATCCTAACTCGATTCAATAGTTTCTGTTCATATGTAGGTGAAAACAAAACTCTCTAATATATTTCAACGGTGACATTTCACAAGTTCCTTTGACAGAATCAAGCTGTAACTACAGTGAAGCTGCATGAAAATTCTATGAATTTATTTTTATACAAATTATAATTCAAAACTTTATTGAGAGTGACAGTAAATCTGATTATCATTCATCTTGCTCATGGGACAATTTACATAAAATAAGGTGGCAAATATAACCTAAAAGAAACCTGTTGTTATCTTCATTCCAGATTTGCACAGACAAAATATTAAAATTTATACTTAGAGCCTTACACTTTCATGTTAAATAAACATGAACATATTAAACATTTTCCATCAATATGTGCAGTTAAAACATGAATTTATTTGATAGTTGCAAACACATATTGCTATCAGGATGATGGTAATGTAAAATGCTTTGAATTGGCAATAATCCCTTTTCAATGGACATTCAACATCCTCAAAACTGTGTCATACAAAACCTGCCCTGAATGCAACTCTTTCATGATGTGAGCGGGTTGTTGACATTTGTAAACTCTCTCGATGACTAATGCGACATCGCTCTGTTGTGCTCTTTAATAAGTGGGCAGGGCATTGCCAGGCTACTCAGCATTAATCATTTTAAATAAACACAAGAAACCAAATTGTAAGGCTTGCATGTGTCACTGAAGATTTATTCAGAATTTGATTTTCAGCAGTTCTGAAAATATGTATCCAATTTTTGGCCAAGGCACAATTAATATTCTTTTAACGAAGTGCGGGTGATGTTTGTGAGGGGAACTTTTAATTAACGTGGGCAAACCTGCAATTCTCAACATGCTTTAAATTGCAAAGTGATTAACAAGGATATTAAAATGTTTTCACCTGCTCCACTTCAGCTATTTCAATACGGATAAAGACAGACTATTAGATGAAGGGTGCACTCAATTAACACAGACAAAGGCCACTCTGCTGAACATGTCAGGGAGGGCTGCAGCCAGCATCTGTCCAAACAGCTTGCTTTGAGTTGAAAATAAAGAGGGTGACATGTTCTAGCCTTGAGCTATGAGATATCTGAAATAGTGATTCTAGTTCATCTGGACTGACTGATCTCCAACTGAATAGGTGACAGTGTTGAAATCCACAGCCATCTCACCATATGACAGTTTTGTAAAATTGGAGTGCACCCAACGGTCACAATGGAGTTTTCTCCAGCATCCAGGTCGCACAATCAGAAAGACACACTGTTAACAAAGAAAAATAAAGTTGGATCTCAATGGGAAAGTTAACAACCAAATGAAATGAGAAATCATTTTGAATTTTTGACTTTATTTTGCGATAATTGTATCAAGCCATATATTTCAATAAGATCTGGAAATATAATTTAAACAACAGACCTGTTTCAGCCTGGCTTTTAAAATTTCCTGGTGCCAGGAAATTTAAGGAGCAATCTGATAGCAGTCACCAGCATTGTAAAGGATTATATTGAGTGATTAGCAATGAACTGTTTCCATTGGCCAACTTAGCTAGAATTCAGATTTCTTTGAAAGAGAAAAGAATTGCAGTTATGTTGTGCCTATTACATTTTCAGGGCACCCCCAAAGAAAGTGCTTGGAACATCTGAAGAAAAGAGGAAATCTGTGCACAAGATCATCAAGAGATAAAGATACAATATTTTGGTCACATCATTAGAGCAAGCAGTGGGCAAAAACAATTATTGGAATGAAACATTGATAGAACACAAAGAAGAGGGATACAGAAGAGAAAATGAATAATGGATACAACAGAAATGATGCAGTTGACTTATGTGCATGAGAAGTACATCAGGATATATAGAGGTGGAGATTCATTGCTATCAATCTTCTGGAAAGAACACAGCACCAACACATGAACAAAGCCACTCCCAAGTCAATTACATACAGTTAAAGTATAAGCAATGTCATAATATAGCTGAAAAATGTGTTGCTGGAAAAGCGCAGCAGGTCAGGCAGCATCCAAGGAACAGGAGAATCGACGTTTCGGGCATAAGCCCTTCTTCATTCCTGAATTGGATAACTGGATTGTCATCAGTCAATGACTGTTTGGCTACTCCACAGGAGATATATAACAAAAGTAAAACTTGTTCCAGCTAGTCAAATGTAGTATTTCTCTGAAATGTGTTGGAGCTCCAAATTTGACTCTAAGTCTACAAAGTGATTTGCCAATTGGCCTGTCTCCCTGCTTATATGATTCAATGAAATTTTTCAGCAGTAAGGACAATTTGCATTTATAAAGTGCTTTAATATAATATAAACACCAAAAAATATGTCTGCAAATTTCTGAATTAATATATAGAGAGAACACCATTTACATCCAGTTAAATTTATCTCCATTCACATGATCTATGTATGATGTGTTTATTTTTCCGAGGTGCAACGTAGGTCAGTCTCATAAGTGAAAAAAATTGATATTTCAAGGACTCATGTGAAATGTCCTGGCTATTACATTTATCTTAATATTTATCTTGAAACTGATATGTATATTCCTAGACTGTCTTTTATTTAAGTAGTTGTGGCAACAATTTGAACTGCATGGTAACTTCCTTGGGGTACTGCAGCATTAATTCAGTCCCTCATTTACCACATATATACCTTTGCCAAATTTGCTTGAATATCCAACAAAAGGAAAACAGCAGGAATCAAAAAGGAGGCAATCCAGAATGCTCCAATGAACTAATCAGTCTCTGCGTTGATTTAACCTGCATTACTGAATATTTTATTTGATGCATTTGCTTTTTTTGCATAACGTCATTTTGTACTCTCACCACGCATAGAACATTCAACACAATTCTGCACAATGCAACTTTAACAAAGGTTTAAATGTGATCAGGTTCAAAACAGTATGATAATTCACCAATTATATTTATTTCAAACTGTTCAATCTTATGGTCTTAAAGTCTTGATCATCAGATAACTTAACTAAGCTGCATGAACCTACATATCACCGATGATGATAACGGTCCCTGAATCCTTAATATACTTGTAGAATATTCCTCTGTCCACTACTTTAATGGAAGCATTAGATTTAAGTCTCCATTAAAAACCAGACAGAGTAAAGTCATGTAAATATGTTACGTGTTTATTTGCTTTTTTTGGCAATAACAATTTCTGGTTTGTAGTCACTCAATCACATAACGTGATGAGATTGGAATTTCTGAAACAATTTTAAAAATTCCAAACAAACGCTCTAAAATATATTGTCTTACACCTTTACATATAAATTTTAAAATCTCAATAGACTTCTTTATGATGTTTTTCAACAGAACCTTTGAGACCCCATGAGACAAGCTGTTCCAAAAGTATTGCAGGTTTCTCTGTGAAACTTAAAAATATTACATGATGCAATTTAATTTGTAGACTTAGAGTCAAATTTGGAGTTCCAACACATTTCAGAGAAATACTACATTTGACTAGCTGGAACAAATTTTACCTTTGTTATATATCTCCTGTGGAGTAGCCAAACAGTCATTGACTGATGACAATCAAGATAAAATGCTTTTAATGTCTATGTTGAACATTCTGTCTTGCTTTGGCTCTTATCCTAAAATTGCAATTGTCAGTGAACCCTGAAAACTGCATCTTCTTACACCTTGAACTGCTTGGCATCTCACCAAAATTGCATGTGGATATAAATGAAGAATATTTTAGAGGAAAATGAAAATATAGAGATTAAACAAAGAGTACGCCTTTTGTAAACAGCATTCCCTGAAATATGTAAACGTCTAATCTTGGCATATATTTTTTTGAAATGGTGCAAAATGCTGCCTGAGTCCTCCAAGGGGTTAAAGCATGCCAAGAGCAGCTGCTAATTAACAGTAGCTATGGCTTTTCCAAACTGGTTAAATTCAAACATTTTTCCACCAATGAGACAGATCTGACATTCTCTTTCCCAACCTTGAAATGTCAAAGTGCAAAAGCTAACTGACACATGAGTTAACAGGACACAGGAGGAGGTCAGAAAGCATTTCTTCTTCAATTTTCGCATAGATTCCACAAAATATGAAGCTATTGCTTCTGATCTGTTCTGCATGGTAAATAAAGGGAAGATTTGCTGTAACAAATCTAGGCTTTTTCTTCTCCTGCTGTTGCTGAGTGCCTGATCAGCTTTAATCGCAGCCAGCTCATCTCTGCTCCAGAAGCCCAGGGCCAATTTGGGCCCTGTTGCATCAGAGGAGCAGAGCATAAGGGATCATCTCTCAATAACACTTGAATGAATGTGATAATAGATCTAACGCCATCTTCTTTTCTCACTTCGGTAAATGCAGGGGTATCAGGCTAGGGTGAGAATCGTTTGGTTTTTTTTGCTTTTGGAGTGACAGGTCTGGTAACTTGGTGAGGGTCACAGAAGAGGCAAGGAGCAGAAGTTCAGAAGCGGAAAAAGTGAAGAATTACTCTACTCTGTCTTCACAGTATCTTTGGCAAGAAAACTATGTGACAATATCTTCAGAGAATCACAGAGATAAGACTGAATCTCAATACAAAGCAGTTTTATGATCAGGCGATTTTGAAAGAAAAAAGCTTGAGTTGTTAATTACAATAAAATTACACTATTAAAATGCAAATTTTGTTATTTAATAAGCCATTTATTAACCTCATTACCGTAATATGATTCAATGATACTGCATATTGGGAAGCCATTTGACCCATCTTGCTTATAACATAACACTTGATGACAAAAGCTTTTATTTCACATTCATCAAATGTTGTTTTGCTTTCTGTGGATACGTTATTCAATGTTCAATGTTGAAATACATATATAAATGTCACACTGGGTACTGGATGCTTTCAACAGATCTGGGCTGGACACCATAGTGCAAACAATGAATATATATTAGTGCAAACCGATTAATATTATTAACTACAGTCCTTGACTCAGAGGCATGGTTCAGCAGGTCTTCACCAGAATCTTCCTCACTTAGGTCCCAGTTCCACGTGATCTGAGCATGCTGATGATGTGGACTTGCTATAAATATAACTATTAATCCCAAATACTAAATGTCCCCTCAAGATTGCTCTGTTCATAACTATTTACATTATGAACTATTCACCTTTTCAGCCTGCTCCCACTCACTCTTTGAAAGCTTCTTTCACCAAAGACGTCAATCTCCAACAGTGTTCTCAGTTCATTTTGAAGAAGCGAGCATTGCATATGCTCCATTACCTTCTCCGTGGAATGCAAACACATTGGCAGAGTGGGATGCCAGCTTCTCAGAGCAGCTGGTACACTGATACTGAATTGAAAGCAAAAGAAATGAAAATTGATCAAAGAAGGTTACATTCAAGAGACGAAGTTTCACAACTGAGCCATTAAAACCCCATTATGAAGAAAACAATGAACCAACCTCTCATTCTCTTCTTCTGTCCTTCCTTTTTCTCTTTAGCACATCGGGGTAGGTTAAAACATTAGCTTGAGTAACTGAAGCACATTTAGCCTCCATGAAAATCTTCGCAACTCTATGATCCACTGCTGCTTCAATGACGAAAGAACAATTCAATAACACGTCCAAGAAGTAATCAGGTAGATGAAAAGAAGAATGAAGAACATTCTGATGACATTTCCGAAGGTGAAGAAATGATGATTTCCCTCCTACGTTTGAGTGGGAACTTCATATTTGGGAGGCAGTGGCACTGCCTCTACAGTCTCTTCAGTTTGAGACTGCTCCTCAACAGACAACCACATCTTGGGAACTGCAGTAGAAGGTAAGACCACTAGACAGGAGCAGGAGTATGCTATTCAGCCCTTTGAGTCTGCTTCACCATTCAATGAGATTATGATGGTCCTCAACTCCACCTTCCTATCTTTTCCCTAAACCCTTGATTCCCTTATTGATTCAAAATCTGTCTATCCCAGCCTTGAAAGTATTTAACGTCTCAACCCTTTGCAGTAAAAAATTCCACAGATTTAATATCCTCATCCCTGTCATATGTGGACAACCCCTTATTCTGATATAATGTCCTCTTCTCCTACGCTGTGATCCAAGAGGTAACACCCTTTCTGCACCTACCCTGTTAAGACCCGTAAGAATCTTTTATGGTTTTATTTTTATTTGGGTCACCGCTCATTATTAAGCTCCGTGAATACTGGCCCAACCCACATATACTCCCTTCAGTTCAAAGATTTGCAGGTTAAGTGGATTAGCCATGCTAAATTGTCCACAGTGTCCAGGTATGTGCAGGCTAGGTGGGGTTAGCCATGGTAAATGCAGGATTATGGGGATAGGGTAGGGGGCTGGGTCTGGATGGTATGCTTTTCGGAGGTCAGTGCCAACTCGATGTGCCGAATGGCCTTTTTCTACACTGTAGGGATTCTATGAATTTATGACTCTATGATTCAAAACACAGTCCCTCTACACCTGGGATTAACCTCTTGACATTCCCTGGACTGCCTCCAATGCCAGAATAGCTTTCCTTAGATAAGGAGCACAAAACTGTTCACAGCATTCCAGCTGTGCATTAATTAGTACTTTGTATATTTTTAGGAAAACCTCAGTATTTTTCTAATCCACTCCTTTTGAAATAAAGGCCAACATTTCATTTGCCTTCCTACTACCTGTTGAACTTGATTCCAACCTTTTATTGGTCAATGCATGGGGGCTCTCAAATCGCTCTGTGATGTAATTTTCTGAAGCCTTTCTTATTTAAATAATATTCAGCTCCTCTATTCTTCTCACCAAAATGCGTAACCTCACATTTTCTGAAATTATGTTTCCTTTTCCAAGTTTTCACTTAACCTGTCTCTACCATCCTGCAGTCTCTTTGTATCATCCTCCTTACTTGTCTTCCTGCCTGTTTTTGTGTCATCCGCAAAATTGGTAGGATTTCACATTCATCAATAATGGAATAAACTTGAAGATTTCAGGAAATCTCACTCTTCTAAAGACATTCATCAAGATTGGGCTGAAAGGAAGCCCCTCCATTGTGTTACACTTTGCAGTCTTGCTTGTAGAGATCCAACTTTGCCCAGTTATAGGAAAGATATTACTAAGCTGGAGAGGGTTCAGAGGGATTTACCAGAACGTTGCTGGGTATGGAAGGTTTGAATTATAAAGAAAGACTGGATAGGGCTGGGATATTTTCACTGGAGCATAGGAGGTTGAGAGGGAGCCTTACAGAAGTTTACAAAATAATGAGGAATGTAGATAGAGTTAATGGTAGTTGTCTTTTCCCTAGGATGGGGGATTTCCAGGCTAGAGGGGAACATTTTTAAGGTGAGAGGAGAGAGATTTAAAAAAGACATGAGCGGCAAATCTTTTACACAGAGGGTGGTTCATGTGTGGAATGAACTTCCTGAGGAAATGGTGGATGTGGGTACAATAATAATGTTTAAAAGTCATTTCTTAAGTACATAAAATGGAAAGTTTAGGAGGGATATGGGCCGGGAGCAGGCAGGTGGGACTAGTTTAGTTTGGGATTATGTTCGGCATGGACTGGTTGGACCAAAGGGTCTGTTCCCATGCTCTATTGACTGTATGACTATTGTCAGGTAATTTCTCCACAAGACCTACTTTGGTAATACTTTCATGGGAACTGAAAGTGCTTTATTTCATCAAGCCATTGCTTCAGCCTTACTCCAGTGTGCCAAACAGAGAAAGGAGAAATGGAAGAAGAGAATGAGAGTTTGGTTCATTGTTTTTGTCATGAGGGGGTTTTAGTGCCTCAGTTTGTGAAGATTTGTCTCTTGAATCTAACCTCTTTTGATCAATATTCACTGCTTTTCCTTTCAATTCAGTTTCAATGTACCAGCTACTCTGAGAAGCTGGCATCCCACTCTGTTAACATGTTTACATTCCACAGAGAAGGTAATAGAGCACATATGCCACTCACCTCCTCAAAACATCCAGTTTTAGAACTTTTTACAAAAAGGAGTATCTCTATCAGATAGTGATTGCTGCTACCACATGGCATTGGGCTCTCCAGGCGAATGAAGACAAGTACACCTGTTTATCACCATCCTCAATAAAACGCCAACGCTCTGTAAGAATGACAACAATGGCCAGTTATGCTGTCTTCAAAAAGCACAGCATGATTTGGGATCTCTTCTTTCGACAAATTATCAACATCAGTGATTATCTTCATTATTTTCCACTCTTCCTTTAACATGTAATGCAATGTTTAGAATGCCTTCTTGCAAATAGTCACCTTCATCCTTGTTACACTGCTGCTCCACTTCTCGGCTTTCCTCAGAAAGAAAAAGAATCTGCAACATAAAGTTATCGAGTCATACAACTATACAGCACGGAAACAGACCCTTCGGTCCAACTTGCCCATGCCGACTAGATATTCTCAATTAATCTGGTCTCATTTACCAGCATTTAGCCCATATCCTTCCAAACCTTTCCTATTCATATTTCCTACTCCCATCCAGATATCTTTTAAATGTTGGAATTGTACCAGCCTTCACTACTTCCTCTGGCAGCTCATTTCATACATGCACTACCCCCTGCGTGAAACAGTTGCCCCTTAGGTCACTTTAAAATCTTCCCCCTCTCACCTTAAACCTATGCCCTTTAGTGTTTGGCTCCCCTACCCATGGGAAAGACCTTAGCTATTCACCCTATCCATGTCCCTGATGACTTTATAAACCTCTATAAGATCACCACTCAGCTTCCAGTGCTCCAGGGAAAATAACCCTAGTCCATTCAGCGTCTCCTTATAGTTCAAACCCTCCAATCCTGGCAACATCCTTGCAAATTCTTATATCTTGTTGTGGTCGTAGGAATGGAGTTTCTTCAATGGAGAATGAGTCAACTTCAGTTTCTTTTGGAACTAGTGAATAAAGAAGATGCAAGGCTACACAAACATCTTTGATAAAGACTAATGCTGGTTAGGATGACGTAAATAGTTTTATTGGTCATTCTTCATTATAATGAAGCATAGCATGCATCTGCCCTTTGCATTATTATTGGAACACCTCCTGTACCCTGAAACTGAATGGCAGATGGTCAGAGAAATTCAGGCTTCTGCCAGAGTGTGACATTTGAAAGATTACAAGGGTCTACTCCCATATCTAATTTAAAATGAAATTAACATACTATCTGCATACCAGAAACAGTCTTGCAGTTTGGTTAATTCGCTTTAGGAAAAACACATCCTGTGTGTCAGCCTCATTCATTTCTTGGATGTTTACAGACTGACCTGGTCTGCCTTCAGTTTTTTGCATTACTCATGGAAATCTGCTACTGCTGTGCTGAACCATCCAAAAATGGCCTTTCTGTAGTATGCATAGCGATTACAATTAATGTTTGAGCAGGCTTGGTGCTGACCAGGTATTTTCTAGCCATAGCATGGACATTGAGCAATGATGGTGACTGAGGCCTCATCTTTCCAGCTTTGCTTTCTGGGGGCTCTCTCATCCATGGTTAGCTGGTGCCCAATGGAGAGAAATGTGCTGCAGAATCCATGCTGAACTTTGTCTTAGTTGATGAGAGTCTCCATTTAAAGCTGAAGTATAAATTGAGGGCTTCAATGATCGTTTGATATTTAGCAGTTTCTTCAACACCCCCCTTTCTTAAAATGGAGGCTGCAGACTGTATATAAAAGCACACTGACATGAGCTTTATCTGGCTTCAGGAGCTGGCTGGATACTGAATGAATTGGCAATGCCAGTCTCTCCTGTGCGTCGTTTGCTCTTGGCCTCCTACAAAATCAAGGAGCTCGGTAAGGCTTTCTCCATAGGTCTGTGCCTTTCCAGTCAATTTTCATCATGTTTTGGTAAAGGTGAGCTCTTCCAGTTACTGCTGAGGGCAGCTTCCCACATTTATTGATGTTGGCTGGGTTTTCTTGTAAACTCTTCACAGCCCATGTATCTATATCATGACTGAATCCTGGATGATTTGACAGATGAGCATTGGACCCTGTACTAATGCAAACTCATGAACATTTATTAATAATTTAGAGTAGTTACAGAGGCATATTCCAGCAGGATTTCACCAGAACCTTCTTTATTTAGGTCCCATCTCCATGTGATTTGACATCCTGATGATGAAGGAGAAAGTGAGGTCTGCAGATGCTGGAGATCAAAGTTGAAACTTTATTGCTGGAACAGCACAGCAGGTCAGGCAGCATCCAGGGAACAGGAGATTCGACGTTTCGGGCACAGGATTCCTGAAGAAGGGCCTGTGCCCGAAACGTCGAATCTCCTGTTCCCTGGATGCTGCCTGACCTGCTGTGCTGTTCCAGCAATAAAGTTTCAATCCTGATGATGAAGGCAAACTATTAGAATAAAGCAATTAATTTTCTAAACTACAAAACAGTAGATGCACAAAAAATAATTATTGCCTAAACAACTCTCTACTCTTCTGTCTCAGGAAGTGGTAGGTTCAAGTTCCAGTCCAGGAAGAAAGGAAAAATGTGATCTAGATGAACAGTACTGGGGGTTGTGCATATATTGTTAGAAAAGTTCTAGCA